>NC_134545.1:20023500-20635666 GCF_050624435.1 Tenrec ecaudatus
ATTGTGGGAGCCACTGTATCAGTGGGTCTCCTTGAAGATCTTCCTCTTTTTTACTGACCCTCTCCTTTACCAAGCCTGAGGTTCTTTTTCAGGGCTGGTCTCTCCTAACAACATGCCCAAAGTACAAGAGAAGTCTCACCAGTTCTTGTCTCTAAGAAGTATCCTGGCTCTACTTTTCTAACACAGACAAGGTTTGGTGCCCCTACCCTAACCCCCAACTCCTGGGAGCTTTATTGTCAATGTGGTGGGTGGTGGAGGGTAGAGGGGCCTACTTCAGGGTACAGTCGCTGGAGGCAGCCCCTGAGGGTGCCCACGTAGCGGTCCCATAGGGCCCGGAACTGGAAGCCATCCTGAGTCAGAATGGGCCGCACTCGGCAACTAGTGGTCGGAGCAGCAAGGTTGCACAAACTTCTCCACCAGGTACACACACAGGTCTCGAGAGGAGCTTATATCAAGGGCTCAAGTAGACCATGTTTTGGAAATGATGACAGCAACATATGTACAAATAAACTCGATACAATTGATGTATGGAATGTCTTCAGAGCTGTAAGAGTCCCCAATAAAATGATTTTAAAAGAATCTAACACCTTAAAAAGAAAAACAAAACAAACATTTCTCGGACATCCTTACTGTGCCTCAGCTTGGTGGCCACGTCCACCAGCCTCCAGGACAGGTTCTTGAAAGTGGCTTCCCTTTCAGAGAAGACGCCAAACTTTCTCCCGAGGATGGCACACACCAGACTCTTGGGCACATCTGGCAGATCCTGGTGGGCCACTAGCACCTTGAGCTCCTTCAAGTCCTGGAGAATCTCTCGGTCTAAATCCATGTCCATGTCATCCAGCTGGGATTTGGGTGCTGCTGGATCACGAGCTCAGCACAGATGGCAAAGTGGCCAAAGCTCAGACAGATACTGCAACAGCTTCTTCCTGGTCTTGACGCAGTTGTTGACAAAGAGGATGGTGGCCGCGGAGTCCCTGGCCAGCCGGTCAGAGAGGAGGAAGTGCTGTGGGATGTTGTCCACCGGAAGGTGTGGTTGTGGTCCCTGGTGCCTCTGTAGCAGGGTTCCCATGCAGCAAATCTGTTCCAGGATTCCCAAGCAATCCCCGCAAGGCCACTGCATCGTTCAACAGGTAACCAAGCCATCTAGCCCAGTGGGGCTCAGCTTTCCTGATGCTGTGACCCTTTCATACAGTTCCTCATGGGGTGGTGACCCCCCACCATAATTATTTTCGTTGCTACTTCATCACTGTTATTTTGCTACTGTTACGAATCGTCGTGTCAATATCTGATGTGCAGGATGTATTTTCATTGTTACGAATTGAACATCATTAAAGCCTAGTGATTCATGGCAAAATCAATGTCATCCTATTTTGTGAAATATTTATTTCTAATGACAAATAAATGAAATCTTGTCTTGAAGCACGGTGTAGCATGGGTAACAGTCTTCACGCCGGGTACTCAGATGTGGGCTTATCTGCATGTGGGCAGACCTGCCTGGAGACGATAGAGCAGTTGTGTCTCAGTTCTTGAGACCATTGGAAATTTGTGGTTTCTGATGGTCTTCAGGGACCTCTGTAAAAGTGTCATTGGACCTCCAAAGGGGTCGCGACCCAAAGGTTGAGAACCGCTGATCTAGCCAGGGCGGGGGAGGGGGAGCGATCCCCGTACATCCTCAGTGATGTCCTGTGTGTTCCATACAGCTTGCTGGCCACAAGGAGATGCACAGGCCCGAGTGTCCCATCCGCAGCAGCACCCAAGCAGGAGCAAGCACTGCCTGGACCAGGCGCACGGCAGCCCTCTACTAAGGTCGGTTTGTCTGAAGAAACGGAAATCGATTTCCTTGCTATTTGTTGTTGTTGTTGTTAAGTGCCATGAAGTTGGTCGCGACCTTATGAACCTCCACACAATTGTCCCCATGGCAGAGCCAGTGGTTGGATTCAAATAACTTAACAAAGGGCTCACTGCCCTAATGACTATCTTAGGTATTAAAAACACGAGAGACCAAAAGGCTATTATTTCATAAAGCTAATGCTTAAATCTGAACAATTTAAAAGGTACACAAAACTAGATTGTGTTACAAGAAAGGCTTTAAAAATATCCGTATCAAATGAAAATATATGAAATAATACCTAACAAAAATAATAAGACTGTTATTTAGGCCATTTCCATATTGCTGCTTCTTCCTCCTTTTAAACAATAAATAATTTTATTGGGGTTTCTTACAGCTCTTATCACAATCTATACATCAATTATATCAAGCACATTTGTACATATGTTGCCATCATCTTTTTCAAAACCTTTTCTTTCTACATGAGCCCTTGGGATATGCTCTTTTTTTCTCTCCCTCCTCCACACTTCCACCCTCATGAATCCTTGATAATTAATAAATTGTTTTGTTTTCATATCTTATCCCCTCCACTCCCTTCACCCATGTTTGTGGTGTTCATCCCCCGGGGCAGGGAGATGCTTATATGCCGACCATTGGGATCGATTCTCCCTTTCTCCCCTGTCCATATTGCTTCTTGATTGGCGTTCTCACTTGCAATATTCTTTACTTTTATCCAACTTTTATCCTGATGTCATCGGCGGTGTGATGTATCCTTCACCACATTTTCACCGTAGGAGTGAGAGCCCATTCCTTTAGAGGTCGGCCAGTTAGACGGCAGTCATTGTGATTGATAGATTGGAAATCGTTAGGCGACATCTCTCTTCTGAACATATTATGTTCCCTTTTGAAAAATCCCTTTCTGCTTCTGCTGAATTTATAGCAACTGATCCCGACAATGTTTTTAGCGCTTTGAACACGTTCTGGAATTGCTTAATTCACTCATAATATCACATGGGGATTTGGGGGTGTGACAAACAATGGAAACGAATGGCAGCAGTGGGTCTGGGGCTTGGGGACATCTTCTCTTTACGTTACAGGTTTGTTGACTCAAGTAACAAATGCAAGGGAATAAAATTTAGCATTTCACCAAAAGTATGATGAGTTTTATGAAATGAATAAATATTACAAGCATAGTTCCATCTAATTTTTATACCTAGGGATGGAATAAATATTTTAGAATATGCTATTGCGCAGATGAATTTTTAAAAATCATTTTATTGTGGGGGCTCTTACAGCTCTTATCATAATCCATACATAGATCCTTGTGTCAAGCACATTTTTTGTACATATGTTGCCATCAACATTTTCAAAACATTTTCTTTCTACTTGAACCCTTGGTATCAGCTCCTCATTGTTTTCCCTCCCTGCCCCACTCTCCCTCCCTTATGAACCCTTGATAATTTCTAAAATATTATTTTTTTGATTCATAAACCAACCACTGCCTCCATACACCCATTTTTTTCTGTTTGTCCCCCTGGGAGGTATATGTTGATAATTGTTATTAGGTTCCACCTTTCTCCCCTACCTTCCCCCTACCCTCCTGGTATCACTACTCACATTATTGGTCCTGAGGGGTTTTCCTGTGTTTCCAGCTCTTATCTGTACCAGTGTACATCCTCTGGTCTAGCCAGATTTGTAAGGTAGAATTGAGATCATGATACATTCTCACATGTATCATGGGGGTGGGGAGAGGAAGCATTAAAGAACTAGAAGAAAGTTATAGGTTTCATTGGTGCGATACTGCACCCTGACTGGCTCTTCTCTTCCTTGTGACCCTTCTGCGAGGGGATGTCCAATTGTCTACAGATGGGCTTTGGGGCTCCACTCCACATCGATATAATTTGTTCTGAGTCTTTGAAGCCTGATGCCTGATCCCATCTACACCTCATGATCCCACAGGCTGGTGTGCTTCTTCCATGAGGGCTTCGTGGGCAGATGAACTTTTTAAAAATAGTAAGGAATGTACATTTGTGATTTCCACATTGACCCAACGACCCAACTGAGAGAGAACTCTGATTACCAGTGCTATTTTAACAACCAGTTCACCGAATTCAAGAGAACCAAAAAATGAGGTTATCAGTTCTGTCAAACCAGTGGGAGTTAACTAATTCCACCACTGACTTGAACCCACTGTTCCAGCCACGGTGTCAGTCCACCTTGCAGAGGGCCTGTCTCTTTTTCTCCATTGATCAGGATGTGACCTCTTGGTCAGTTGTGAAGATGTGGGTCTTCTTTTAATTGCGTTGTGATCCATACTGGAGGGCGCGATCTGGCTGTTCAAGAGGTCAGAAATCTGAGTTCAGGCTTCCATTCTCTCTGCTCCTGGGTAACTTCAAGCGCTGTGGTGTCTCTCTTCTCCATTCTCTGCTTGCTCACTTGCTGGGTGAATCACCCCCTCTTATATCTTAAAGGAGACTGAAAACACGCCCTACTCTAATCCTGTCTCAGGAGCATAACAAAGGAAAGCCAGGCCCATAAAGCATTCTAATCACAAGTATAGGGATGAAGATTTACAACATTTTTGGCGGGGGCGGGTGGGGGTGGGACACTGTTCAAATCACAACTGCAGGAGTGAGTGGCTTGCCAGGGCCTGAGAGCAGCTGTGACCAAACTGGGTTGTCCCTGCAGGGCCATGGCGGGCACTCCATGCCTGGTTGGACTGGCTTGTTGCCCACCTGTTGTTATTGTTATCCTCAGCTCTGATGTGTGACTCACTGCTGAACGTATTGTGTCAGTCCATTTCGTAGGGGGGGGGGGGGTTCCCTGGCTCTCCGCTTTGCCAACCACGAGGTGTTTTTCTAGAGATTCTTCTGACCCGATGACAAGTCCAAAGTGAGCAAGATGACACATCTCACCCACCTGGCTTCCCAGGAGCTTTCCAGGATGGATTTATTCGTTCTCCTGCTGGTCCACAGTATGGCCACGGTTCAAAGGCATCCTGTTTTGTTGTTGGTTTGGTTTTGTTGTCCTCTCTCCCCTTTCAGCACCCAGCTCTCAGATATAGATGAGGCGATGGAAAAGACCACAGCTTGGGTCCGGGGTGCCTTAGCCCTCCAGGTGACCACGGGGCTTTTAAAAAACACCTTAAGGTGGTCTTGTGTATCAAATTTTCCCAAGGCCATGTTTTATTTGATTTCTTGATGGCTGCTTCCATGGCGCTGGTTGTGCAAACCAGTCCAGTTGGCTCCTTTACAGGTCAGGGGCGTGGGCCCCAGCGGAGGAGGTGGACACCAGGCTAAGTCTCTGGGAAGCATCCAGTCACTTCACAGCCACTTCCCGCATCTGCACTGCCCATGGCGTGTCAGACGCTTCTGGAATGTAGTTGAATGACCAGTCTTGTCCTTCTGCCACCCTCTAACTCATCACTCTGGGTGGTGCTTGTCCAGCGTCCTGCCCATCTCCTTACCTGTCTCTGAGCTCAAGAAAGCATGGGTTTGTCTTCCTTGATTCCTACTAGGTCCCTACCTAGGGCTCAGCACGTTGCTGGTGCCTGTGACGTGTGGGAAAGTCAGGGGCAGCGGGGGCAGGCAGTGGATCATGAATTCCTCTGTGTCTGCTTTTTTTAGATCTCAGCTTCTGATGTTGCCAAAGGGATGGAGCACAGGGGTGGTTTTCAAACTGGGTCCTTAGGACCTCAGGGCTCCTGAGAGTACGTGCTGAAGATGGCATTCCCCAAGGACATGGTAGAAATGGAAGAATGCAGAATTTGACACCCTCAACTGAGCGTGAGTCGATTCCATTCACGGTGACTCAGGAGGTCAAGGTTGCATTAGGACGGTCCTTGTATGTTTCAGAGACTGTAACTTACAAACAAAGCAAAGCAGTTTTATTGACACTTCGTCCGTCATATCAAGAAGAGTTGTGCGTTCTTGAACAATCAGTTTTAGAACATTGTCTTCTTCCCGGTACTCATGGTTCTCCGTGTACTTTTTTTCAAATTGGCAAAAACAGACACAGCAAAACGTTCTCCAATTCGACAGCTTCTACGCGTGTGATTCAGTGCCCTGAATTATACTCTTTGTGCTGAACAACCATTACTGAGATCCATTTCCAAATGGTTCCCCCACCATTAACACAAGCTCAACGTTCTCTAAACAAAATTTCTCCCTTTTTCCTTCACCCATGGTAACCATCGGTCAGGTTGGTTTCTTTCTTTCTTTTGATTAACTTTTTATGGGAGTCAAAAGCTGGTGGTTCCGAACTGTACACCTTATAGTGAGTAGCCCCATAAGTCACCAACCACTACACCACCAGGGCTCCGTTGGTTAAAGCTTAAACCAAAAAAACTCACTGCCATGAAGTCGATGCTAACTCGTAGCGCCGCTGTAGGACAGGGTGGAATGGCCACTGTGGGTTTCTGAGACCGTAACTCTTTAGGGGAGTAGAAAGCCTTCCTTCCTTGGAATGGCTGGTAGTTTCGTACTGCTGACCTTGTGGTTAGCAGCCCAGTGCCTAATCATTAAGCCACCAGGCTTCCTTTGGGCAAGGCTCAGAGAGATGGAAATACACATCATGGGAAGTATATCAATGTAGCTAGAGTCTATGTTGAATAACAATTGTTTCCCATGTTGATATTTTGTTAAATAAAAGTGTCTATGATTTTGTGTCAATGATTTTGTAACAATACTTTTTAACTTACCTCCTACTCCAGAGAGAAGGTGATCCCTGTACATCTCAAGTTGCCCCCTATCACCCACCTTGTGCCATAGCTCCCGACACCTTTGGGCCAGACACCTGGCAACCTTGCTCACATCCTTCCCCTGGAATCCTTGGCTTGGCTCTGTTTTAGCTCTGCCACCAGGCCTGGGAGGAGCTTGGACTACATCCCAAGTGTTGTGGTGGCCACGGGAGGGTTTTAAGCTTGTCCAACCCTGTAACTCAGGTGGCTGCAACAATGGCCAAACACTGTAACTTAGATTGCTACCACAATGGGCTGAGACATAGGGACAATTGTAAGGATGGGGCCAGGCCCTGCAGTGTTTCTTTCTGCTGTGCACAGGGTCCCTATGGGTTGTAATCCACTCAGTGGCACCTAACAACAACAACAACAACAACAAACTCTGTAACTACAGAAACCATAGCCCCACCCCTCAACTCTCCATTCTCTGTCCCTTCTTTCTGTTGATGTGTTTCCTATCTCTTCTCCGCTGTCTCTTTGGTACCTAGAACAGTACATTATTTGCAGTTGTGTCTGCTAGTTGTCTGTGAGCCATCTCTGACCCATGACGCCCTCGTGTGTAACACAGCAAAGTGTGGCCAGGTCTTGCACTATTTTCAAGTCATGGGTAAATCTGAGCTCAAGGAGGGTTTCCCTCATTTTGCAGACCATCTACTTTATCAAACAAGATGTCCTTTTCTAATGACTGGTCTTCCAGAGGATCAGGTTATGCATTGGGCTCCTACCCATAAGGTCAGCAGTTCGAAATCACCCATTAGCTCTGCAGGAGAAAGAGGAGGCTTTCTACTCCTTGTGTTCCCATAACGGGCTACAGTCTTAGAACCTCGCGGGGCAGTTCTACCCCTGTCCTACTGGGTTTCTATGTGTTGATATTGACTCAATGGCGTTGCATTTTTTGTTGTTGTTGTTGTTTTTGGTTTGGGGGTTTAAAGTCAATGAGCCAAAGTCTCTCCATTCTTCTTTCTAAGGAATAGTCTAGTTTCTTGCTCCTAAGGCTGATTTGTTTTTTTCTGGTCATTGCTACATTTCATATTCTTGGCCAATACCCCCAACGTATTAATTCTTCGGTCTTCCTTTTTCTCTGTCCAGCATTGCCCTGCAGCCCACGAGGTAGTTGGAAACACCGAGGCTTGGTCAGGGGTTCCATAGTCATCGATTGTGATACCTTGGCTTCTTGCATCCTCGCTGGATACCTGACTGAAGATGACACAGGCAAAAGGGCCGGAACTGGTCTCTGTCCTCCGGGAGTTTAGTCGAAGGGACAATGTGAAAGGGAAATCCACATCTCACAGAGGTCACATTAGGGCTTGGGCGAGTGTACAGTGAAGGCCTGGGGTTGGAGGTCCTCAGGGAGGAGCCACATCATGGAAGGCTTCGTGGAAAAGGCGAAGCGTGGGAGGAAGTGGTAGGAGTGCTGTGCAGGGGAACAAAACAAAAACCACTCACTGCCACGGAGTCAATGGCCCCCCGTAGTGACCCCATGGGACAGGGGGAAACTTTCCCTGTGGATTTCCGAGATTGTAACTCTTTATAGGAAGTGGAAAGCTTCTGTTTCCTTGGGCAAACTGGCTAGTGTTTTCAAACTGCCCACCCTGCAGTGAGCAGCCCACTGCGTAACCATGACGCCACCCGGTTTCACCCAACATGTTATTTTATTTTTTCAGGTGGATTCTTTCCCATATCCCCCACTCATGATTTTGCCAAATTTTCTATCACTCTGAACAAAACTTCACTGTTTCCTAAATAGAGACTTGCTGCCCCCTCCCTCCCATTGTTCTCCATACTTGTGTCCATTTGGTACATCTCTTAAGCATTTGTTTAACAATGGCGCTCCAAACAAACAAACAAACAAACAAACAAACACCAATGGCTCTCCAGCTGATAGTGTTGCTGACTGTATAACCCACTCAAGGGATCGGATCACAGAAGTGTATGTCAATGGATATGTTGGATCATGTAAAATATGGCAAAAAATACAACAACACCCCAAAGATAACTATTATGGGGGGGGGATTCCTGAGGGGTGGGAAAGGGAGAGGATAAGGGGAGCTGATATCAAGGAGTTCAAGAAGAAAGAAAATGTATTGAAACTGATCGTGGTAGCAATTGCACCAGACTGCTTGATGTGATTGAACTATGGATTATTATATTTGTGAAAGCTTCCAGTAAAATGATTTTTTAAATGGCTTTCTGCCACCAACAGTCTCAGTTTTCCACCTGCAAAATGGGTGTGCAGGATCCATCTTTCAGTGGGGTGCCGGGGATGAGGAAAAATGTCCTACTTGGTTTCCTCCCTTCCTGCCCTTTATTCATGAGCAAAATAGCCTGACACAGTGGCTGCAGCAACGGGCTCGAGCAGAGGAACAATTGTGAGGATGGCTCAGGTCCCTGGATGGGGCAACATTTCCTACTGGTGTGCATAGGGACTCGATGATGCCTGACAACCATAACACGATGCTGGACATGGCTCAGTGGAACTTCCAGACTAAGACAGACTAATCAGAAAACCTGGTGAGTCATGGAGCACAACAGTCGGATCCACAACCAATCACGAGGCGGCACAAGACGGGACAGCATTTCCTTCCATGGTGCTTGAGATCACCATGAATCACCCTGACTCCGTGGCAGCTGACGAGTCAACAGGAAAAGCTGTTCACAATAAAGCCCTGATCTTTTCTTTTTTTTTTTTTGCCCTGTTCTTTGACTCTGTAGTCACACGTTTCAGGCCCTGTGTACAAAGGAGGACTGTGTCAGTCCGGGTAGACTAGAGAAACACATTCATAGATACTCTATGTGTACAAGAAAGAGCTTTATAGAAAGAGTAATTGCCCATTAAGAAAACCTCCCAGCCCAGTCCAGATCAAGTCCATAAGTCCGATATCAGCCCACATGTCTGATACCAAGCTATAAAGTCCTCCTCAGACTCACGA
Organism: Tenrec ecaudatus; assembly: GCF_050624435.1. NCBI lineage: Eukaryota > Metazoa > Chordata > Mammalia > Afrosoricida > Tenrecidae > Tenrec > Tenrec ecaudatus. Next base: position 20,032,997 of record NC_134545.1, read on the forward strand.
AACACATGTAATGATGCCAAAGGCAGGAAGATCACAGGCCAGTGGGTGGGAAGTCTTGTGGATCCAGCGGCATTGTAAGCATCTCATGGCTGGTGTGGGTATCCACATGGCTCCTCCAGCTCCAAAGCTCTAGAGTAGCTCCATGTGTCTTGCCTGCAGGAATTTCTCCCAGGGAGTGAGCCTGTGTCCCGCCTGCAGCAAGCTATCTCCTTAGCACCTCCAAATGAGGTCATCAAGCTTCGACTGATTGACAGGTTACACTCCACCCCTTTACTCTTAAGTCTCAAATTGATAACAGATCATGTAACCACCACAAGGACAATGGAGTTGGTCCCAGGGTTGGAGTTCTAAGCTTCCTTGACTCTAAGGGACTGATGGAATTCTTCATCCATTCACTAAACCAAGGCTGCTGTTGAGTCAATTCCAACTCTCAGCAACCCATTGGGACAGAGTAGAACTGCTCCCTCAGATTTTAACCTTGTGGTGAGCAGCGCACTGTCATTAGGACTCTTTGAATTGGCCCTGGGGGGATGGGTAAAAGGCAGGCATGATCCTGGACTGAAGGGGTCATCTCATTTCTACCTCTGTCCCTGTTAAGCCTATGCTGCCGGGAGGCCATGTGGGAGACCAGTCATATTATTGTCTTCTTCTTTCATGGCAAGTCCAGATGGCGACAAAAATTCAACAAGGCCTCCACTTGTTCTAAACCAATGTACTTCCCAGAGAACTGTGTTCCACTAGCTTCTATTTACATTTTTTTTTACTGTGGTGAAAATACAAAAAACAAATCATGCACCATTTCAACGGTTGCTCTATATACTTTGGGGAAACATTGACTCTATACATCATGATTCTCATGATTTCTTTCTAAACCATTATACCACCATGAATTTGAACCCAATACCCATCGGCAACCATCTTCCCCTCACCTCCATCCTCCCACCCCGGCAGTCATTAGTAATCTTTGGTTTCTTTTTACTTATTTCAATTGTGAGAGAGGGCATAGTATTGGTCCTTGGGAATTTCATTCTTTTCATGCAGCATGATATGTTCGAGGTTGACCCATGTTGTGCATGCACCAGGATCTCATTGGTCTTTGGGCTCAATGGGGAGCGCTGGTGCTGGGTGCATCGTGGTTAGCATTGGGCTTCAAGGTCAAGAGTTCAATTTGAAATCACCAACTGCTGCTTCGGAGAAAGACGGGGCTTGCTACTCTTGTCAAGAGGTACAGTCTCGGAAACCCGTGGGGACAGTTCTACCTGGTCCTGTAGGTCACTATGAGTCAGCATCTGCTCAATGGCAGTGAGAGGGTTTTTATGGATCAATAATCTTCCATTTTGCGCATATGCCAAATTCTAGAAATCCATTCATCTGTTGACGAACATTTCCATTGCCCCCACCTCTCGGCATCTGTTGAACGTGGTGTGAGTTTCACACCTTCTGGGTATATACCTAGGATTGGGGTTGCTGGGGCATAGGGTAGCTCTAGGCTCAATTTTTCTGAGGAATTATTTATGGCAGACCTGTTTTTCCCAGTGGCTGTACCATTTTACATTCTTACCGGCAATACATGTATAAAAATTCCAGTTTCTCCACAACCTGGCCAAGGCCTCCTGCTTTGCTTTTTTGATCCTTGCCTTTTTAAAGAGGCGCAAGGTGGTATCTCATTTAATTTAATTTGCATCTCTGATGGCCTGATGGAGGTCTAGTGGCGCTGTGGGTTAGGCTTGGGCTGCTAACCTGAAGGAGGGAGAAAGAGGAGGCTGTCTGCTCCTGTAAAGATTTACAGTAAAAAAAAAAAAAAGAAAAATAATTACAAATTATCAAGGGTTCATAAGCGAGGGAGGGGAGGGGGTAAATGAGCTGAGACCAAGGGCTCAAGTAGAAAGAAAATGTTTTAAAAATGATAATGGCAACATATGTACAAATGTGCTTGACACAATGTATGTATGTATGGACTGTGATAAGAGCTGTAAGAGCCTCAATAAAATGACTTAAAAAAATTTACAGTCTTGGACACCCTAAGGAGCAGTTGGACTCTGTCTTAGAGGGTCACTGTGAGTAGGAATGAACTTGAAGGCCGTAGTTTTAATTTTGTTTGAATGACTAATTGCACTGATTTGCTCATTGCCCATTTGAATATCCTCTTGGGTGAAATCTGTTGTCTTTTGCCTATTTTGGGGGGTTGGTTGGTTTGAAAGCAGCTCCCAGAGCCTGTGATAATCTGGGTCATCCGATTCTTTTCTGTAGGGGGAGTGTTTATTGCGCACCTACTATGTGCCGGGCAGTGTCCACACTGCTATCACATTGGAAGCCCCATGAAGGAAGATCTGCCAGTGCACCTGTGAGTCCCCTGAGCCTCCCAGGCAATGAGCCGAGCACACAGTAGGCGCCTCGCTGTGCTCACTCCGCCGCCCTGCCCCAGCCCCGCCCCAGCCCCGCCCCTCGGCCCCTCCCCCGCTCCAGGAAGTGCGGGGGTTTTAGCCGCCCGGCGGGCCGTGATGCATTCTGGGACAGCAGCAGCACCAGATCCAAGATGGCGGCCAGCAGGAGGTTGATGAAGGTAAAGGCCATTCTCCGGCGCTGGCTGGGTGGGGGACGGGGTCCTCACCCGGGGCCCCCACGGCGGGCCAGGGCCCCTGCGGGTTCCGCCGGCCCGCCCCTCCCCGGCGTGCCCCGCCGCCCTCGTGGCCCCGCGCCGGCTGGGGGAGCTAACGGGGTCGCCTAGGCCGCAGCCTGGGCGGGAGCACCAGGCCGCGCCGGCCGCCTCTGCCGGCCCCTCCGCCGGCCATGGGCCGCCCAACCGGCCCTCGAGCCCGGCCGGACCCCGCCCTCCCGGCCGCCGGGACTCGCCCGGGAGGCCCCAACCGGGCGGCTGCGGGCCAGGCCCGAGCGCCAACCGGAGCCCGCGCCGTGGGGCCCCCGCCCCGGGCCCAGGAGCCGGGCGCGGAGTCCCTTTCGCCCGGCCGCCGCCCGGGAGGGAGGCGGGGAGGCAGGTGCTGGGGTGGGGGAGGAGGAGCAAGCCGCCGCCGAAAGCCGGGATGGGTTTTTTTTCTTTGGTGGGTCGTTTGAATGTGAGCCGGGTTCTAGAAACTGGTCTTGTGACTGCAGAGTCACACATCGGACAAGTTCTGACTCCAGGAAGGCGTGGGATTGGCTCCGATCGGCACCGTTCCCCTTCCCCGTCTCCCTTGCCATCCACCCACTTAGTCATGACGACCTGCTTTTCCCGGGTGAAGCCAAGGGCCGGCTGGTGTTGACCTTCTTCGTTCGGGGCTCGAGGGTTGGCTTCCGTGACTCACCTAAAACCGGCCAAAGTTTAGAAAAATAACTTGTACTTTCGATCCCGAACGCGGTGGAGATACATTCCTCCAGGATCATGCTCTGTGAGGACTGCAGACTGGGTTGTTATCTCTGTTTTTTGTTGTTTGCAACCCACTTGTGCTTGTGAGTCAGAACCAGAATTCAAAACCAAAAACAATCCCAGGAGCTGGCTTCCTGAGGGAACGTGAAGTGCTGCAGCTGCTTCTGGGGGAGACTAGACATTGAACTTGGCGTTGGCACCCTCCCTACGGGGAACCACTTTACTTTCAGTAAGGGTTAAAGAAGACATTCCATTTTATAAAACTGAGTGATGATGGCTTCAAAAGAAGAGGCAGGGGACACCAGATTGGCCCCGCCCCCAATCTCTTCTTTGTCCGTGACATCACCAATCTAAACAACCGCATATTCAATTTGCCACCCAAGTGCCTTTGGTTGTTCAAGCCTGGTGGGTTTTCTTGTGGGAAGAAATCTTGAGTGCTTCCTTCCAGATCTTACCGAATGAACCTGACCCTACACTCTCATCTCTCATTTTTCCGGCTTCCTCGCTCTTAGTCCCTTTACGGATACCCCTCTCCCCCAAGAAAACAAAACAACAAAACAAAACAAAGCTCAAACGTGGCAGAGTACGTTCAGACTCATGGTATAACTCACGTGGTGTTGAGGGGTTTTCCTGGGATGTAAGTTTATCACCAGACCTTTCTGCTGCGTGCCCTCTGGATGGGTTGGAACTGCTAACCTTACTTAGATTGGTAGATCAACTCATTTGCATCCTCTAGGGCCCTCCTCATCCCAGCCACCAGGTAGCAGATGCTTAACCCTGTTTTTTTTTGGGGGGGGAAGGGAGGGGAACCAACTGTTCCTAATTTGCATGCAAGGTCCCCTTGAGCAATCTGTGTAGCCTCACCCCCATTGTTCTTGGTTTTCTGCTGATCTTGTGCCTAATCTCAACTCTCACTGCAAATCATGTTGGTTCCGTTTTATAGTGCTCCTTGGAGGACAGAGTAGAACTGCTCCCTGGGATCTCAGAGATTGTGTATCTTTTTGAGAGCAGACAGCCTCCTCTTTCTCCCAAGGGCCAGCTGGTGGGTTTGAACCACAGGCCCCGTCACCCTCACATGGAACAACCCACAGTGCCATCAGGGCACCCAATCACAACTGAAAAGCAAAACCAAATTCACTCTGCCATCGGGTTGATGCTGACTCATAGATAGTGACTCTAGGAGACAGGATAGAGTTGCCCCTGTGGGTTTCTGACACTGCAACTGTTTTCCTGGAGTGGAAAGTCCTGTCTTTCTCTTGTGGAAGGGCTGGTGGTTTCCAACTGCTGACCTCGTGTTTAGCAGCCCAGTGTGCAGCCACGACTTCACTAGGGCTCCTCTTTACGTTCAAAGAGCTTGTCATAGCTGACAGGCATCCCACACTCCGTCTTTTCTGCCGGGTTCTGATTCCTCAAGAGCAGGAATCTAGTTCAGTCCCCTTGGGGTTTGAGAGAGGGAGTGAATGTTGGTTTTAAAATATTTTTGTGTTTCTTGAAAAAAAATTTTTGGGGGGAGCTTAGAAAGGATGCTGGTGTACTGGGCCCTCCACCAACCATCATGCTGCGGTTCCAGCACCATTGCAGGTGTGTTTATTTGTCCATGTTCTTCTCTAACAGAGGGCGGTAGAGCTAGGTTGAGTTAAGAAGGAGCCTTGGTGGCTCAGCAGCTTCAGTGTTGACCTACTAGCAGGTTGTAAACCTTCCAGCCTCCTCTAGGGGAGAAAGAAGAGACCATTGGTTTGTGTAGATTCACAGCCTCTAAAATCCTGACAAGCAAAGGCAGGATGGAGCAGGGATTAGATGGGCTTGAAAATGTACTGAGAAATAACAACCAAAACTCTCTGCCAGTCATTGGCGACTCAGGGACCTTATAGGGTAGAACTGCCCCTGTGGGTTTCTGAGACTGTAACCCTTTATAAGAGTAGAAAGCTACCTTTCTCCCGAGGAGTTTCTGGTGGCTTTGAACTGCTGACCTTGCAGTTAACAGCCCAACACTGAAATCTACCTCTGGTGGAGTGAAGGACAGGGGTGGGGGGTAGGGTACTAGCTTGCCTGGCCTCCAGGTCCCCGGTTCCCTGTCTCCCTTCTCAATGCCTTTTTTGCAAACCTCAGGGCTCCTTGAGTGAGCTTGTCCAGCCACTTGAGTTTGAGGGCTTGGAAGCCCACACAGTTTTGTGGAGGTTCATTGTGAGCTCCAAGTGCCCCTGTGTGGTTGTTAGGTGCCATTGAGTTGGTTCTGAGCCACAGTGACCCTGTGTGCAACAGAACAAAACACTACCCAACCCTGCACCATCCTCATCGTTGTTCTTATGTTTGAGCCCATTGTTGCAGCCGGGGTGTGTGTGTGTGTGTGTGTGTGTGTGTGTGGTTATTTCAAACCCAACCAAAAGACCCCAGCATGATTAATGCAGTTTAATTAAAAGTCACTTAAAAAAAAAAACAAACAAACCCACTGCAGCTGTCACTTCCCATTCACAGTGACCCTGTAGCACAGAGTACAACTTCCCCACAGGGTTTCTTGAGTGCTAGTCTTTTCAGGAGCTGACTGATTGGTCTTTCTCCTGCAGAGTGGCCGGTAGGTTTGAACTACCGACCTTGCAGTTGGTAGCCTAACGCATAGTGCCACTAGGGTCTCCTGAAAGTTACTGCACTAGGTGGCAATAACATTTTTGATAGTGAGAAGCTGGGAGTTAGGGTGGAGTGAGCAAACAAATGTTGAATGACAGTGAGTTTCATCTTCCAACCTTGTAACTTTTCTGAAGAGGCACTTTGAATAGTGTTTCTTTGTAACAATAGACTGTCTGCAGATACTTCACATGCCTTCTTAAAAGTAGAGTTTTTTGTATCTATCAGGCTGAGGTGTTACTTCAAGTCAGGGGAAGAAGATAAAGGATTTGACTGGAAAACCATGTGTCCACAAGATTAACTTTGTTTAGAACCCTTGAGAGGAAATACATTGTGAATACATAAAATCTTTTTTTTTGCAAGCTGCCAATTCAGCACTCTTTACTACGGACAAGCAGATGTAACCACTGTCTTAATCGGGACAGGAAATAGCTGCACAAGTGAAACTTGGAGGTGTGGCTACAGGGAGGAATGGGTGCTTCTGATTGGTTTTTTGCTGTTGCTCAGGACCCCAACTGCACACATTTCCTGTCCCATTGGGCATTTCCCCGGAAAAGAAACTCATGGGGGAAGTTTGTAGATTTAAGAGGGGAGTGGTGTTTTATTATTAGCCCAGAACTTCATACTGGCGATCTTCCGATTCATCCCAGTTGAAGAGTTGGGCCACTTCCACCATAGCGGACAAACTGAAACTAAAAGAGACTTGCATTGTTTTCCACCTTTTCTTCCTTTTAATTGGGGATGGTTTACATTTGAGATCATCACCTTGGTGTTGAACAGTTTAAACTACTTATCAAACCCTCCCCCTCACCCCCTTTGCGGTCTCTTCTCCCTCTTGTGGAATACGATCTTCCTCACTTGTTTTTATGACTTCAGGCGAAGGTTTGCAACACAGATCATGGGTCTGACATGCCAGTTTTTACACGTTGTGTTCAACTCATTCTGAGCAGTCCCCTCCACTGTACTATCACTTCTCCCACTTCTGCCCAGTGTTTCCTGCTTGATTCCTCTACCTCTCCTACGTGCTGCTGCCCTTTTGATCTTAAATGGTGGGTAGCTATCTGAAGGTGGGTTCGTTTCCAGACCTGAAGGATGACTAAGGCCTGTAGACTTGGGGGTCCCACCAGGCTCTATCTGACCAAATGCCTGGTATCTTTCATGATTTTGATTGAGTCTATTCCACATTTTTCTCCGACTCTGATGTGATCCTTTTCAGAGTGGTTGGTGGTGGCGGCTGGCACCATCTAGTTCTGATCTCAGGGGCAGTCAGATGCTCAGGGGACCCTGTAGTCCATTGGGCTGTTTCTACAAGTTTTCCTTTAAAAAAAAAAAAAAACTTTTGAAGAAGGTATAGGAGCCCTGGTGGGAGTACTGAGTGCAAGGTGGGTGGTTCTGGTTACTCTGAGGGAGAGAGATGAGACTGTCAGTTCCTCTAAAGAGTTACAAAACCCAGGAAAGCCCATATGGGTTCCCTGTGAGTTGGCCTCAGGCTCCGTGGCTGGGGGTTAGGTTGGGTTTGGTTTGGTTGGGTCTGGGTGAAGATTGAGCCAGTCATCAGTTGTACATGCAACAGTTCACATTTTTTGTTTTAGTGCGTCGTCTTTTCATGTCTCGGATCTTCAGTACTCTGTCTTTTATACTCCTGATGAGACCAGTAGTGCACCTGGGATTGGCTGCTTGAACTTCTTTAAAGATTCCAGTAGCTACCCACCAAAGTAGGTCTCTACAGTGGACCATTGACTTTGTGAACTATGATAATGCCAACTGACCTTGGTGTCTCCTGAGACAATGGTCCTGAGCACCCCAGGTCCAGGAACTCATTCCCTCTTGGAGTTTGGTGATCCCTAAGAAGCTGTTCTTTAAAACAAAAAACAAAATAGTTGTCCTAATTTCACACACACACCCCCCCCCACCCCGTGTGTTCCACTAAGGAGCCCTGGAGGGGCAGTGATTACAGGTTGAGCTGTTGCCCACAGGGCCAGCAGTTTAAAACCAGCCGCACCTCGGGAGAAAGGTGAGGCTTTCTGTTCCTTTAAAGAGCTGGTCTCTGAAACCCACAGGGGCAGTTCTGACATGTCCTGTAGGGTCCCTTCAAGGCAGAATTGACAAGGTGGCAGTGCGTTTTGTTTTTGTGTCGCAGCGCGCCCGTGTCTCTGTTTGCAGCATATAGACGGGTGTGCGAACACCCTCCAAACTTAACGTAGATCATTGCTTGTCCTCCCACTGGCCCTCCATGCCCTTTTGGAGGGCTGCGTGCCTTTCCAAGCACTCACGCGTTCGTCACTGCTATGAAAGGATTTCGTAATGTAACCATATTTGACTTTAAAACATGCAAACCTCCCCTCATCTCCTGCCTCGTCATTTTTGCTTAACTTCCGTCTTAACCATATTTTGTCTTCTCTTCACCCAAATTAACACTTGTCCCTTCTCTAGCCCGTGACTTCCCCTCCAACCTCCCTCTGCCCTCGCCTGGTAACCAAGGACATTTCTTGGAGTGTGGAAACTTCCTTGACTGTGTTTGTGCTGCTGTGATGGACGCACTCAGCTCAGCATTGCATCACATCTCATCTCATCCTCCAGATCCACCCACATTATGAAGTAGTTCGTTGTTATTCTTTAACATTGAGCAGGAGCCTTGATGGCGCTTGCTGTGACCTGCAAGGTCAGCAGTTCAAAACCACCTGCTGCCTCTCAGAGTCCCCAAAACCCCCTGTCTTACAGGGTCACTGTGAGTCAGCATCGGCATCGACTCAATTGCCGTGAGTTTGCATTTTGGAGTGTCCCATTGAGGGTGTGGGCCTTCCATGGACGGGCATTCCAAGTGACTTCATGTGTTGTTGCTGTACTGAAGAGTGCTGCCTCGAATGGGGTGAGCAGGATCTATTGTGTCTGTCACAGCTGCTCTTCGCTAGGGTCTAGGTCCAGTGATCATAGCGGTGTTTCTGGTCCCACGTTTTACAGCCCCACCTGCAGTGTATCAGGCCTGCAGCCCTGCCCACCCTGTCCAGCGTTTGTTGCTCGTGGGTTCTCTGACATTTGCTAGGCATGCTGGAGGACGTTACCTCATGGATGTTTATATGTCTGCACCTCTCCCGCCTGGCTTCGGCGAGCATCTTTGCGTGCGTGTTCGCTGGCTGCCTCTGTGCCCCCTTTGGTGAAGTAAGTGTCTGTTCCTGCCCTGTGCCTGTTTCTTAGTTGGGTGTCAAGTTTACAGTGAAGTTCCTTGTGTGATAGGCCATTGCTACAACATTTTTTTTACCTCCCCCAGGCTATGGGTTCTCTTATCTCTCCTTTGGTGAAGTCCTTAGATGCATGAAGTGGCCAGAGGAAGTCCCCCCATCCTATTGGGAAGTATCACTACTTGGTCAAGGGCCACTCCTCCCACCGCCCGCTCGCTCCAGCAGTAACTGAAGAAGCCTGGTGTGTAGTGATTACACAGTGGGCCGTGGGCTGAAAGATTCAGCAGTTTGTAACCACCAGCTGCTTCGCAGGAAAAAGATGGGGGCTTTCTACCCACGGTACAGTTACAGGCTCAGAAACCCATAGGGCCAGTTCTCTGTCCTGTGGGGTCACTCTGAGTTGGCATCAACTTAAGGGCAGTGACTGCGCAGTCAACTTAGGCATTACAACCAACAATGTTGGAGCCATCCCTCCCAGGCCCAGAATCTTAGAAAGGGCTGGTGAACATGTAGGCTTGGACAGCCAGCTCATCCTCCCATGCCTTAGCTCTTCTGCCCCCACCCCTGCCCCCTTTCCCTGCTGCCTTGTTTAGTGAAGATCAACTTGTCTGAGTTGTGCCAGGGATAATTTGGGGGGGGGCGGTGTAGGGGGCAGTGCTGCTGTAGCAGAAGTATCACAAGGGGCGGCTCACAAACCAAGCTGTATTCTCTCACATCGTAGGAGGCAAGAAGTTGGAAGACAGGGCGCCAGTCCCTGGGGAAGGCTTTCTCTTGCTGGCAGCTCTGCAGGGCTGCCCTGGTCTCACTGACTGCTTTGCAGCGCTCCATGTGCCTGGGCCTCTCACTCCATCTCTGCTCCTCTCTCTCCTTTGCTTGTTGAATCTCTTTTAGTCTCAGGAGATGGATCAAAGATACCAGTTCTGCTTCATTAACATAACAAAGCCACCTTATTCTCAAATGGGATTTTAACCACAGACACCGTGCTTAGAGAGATTGGCATTCTACTTCCTTCAAGGAGCTGTTCTACCCTGTCCTGTAAGAGTTGCTGCGAGTCCTGGTTGACTGGATGGCAGTGAGTTTGTTTAGTTTGCCCTGGATTGTTCCAGCACTGCCCCAAAGGGGGCGTTTTCTGCCCCTTGGGTAGTGCTTTGGCAGTGGATGGTTCCTGTAGGCTGGACAAAGGTACAGGACAGGGAGGAGGGTTGTCCAGGGCAGGTGAAGTGGGTTTCTTCTGTGACAATTCCAGATTCATGTGGATAGATTTTCTATTGTTTTTCAAGTTGTGCTTTCGACCACCCCACCAGGAAGGCTGCTTGCCAACCCCTTGGGGGTTGGGGGACAGGTCTCCTTGGGGCACTGGACCCATGTGGAGCTGGGTTGTTGAAGTTGGCTTCCTGCCTGTGTTGCTTTGACTCAAAGAAATTCAGCACTCTGGGGCTTCCAAAGGGCCCACCTCCTGACTTGCACCCTGTGTTGGATCTTGAGTTGAGCGTTGCATGGACAGACCTGCTGGACACACCCAGATCTGGAGCAAACAGAACCCTTCCTCAGGTGTGCGGTCAGGCCATGGTGACCATTGGCTTCCCTGTCCTATCATGAGATGCGACCATTCAGGAGGTGATGAGGCAGATGTACAGCCAGCTGGTGGTAGGGCTTAAATACAGACCTTGGTTCCTGCCTTTGCTTGGAGTCCGGTCTCTGAGCGCTGCCAGGGGATAGCGCAGTTGCCTTTCCAGCTATGACAGCAACCTAGTGCCCTCCCTGTAAGGAGCCCTGGGCTCAGTGTTGCAGTGTTCACTGACAGGTACCAAGTTCAAACCTACTGGCTCCTCCGAGAAGGAAATGTAGAGCAGTTCACTCATGACAAGATATTTGTGGCCTTGGGAACCCTCTCGGAGCCAGTTCTCCTCTGCCCAGTAGGGTAGGATGGACTTGGGCTGTGGGTGGGGGTGGGGGCAGTTAAACCAAAACCACATTCACTGCCAACAAGTTGATGCCTACTCATAGTGACCCTATAGGACAGAGGAGAACTATCCTTGTGAGTTTTCGAGATTGTAACTCTTTGTTTTCCTGAATGTAATTCTTTTTTGTTTTCCCCAAGTTTTAGCATGTATGTCACATATCATACAACTTCAGTCACATCGAGAAGAGTTGTACAGAGACTGTAACTCTTCATGAGAGCCCTGTCTTTCTCCTGAGAAGTGGCTGGTGGTTTTGAACTGCTGACCTTGAAGTTAGCAGCCCAGCAAGTAACCAGGCCTGGTCTGGGGTATTAGCTGTGATGAAAATGGCAAGACCGATGACAGCAGCACCCTGCTGCCCTGGGGTGGGGCAGGGTCCTGCCCCCCTCACTGAGCAATTGAAATTAGAGCATTGCTGTAAGGGGACAATCATGGGGAATCCTTGTTTGGATGTCCTTCTCACCAGTTAGGGGCTTGTGCGAGTTTGGAGCGTTAATTTTAGTACACAGGAGTCTTTCCCTGAAAGTCAGAAAGCCAGGTCAGAGTCACTATTGCAAGTGCACCATGCAATACTTGTTAGGCAGCACTGGCTGCTGACCACAAAGTTGATGGTTCTAAGTCCCCAGCCACTTCTCAGAAGAAAGATGAGGCCGTCACTCCCTTACCGATTCACATCTATCTAGGAAACGCCGTGGAGCAGTGACTTGATGGCAATCAGTGAATGGTCTTTGTGTGAAGGTCTCGTCCTGTCTACCAAGAATCAAACTCACTGCCATCGAATTGACACCTACTGATAGTGGGTGACCTTATTGAGAAGGGTAGAAAGCCCAGTCTGTCTCCCTCGGAGTAGCTGGTGGTTTCAAACTGCTGATGTTGCAGTTAGCAGCGCAACTTGCAACCACTCACTACTCCAGGATTCCCGTTGAATGTGGCTGGAACCAGCTTTTTAGACCACCACAGCCACTCCAGGAGAAAGTGGTGATTAAGTGGCTGGAGCCACTTCCCTGCCTTGTTTTCTAGGTTATTTCTGGAAACTTGTTGCTGACCACCATCCTCCCATTTTTATTTTGTTTTTTAAAAAAATGCTTGCCTCAGCCACTGGCCCACCCATGACCCACCTAGTGAGGTGTTTGTAGGGTCAGGCTTGCTGGTCTGGAAACCATCCTAGTCTTTTTTAAAGTGCCCATTTGTTTCTGGGGAGGGAAGTGAGTGAGCAGGAAGGGCAGGCCTGCTGGGTGCCCAGGGTGCGATTCTCAGGGTTTCAACCACTTCCTGGTTGAGTTAAGAGGTGCATGCAAGAGCCTCCTGGTGAAGTGCAGAGCTGTGCATGCAGCTGATCACCACATGGTTAGTGGTTTGAATTGACCAGCTGTCCAAGAGAGACAGATGAAGCTGTCTAATCTGGGAAACCCACAGGGGACAGAGGTCTGCTCTGCCCTGTAGGTTACTGTGCATTAGAATCACCTCGATTGGCAGTGAGTTTGGGGTTGGGTGGCTTTTCCCTAGTCCACTGATTTGGCTGTTGTAAAAGCAATGACCTGCCAAATCTAGTGTCGATTCCAGCTCATAGGGACCCTGTACACCACAGAGGAGCCCCAGCCTCCCACCTGGCCCCTGTTTCTCACTGCGATTGAGTCAGTTCTAACACATAGTGAGTGTATAGCACAGGGTAGAACCGCCCCTGTGAGTTTTCGAGACTGTAATTCTTTACCAGAATAGAAAGGCTCGTCTTTCTCTTGCAGAGCTGGGTGGTTTTGAACTGCTGATCTTGCAGTTAGCAGCCCAGCACTTTACCAGCCATCGAATAGAATTGCCCCATAGGGCTTCCAAAGCTGTGAATCTTTCCGGGAGCAGACAGCCCGCTTTCTCCTGAGGATTGGCTCAGGGCCCTCGAACCACCAACTTTCTGTTGCAGCCCATCACTTAACCCACTCCCTGTGCCTGGTCCAGGGGCTCTTTGAGGCATTGGTTCCAGTTGTGGACGTGGCATTAACTTAACTCCGCACTCCCCTTCTTCCTGGTTGAGCCATTGATTGGGTTTGCATGGTGAATCTTGAACTGATGCACAGCCTTGCCATGGAGGCTGATTGTGGCAGGCTGGATGGGGACGGGGGTAGGGGGGTGGGGTGGGTGGGACAGTCCTCTGTACAGGTGCTCTGGAGTTGAGCATGCAAGGGTGTCTCTAGAGCTGTCAGGCACCTCCCATACTGTCTGAAAGTTCTCTCAGTGTCCAGAGACCCATGTCTCAATTCAGAAAGTTCACTTGGTCTTGAGAGATTTATGTCACTTTCTACTCCCCTTCTGCCGTGGGCAGAGGTGGAGGTGTGAGGGCACTGGGTCTCTCTTCCTTCCTCCCTCTGATCCAGAGCACACTATCAACCAGGTCAGGGGGTAGGTACACTGTCAACCAGATCGGGGGCACGCTTTCCAGCAGAAGCCACTGTTGTGGCATGTCTGTGCTCTCTGTGGACTGGATACCCTTGGTGTGCATGCATTTGTTCCTGCCTGTAGAGTTGGGCTGTAGCATTCCTACTTTTGTTCAATAGCGTTTCCCCCTCCCCCACCGCTGATGGTTCTCTTTCATCTTTTGTAATAGCCTTTTTAAATTTGCACTCTTTGGATTTTATTGATGTTATCTTGATCCCAAGCCTATCTCTTCAGGATCAAGAGGGTTCTCTAGTGCTGTGGTTAGGCAGTTGTGACTCATCATATCAACCTCCAGCTCAGCAGAAGACAACCCTGCTACCTGTGCCAATCTCCCAGTCCTCCCTTAGTTTGAGTCCCGTGTTACAGCCCTGTGTCAGTCCATCTCTTGGAGATTCAGTTAAAGGGGGCACAATTTTGCTGGGGCCTTTGTCAGTCTTCTTCAGTTAGCTTGCCTCTTGGGAGTTTCACCTGGCATCCCACTCCCAAACGTTTTCCTTGGGGGCATTTTGGCACTAAGGGATGGTTGACTAATGGGGGACCGTAGGCCTGTAGGCCTTTGAGCATTCTGGCCCCTGCGTGGAGCCAGTGGTTTGCCACTGGGGTGCTAGAGGATGTTGGGAAATCTGGGTGGGGCAGTGTCTCAGTGCCTGGCATGTAGAAGGCAGGGCATGAGATTCTTAAGTGCGGAGGCCTACCTGGGTGTGGTCACATCTTGTTGGGAGCTCTCCTACAGGTGCCCAACATTCCCTGAAGATGATGCTCTGGCTTGGTTTCTGCCCCCCTCTGCCTTCTGACCAGGTCTTCTTGCTGCTTGAATCATGCCGCCTCCAGCTTTAGAGAGGTTTGCTCACCAGCACCACCCAGTCATCTCTCTGGACCGCATGTATGGCTTCCCCTTACCTCTGGCCTCTATCAGAAACCTCCTCGATGCCAACACAGCGTGTGTGCCCTCCCTGGACTCCCTTTACAGTGCTTCATGACCTCACCTATTGTCAGAGTGGAATTTACCTTCCTGTGTTTCTTGCCAAGGAGCCCTGGTGACACACTGGTTTCGCATTGAGTGATTAACCACAGGGTTGGCAGTTCAAAATCTCCGCTGTTCTGAGGGAGACAGAGACCTTCCTGCTCCTGTAGAGAGTTACAGTCTTGGAACATCCACAGGGCGGCTCTCCCTGCCCTATGGGGGGGGGGGGGGCTTGTGTGTGTCACTGTGAGTTGGAGATAACTCAGTGGTGGTGAGTTTTGTTTTGTTTCTTACCAGACTTCTATTGTTGGAGTGTGGATTTCTGAAGTCATTGAAGTGTACTGACAGATGATTTAACATTTTTGGTTTCTCCCCTGAGTAGTGGATAGTTAGTTCTCCGTTGCTTCTTCTTTCAGATTGTTCCATTTTCAGAGTTCTAGCTGGAATGTAAAAAATCCCCCCACCCCAGTCTGTTACTTGGTTATAGTTTTTGTTATCTTGGTGGAACTCTGACCTGCTAGACGTGATCTTTTCTATCACTGGCCAAGGACTTCAGACTCTTAGGTCACATCACAAAGTCCAAATGAAGCCTCGTTGTTACGTGCTGCTGGGTGGATCTGACTCACAGCGATCCCGTGGACAACAGGACAAACACCTCCCTGCCCTGCGCCATCCTCACAATTGCCTTGCTTGGCCCCATGCAATCCTCCTGTCATTCCTTTAGTACTGTACTTATGAGAGCCCGCCCTTTCCCAGGAGAAGAGAAGGCTTGGCATCTGGGGAACCCACAGGGCCACTTCTGCCCTGTCCCATAGAGTCAGTAGTGAGTTTGGCAAGCAAACGTAGCAACAGGGATCTGGGCCCTGGTGGCCTGAAATGTGATGACACCTGTCCCGTGTACTTGCCCTTTTCCCACCCTCCCTTCTTCTATAACCACCACCCCACCTCTTCCTGCATCATCCCTCCCTTCCCCTGGCCCTTCTATTTGCATGGGGTAACCTGCAGGTGAGGGTGTATCAGCACTTCCCTTCCTGACTGCTCAGACCTGATCTGATAGTCCCCCCAGAGGAGGGCCCAGCAGCACCCAGAGTTCCTCCTGAGGCCCATGCTCTCCATGCAGGATCCTGTAATTCCTGGTCAGCCACTTGCTGGGGTGGCCACTACTGGTGGCAGCTCCCTCTCTGGAGCTGGTTGGTGTCTGGAAATGGGACCTGTCTGTCACCTTCAGCATGTGTCAGCTTCACTGTAGACTTGCTTGGCCAGACTTTCTGTGCCGGAGCCCTTGCCGAGGCCCTGAGGGTGGTGGCTGTGTCCCGCCCGAAGTGCCAGCGTTTCTCTTTGGCTTGATGGGTGTGTTTATCCAACCTGTTCCAGCTCTACTGTGTGCCAGGCCTGTTCCCAGCACTGTTTCTGGCCATGCCAATGAGACCCTCCCTCGGTGTCTCATACTCTGCCAGCGGGGGGATGGGAATGGGGGCGCTGAGGGTCTTCGAGGCTGTGAGAGTGTGGGTCCCAGCCCCTGGCCTCTGGGCTGCTGTGGCCACACAGAAGGGGCTTATCTTGGTTCTGTAGTGGGTATGGACAGGATAGAGAGGAGCCCTGGGGGCCGGGGCCTAGTTGGCAGCACCCCGAAACCCCAGTGGAGCAGAGACGTGGATCCGATGCGGCCAGTGGTGGCTCAAGGTGCGCGTCTGTTGACGGTTGTTCGGTGCAGGACTGAGAAACGAGGAGTAAGACAATCCCAGCCCCAGAACGTCTCTGATCGGGCTCTGAAGTCATCACAGTGGTGTGCTTTTCTGGCTGAAACTGTGTTTGCAGCTCTGACGGTGTAATAATAGCCCTTCACTTGGGCCAAATGGTCTGTTACGACCTCACCCCAAGTTCCTGTTGTCATTCACCCCTCGGAAGCTCCTTGGTGGCAGTGGTCATCAGTTCTGACCCACGGGAGAAGACTGGGGCCATCAGCTCTCATGACACGTGACAGTCTCAGAAACCCTAAGGCGGCGTTCTGCCTTGTCCTGTAGGGTCTCTGTGAGTTGGAGAGGGCGGTGGGCTGGGTTTTGTCCGCCACTCTAGGTGTAGTGTAAGCGCAGACTGCAAGTTCCGCAGTTCAAACCTGCCAGCCCTTCTGAGGGAGAAAGATGAGACCCTTCCCACATGGATTGGCAGACTCAGAAGCCCTGTGTAGAGCCACTGTGGGTCAGAAGCAATGTGACATCGGAGGGTTATTTCCCCTATTTTGGGTGTTGCAGCTGAGGAAGCTGACTGAGGCTGGGGCCAAGTTCTCCTTCCCATTGCTCCACCCCCCTGCCCAGCTCAAGGGATCTCCTCTGCTGTGCATCACCCCGAGGTGGGGGTCCCTCTGGTACGCACACCAGCATCGGATGCCTGCCTCTCCCTTGCTCCTGCTCCTCGAATTCCTCTTCATGGTCTCAGGCGACATCTGAGGCCAGGTCAGTGGGTGCCTAAGAAGTCTGTCTGGAAGACATTAGGCTCCACCCCCCACCCCAAGCAGGTGCTGAGGATGGCTGAAGTGGTCCCTGACCCAGAGAGCAGGTGTCATGTTCAGTGGGTCTTTAGGGGTAGGTGGGCTGGAGGGGCTTGTTGGTGTTGAGTGTGGGCGGTGGAGCTCTGTGCTTCCTCACCCTGCCCGGGCTCCGTCTGTGCTGTCCCATTGTCATCCTCACTGGCGGTGCTGCTCGCTCAGTGTCACCGCAGGACTTGCCCCGGGAGTCAGGAGGGGTCTACTGTGTGGTGCCTTCTGCTGTTTGACACCCCTTTGTGCTTTGTTGATCAACAGGAGCTTGAAGAAATCCGCAAATGTGGAATGAAAAACTTCCGTAACATCCAGGTTGATGAAGCTAATTTATTGACTTGGCAAGGGCTTATTGTTCCTGTGAGTATTGAACCCTTCCTCCCCTTCTGACAGATCGTGGGGGGTGCTGCCGGCCTGCGTGCTCTCGGCTCCCAAGGAGGCTCTTGACCCAGGCAGGCAGCAGGTGCTAGGAGGGGGTTGTCAGCTGGGGGCCTCGGGTTCATGTCTTGGTGCAGCCCTTGGAGTGCTCCAGATGTGAAGTGCAGCCCCTGGGGGAGAAATGTGTGTCTGTGCTCTGTCCTTCCTGTTTGCCCCAGCTTCTGCATGTCTGACCTCACTTTGCCAAGCGAGGTCTCTCAGGAGATGGGAACATGGCATGGGCTCCCGTGTCTCCCCCTCTCTCTGTACCCTGCTCAGCTCTGCGTTTTTGTCTCTGTCCCTCTGGGTGCCTGTTTCTTGGGCATTTTTCTTGGTGCGTGTGCAGGTCCTTCCATCCGTCCCTGTCTCCCCAGCTCCCATCACCATGTGATGCCCCTGTGTTCTCATGGCCCGCTTGCCCCCTCCCCAGGGTCTTTTTCTGGGCCGTGTGCCTTCGGTGTGTGTCCCCTCAGCTCCAGGCCCACCCAGCCTTCAGCCTTCTGCCCTCCACTGGGCTGGGCTCCCCTCCTAACATTGGCTTTTCCTTCTCGCCTTTTCCACCCTCTCGCCAAACCCCCAAGCCTCTCCTTACTCAGCTCTGTCTGCCCGCTCGCTCGCTCAGTGCCTCTTTGGGGGCTGCCAACTGTCCTGTCACCAGGGAGCCGCTGGTCGCTGCTGCTACCCTCCAGCATGAGTCCTTCTCGTCTCTTCTCTCTTTCTGCTCATGCTTGGGTTTCTCCTTCTTCCAGCACCGTAGGTGAGGGTTGCATGTGGGGTGGGGGTATCCTGGATTCCTCCTCAGCTTCTCCCTTGGAATGGCCCCATGTGCCCTCGGGGTGGGGGACCCTGGCCGTCTCTCAGTCTCCAGTCACCCGGACTTTCAGCTCTGGTCTCTGTGGAAGGCCGTTGCTTCCTCCTGTTCTTCTCCTTCTGTTGTCTGCACCCGAGCCCCAGCCTCTGACCCTGCCCTCACTCATGCCCACCCCGCTGTGGGCCAGATCACCTCCAGGCCACCTCTGCTGCTGCTGCTGTTTCTGCTGTTTGGCCAGCCGAGTCCTGCACCGAGTTCTTCTCCCTGGTGGTCAGGAGGACACAACCTTTTTAAGTCTCTGGAACTTGAATGGTAAAATCAGATTTGTAGCTGACAGACAGCATCACGGGGGGCACGCAGAAGGACATACTCCACAGTGTTTTTAGCAAATGTGGCTGAGTAGAAATCCACCATTGAGGCAATTTCTGCCCACCGCCTCCCCTCCCTGGAGGACAGAGCAGCTTTGCCCTGGCAGTTTCAAAGGCGTCACTCTGTGCCAGCAGGCCGCTGCCGCCTCTTTCTACCGCAGAGCAAACGCGGGTGCTCCATCTGCCAACCTTATGGGCTGGATGTAGTCTAGTGCTTTAACCATGGTGTCACCAGGGTCCGTTGGCAAGTGCTCAGAATGTGTGCCTCTGGGAGCTAACTCCCTGGCTGATTTGGAAGATGAGACTCCTGGAGGTGAAGGGGCTTGAGGCACAGATGGGCAAGCCCCTGTGGGAGAGCCAGCCCAGGCCTCCAGCTCTTGCCTGCTGTAGGGGAAGGCCAAGGGCTGAGAAGAGGGATGGGGAGGTCCATCTGCCCAGCTGATGGGTTTAGGAACAGCATGTGGCATAAGGAGCTAATGACTCCTATGTGGACTTTTTTTGGAAAATGATATGGTGGAGTGAATGGGATGGGTTTAAGTGAAACCTGTGAGCTGGCCTGGCCCACTTGGAGGCCATACTTGTAGGGTGGACTTGGCAGCCTCCCACTCCCCCTCCACCCCCCAGTACCTTGAGGGCCTACACCCACATGACCTCTCCTGTCCTCCCTGTGTTACTGCCTAAGGCCTAGGGGCATGTGAGGTTGCACTGCCATCCCCTGCTGCCCTGGTCCCTACCCGGTGCCTGGGCCTCTGGGCCTCTCAGCGAATGCTGGTCTGTGCGGGGAGGCAGTGCGACCTCCAGAAGGGGGAAGCCGCTAGGTGCTTTTGGGGGGCACCCTTACCTTTCTCTAGGGCAGTGCAGATGAATTCATCTTACACCTGTTTCTCATGGTAAAATATTTATGACGAAATACGTGCCATTCCACCTGCTGGTGCAGCCGTCATGGGCAACTAGTGCTACCTACTCTGGTGGCGGGAATGTGTGGGGGTTGCAAACTGGTGGTGGGAAACTGGAAAGAACAGATCATGGAACTCAGGCTCCCTGTAATAGACCCACCCCAAATGGTCACCAGCACAGCATCCATGTGTGCAGCCCAGTGCCATTGGTGGCATTTTCCACGTTGTGTGACCAAGAGCGCGCTCCTTCTCTGCACGTCATCACCTTGATCGTCAGCTCACCCACTGCTGCCTCGGCAGTTACTCTCGGGTGCCCTCTCCCTGCTGGTCCTCGTAACTGTGAGGAAGTCGTTATCTGCTTCATACCAGGGGGTGGGTGTCGTGTCGTCATGTGTCCTTTTGTGACTGGCTTGCCAGGGGCCAAGCCCAAAAGCATCACTCGTAGGGTTCCGGTTCCTCCTCCTCCAATGTGCCTACACGGGTCTCTGCCGTTGGTGGACAGGGATCCACCTAGAGTCTCTGTAGGGGGTCTTAAACAACACAACAACACTTTAGTATGCCATGGAAAAAGTTGGTTTGGAGGGCAAGGCTGGTGCTCCTTTTTAACAGAACTCCAGCGGGCATCTCCCGTCAGGGCCTTACCGACAGCAGAGCGTCTGTATAGATCGCGTTTTGTGTGCCGACATCGGTTGATGGGTGTGTACAGGGTCTCTCTCCTTTGTGGCTTTTATGGCTTGTACTGCGACGGATATTGATGTGCCCCCAAAACCAAACCCATTGCCATGGGATCGATACCGACTCATAGCGACCCTGTAGAGCAGGGTACAACTGCCCCTGTGAGTTTCTGAGACTTGTCACTTTTATGGGGGTAGAACGCCCCGCCCTGTCTGGGGGTTTCAGACTGTCGAATCACAGCCCCACGCTGAGAACCACTAAGTCACCAGGGCTCAGGGGACAGAGATGTGTTTAAATCTGAAGTTCAAAACTGAAGTCTAAAGAAGAAAACACCAACCACCATCCTGCCACTCAGCCATCTGGCTCCTCCACCATTAGGAGCTAGGCGTTTACACTGTGATGATTGGGCTCTTTGTGACACGTTCTGGAACTGTACAACACCCAGGATGTTGGTACAAAAAAGACAGACCAACCTGCTGCCATGGAGTCAGTGCCAGCTTGTGGTGTCCCTAGAGCTGTTCCATCGGGTACCCAGTGACTGTGATCACTAATCAGATGATCATCAGCTCACCCACTCTCATGTTGGCCCTTGAAGTCATTGCTATTTCCCGGGAGTTGTAACTTTATTGTGAATGAGGTGAAGATGGGCAGATTTACTCCTGGTCTCAGTGCTCCATTCAGTAATGCACACTTACACATTGATGGCCCTCCCTACAGTGAGACTGGCTTGCTCTCCTCCCTTTTTCCTCACCTTCGGAACTGTGTCCTTGGGCCAGTGCTGCCCTTCTGATCTCCAAGGGTGGTTTATTTTAAGGTGTCCCTCGCTTCTTAGAAACCCTGTTGTTTGGCTGGAAATTGAACCATGGGGTGCTTTCTGGGTTTTCAGTCCTTCATTTATGGACATCTTCATGTAAACTCTTAATTGTATGCATGCATTTTTGATTCTGTTTTTTAAAAGAGAACCAAAGCTATAAAACCCAAGCCTACTGTGTTCTAGCTATTAGCTGCTCTATCGGGCCAAGAAGTGCCCCCTGGGTTTCCGAGGCTGTACATTTTCCCCAGAGCAGTCAGCCCGATCTATCTCCTGTGGAGCAGCCGGGGGCGGGGGGGGGGGCGGCGTTGAACCACCCACCTTATATCCCCTGTGGAAGCATTTGGGAGTGGCAGCACTGGTTCTCTGGTCTCGGGCTCCAAGAAGCCATGGCGAATCGCTTCTGGGAGTGCGGTTTTTCTCACTCTCCTTGGCTCTGGACAGAGGAGCTTCATTGTCGTGACTTAGCTGGCTGGTCATAAGCTTTGGAGACCAGCATCAGACTCGGATGACGGACATTCTCTGTGAACTGTTTGATGCCAGCTGACGTATATGGCCCCAAAGGTTGTGTATCAGAGCCTCCAACCCTGCCCCTTATCACCTGTTCTCATTTTTAAAGGCACACTCTGACTGTACGGGTCATCATTTATGCCACCTGTGCGGAGGTGCCCATGTGTAGCGGTGCTGGGCATTTCTCCGGGGGTGGGAGGGCGGGGGAGGGTCCCAGAGGCAGGTGTTTCAGAGCCCAGACTCTGGTTAGAAACCCACCCCTTGCTTGACCACAGGGCAAGTAGCACAGTGACACGGTCAGTCCCAGTTGATTTGTTTCCTTCCAGTGGGAAAAACACTTAACCCAAAGGTGGTTACACGTTGGACTGCTAACCGCAAGGTCAGCAGTTCAAAATCTCCACAAGTTAGGTCTGAGTGCTGGGTTCTGGGTTGGAAGGGGTGCAGTGGTGTGGCGGCAGGGAGCTCATTTCCAGACAGGAGACCTGGGTTGGGTACCCAGCCCACATACTCTGAGTCTGTTTGTCGGTGGAGGCTTCCATCCTACTATGAGACCGAACAGGTTTCAGCGGAACTTTCAGTTTAGGAGGAAAGGCCTGGTGACCAACTTCTGCACATTCACTATGGTTGCGTGGTCTGAACCTGTCCTGGATGGGGTTACCACGGGTCTGGGGCCCCCCGGGTGGCAGCTGGCAGCAACGCCAATCCCCAAACCCAAACGAGTCATTTCAAACAACTCAGCGTCAGCTTAGCAGCCCAACTCCCTACCAACCACAATGCCACCAGGACGCCTGTAGTCCCCCAGGACATACACAATGAGGCGATCCAGTCATCAGCCAGTCCGTCTCAGCAACTCAAGAGAGAATTGGCAAGGCGGTAAATCTTATGCTGGAGCTGACTGCCTCCTCTTTCTCCATGGGACAGCTGATGAGTTAGAACCATTGGCCTTCCCAGCACTTAGAGTGCCACCAGAGCTCAGCCATTTAAAAACAAACAAAACCCGCCGCCACGCGACTTCATGCCGACTCTTAGCCATCATATAGGGCAGGGTAGAACTCCCCTATGGGAGTGTCAACTCCTTACTCAGGAGTCAAAAGCCTCATCTGAGGATGCCTAGTGGTTTTGAACTGCCGACCTTGTGCTTATCACTGCTGTGCATAACCACTACACCTGATTGGTACTGTTGGGTAAGCATTAGACTGCTAAACAGAAGGGCAGTGGTTCAAACCCACGAGCCTTCCTGGGAGAAAGGAGGCTTTTTGCTCCAGTAGAGATGCACACTGTCAGCCAGAGTCGACTCAGTGGCAGTAGGTATGTTGAGTGTGAATGCGGTTTTCTGGGGGCCCATCAAGAGACCTCTCAAATCTCAGAGACCAAGGACCGTCTGTTCCTCCCAGTACAGCGTGGCTGCAAAGTTGTCCGCTAGTGATGCTCCCGTAATGTGGCAGTTTAACGTTGCACATGAGCCCATTTCCTGGAGCATTGCCTAATATGTTTATGCAACAAAACCTGGTCTCTTGGGCGCATCCTTTGCCATTTCTGAGCTATTACCTCACACTGCAAAAAGGCGACTCAAAAAGACCAAACTCCTTGCTATCAAGTCGATTCTGACGCACAAACCTGACGGAACAGGGTAGAACCGAGACCGGAAACCTCCGAGTAGAAAGCCTTTTCTCTATTCTGAGGGGTGGCTTGGTGGTTTCAAACTGCTGGCCTTGTGGTTAGCAGCCCAACATGTCACACACTATGCTGCTAGGACTCTTTGCAAAGTCACCCAGTGTGCTCAGAGCTCCCCGGGGTGCCTTCAGGCTTGATGCAGCAGGTGCATGCCTGTGCCACTGGCCTTTCTCGGGGTCTTTGTGGCTGGCTGGGCCTGTGAGAAGGTAGGAAGCCCTCTGCCCACCTCCTTCGGGAACACATGTGCTTCTGCGGGTGCAGCCACTGCCCCCCCACTCCAGATGTTCAAGTTGAGCCTCAGGCCTGGCGGGTCTTAGCCACAGTGTGGACGACAGGGGAAATGGAACAGATTTCACAAGTCCAAAGTCAAAAAGAGTGCTATTTTTGGCTTGACTCAAGCAGTGCAAATGAGGTGGAGTTTTTATTTCCCTTGGAGTAGGGGGTGGTGAAGTCTCCCTTTAAAAAGAAAAGTCCTCGCAATAACTCCTTGGAAATGCCTAGTGGGTCTAACTCTTGTCAATACGTGGAGGGTGGCTTAGAGTAGGAATACACAGAAGAAGGCCTGAGAGGAGGCAGCTGCCACTTAGGTCCTTCTCTGGACAGTTTTCTAGAAAGTTCTGTTTCCTGAAGATTTCAGGCTTCCCACATCCGTATGTAAGGGTGTATGTGTGAGAGAGAGAGAGAGAGAGAGAGAGAGAGAGAGAGAGAGAGAGAGAGAACACGGTGAGGGAAACGGTCTGCCCACTAACATCTCTATTTCCTTCTGGACCCCAAGTCTCTACTCCCCTGACACTTCCCTCACAGGGGTGGGTGGGTGTCTGTCAAGTGGAGCTAGTTCACAGCGAAACTGCCTCTACTGGAGCAGTGTGGCCCCTTCTTTGGGGATGCATTTGCCTGTTGTAGGTATTCCATGTGGATATCGCGACACAATATTGACAGTTGCCTGTTTCACGCAACGTCACGTCTTCCAGGGTCACCCCTGTCCTGACGTGTATCAGCGCTTCCTTTCTCTAGATGCCTGATAACACAGCCCATTGTTGGGGAGGCTGTTTACTCACCATCTGTGGATGGTTCCACCCGCTAGCTAGTGTGCATAGTGTTGCCATGGGCACGCATGTCTGCTCGCTCTCCTCTCCATCGCTGCTGCATCACTTATTTTCGTGGTGGAATACAGCAGCAGAGCGTACATAAGTTGTGCGCATGTAGTTGAGTGACAAGGACATGCTTTGTGTTTGTACATCCAACCTCGTCCTTCCCTTCCAAGTTGTGCTTCTCCCCATCTCCCTGCCCCTGAGGTTTCCTGTCTATAATCTTTTTTTTTTTTAATTTCATCATTTTATTGGGGCTCGTACAACTCCTATCACAATCCTTACATACATCAATCGTGTCAAGCACATTTGTACATTTGTTACCCTCATCATTCTCAGAACATTTGCTTTCTACTTGAGCCTTTGTCTAAGCTTTTGAATTGCTGTTGTCAGTTTGATCTCAAAGAGGTCATTCTTTTATTTTTTTTCTCCAGACTTTTAAAATATCATTTCTTCTGTCGGGTAGCTGTCTTGGATAATCCATTCAAAGATCACTTAGTCCACCTTGATGAAGCCGAGATCCTTGAGTGTGGCGGCACCTATTGAGGGCACATTTCCCGATTGGACCTGGCCGGACCTTGGCGGGCGGCTCCAGTCGCGCTGCTGTGGTGCATCTTGTTTCCAGGGTCCTCAAGATAATGCTGAAGAAGCAGATGTCCCTTACTGGTTAAGCTAAACTATTGTTTAGTGTTACGAAGGGGGTGTTTGTGGTTTAGGGGCAGTAGTTTCAGGTGTTCATTCAGCCTCAATGGAGTCCTTGAGAATTGAGTATTAATTTCTGCGTTCCCTCTTTTGATTAGGATTTTTCTTAGAATCACGGTGATCAAAGTGTTCAGTGACAGTAGCTGGGCACCATCCAGTTCTTGTCTCACAGCAAAGGAGATTATTGTTAAAGGAGGCAATTCGCCACACATTCCATTTCCTCCGACCCCTGACTTCCCTTCTTGCTCATTGGAATAGAGTCCAGTCCTTGAATAGCAGTTTGCAAATTATAAGGCCCCAGGCACCAAGCAAACAGAGAGAGAGAGAATAGAAACACTGAACACATTATTAGTCCAATTAACTGCACTGTCCCTTGAAACCATGACCCTGTACCTCCAAACCAAGGAGCCAGATTCTGGAAGGTTTTTCATCATGAATAAGCAGGCTTGGTAAAGAACACTTTTGTCAATTCACTTATTATGCCGTTAGAACCTACAGCAATTACATGAATTGACTGGGCAGTGCAACCCTTAGTCAGTGTGATTTCTTCGACCCAGTGCTCCCTTCATAACACCTACTTTATGCAGGATTTTATATTTGTTCTTCTGTGTTTGAAGAGTTGACTCATCATGTCTTCGTCTTCACATTCCAGCCATATTGTAACATCTATCAACCCTCAGTTCTCCCACTAGCCCAGTTCTGTTCCATTGTATGTGTGTCCCACATTTAGTTTATCTGTTCATCCATTGATGGACGTGTATCTTTTCATACTTACTGGCCCTGATGGTGTGGGCAGTGGTTACGCGTTGGGCTGTGAACTGCAAGGTCAGCAGTTCGAAATCACCAGCCACTCATCAGGAGAAAGTTGGGCTTTTCTACTTCCATAAAGAGTTAGAGCCCCGGAAACACGCAGGAGCAATTCTACCCTGTCCTATAGGGTCGTGTGAACGGACATGGACTTGAAGGCAGTGAGTTTTATTTTGGTGGGGGAGAGGGAGGCATTTGTGACTAGTGCTGCAGTGAACTGTATCGTACACGGATCTGTTGGCGTCCTTGCTGACAAGCTTTTGCAGTCTTGTGTTATAAACCCAGGGATAGAGTTGCTTGGTCCGGTGGTCTCGGATTTAGCTTTGTGGAGAACCACGCAGCATCCCCCGCAGGCAGCTGCATGATTTTGCATTCCTGCCCACCTGCGCTTTGTTTTTTCTACTCAGGCCCCTGCCAGCAGAGGTGGGGCCCGCGTCTCTGAGAAACCAGGCTGTGATTGCTTTGGGTTGGGTGTGACCTGGGCAGACCCCAAAGGGCCAAGCACAGCACAGTCAGCAGGGCCTCCATTAGCCTGGTGTGCAAGGCACGAGGAAGGGCACATTCTTGGGGCAACTCTTAGCTCCCAGGGCTAGATCTTTGGTGGGGGTGCCTCGAGGCCCTGCCTGGCCATCAGTTCCTCCCTGAGGTCACAAAGCTGGCTAGGGTGTGAGATCAGGCCACCTCTACACTTGTTGGCAAGCACAGTGGTGTGTTGGGCCCCCCAAAAGCCTCAAACTCACTGCTGTCGAGTCGATGCTGACTCGTAGTGGCCCCTGTGGGTTACCGAGACTAACTGATGGGAGGAGAAAGCCCAGCACATGCAGAGCTACTGGTTATGTGTGGACCACAGCCCAGTGTGTAACCACTCCACCGTCGGGGATCCTCGAGTGCTGGGCCAGCCTTTATTTATGGCCCCCATGGGTCCTGGAGAAGAAAGACAAGGATTTCTACTCCCGTAAAGAGTTGCAGCCTCAGAAACCCACGAGGCAGCACTACCCTGTCTTTAAGGTTGCTTGCTGCGAGTGTCAACTCTGTGGCAGAGAGAGTTTGAGTGTGCCCTTTGAGGAGCGTTGGTGGCACCAGTTAAGTGCTCAGCTGCCAACTGAAAGGGCTGACAGCAGGTCATAGCCACTCGGCAGAAGTGAGACGAGGCAGCGTGTTCTGTGCAGCTGAGCACCCCGCAGCCACCCCGCTGCCTCTCCCTGGGTTACTGGGGAGTCACAACCCACTGTGGCGTCTAGGGCTGTGGGGTCTGTTTGGGTGGGGCCTGCGCGCTGGCCTCCGCCTCATCTCCGCATCAGTGAGCCCGCATCTTGGTCTGGGAATGCTTCCTGACGGCGGCTGGGTTATGCGCCGCCGGTGAGTGGGGGTGCTGATGTTGTTCTCTTCTCTTCCCCTCCAGGACAACCCTCCCTATGATAAGGGGGCCTTCAGAATTGAAATCAACTTTCCAGCAGAGTACCCCTTCAAACCACCGAAGATCACCTTTAAAACAAAGATCTACCACCCGAACATCGACGAGAAGGGGCAGGTCTGCCTGCCCGTGATTAGCGCTGAAAACTGGAAGCCAGCCACCAAAACTGACCAAGGTGGGGCAGGCTTTGTACTGCTTCCTCAGTTGACACCTTTGGGGGAAGCTGCCTGGGGGTGAAGGGATTGGGGGTGGGGTCGGGGTGGGGGTGAGGTGGTGCTCGGCGTCCTTCCTGTGGAGCAGGGTCTGGTTTCCGCAAGTCCAACCTGGAAGTTCATGTGAATGCTGGACGGCTCATCCCTGGGGAGGCCCTACTCGTGCTCCGAGCCCATGGAGGGGCAGAGGCAAGCGCGTCTGGGAGTAAGGGGCGGGGGGTTGGGGGGAAGTTGCCCCCAGGTACAGTGAAGGGGGCTGGGGGGGTTATGGACAATGTCTGAGGAGCTCTCCTGTGGCACAGGCAGCACTTGGACTTGAAGGAAGAAGAGGTCATTGGAACAGACTTTCCCAGCTAAAAGAAGGGCGCTAGGACGTGGCTGTGTGGGTGCTAGGAAGGCAGGATCAGGGAGCAGGCTCTATGGTGTGTGCCCAGATAAGGACACAGGGCTTGGCACTCCCAGGAGCAGGCTATGGCCAGGTGCACCCGTGTCCCAGGAGTCCGTGTAGTGGTTGCCCTGCCCGTTAGCCCCTGGGAGTGGCTGGACGTTGTTATGTGCTGGTCTGGATTTTATTTCTTACCTTGAGGGCTTTGGGTAGAACTCTAACTCAGATTTGGGGGTGGCTTGGTGGCATCGTAGTTACATGTTAGGCTGCTAACCTCCAGGTCAGTAGTTCAAAACCACAAGCTGCTCCTTGGGAGAAAGGGAGAACTTTCTACTCCCACATTCACCATCTGGAAACCCACAGGGAAGTTCTATCTCATCCTGTAGGGTCGGTATGATTCCGCACCAATTCTACGGCAGTGAATGAGCCAATATAAGCTCTGCTTAGACCACAGTGGGTTCCAACCAGAGTGCCCTGCAGTGTAGACTCTTCATAGCATCAGCTGCTCCTCAGAAGGTGGGGGTTGTGGAGTTCACCCAGAGGTACCTTGGAGGCAAGACCTGGTAGTCTGTTTCTGAAAGATCATCCCCTGAGGACCTTGTGGAGCACAGTTCCCCTCTGACCCACATGGGGGAACCCTGAGATGGTGAATCACAGAAGCCACGGGTGATATAAATAAATCATTTCCCTGGCACCCCTGGAAGGTGAAGCCAGAACCTCACCTCACTCGGAATTGAATGGCACAGGGTTTAGGGAGGGGACAGCAGCCCCATGTGGGGCTCCCTGTGGTGGGAAAGGCACGAGGGCTGACGACGCAGGCAGAGGAGGAGGGTGTGTTGCTTGGCGGGGAAAAGTTGCCATCAGTAAAAGCTAGAAAACAGTGGTCTGGTGTGTGCATTTCCAATCATCACCAGCTGTGTACTGGAAGCCCCATAGCTCAGAGGTATCATGTCAGTCCTCCCAGGCCAGGGCCAGTGGCTGGGGATGGCAGACCCTGAACTGGAGATATTTAGGCTTCAAGGGGTGACACAGACTATCTGAATGGGAAGGAAGGAGGCAGGCACCCCGGGAGTGTCCAGTTCAGAAGTTGAGTGTGGGGCCCCTGGGAGACTGAAACGCCACCTGCAGGAGCAAAGGATGAATTCAGTGGTCCCCTCCAGGAATTTGGACAAATGTCTCCAAACTCCCTGCCATCGAGTTGATTCTGATCCATAGCGACCCTGTGGGCCAAGGTCGAACTGCCCTTGTGTGTTTCTAAGACGAACTCCTTATGGGAGTAGACAGCTGTGTCTTTCTCCCGCCAGAGAGGCTGGCAGTTCCAGACCGCTGACCCTGGGGTTACAGCCCACCTCATAACCACTAGGCCGCCGGGACAGCTACAGTCCTCACTACACGAAGAGGCCTTCCCAGTCGTTAGCCATTGCCCGCTGCCGCGGAGGAGATGTGCTCTCTTAACAGCCTGCGATGGAGTCACCACGACTGTCAGTCTTATAACCCAGGGCCCACTGCTGCCAGCACGCCACCAGGGGGGCTCAGGGGGGTTAATTGATCCAGCGCCAGCTTCCAGGAGGTCCCTCCCTTAGGAGAGCAATTGCATCTGAATCATTGCCTGCTAGTGTTGCGTTGAGTGGGTGCCTAGCATAGAAGAGAGCTGCCCTCACCACCCTCAGACGGCGGGGCTCTGCCAGAGGTCCCAGCGAGTGGTCTAGTGAGGCAGGGATTGTTTGCATGCTGGTGTGTGTGCGTGCCCTCCAGTGAGCAGGAGCTTGGGATCTAAGGTGGGGTTTGGGAGAGGCTACCAGAGGTTCCTTCAGATTTGGGTATGTGCCCCGTGGGCCATCTGTGCAGCCCGGGAGTCTTGCAGTGTGTGTATGCTTAGGCAGGCCTTACGCACTTGGAAATTTTATTTGTCTAATTTGACTTATTTACCTGAATCTCACCATTTCTCCATGTAGAGTTCAGTGACCACGGTGACATTCAGGTGTGTACGTCCTCCTCTGCGAGGTGTGTTCTCACCCTCCTTTTAGTGGCTCCTCCTGTCCAACCCTTTCCAACTGCTGTTGCAGTCCCCCTGCACATGGGGTCTTTCAAAGGCTCCTCCTGTCCAACCCTTTCCAACTGCTGTTGCAGTCCCCCTGCACATGGGGTCTTTCAAAGGCTCCTCCTGTCCAACCCTTTCCAACTGCTGTTGCAGTCCCCCTGCACATGGGGTCTTTCAAAGGAGTATCACACTCAAGGCAGGCGTTCTTTGCATTACTGAACTATTACTAATTTTTGTTGTTCGGCTTTCAGGGGATTTTAAGGGAGAGTTTGGGGCTAACTAACGAGTGCCTCAGTAGTAGTTCCAGAGCCAGCCTTCACGGCTCCACAGTCTGGAGTTGCTGAGAACTTGAGACTGTTCTGCATTTCTCCCCACTTTTGAGCAGGATTCAACTATGGGGTCTTTGACCAAAACGTTCCGGAATAGTACCCATCCAGTTCTCGTGTCATGGAGAGGAGGCAGTTGGCCACACACTCCTCCCTTTTGGGTTTACCAATGTTGACTGTGATCTAGGCGCTGCCATGTATGTCAGTAGAACTGCCTCACAGAGTTTTCCGTGGTTTATCCTTCAGAAATGGGTCGCCAGACTTTTCTTCAAAGGTGTTTCTGGGTGAATTTGCACTCTGTCAACCTTTTCATGCCAAGCTAAAAGTTCACCTGTTTGCACCACCCAGGATTCCTGCTCAGCTAGGCAGGAATTAAAAACAGAAGGATCAGTCTTCAAAGAGAAACATCCCTTCTGTGTGGCAGCCAGAGTCCGGGCATGCCCACAGTGAATTGGAGAAGCAGGCTGCCGCAGACGGGTCTCCCCACCCTTCCAGCCCTGGGCAGGCACCCGCCTCCCCTCGGTATTCCTAGGCAGGGTCAGGGCGGTCAGCAGTACCTTTATTTTTTTTCTTCTTCTGAAAAGTCTATTTTAATCCACAGAGAAGCCCTGCCTTTAATGGTGGTGCCTTTGCCAAGGGCTTTGGGCTTTTCCCATCTCAGAGTGGACGGAGCATGACCCTGGTAGAGGGAGGAGAGGGAGGGGGTGTGTGGGATGTGTGTGTCCAAGGAAGGGCGCAAGGGGGCTGAGTTCATGCCCACTGTGGCCCCCACATTGCCCCCAGGCCCTTGGAAATGGTCTCCTAGCTTAGGCTGCCCTTCTAGCTGGCCAGCACTTTGGACCCCGCCTGGAGCCATCGGTGTGCCGTCAACCTGTAGAAATGGCCGTTCCCATGCTGCTGGGACTTGTTCACCAGCAGTCGGTTCAGAAGCTCTTAGGGGTGTCTTCAAGAATGGGCTTTTCTACAGACTGGGTTGCCCGCATCTTGTGTGTGCCCACTCAGTAGCTTGTCTAGAACTGCCCGAGCCAGGCATGGTCCCCTTGAGAAGCTGGGCCTGTCCATGTAGGGTGGGGGTCAGGTCAGGAGGGAGGGGTGTTGGCCGTCACAGCGGGAGATGGCGTTGAGCGCAGAGGTGAGAGCGTAGGTGAATGGGAGGCAGCAGCTGGGATGGCGGAGGCCCTTCCCGGGCAGCACTAAACACTGCTCCCGTGTCCTTTTCTCGGCAGTCATCCAGTCCCTCATAGCCCTGGTCAACGACCCCCAGCCTGAACACCCACTCCGGGCCGACCTAGCCGAAGAGTACTCTAAGGACCGTAAAAAATTCTGTAAGAACGCCGAAGAGTTTACAAAGAAATACGGGGAAAAGCGACCTGTGGACTAAAATCTGCCGCGGCTGATTGCAGCGAGTGTGAGCGGAGACCCCAGCAGTGCACTCAGACCCCCTCCCCCGCAAAGCAGGACTCTGTGGAGAACTGACGCACGCGCCACCGCCCGGCGTCCGCTTGTGGCAGTCACTAACTTTCTACAGTTTCTTAATCAAAAGTGGTCTAGACAGCCTGTAACGAAAGGATTAAACTTTACCATGTTCTCCTCCTGCTCTTTGTTTTAAAGTCACTGCTTCCATCCTCCTCAAAAAGAAATGGTGTCTCTTTTTGTCCAAATTCACCCAGAAGCTCCAACTGACAGCCAGTAGCCCCTGAGATTTTATTTTTGTTTTTTTAAAGGGGAAGGAAAAAAAGATAGTGATTGGCCCTACCCCCGCCCCTGTCCGTCTCCCAACCCCACACTCTTGCCTTCAGTTTTGTGTCTGCTTCTGTTCACCGCCCAGGCCCAGGCTGCCGCCGCCACCACCTCAGGTACAGCTGGCACTCGCCTGGCCTTTCCTCCGTGGTGCACTGCCTGGCGTGGGAGTCGGTTCTAGTCTTCCCGGCTCCATTATATAGCATCCTTAAAGACACACACACACACACACACACACACACAAACACACACCCTACTCCCCTTGTTGGGGATTTAAAAAAAAAAGAGGGAAGCCCAACTTCTATGTTTAAAAAAAAATGCCCATGAGACCCGGATGTTGGTTCTGTGAGCTGACCCTCGCTACCTGGGTTGTGACTGACACCTCTGGCCTGGCCCCGGCCTGCTGGGGGAAACCCACAGCAAGAGGCCTGTGGGCCCGAGGAAGACCCCCGTACGCCTCACCAGAGAATGCACGTCAAGCCCCAGGGCAGCCCTGCTCACTGCAGCCCTGCAGACGAAGCTGAAGCCGCAAAGTCCACGTGGAACCCCCAAGTGCACCTGTCACCAAGCTCTGTCTGACCGGGCACGGAGCCACAGCAGCCCCTCTCTGTCCCACCTCGACTCAGCTCAGTCCTTTGCGGACTCACACGTGGTGGGACTCCGCTTTACATGGCACTGGCCTGGAGTCGGTGCCACGCCTGCCGACTCTCCAGGAGCTGGCCGGCCCAGGAACAAGGTGGCTTCCCTGCTCCCTTGGGACCCACAGCCTTTGCCGAAATCCACCTTCCACCTACAGCTCACTCCCGTGAGACCCTCTTGATGTGTTTTATATTGTTTTGACTGCCTTTTTTTTGTAGAAATAAAAATTGACCTTAGAATTTATCATCCGCTGAAGCTTGTAAGGATGTGAATGTTGGTGTCTTTCCGAAAGCTGGTGTGTTGGGATTATCCTGGAAAAAGAGGCCTGTGGGTTTGGTTGGTCTGTGTCAGCCCCTGGCGCCTGCCCTCCTGGACCAGTCGGGAGGGACTAGATCCTGTGGAAACCCACAAAGATACATGGTCTCTCTGGGGCTGACCAACTTGTAACTCGGCCTGTTCCCTGTGGGCCCCACGGTAAGTATGCCAGGCAGGTGGTGCTGTTTGAGTCCTGGGGACATTAGGGGCAGGCAGTGTACAGGCTAACCCCCCACCCGCCTCTTCATTTGAAGGTGAAAGCGAATTTTGGTCCTCTAACACACCACACATTTGTAGTAAAAATGCCCAATACTGTCTCAAGCTCTCCAGGCAAGCCACCCTTTGTTGTCAGTGCTGCAAGTGCAGAATCCTGGCCGCCCTTGGGGAACAGTCCCAGCACTTGGTGCAGCTGGAGCCCTTCCCTGGCTGTCCTCAGGGACCAAACCCTGGCATTTGCCCCCCACCCCACAGTGGGCCCCAGTCCACAGAGCCCTGGTTCTCTGATGGCAGGTCCACGGGGTTACTCTCTTAGGGCCACTTGCAAGCCAGCCCAGGGAAGGCAGGAGCCAGTCTGGCCCACCGAAACTTGTAACACGTGGCCGTGGTGGGTGGGAGTGCTGGCTGAGCAGCCCCCAGCCCGGCTTGTTCTTGGCTCTCAAGGTTTCTCCATGAGAGGCCCACCCCATGCCCCAAGTGACAGAGACTGACATGCTGAATTTTTTCTGCCCCTCCAATAAAAACTCCAAAACCAGCCCAGCCTTGTGGTTTTCTTCTCTATATGTATGGGGGATGGCACCAGAGACTGGTGTCCTGGGGGTGCTCCGGAGTGTACCTCTGATGGGTGTACCGCTGGGGGTAGAGATGGCTATCTCTACCTGCAGGCACTCCACTGGAGACCCTCAAGTCCCTACTGAAGGTGGCCAGGTGGGTGTGGAAGGCGGGCTCAGACTTGTTGATTGGGCCAGGGTACACCCCAAGCCTGGATTTGGGATGCAACCGAGCTTGTCAGGACAGCCTTCAGGCTGCTGTACAAGGCCGAGCCTGGGGTTGCCAGTGGTTGGGCTGCCCCCTGATCACTTGGGGCAAGAGAGTGCACTGTTACTCTACTGAAACAGACCCTGCCCTCGCTGTCCATTCTCTTAAAGACCCCTGGCCCAGAGGTCTGGTGCCTGGGCCTCCAGCTTTACTCGCCTCTCCCTCCCTGGGTGACTCCCCCTCAAGCTTCATTTGACACCCATTGGTCCCCAATACCTCTCCCATCCACCGATGCTTCTTTTGAGCCTGAGCTCCTCACAGCTATCTGCTGCTGCTGCTAAGACAGACTGCCTCCTTGGCAGAGAGCCCGAGGGGAAAATGCCTTTGCCAGCTGGCTGCCCACAAGAGTGAGGTCGGACCCGCAGTGGGCTGGTGTGAGGGCTAGGCAGCCAGAAGAGTCAGCCCTCGAAGTGGATCCAGTCAGTGCCTTGCTGCTGAGCCCTGGGGGAGAGCGGAGGGGATAAAATGAATCTGGTGTAGTCTGGGGCCAAGGACAAGGTTAGGATGGAAGTTGGGTATGGGCCTGGAACAGGAGCTGGAGCCACAGTCACGGGGAGGGACAGGAAGGCGTGCTCACCCGCACCCTTACAGGAAGTCACATCTTGGGAGGCTGCCCGGCCAGCTGCTACCTGCCCAGACAAAGGAGTGATGTTTGCCCACGAGAGAAAACAAGCCCATCCAAGTTTGGCTCTGCCATCTCCATCTCTAGGCCTGTAACCAGGGACTTGTGAGATGAAGTGGCATGAGGTCACAGCACCTGCTTTTCTGTCTTCTGCTGGGAGGCCAAAGGGGAATTCTCCGCCATCTGCTAACCTCAGAATCCAGAGCCAGACTGGGGTGGCGGGCCTCCAGGACCCATGCCCAGATAAGACTGCCCCCTCTTGGTAAGTGTACAGACACACCTGTGAGCAAACGTGTGGGTGGTGCCAAGGTGTTCAACTACAGGCTGGTGTTTGAGCATAGCCATCGGGCACCCAAGAAGGACAGACCTGTGATCACCACGTCCATAAAGATTATAGCCGAGGGGCTGGCTCCAATCCCAACTACGTGGACAGCTGCCCCATCCTCTAGAAGAATTTATTTCAGAGGACAGCACTGAAGCTGCAGCTCAGGGAGAGGGGCATGTCTGATCAAAGCACTCGGGAGCAAACGAAGGGGGAGGAAGAGAGTGGAGCACATCCTGGCCCACCAAGCCTTGACAAGATTCCCACTCAGAGGCCGGCTCCACTATGAGACATGACATCCCTCACTGACCCATAGCCCTACAGGGGACAACACTGGAGACAGTGTGGGAATGGTGCCCAATCTGACCCCACCACACTGAGGCAAAACATTAAGGGTGTGCAACAGAACAGCAAGGGGAACAACGAAGTCCCCAGGGAATACCAAAAATAGACTTTGGGGCCAGGACTTGGCGCCCCATTAGACTCAACCAGAAAACACTCCTAAAGGCCAACAAACAGTCCTTGAACTGCCAACTTTTCCTTTTTATTGTGATGTGGTTGGTATTTTTAAAAAATCATTTTATTAGGGGCTCATACAACCCTTATCATTATCACACATACATCAATTGTGTAAAGCACATTTGTACATTCATGGCCCTCATCCTCAAAACATTTGCTCTCCATATAAGCCCCTGGCATCAGCTTATTTTTCCCCTCCCTCCCCGTTCTCCCCTCCCTCATGAACCCTTGATAATTTATATATTATTATTTTGTCATATCTTGCTCTGTCCAATGTCTCCCCTCACCCACTCTTCCATTGTCTGTCCCTCAGGGAGGTGGTCACATGCAGATCCTTGTAATCGGTTTCCCCTTTCAACCTACTCTCCCTTTACCCTCCCAGTATCACCACTCTCACTACTGGTCCTGAAGGGATCATCCTCCCTGAATTCCCTGTGTTTCCAGTTCCTATCTGTACCAGTGCATATCCTCTGGTCTAGCCAGATTTGTAAGGTAGAATTGGGATCATGATAGTGGGGGAGGAGGAAACATTTAGGAACTAGAGGAAAGTTGTATGTTTCATCGGTGCTGCACTGCACCCTGACTGGCTCATCTCCCTGCGACCCTTATGTAAGGGGATGTCGAGTGGCCTACACATGGGCTTTGGGTCTCCACTTTGCACTCCTCCTGCCCCAATTCACAATGATATGATTTTTTGTTCTGATGATGCCTGATACCTGATCCCTTTGACACCTCGTGATCTCACAGGCTGGTGTGCTTCTTCCATGTGGGCTTTGTTGCTTCTGAGCTAGATGGCCACTTGTTTACCTTCAAGCCTTTAAGACCCCAGATGCTATATCTTTTGATAGCCGGGCTCCATCAGCTTTCTTCACCACATTTGCTTATTCACTCACTTTGTCTTCAGCGGTTGTGTTGGGAAGGTGAGCATCATAGATGTGGGTTTTATTTTGTCATTGGCTTTGTTTTGTTTTCTTTTGTTGCTTGGTTTAGCTCTCTTATTTTTGTGCATGTTATCATCTCCACAGGTCTGTCTGAAAAAGACAGGCTAGATGAACAATCTGGAAGAGAAAACAACGGGACAGACAGTTCTGGGTTGACATGGGAGAGAGGGAGGTAGGGGGATAGGAAGTGGTGTTAACAAACCCAGGGACAAAGGAACAACAAGTGATGCAAATTGGTGGTGAGGAAGGTATAGGAGGGTGTGATCAAGGGTAATGTAACCAAGAGGAATTACTGAAATGCAAATGAAGGTTTAGCATGATAGTGGGACAAGAGGAGAGTAAAAATAGAGGAAAGAGCTAGGAGGCAAAGGGTATTTATAGAGGTCTAAAGGTGTATATATTATATATCAATGTGCATATATTTTTGGTTTAGTATTAAGGTAGCAGATGGACATTGGGCCTCCACTCAAGTACTTACTCCCTCAATGCAAGAATACTTTGTTCTAGTCAACTGACATTCCATGATGCTCACCTTCCCGACAGGATTGCTGAAGACAAAGCATATGCATATGCAAATGTGATGAAAAAAGTTGATGGAGCCTGGCTACCAAAAGATACAGGGTCTGGGGTCTTAAAGGCTTGAAGGTAAACAAGGGGCCATCAAGCTCAGAAGCAACAAAGCCCACATGGAAGAAGCACACCAGTCTGTGTGATCACTAGGTGTCAAAGGGATGATGTATTAGGCATCATCAGAACAAAAAAATGATATCATTGTGAATGAGGGGGAGTGCGGAGTGGGGACCCAAAGCCCATCTGTAGGACACTGAATACCTCCTTACAGAAGGGTCGCGGGGAGAGACAATCCAGTCGGTGCAATGGGATGGATGATCCTTGCAGGACCAGTGGTGAGAGTGGTGATACTGGGAGGGCGGGGGACAGAGGGGGAACCAATTACAAGGATCTACATATAACCTCTTTGTGTGACAGACAACAGAAAGGTGGGTGAAGGGAGACATGGGACAGTGTAAGATAGGACAGAACGATGTATAAATTACCAAGGGTTCATGAGGGAGGGGCGAATGGGGAGGGAGGAGAAAAATAAGGAGCTGATGGCAGGGGCTTAAGTGGAGAGCAAATGTTTTGAGAATGATGAGGGCAACGAATGTACAAATGTGCTTTACACAATTGAGGTATGTATGGATTGTGATAAGAGTTGTATAAGCCCCCAATAAAATAATTTTAAAAAAAAGATTATAGCCAATTCTACCACTGACCCATCAAAGATGAGGTCTAGATCCTAGATAGTGGGGGAAAGATGTGGGAAAAAAACTCATTTAAAAAAATCCAATAGGCTTCCGCCACGGCACCCATTGAAGAGTCACAGCCATGGCTGTGTGCTACCCTATGGCTGTGGGCCTCGACAAGGGCCACAAGGTGACCAAGAACGTGAGCAAGCCAAGGCACAGCTGCCGCCGCGGGCGCCTCACCAAGCACACCAAGTTCGTGGGGGACATGATCCGGGAGGTGTGCGGCTTCGCACCCTATGAGCGAAGGGCCATGGAGCTGCTCAAGGTCTCCAAGGACAAGCGGGCACTGAAGTTCATCAAGAAGCGGGTGGGCACACATATCCGGGCCAAGAGGAAGAGAGAGGAGCTGAGCAACGTGCTGGCTGCCATGAGGAAGGCTGCTGCCAAGAAGGACTGAGTGCCGTGCTCCCCTGTCCCCACTCCCAAAATAAAGTCTTTCCAGAAACTGGAAAAAAAAAAATCCAATGGAACATCTTATCTGATTCCCTTTTTGGCCCTTTTAAATGTATCAGATTTTTAAAAATTTAAGTGAAGAAGACATATGCTTAGATTAAGCCTTCAGTGAGTCCCCTCGGGCCATAGACCAGGGATGTGCCAGCCTTGCTCTCATGCAGGGTGCAGGGGAAAGTGGACTGTGGCAGATGCAGTTATGTGTACATTTAACACACTATCATTTGAGCTCCCTTCTGCCCATTTTACATTTGTTCTAGTTTTTAATATTTTCTGCTGTTCTGTGGAGATTTTCCTCGATTTTATTTTGTTAGTGTTGCTAGCCTTTCTGTTTCTTGGTCTTGGGTTTTTATACTGTATATATTCGTGTATAAGCCGAGTTTTTCAGTACATTTTTCAATGCCGTTTTTGTGGTAAAACTAGGTGCCTCAGCTGATATTCAGGTTGGCTTATACTTGAGTGTATATGGTATGTTTCTCACTACATGAGATCCAGCCTGGGTGAGTCTATAGAGATAGTAACTGCATTCATGGTTTCTTGGGGGTCTATCAGGGGAGGTGGGGGGGGGAATGGGGAGCTAATAATGAAAGAAGATGTTCTAACACTGAATGCGGTAATAATTGTATAATTTTCGATATGATTAAGCTATTAAATTGTATGACATATGGATTATGTCTCAGTAAGATTGTTTTTAAAAATCTGATGACAGGAGGGTGGAGAGAAGGTGAGGGAGAAAGGGGGGACAGAGTATAAGGATCTACATATGACCTCTTCCCTGGGGGATGGATAGTGGAGAAGTGGGTGAAGGGAGACGTTGGATGGTGTAAGATATGACAAAATAATAATTTATAAATTATCAAGGGTTCATGGGAGAAGGGGGAGTGGGGAGGGAGGGGAAACTGAGGAGCTGATACCAAGGGCTCAAGTAGAAAGCAAATGTTTTGAGAATGATGATGGCAACAAATGTACAAATGTGCTTGACACAATGGATGGATAGATTGTGATAAGAGTTGTATGAGCCCCCAATAAAATGACCAAAAAAAATCTGATGGGACCCCCTAGACCAGTGGTTCTCAACCTTCCTAATGATTCAACCCTTTAATAAGTTCCTCATGTTGTGGTGACCCCCCCCCCAACCATAAAATTATTTTTGTTGCTACTTTATCACTGTCATTTTGCTACTGTGATGGATCAGGCGACCCCTGTGAAAGGGTCATTTGATCCCCAAAGGGGTGAAGACCCACAGGTTGAGAACTGCTGCCCTAGACTATGACCCTTAGCCACCCCCCTTTGGGTTCAGAACTGAATTTACCGCAACCCTTCGTTTCCAACCAGACAATAGGGAACTCCAACCCCAGAGAGATAGGCACTCCTTTGAATAATCCACCAGCTGACTTCAAATGGTAGCATTTACTCAAGGACAACATTCAGAAGGCAAGAAGGGACAGAAAAACAAGAAACACAGGAGGAGGAGGAGGAGGGGGGGGGGGATGTTGCATGGTGCCAGAATCTTGGAGTCAAAAACCAATCTGCTCTGGAAACCTTCCCGGTAAACCCTTTAAACCAGTGGTTCTCAACCTGTGAGCCATGACCCCCTTAGGGGGTCGAACGACCCTTTCCCAGGGGTCGCCTGAGACCATCAGAAAACAAATATTTCTCAATATATAATAACATATCCTTTTGTGATTAATCTCCATGCTTTAATTATGTTTAATTATGTTCAATTTGTAACAATGAAAATACATCCTGCATATCAGATATTTACATCACAAGATTCATAACAGTAGCAAAATGACAGTGATGAAGCAGCAACGAAGATAAGTTCATGGCTGGGGGGGACCACCACCACATGAGGAAGTGTATGAAAGGTGGAGGCATGAGGAAGGTTGGGAACCACAGCTTTAAACCATTGCAGTCCAGAAAAGCCTCTGGAGCAATTCCATCCCCTGACACACGGGGTCGCTGGGAGTCAGTGGGATCAAGTAACAACACTGAACTTAAATTAAGGGTCACTCGGAGTTCATCCTCGGCCACAGGGAGCTGCTTGCTTTTGTGTTTAATCCGGTTTTAAGGTGCAAAATATGACACCCAGAAAGCAACCTGAGAAGTTCCTTTCCTCACAATCTCCCCCCACCCCCAGAGATAAGGTATGACACACCATCCAACACCTAAACCTGAACAGACGCAGAACCTGAGGGGTCTGTTCTGTATCTTTTCTGGGCTCTCGACCTGACCTTGGAGGTGGCTGGCTCTGTGCGCATTCCTGTTTCTGTTCTTGGCGGGGGAGGGTTTCCTGGCAGTTTATAACCCACACTCAAAAACCAAACTCTCTGCCATCGAGTCAGTGCCCACTCATTGCGACCTTATGAGACAGGGTAGAATTGCCCACTCTGGGTTTCTGAGACTGCACCTCTACAGAAGTGGAAAACCCCATCAATCTCCAGCAGAGCGGCTAGTGGTTTTGAAGAGCTGACCTTGTGGTTAGGACTCCTGGCACAGTGCACACACTCCCCCAAGTCAGATGATAATAAGGTATTTTATTCGTGATGCGCTCTACCAAAGGCCCCCATACAACGTTTACACTGTCACAGAAGGGGATGCAGGGCCTGATGTCACACGCTGGCCCTGCATGCAGCCAGGAAGGGTGCCCCTGGGGAGCAGCGCCAGGTCCAGTTAGATGGTTTCAAAGGGCAACTCCAGGCCTGATTCCTGGTTGGGAATTGGCACACATCCGCTTTCTTCGAAATAAAGGACGTTGGTGCATGACTGTCCATGGACGTCAGGGTAGGAGGGTGTCCAGGGAGGTCTCCAGAGTGGACTCGCTGGGTGGACCCTCCCCGAGTCTCTTGGAGTCCAGGTCATCTAGGGCACAGAGCTGCACGCCATCCTGGGCGAGACGGGCACGCAGCGTGGGTGCCGTCAGCACTCGCAGTTCGTGCAGCCGCTCCCAGGAGCAGGAGAAGGCGTCTGGGCCCTCGCCGCAGCCCCCAGCCGGTGGCACGCTGGGGTAGCCAGGGTGTGCCATCAGCTCTACCGTCATGGCGCGACCCGCCGGAACGTTTTCCAGGGCCCGGGCCAGCGCCCCCGCCACTCGGTGCGCGGACATGTGGCGGCCACAAGTGCTCAGGCCCACGAAGGCGTCGGCCCACCTGTGGGCGCGCACGAAAGGGGGGCCATCAGCTGAGGGGTCGGCGAGGTATTGCAGTGGGTAGGGGTACAACTGGACGGGGGTGGGGGGGGTGGGGGCAGGGGGTCTCACCGCAGGCCGTGGCGGGTAAAGGGCCCCATGGCGGCTCGGGCATCTCGCTCCACCGCGCAGGCGAAGGACAGCGCTGGGGCCTCCAGCCACGCACAGCCGCCCACCCCGCGCTCCAGCGGCAGCCGGGTGAAACGTACCCCGAAGGCCTGAAGCACTTCGGCGAACACCTGGCACACGCCTGTGGGCAAAGCCGGACCGAGCACCCATTTCTGGGAGGGGGCTCACGTCCCACGGCCCCCCAGCATCCTTCTGTACCTGGGGGCACTTCCAATCTGGGAGCACGCCCATTGCCCTGCACCCCTGGGGAGCACCGCCTACTTGCGCCCACCTCCCACATGGGAGCCAGGCCCCTCCCACCTGGAAGCACGTGTACGTGCTGGTGCCCATCCACGTGCGTGGGGTCCCTGCCCAGCAACTCCCGGAAGCGGCTCAGCTGGGCCTCCAGCTCTTCCCGCACCTGTACGGGGAGGACGGTGATCCCTGGAGCGTCTGCAAGGGACCCATCGCGAGGGACTCCGGGGAGGTCCCCTCCGTCTGCCGGCTCCCGCGGACGCACGACACCGCCGGCAGCACCCGCCCCGCCCGCTCCCTGCACCTGTGCCAAGGCCACGTCTCCGGCCGCAAGCGCCTTGCGGAACCCCATCTTCCCGAGGAAAAAGCCTTCCGGCCCGAGCAGCGACGAGGCTCCGTGGCGGGCCGGGCCCACGGGGCGGCCCTCGGAGAGGTTGGCGTGGAGGCCCGTGGGGATGCTGTGTCTGTGACCGGCGCAGGAGGTCAGGCGGCGCGCGGGTCGGGGCGCCGTGGGGTCCCGGATCACCCCGCCTGGGGGAGGGCCCCTCACCTCCGAGCCAGCTCGGCCGCGCTCTCCGTGGCCGCACCGTTGACCAGCAGCGACACGCTGGTCACTGCCCCCACCAGGAAGGCCTCGACAATGCCCTCGTCGCGCCGCGGGCAGTAGCCAAAATCGTCCGCGGTGATGACCAAGTGCACACGCGGCCCGGCCATCCTGCTTTCTGACCCCAGCTCCGGAGCGGGGCGGGGCCGGGGGGGAGTGGGAAATAGGGGGAGAGGGAGGAGACAGTTCTTGCCCCGCCCTGACGCTCACTAGGCCACGCCCCCGACGCGTGCGTACCTCCCCTGCTCTGCCCGCCTTATTGTTGCAGCCCGGGACTTGTCTTTGACTGGAAGAGACTGCGCTTTGCTACATGCACTTGTTGGGAGGCCCGCGTGTTCCTAAGGATGCCGAGACTCGTCTTACACACGTTGGACGTGTTGTCAGGAGAGGCCAGTCTCTGGAGGAGGACATCGTGCTTGGTAAAGGGGAGGGGAGCCCAAAGGAGGAAGGCCTTTCACAAGATGCGTTGACACGGGCTGCCACCATGGGCTCAGGCATAGGAACAATTGTGAGGATGGCCAGGACCCCGCAGGGTTTCTCATCGCTGGGCGTCCGAACCGACTCAGGGGCACCGCACCACAGAAGAGCGACGACACGACGAAGGTACGGCCACCTTAGAAGCATCAACCGCGTGAGCCCAAAAGGGCTGCATTTACCCAAGGACAACCTTGAGGAAACTTAGGAGCGAAGGGAGGGAGACAGGAAGCGACCCGAGGAGATGGGATCCGCGAGGTTACACTGTGGGGATGGCGTGGAGACAGTCATTGAATGGAAAGCCGATCTACGCTGTGCATCTTTTTTTTTTTTTAAGGTTGAGGTTTATTTTATTGAGGGCTCTTACAGCTCTTGTCACAATGCATACATCTATCCATTGTGCATCTTTTTCAAAACGTTTTCTTTCTGCTTGAGCCCTTGGTATCAGTTCCTCATTTTCCCCATCCCTCCTCCACCTTCCTTCCCCCATACCCCTTGATAATTTATAAATTATTCTTTTTCATGTCGTACACCGACTGCTGTCTCCCTTCGCCCACTTTTCTGTTGTTCCTCCCCCTGGGAGGGGGACCATACATCAATTATTGTGATAGGTTCCTCCTTACTCCCCCTTCCCTTACCCTCCTAGTATTGCTACACCCTTATTGATCCTGAGGGGTTTATCTGTCCTGGAGTCCCTGTGTTTGGAGCTCTTATCTGTACCAGTGTACATGTTCTGGTCTAGCCAGATTTATAAGGTAGAATTGGGTTCATGATAGTGGGGGTGGGGGGAGGAAGCATTAAAGAACTAGAGGAAAGTTGTATGTTTCATTGTTGCTACACTGCCCCCACCCCGGCTGGCTTGTTTCTTCATTGTTGACCATTTGACAGGGGATGTCCAATTATCCACTGATGGGCTTTGGGTCTCCACTCTGCCCTCCCCCCCATTCACATCGGTATGATTTTTTTTGTTTGTTTTAGGTCTTTGATGCCTGATACCTATTCCATCGACACCTCATGGTCACACAGGTTGGTGTGTTTCTTCCTTGTGGGCTTTGTTGCTTCTCAGCTAGATGGCCACTTGTTTATCTTCAAGCTTTTAAGACCCCAGATGTTTTATCTTGTGATAGCCGGACACCATCAGCTTTCTTCACCACATTTGCTTATGCACCCATTTTGTCTACATTGCCCTTGATTGAGCACCCCCACCCCACAAGCATCCTACACCCTTCTTTTTTTTTTTCTACCCTCTTCTTGACATCAATTTTAGATCACTTGTTTTTTCCTTGTGCCTGGGTTTGCTGGCAGCCCCTTCCTTTCCCCCACATCCCCCTCTCCCATGTCCCCCCACCCCGAACTGTCAGCCCCATTGTTCTCTCCTCTGGATTGTTCATCCTGCCTATCTTGTCCAGATAGACATGCATAGACAATAATATGTGCAAAAGCAAAACCTAACAAAAAAGTAAAACAACAACTAAAACAAAAATAAAGAAATGAATTAAAAACCAACAGCAATCCCCCCCAACTACCATGATCTGAATTCTACCTTGCAAGTCTGGATAGAGCAGAGGTTGTACACTGGTGCATATAGGAGCTGAAGGCACAGGGAATCCAGGGTGGATGATACCTTCAGAACCAGGGGGTGAGGGGCAATACTGGGAGAGTAGAGGGTGAGTGGTTTGGAAAGGGGGAACTGATTACAAGGATCTACATGTGACCTCCTCCCTGGGGGATGGACAACAGAGAAGGAGGTGAAGGGAGACACCAGATAGGGCAAGATATGACAAAATAATAATCTATAAATTATCAAGGGCTCATGAGGGAGGGGGGAACGGGGAGAGAGGTGGGGGGAAAAGAGGACCTGATGCAAAGGGCTTAAGTGGAGAGCAAATGCTTTGAA
Source organism: Tenrec ecaudatus (assembly GCF_050624435.1). Lineage (NCBI taxonomy): Eukaryota > Metazoa > Chordata > Mammalia > Afrosoricida > Tenrecidae > Tenrec > Tenrec ecaudatus. The sequence goes on from NC_134545.1 coordinate 20,077,602, forward strand.
AATGATTAGGGCAAAGAATGTACTGATGTGCTTTAAATAATTGATGTATGGATTGTGATAAAAGTTGTATGAGTCCCTAATAAAATGTTTTTTAAAAAAACAGCAACAACAACAACCAAAAAAAAAGCCCTCAAACAGTTCCAGGTTTGTCCATTGACCTTTATGTGTGTTTTCCAGTGAGTCCACTGAGGTGCCATGCCTGCCCCAAAGTCCACCTTTGGCTTTCCTCGGGGACTTCGTTGTTTTGCTTTGCTCCCGTGCTGCTCCACTGTATGTCCTTACTGTTTGGCCCTGTGCAGTGGGGTCGGATCAGGCACATCTCCTGCAACAAAAAGATGAGGTTTCTAACGAAAAACAGCAGAAGAGGAAGTGGTCTGAGTGGGAAGAGCAAGAGCCGGCCGGGAAGGCCACTCGGAAGCCTCGACACTGCAGCTCAAGGAGAATGAACAGGAGCAGGGCCCAGCACAGTGAAGGAAAGGAAACCTCAGACCAGCGGCGCTCAAGAAAGAGGAGCACGCACAGGGACGTCACAGCGTAAGTGCTGGGACATGCCAACCGCAGGCTTTCCGCATATCACCACCCTGCAGTACAAGGCCAGGCAAGCTTTGGGTCAGATTTCTGCTACCACCCTCCTCCCCACCATGACCCCCAACATCCTGGCCATGACCCCAGGCGAGAGTGCTCGAGAGGTCAGCAGCCAGAGGACCAGACAGACCTAACACCTCTAGGGACCAACATCCCCTTTGGTGTAACGGAGAAGCCCCCGATGGATTTTGTCAACACCCAGATGCGCTAGTCTTGACTGTGGAGATTCATGCAGATTAACCAAGACAAGCACTTTGCATCTGGGGAGTTCTGCTTGGTAAAGGAGATCCTCTAGGTCATGACCTTGGGCAGACTTATCCTCCAGGGACAGTCTCTGAAGATTCGCAGACCTCCTGACTACCAGGTCTATGTCCCTGGGGTTGTGTTCACTGTGGTCCCTGATGCAGTCCACAAGCCCTTCCTCTTGGGCTCCGCTCACTACTCAAATGATGACCAGGGGAAGGAACTGTTGACCTAATTCAGGTCTCCCCAAGTCTTTAACCTGGACAGGGAACGGGCTGGTCTTCTCTTTCTTTCCTGTCTTTGGTGTTGACCTTTTGCTTTCGTCATGATGTCCGCACACAGCTCACCAGCTCTTCTGTCATCGTGTTCAATGCATCAAACCAAGAACATCTTGATCTTGGGGTGAGGACCGTGTAGTATGGCAGAGACCAGATCAAATCCAGGGATGCCCATGCTAGACAACTGGGGAGGAGGTGGGGAAAGGGGGAAAAAAAAAGGATGAATACAAGGAAGAAAAGGGGAGTGGGGGCATGGGGCGCTAACCCACCCAAGGGGAGGGTATTGTTTATATCTCCACAGGGAAAGAGGGACCAGACTTCAACCCAGTGCTCCAAGATGTGAATGCATCATGCCGGCATGGAGTAGGGAACCAGTGGAGAGGTCTGGGAGGCTGGCCCCAGTACCAAAGATTAAGTGGATGCCTGCTCCTCCCCCCCAGAAGAATTTGTTTCAAAGGACGACACTGATTCTGCAGCTCCGGGAGAGGGACATATCTGATCAGAGCACACGGGAGCAGATGAAGGGAGAGGAGGAGAGAGTGGAGCACATCCTGGCCCACCAAGCCCTGAGGACGATGACCCCAATTAGAGCAGCCAGTCCACAGAGAGGACCACATGGCCAGCCCCACTATGAGACATGACGTCCCTCACTGACCCATGGCCCTGCAGGGGACAGCACCAGAGACACAGTGTGGGAATTGTGCCCGACCTGATCCCGTCACACCAAGGCAAAGCACTGGGGGAGTGCAGCAGAACAGCGAGGGAATGGAGCGGCAAGGTCCCCAGGGAATGCTGAAAGTGGACTTTGGGGCCAGGGCGTGGTGCCCCAACAGACTGAACTGGAAAACACTCCTAAAGGCCAACAAACGATCCTTGAACTAACTACAAGCTTTTCTTTCTTGATGTGTTTTGTTTTGTTCTTTGTCAGTGGTTTGTTGTATACTCTTGCTTTGTTTTCCTCTGTCTTGTTTTTGTGCATGTTATTATCTCCACAGGTCTGTCTAAATAAGGTAGGCTGGATGAACTATCTGGAGGAAAAACAACGGGACCGACAGTTCTGGGGGGACATGGGATAGGGGGAGTTGGTGGGTAAGGAAGTGGTGTTAACAAACCCACGGAGGGACAGCAGAGAAGGGGGGAAGGGAGACTCCGGATAGGGCAAGATATGACAAAATAACGAGGTATAAATTACCAAGGGCACATGAGGGAGGGGGGAAAGGGGAGGGAGGGGAAAAAAAAAGAGGACCTGATGCAAGGGGCTTAAGTGGAGAGCAAATGCCTTGAGAATGATTGGGGCAGGGAATGTATGGATGTGCTTTATACAATTGATGTATGTATATGTATGGATGGTGATAAGAGTTGTATGAGTCCCTAATAAAATGTAAAAAAAGAAAAGAGGAGAAAAAAATGATTAGGGCAAAGACTGTACAGATGTGCTTTATACAATTGATGTATGTATGAACTGTGATAAGAATTGTATGAGCCCCTAATAAATTGTTAAAATTAAAAATAAAATAAAATAAAGTTAAAAAATGTTTACAAATAAAAAACAAACAAAAACCCACGGACAAGGGAACAACAAGGGATCCAAATTGGTGGTGAGGTGGGAGTGGCAGGCCTGGTAGAGAATGATCAAGGGTAAGGTAACGAAGAGGTAGAGCTGTAACCCAGGGGGGGACGGAGCATGATAGTGGGGCGGGAGGAACGTCAAGGGAAATAGAGGAAAGAGCTAGGAGGCAAAGGACATTTATAGAGGTCTAGACAAAGTCATGTACATATGCAAATATATATATGAGGATGGGGAAATAGATCTATGTGCCTATATTTATAGGTTTAGTATCAAGGTGGCGGAAGGACCTTGGGCCTCTACTCAAGTACTCCCTCAATGCATGAATACTTTCTTCTATTAAATTGGCATTCTATGATGCTCACCCTCCTGACACAACTGCTGAAGCCAATGTGGGTGAACAAGCAAATGTGGTGAAGAAAGCTGATGGTGCCCGGCTATCAAAAGAGATAGCGTCTGAGGTCTTAAAGGCTTGAAGATAAACAAGCGGCCATCTAGCTCAGAAGCAACAAAGCCCACATGGAAGAGCACACCAGCCTGTGTGATCACGTGGTTCTGAAGGGATCAGTTATCAGGCATCAAAGAACAAAAAATCAGGATCCACATGTGACCTCTTCCCTGGGAGAGGGACAGCAGAGAAGGGGGGAAGGGAGACTCCGGATAGGGCAAGATATGACAAAATAACGAGGTATAAATTACCAAGGGCATATGAGGGAGGGGGGAATGGGGAGGGAGGGGGGGGGAAAGAGGACCTGATGCAAGGGGCTTAAGTGGAGAGCAAATGCCTTGAGAATGATTGGGGCAGGGAATGTATGGATGTGCTTTATACAATTGATGTATGTATATGTATGGATTGTGGTAAGAGTTGTTTGAGTCCCTAATAAAATGTAAAAGAAGAAAAGAGAAAACAATGATTAGGGCAAAGACTGTACAGATGTGCTTTATACAATTGATGTATGTATATGTATGAACTGTGAAAAGAATTGTATGAGCCCCAATAAATTGTTAAAAAATAAATAAATAAAATAAAATAAAAAAAGAACAAAAAATCATATCATTGGGTGCACACCTCCATGATAACGATCGCCGAGGACAAACGGGTGCATAAGCAAATGTGGCAATGAAAGCTGATGGTGCCCGGCTATCAAAAGAGATAGTGTCTGGGGTCTTAAAGGCTTGAAGGTGAACAAGCGGCCATCTAGCTCAGAAGCAAAAAAGCCCACATGGAAGAAGCACACCAGCCTGTGCGATCACGAGGTGTCAAAGGGATCAGGTATAAGGCATCATCAAAACAAAAAACAAAAAATCTTACCGTAGTGAATGAAGGGGGAAGTGCAGAGTGGAGACCCAAAGCCCATTTGTCGGCCACTGGAGATCCTCGCAGAGGGGTCTAGGGGAGGAGATGAGTCAGTCAGGGTGCTACGTAGCACCGTAGCACTGATGAAGAATACAGCTTTCCTCCATTTCCTAAATGCTTCCTCCCTGCCAACTACCATAATCCGAATTCTACCTTGCAAGTCTGGATAGAGCAGAGGATGTACACTGGTGCATATAGGAGCTGGAGGCACAGGGAATCCAGGGCGGATGATACCTTCAGGACCAGGGCTGTGAGGGGTGATACTGGGAGAGTAGAGGGTGAGTGGGCTGGAAAGAGGGAACCGATTACAAGGATCTACATGTGACCTCCTCCCTGGGGGATGGACAACAGAAAAGGGGGTGAAGGGAGACGCCGGACAGGGCAATATATGACAAAATAATAATTTATCAATTATCAAAGGCTCATGAGGGAGCGGGGAGCAGGGAGGGAGGGGGTAAAAGAGAACTGCATGCAAAGGGCTTAAGTGGAGAGCAAAGGCTTTGAGAATGATGAGGGCAAAGAATGTACAGATGTGCTTTATACAACTGATGTATGTATGGGTTGTGATAAGAGTTGTATGAGCCCCTAATAAAATGTTTTTTTTAAGAACATCAAAATAAAAAAGAAAATAACAATAAAAACCAAAAAAATTTTAAAAAGAACATCTAGCGATGTTTTTGAGATTCAGGTGGGATAGACTCAAGGTCCCGTTTGGGCTCTGGTCACCCTGTTTTCATTTTCTGCACTTTCCACCTGGACTTACACTGATGGTGATTTCCACACTCAGCTCCTGTCTTGGTTTCAGCTGGTGATATTGAACTTCTCCAGTGTCTCTTCCCACAGATGTTGCCAATTGTATTCCAGCTGGAGAACATGTGTCTTTTTTGTGTGTGTTGTAAAAAATTAAAAAAAAAGAGATTTGCTACGAACAAGTCATCGATCTTGCAAAATTCTATCCTGGATCGTCAGCTTCGCTTATAGCACGAAGACCATGTTTTCCAACTACCGGTCCTTCTTTGTTTCCAACTTTTTGCATTTCCAATTGCCAATAGTTATCAATGCATCTTCACTGCATGTTCGATCAATTTCTCATTGAAGATGTTGGTAGAATCCCTCAGTGTCTTCATGACTAGCTTTTTTGCTAGCACATGCAATCATTTAAGATGCAAAAAGTTTTAAGAAGATAAAAAATGTAGCAGACAGAGAAGGATGCCTAAAACAGGAAGCTCACCGAGAGAGCAGAAGAAGCGATGAAACAGTGAGAGGATGCACTGCCTTGAATTCATTCAAACAGAACTGAGGATCTTCTTGTATGCCTTCACTAACTCACACTAAACACAGCTTAAAAAAATCATTTTATTAGGGGCTCATCCAACTCTTATCACAATCCATACATATATGAATTATAAACACATCTTTTTAAAGATCTTCTGATGTAAGCCCTCCCCTAATTCATAATGAGAGGGGTTTTTTTATTTAAAGGGTGTGTGTGTGTTTGATATTTCATTTGAACACACAACTCAAAAAAAACCTCACTGCCATCAAATCAATTCTGACTCATCGAGACCCTCCTGTTGGACAGAATAAAACTGCCCCCATGGGTCTCTGAGACTATGACTCTTGACCAGAGTGGAAAGTCTTACCTTTCTCCCATCGAGCGGCTGGTGGTTTCGAAATGCTGACCTTGAGGTGCGTAGTCCAATGGTAACCTGCAATGCCATCGGGGCTTCTTTAGAAAATAGGAGAGAGCAGCCTAGAGCTCACCCCACTGTGAACTTGTCCTGCCCTTCTGGTATTTTCTCTAAGCAACTAAACACATCCAATCCTCTTTTTCCTTATCCAGAGGGATTTGTTTCTGTTGCATTGTTTGGAGCTGGTGAGGAGGGTCTCTCCTTTGGTAAGCAGTGGCTGTGAACAGAGGGTCAGTGAGAAAGAGGAAGACTTTCAGCCAGGTGGACTGCCACAACGGGCTCAGACATGACGATAGGGGTGAGGATGGTGCAGGACTGGGCAGGGTGTCCTTCTGTTGAACCGTGAGTCAGAGCCACCTTGACAGCACCTAATAACAGCCATCTTGTATTTTTATCAGTCATTTTTATTCTCTTTTGAGTTGCCGACTGGTTTTTTGGTTGCTTTTTCGAAGAGGAGACATGTTTAAGAGTTCTAAACAGTCAGGAAACAGACCCTTTAAGGAAACCATGTTTTTGTTCAGTTTGACAGTTGCTACTTAATTGTGTTTTGTGTTTTGGAAAGAAAAAAAAACACACACCAAGGGAAACATATACGAACAATACTTGGATTAAGAAAGCCTACATAGGCCACACCTGAAGGATTTGATGTGGAAACTCCACTAAGTGTAGTGGACTTTATCTCAATCTTACCTGTACCCCTTGAATTTAAGGCTGAAGCTCGCTGGTGTGAGAAGAAGCTGATGACTCCACAGGGTTGTTGGATTCTGGTTCGGATCTCTTGCCTTGAGGTTGCCCAGTGAAGGGCGGGCTGGGACTACCGTATACTTGCTTTTTTTTTTTTTCAGTGTGGGAGGGGGGTGCTGGAGCCTGCGAGGAGCAGGCTGGCCCCAAACTTCTCCAAATCCACATTTCTTTGCCTCCAATTCTTACGTGTCCAAGGACAGGGAACCACAGACACGCCTTTGTAAGAGAACTATACTTGCTATTTTAATGCCCTCCTTGCTTTATTATGCCATGTGTTAATCTGTGGCATGGTACTGCCACTGCCAATGAATAATACTGAAAGTTTGCCTCTCTCCCCAACCCCCATTGTTTGTATAAATAGTGTTCAGATAGGGGAGGGGGGGCGGGGAGGGAGGGGAAAAGTGAGGAGCTGATACCAAGGGCTCAAGTAGAAAGCAGGTGTTTTGGGAATGATGATGGCAACATCTGTACATATGTGCTGGACACAAATGGTGTAAGTATGGATTGTAAAAAGAGTTGTATGAGCCCCTAATAAAATGATTTTTTAAAATGATTTTTAAAATAGTGTTCAGTCACTGAAGGGTTTAATGAGTGCAAGTCATACAGAAAGAAAGATTTAGTCTATTTCCCTCTCTGGAACCCCGGGTTACAACTTTAACATTCATAAGCTCATTTTTTTACCTACCAAAAAACCAAACTCACTGCCACTGCGTCGATTCTGCAGGACAGGGTAGGCGTGCTCCTCGTAGGTTTCTGAGACTGTCACTCCTTTCAGGAGTAGAAAGTCCCATCTTTATCCCAAGGAGCGATTGATGGTTCCAGATTGATGACCTTGCCGTTACCAGCCCAACTGAGCCCCCACGCCGTCACCAGGATCCTCAGTATTTGTGCGAACTGAGCCGTGCTGTTCCTCCGTTACATGAGGAAGCAGGGCCAGCAAGGGGACATGTGCTTTCAGAGAGGACCCTGTCATGAAGATTGAAACTGGGATGGGGAGAGGGGGGACTTTAGGCCAACACTGGGTCTCCTAGGTGTGAGGCATCAGAAGAAAACTCCTGAAAGAAGACTATCTACCTTGTGGTGGAGAAGCCCTGGTGACATCGTGGTCACGCATTAGGCTGTGATCTGCAAGGCACTGGTTGGCAATTTTGTTTTGTTTTGTTTTGAAGCCGGCCCAGACACTGGAAGTATTAGGCATGGATAAGGTGACCAGACGCCCCGTACCTGGTACTCAAAAGGGTGCTATTGAGTAAAAAAGACATCACCCAGGGGAGTTCGGATGAGCTCTGGGAGGGCTGCCTGGGACGTGCTGAGGAGTTTACTAAGGAGAGAGGAGGTAAAGATGTCCTTTACTGGTGTGTTGCGCCCATCCTCTCTCCACCCAGCCACCCTCATCCCGCACTCTTTAGGGGTGGGGGACTGGGGGCGGGGTTTAGCAGCATCTAGAATGTGGGAGCGAAGCGGAACCAGGTGAGGCGAGGGAGGAGTCCAGACGGCCCCGCCCCATTATTATGCGCAGAATGGCTAGTGGGTCCGAGCACACCAATCAGGACGCAACATGCAAATGAGCGAGCCACCGAGGCCGGCGGCCGCGGCTCAGCGTTCGTTAGTGCTCCAGGCAGTGCAGGCGGGCACCGACTGAGCGTGTGCAGGTGAGCGTGCAGGTGAGCGGGTTCACCTGGGTTTGAAAGAAGGGAGGGGCAGGGACATCCTCCGGGACGCTCACCACCGACAGTGCTGTACATGGTTGTGCGGGGGACCTAGGGGGTGCGAGGGGTGGAGGGGCCGCTCGTGGCAGAGCTGGTACCCTCACCCCGCCGTCTCTTCTCAGCAGAGAAGGCGGCAATTGCGCAGCACGATCCGAGCCAGCCAGAGCACTATGGCCAGATGCCGCCACCACTCCGGGTACCTGGCGGACGATGAGGCAGGCCACACCGTGTACATGCCGAAGGTGAGTGTATTCTCGGGACCTCGTAAAAATCCACGGCGCCCCTAGTCACTCCCCTTGAACTCTCCCTGGGCCAAACCAACCCCACGGGACCTGGAGTCAATTCCGACTCATAGCGATCATGACAGAGTAAAACTGCCCCCCCTGGGGTTTCCTGGACTGAGTCTTTAAGGGACCAGACGGCCTCCTCTGTGGGAGATGGCTACCGGGCCTCCACCAGACCTCCTTTCTGGGACTCTACCTTTGACCAGGGCAGAGCCCTGGTGCCACAGTGGATGGGAACTGGGCCCCTAACTGCAACATCAGCAGTTCAGAACCACCAGCCCCTCTGCAGGAGGAAGACAGGGCTTTCTACTCTGGTCAATGTTACAGTCTTGGAAACTCACAGGGGTCGTCTACCCTGTCCTGTGGGGTTGCTATGACAGGGCATCAACTCACATGCGATGAGTGAGTTTGGTGGTCCCTAGCCAGCTTCTTCTGATAACCCTCTTCTCCCTCGGCTGATCTGGGAGGGGCTAGGTACACTGCCACCAGGCCTCGGAGCCCCCGGGTCTGCTTAGGGAAAGGGCTTATATTGGAGAAGCAAGTCACCGACCAGGGGTGCAAAGAACAGGACCTCAGGTAGTACAAGGAGCCAGGCAGTGGAGTCTGGTTGGGGACCTCTCCCACACTGCGGACAGAACATTCCAGAAAGCTTGGGCAGCGTTGTGTTTTCCCCTTGTCACCATGCAGGGCGGGCAACCCCAGAGAAAAAGGTGGTCTATGAACTGTGCATCAAGGAGGCTGGGGGTGGGGTGGGGCAGGAGCTAATTACACTCCGACTTTGCAGATGAAGAGGGCTAAGGCAGCATAGTGGTTACACATTAGGCTGCTAACTGCAAGGTTGGCGGTTCGAACCTACTCGCCTCTCCTCGAGAAAGATGGGGTTTTCTCCTCCCCCAAAGAGTGACAGTCTCAGAAACCCACAGGGGCAGCTCTATCCTGGTGTAAAGGGTCACTGTGAGTCAGAATTGGCCTGACAGCAGCGAGAATTTCCCATACCCTGAAGGCGGCAGAGCCGAAGTCCTACTCCAGAGCTACCCAACGCCAAAACAGTTTCCCCCCTCTACTGCCTCTTCCCCACTCCCCTCCCTGGGTTGAGAAGGGTCCTCAGCGGTCCCTTCTGCCCCCAGGGAATCTCTGCCCACCTTGACATACCCATCTACTTAGGTACAGCCACCCCGGAAGCCACTGTTCCCGGAAGTGGGCCCAACCTCCAAGCTGGGCCACGAACCGCATCCGCCATCTTTGTATGGACAGAAAGACTCGGCTCCTCAGAGCCACCACCGACATGCCTGGGGCCCCCAGCCCTTTGGCACTTTCTTGGATTTCCTGGCCGAAGGGCAGGTGCTGGACAGCCTACAGACCGTAGTGGAGGAGGCCACGGAGCGGTTAGCAAACATGAGGACGGAAGCTGGGGGAGCCCTGGTGGATGTGCAGGACCCCATTGAGGCCCCTCGCAATGGGCGCCGGATTCGGGTCCGACCCAGCCTCAGTACCGTGCATCGACACCGGGCCAGGCCCAGTTTGTGCATGGGCTCTCTCAACAACTATCCGTCCTGCTCCAGTAGCTCATCTGGCTCCTGCAGTAGCTTCCTTGTCGGTGGGCTGGGCTGGCGGAGCCGAGACAGCGACCTGGAGGCCCCTGGAGTTGGCCTCCTGCCCCCCATGAAGGACAGACTGCTTCTGGAAAGGAATTTGAAGCGACTGATGCATCTGGAGAAAAGAGGGGTGAGGTCTAGGAAGCTGAGGGAGAGTGGGGGAGGCAGGTGGGGTACAGCCCCAGACTGGGCTGAGCTGGCAGGGCTGCCCCACCTCCCCCAGTCATCCCAGAGTTCCTCAGAGGCCTCTCTCTCCCTCTTTCCCTCCCTGTCTGCAGAAATGTCATAGCATGAACTCCTCACTGTGGGACTCTCGGGGCAGCCAGGGCAGCAGTCAGTGGACATCTGAACGGCCCTTGGCCTGGTTCTCAGAACTGTTGGGCTCAGGCTCAACCACGCCTGCAGCCTCCGAGCTGGGGCCTGCTCAGCAGGAGCTTGTCTATCTGAATCGGGAGTTCCACCAGGAAATGAAGTCTTTGCTGAACCAGCCGGACCACATCCATCTGCCATGCTACTGCCCAGCCCGAGAGCCCCACCGCACACTGGACATCCTGGCCAGCCACCACCTCTTCCCTGCCCTGCAGCGCGTGGTCTACCGTGCCGTGGAGAAGCTCACTGGTGCCTGTTGCCAGGATGGCTACCCACTCTTCTCCCCGGTGACCTACAAGCCCACCCCAGAGCCCAGGCCAACGCCCAGCTTGCAGAAGCCGCTGGCCACCGTCTCAAATTTACCTACCAACAAGGAGGAGTCCAACAAGCCACTCCCTACCGTAGCCTCCAACCCCAAGATACGACGTGTCCAGAAAACTGCCAAGGGCAGAGAACAGGGCAGAGTCAAGGAAGAAGTTTTGCCCTCTTCTGGCAACCAGGTGGTCACCAAATCCAAGCCCAAGGTGACACCCACAGGAGAACTCAAGTTTCCCGGCCCCTCACCTTCCAGGCCCGAGAAACTTGACAGGTCCGACTATGAACCCCAGAGCCCTAGCCAGAGGGACCAGCCCTGCTGCGGGCTGCCCCCCATGACGAACCCCCCTGGGATAGTGGTGGATGTACCTTCTAGCCAAACCTGCTCCTCCTCCCTAGGGTCCCCCCAGCGGGACCCCTCCTACCACATCTTCTCTGTCTTCTCCCCTCATCCCTCCTCAGGAGACCACCTCTCTTTCTCCTTTACCTCACTGCTTTCCAAGAGGGTCTCCTTGAGAAAGGACCCCGGGGGGGTCGGGGAGACACCTGTGAAGAGGGGAAGCTCCTTTCATCACACAGCCTAGCAATCCTTGTCACCTGGCTGGGTGCCCCACACCATGAGCAGCCACATCAGCAAGGGGCCGCGATGGTGGGGTTACCAACGTCAAACAAATGACAGGGATTATCAAAGGCGAATAAAGGCTATTTTTTAATGCTGGTTGCCTTTTAAACATTTCTATGTGAGGTTTGGAGGACCCCACTCCCAGAAGGTTCGGTGGCTTTGTGTTTGATTCTCCTGCCTCACAGACAGTAGTCCATGGTCCTGTCATCGAGGATCCAGGGGTCTGAGACAGGTCCTCCTAGCCCTGCTGCGCCCCAGGGGAGATGCCTGGGAACAAAGAGAAGGAGATAGAGGTGGGCTCTCTCAAGCTTGCAGATCCTGGGTCTAGCTGGCAGATCCACTGCCCATGGGTCCTTGTGCCAGCTTCCCTGCTCTGCAACCAGGCCTGAGTGCTTGGCTGACACTGCGTCTGTGGCCCCTGACTTTGACAGAGAGTGACAGGTGCGACAGGGTGGTCAGCGTGTGACCGGGTTGACAAATGCACATGTAGAATGTGCTCCTTAGCCGCCAAGACTTCACAGCAAGTGAGTGTGTGGCCAGGGGAGCAGTTGTGTAGGTGACAATGAGACCAGGGTGGCTGCTGGGAGGGGAGGGTCTTTGGGGGGGAGTGTCATTGGGGTGGGGCTGAGTGAGGGGTCAGGGTCATGACATGTCCCTTTTCCTCCCCCTGCTCCTACATAGAGTTCCCATGCCAAGTTAACCAAGAAGAAGCCGCTGCCCTGCATCTCCAAATCCACCTCATCCCCTGTCTCGGACCCCTGGGAGGAAGAGGACCTCAATTTCTTGGTGGAACAGGCTGTGGCCTTGCTCCTCTGCAAGTATCAGTTTGAGAGGGGCCTCACCAAGCAACTGGGTTTCATCTCCTTTACTGTCACCGAAGTGCTCCTTGATCTCCTCTTGGGTTTCAAGAAGGTGGCCAAGGCTGGCATCCGTCTGTCCTCGCAGATGAACTGGTCCTGCCTGTTGAAGAAGCTGGAAGAGAGGGCCTGGGCTTCCCGGGAGTCCCGCCAGACCTCACGGCGCAGCACCACCCAGCGCCATCCCTCTTCGCGCAGCATTTCCCAGCCAAGGCCCTTTCGGCACATCACCTCCCACCACACCTCTGAGTCACCCTCTACACAGCCCAAGTCCACCACGGACCAGGAGGAAGCCAGCATCCACAACACAGAGCTGCCAAGTTCTTGGGAGCTTACTGCTGAGGAGGAGCAGGAAAATGAGGAGGAGGAGGAAAATGAGGAGGAGGAGGAAGAGGAGGAGGAGGAGGAAGGAGTGGAGGAGGAGGAAGAGGAAGAGGAGGGAGAAGAAGAAGAGCAGACCAGCCTGTCAGAACCCAAGCCCTACAAGTCCTCCAGCAGAAATGCTGCCTCCAGCCCTTCCAAGTCCCAAGAGGAGGAGAGAGTGGAGATCCGAGATGGCAGTGATGAAGATGAGGATGGAACCCTCTCTACGGACGAGGCTGAGCCCACCGCTCTGGTTGAGGTCAAGACCATCACGACAGTGGGTCCCAGGGACCCCCCGTGACTCCCCTCCAGGAGTCACACCAGATACTCAATTCTCTGCGCTGTCCGCCCACCCCCTCCTCCCACTGCTGAGTAGGGGTCAGATGGCTGGCATCCCTACCAGGAACCTTGCTGAGCCCCTCAAGGGAGCCAATGAGAACAATAAAAAGAATGCGTTTTGTTCAAAAGAAAAGGTGGGCCGCATTCATTGGATAGTACATCTTCCTCTGTTTAGTGTGAAAACCCGTTCTTGACTTTTCCAATCGTGGTCTTCTCCCCTGTGTGTGTGGGACTGGCAAGTTTCACCCCACAGCGTGTCCTGCAGGCACATGCCAGTGGTGACGTGTTTTGTAAATGTGTCAGTCGTCTTCAACATTGCATTGCCTTGTCTTGTGTGTGTAACATGCCTGATTGACTCAGTCTTCCATGGCTCCGAAGAAAGAGGAGGCTTTCTGCTCCCCTCAAGAGTTAGCTAGTCAAGAGTTAAAGTCTTGGGAACGCACAGGGGCAGTTCTACCCTGTCCTCTGGGGTGGCTATGAATCAGAGTGGATTCGATGGCAATGAATTTTTTTTTTCATGGCTGGTTTCCATAGTTTTGCTATCATGATTTGTTCTGTGATAAACATGAGTCACATTGTGTTAGTCACTAGAGAAACATTCATAGACACTCATGGGTATAAGAAAGAACTTTATATAAAAGAGAAATTGTATATTAACATCCCAGCCCGGTCCAGAGCAAGTCCATAAGTCTGATATTAGCCTATATGTCCAATACCAATCTATAAAGTCCTCTTCAGATTCACGAAACACATGCAATGAAGCTGAATGCAGGAAGACCACAGGCCAGTGGGTGGAAAGTCATGTGGATCCAGTGGTGGTGTAAGCATTTCCGCGCTGGCAGGGCTCTCCACGTGACTTCTCCAGCTCTGAGGCTCTGACGGCCATCAGCTTGTCTCCATGTGGCTCATCTACAAGAATTGTCTACTCTAGCAGGACCGAACCTGTGTCTGGCCTGCAGTGAGCTATTTAGCTCCTTAGCACCTCCAAATGAGGTCATCAAGCTATGACCTGATTGACAGGCTAGACTCCACCCCTTCACTCTGAATCCTCAAACTGACTCCAGATTATGTAACTACCACACACGTTGTGGCCCTGATGTGTCTAGGATAGATACCAAGTGGAGAGACTGCTGGGTCATCTGAGATTTCTATTCCTGACGTTTGGAAGAAGCGCCATACCGTTTCCCACAGTGGTTGCCCCATGCCACTGTCCCACCAGCAGTGCATGGGGGTTCCACACTCTACATCCCCACCTGCCTTTGTTCTTGCCTCTCTGTTCTTTTTCCAAGTTTGCTATGAATGCTGGGGTGAGATGACCTCTCACTGCTGTCTTGATTTACATGGTTCTAATGGCTAATGATCCCTTTTTTTTTCATGCATGTGTTGGTCACATATATTTGGCTGCAGAAAAGCTTCGTGAGCCGGCCACTCCCTCTCAGACATGCTCCACCAGACAGAGTAAGGCTGAACAGTTTAGTAAGAGATCAAAGAAAGGCAGTGTGAGAGGGACAACAGAGGAGAGGAGGGGAGAAGGAGGGGAGAGAGGCCGAACGGATGGCAACACCTGTCATTTAATTGAGACATTCCATCACATCTTTTTTTTTTTTAACATTTTATCAGGGGCTCATACAACTCTTATCACAATCCATACATATACATACATCAATTGTATAAAGCACATCTGTACATTTTTCCCCTCCCTCCCCGCTCCCCCCTCCCTCATGAGCCCTTGATTCCATCCATCTTGCAAGAATAAGGCGAATGGAAATCTCAAATGTTGAAAGTCTCATTACTCCCTGAGCTGAAACATCTGGTTAAACGCACACAAAACAAACTGTACAGGGCAAAAAACATGCGGCATATCACTGACGCCCAAAATTAAAACAAACAACTCACTGCCATCGAGTCAATTCTGACCCATGGCGACCATAGGGCAGGTCTTCCCCCTGTGCGTTTCCAAGAGTACAAGTCTTTTTAAAAAAAAAACAACATTTTATTAGGGACTCAAACAACTCATCACAGTCCATACATACATCAATTGTGTAAAGCACATCTGTATATTCATTGCCCTCATCATTTTCAAAGCATTTGCTCTCCACTTAAGCCCTTTGCATCGGGTCCTCTTTTTTCCCCCTCCCTCCCTGCTCCCCATTCCCTTATGAGCTCCTTGATCATTTATAAATTATTTTGTCATATCTTTCCCTGTCTGAGTACACCTCTTTATTGGAGTAGAAAACCTCATCTTTCTCCTGCCAAGGGTCTGGTGGTTTCAAACTGCTGTCCTCGCCAGAGCTACTAGGTTTAAAAATATAAATAAGTACAACTCAGCCATTGAGTCGACGGGACTCGCAGTGACCCTACGGGACAGGGTGAAACTGCCCCTGTGAGTTTCCCAGACTGTAACTGTTAATGGGAGTAGAAAGTCTCTCTTCCTCTCAAGGAAGGGCTGGTGTTTTCAAACTGCAGCCCTTAGGACCGCAGCCCGATGAGTGACTACTATGCCACCAGGGCTCCTAAGGTACGATGTCAAAGGAGAGATATTTCGAGCGGTAGGGGTGCCCAACGTGAAATGGTGCAAGTCTTTGAAATTCCATCCCCAATCCCCCTGCTGTTGAGTAGATTCTGATTCACAGTGACCCTACAGGGCAGGTTTAGAACGGTCCCCACAGAGTGCCTGAGACTCTTAGTTTTTACATGTGTAGATAGGCTCATCGTTCCCCCACAATCGGCCAGTGGGTTTGAACAGCCGACCTTGCTGGCCAACAGCTGAGGATAGAATCGACAGTTTCTGAGAAACAGAATCTGTCAGGGGAAGCCAGCCCCTAACGCATCATTATGGGTCCGGTAGGCACAATTGTACAGCAATAATAAGTAAAGATCATAGTAAAGTTATAGAGAGCATGAGAGATAGAAGTATTGAAATAAATGGAGTCAGACACGATTCATAGTAGCATGCTCACCTCTGCCCCGCCTGGTGGTCCACGTGGAGGGAGAGAGAGATTTTAATGCTAACCCAGGCTTTTTATCTTCTCTGGGGACATGCAAGCCCCCTAATTACATACGTCACAGGAAGGGGCTGTGCTATAAGTAATACAGTAAAGAGAGGGGGTGGTCTAGGGACATACACTCCATAGGAAGAGGAGGGATTGGGGGTATATGTGTAACAAGATGGGCGGATCCTAGGTTTAGGATAGTGGCTTAACTTTGACCTATTATCTAGATCTCCATAGGAACCATTATCTGTAGGGTATGAATTCCACCTACTGGAACCAAATAGATGACTGCAGGCGTCCATTGTCCTTAACAGCAGGGAGTGGGGCCCACTGCAGTCTGGCAACTGATGGCCCTCAGGGAGGCTGCCTATGAGCATCTGACCTCCCCCCCACAAGATTCCACCTCCGCAGACCACCTCCCTTTTCTGTTCCTCCACCCCTACCCTCCAGCTGTAGTTTCTGGAGTCAGGTCCTGCCTGCAGCCTCTACCTGTGTCCCCGAGGTTGCTCTTGTCTGCTGGTGCCTAATGTTCTTGGACTCTCTTTACTGAGTGGCTCTTCTTAACCTTATTCTGCCTCTTCCTGGCCCTTGGAGCTTCTTAGAACTTCTGGTCCCCTGCTCTCCGCTCCCTTGCATAACTAACTACTTACTACCCTGTCTCTGTTCCCACAGCCCCTAGTTTTGGGGTATGTGTTTCCCAACCCCCTCCCAGGGATCTGGTGTCGCCAGGCTGTGGGTTGGCTTCAGGACTCCCAACAGCTGAGCTGTGGCTGGCACCGTGGCTTCTTCCAGCAGTGACTGTGGGTGGGTGGTGCAGGTTGTCCCTGGAATGAGCCTGGCAGCTCATTGTCCTTTCCAGAGGTCAGATATGTTTGGCCATGGCTCCGTGGTCTGCACAGCCACCTTAGCGCTCCCTCTGACCCATCTTTTGACTCCAGAAAGACTCTCCGTGGCCAGGCAGAGGGGTGAGGGACCTAAGGTGGGTGCCGCATGATGCATTTCCAGTCCCTAACAGAATTCTTGTGCAAGGGAGTCTCTGGGTGGTAAAAATGGTTAACCAGGGCTCCTCAAAGATACATCTACCTGGTTTCATGGAAGCAGTTGCTTCTGTTTACTACACATGAGAAGTCATTAGCTTTGCCCAGGTCAGGGAGGGAATCTTATAAGACTGGGGTTTTTTAAGATCCATAGTTATAAGATTTGTTGAACAACTTTCAAAAGCCAGGTAATGTAGAGACTCTACCCAGAACTATTGTGGTCGTTACATAATCTGGTGTCAATATAAGACTATTAAGAGCGAATGGGTGGTCTAGCCTGTCAATCAGTTCACTGCTTGATGACCTCATTTGGAGGCACCACAGAGATAAATAGCTCACTGGATGCCAGACACACACTCTCAGCTTCACATTCCTGTTGGCACGCCACATGGAGCTACACTGATGGAGCCAGAGCCTTGGAGCTGGAGGTGCCATGTGGAGACCCACGCCAGTGCTGAGATGTTTCCACTGCCACTGGATCCACAAGACTTTGCACCCACTGGCCTGTGATCTTTAATTGTATGTGTTGCATGAGTCTGAAGAGGAATTATAGACTGGTGTCAGCCATATGAGCTAATATCTGACTTTTGGACTTGATCTGGACTGGGCTGGGATGTTTTCTTAATGTACAATTACTCTTTGATATAAAGCTCTCTCTTATACACATAAGTGTCTATGAATTTGTTTCTCTAGTCATCCCAGACTAACACAAATATGTAGAATGTCCTTTGCTCTGACCATTTTAATCAGTTATAGGTAAGCATTGGGAACTCTATCAGGTAAATCAATATTTCTACTGAAAAACAACAAAGTCAGTATATCTGTCCTGCCCCTGCCCCTCCACATACATAACTGAGGGAGTTTATTAGGGAAGTTAAAAGGTTATCAAAAATTAGGGTCAGCAAACAATCAGGATACAATGACTGGTCTCCTTTGCCAGTTGCCAAGTCTCTCTCTGGTTCTCAGCCTCTCGGCCACCTGGTCCCTTGGTCTTTGCCTCCGTGGGCCAGGAAGCCAGCCTGCCTGCCACTCTGTCCCACAGTTCTGTTGTCTAGGGCCAGATAAGGGGAAGGGAACCCCATAGTCTCAGTGCTGCTACTTTGAGTCCGCATGCCAGAGTCTGTGATGTATCTGGTCTTGGTGGTCCTAGATCTTGAACATGCTCGTCCAATGTCCTTGTAGTTTCTCTTTCCCGAAATTTATATTTGAATGCAATACATTGGCTTTCTTCTTTAAGAAAAACTTGACCGCACCTTGCCTTATCTTGTGTAGTGCTGTAGTTCCAACAGGTACATAATCTGTTGCCAATTTGAGACTTGAGTAAAGGGGTGGAATTTAGCCTGCCAATCAGGACACAGCTTGATGCTCTCCTTTGGAAGCGCTAAGGAGATAAATAGCCTGCTGGAGGCGGAGAAGAGGCTCACTCCATTACTGACGATGAGCCTGATGGAGCTATGCTGATGCAGTCAGAGCCCAGAATTGGAGGAGACACAAGGAAACCCATGCCAGCGCTGAGATGCTTTCACTGCCACTGGATCCACAAGACTTCACACCCACTGGCCTGCGATGTCCTGCATCCCGCGTCATTGCATGTGTTTCATAAACCTGAAGAGGAATTTACAGATTGTTTTGGGACATATATATGGGTTAATTTCACACTTATGGACTTGATCTGGATGGGGCTGGGATGTTTTCTCAATATCCAATTGCTCTTGTATATAAAGCTCTTTCTTATACACATATGCGTGTTTAAGAATTTGTTTCTCTGGTCCACTCAGAATAACACAGGTGCCATCTTATCCTGCTATGTAGAGAGAATGTACAAGCCTCAGAACGCCTTGTTCTCTTACTGCTATTTAAGTGTGATTGAAGTTCCAACTTAAAAGAAATCACGTTGGCAGAAAAGAACCAAGAGAGACCTAAGGCTTAAGAGGCAGCACCTGCCACCCTCTCCATTGGCTGCCTAGTTTCTGCTGTCAACTTCTCAAGGGACATGACCCCAGCCCCATAGGTGCATGCCTACCAACTGTGAGGACAGCCTCCCGGAGCTCCTGTTTCAGATGTCCAGTACGGGGATGTGAGCTGGCGCTGCCCAAGGTGCTGCTTTCAGCTGGGAACAGGGTGAAAAGTCCCCCACACCTGAGTCTCTCCACCACGTGGACTCTCATCGTTTCACAGTCTGGTCTTCACCACTTTGCAGCAGGGTGGCCGGCTCACTGGAACAGAAAGAATGGGAGCCAAGGGCATCATACAGCATTCTGTTGGTCAAAACAAGTCAAGAAACCCGTCAACTAAAGCAGACACCATCTCACTCCCTCGTTATTTATTTATTTTAAAACTCATTTTATTGGGGGCTCGTACAACTGTTGTCACAATTCATCCATCCATCCATTGTGTCAGGCACACTTGTATACCTGCTGCCACCATCATTCCCCAAACATTTGCCTTCTCCTTGAGCCCTTGGTATCAGCTCCTCATTTTCCTCTCCCTCACGAACCCTTCATGATTTATAAATTATTATTATTTTGTCATATCTTACACTGTCCGACATCTCCCTTCACCCACTTTTCCGTTGTCCATCTCCCAGGGAGGAGGTTATATGTAGATCCTTGTAATCGGTTCCCCCTTTCTAACCCATCCTCCCTCCACCCTCCCGGTATCACCACTCTCACCACTGGTCCTGAAGGGATCATCTGTCCTGGATTCCCTGTGTTTCCAGTTCCTATCTGTACCAGTGTACATCCTCTGGTCTAGCCAGATTTGTAAAGTAGAATTGGGATCATGATAGTGTGTGTGTGTGTGTGTATGTGTGTGTGTGTGTGTGTTGGGGGGAGGTAGCATTTAAGAACTAGGGGAAAGTTGTATGTTTCATCATTGCTACCCTGCACCCTGAATTGGCTCATCTCCTCCCCTCAACCCTTCTGTAAGGGGATGTCCAGTTGCCTACAGATGGACTTTGGGACCTTAGAATGCCTCCTAGCTCTTTTCTCTATTTCCTTGGACTCTGAAACAACTTATAAATGGGTCAAGAGGGTGATCAAATAAGACATTCCATTTTAAAACAGTTTTATTAGCATGCCATCCACATGTCGTACAATTCAATCAGATCAAGAAGAGTTGAGTAATTGTCACTGTATTCAATTCTAGAACCTTTTCTTCTTCCTTGTACTCATTATTATCCATGTAATTATTTTTTCTAACTGTGGCAAAAGTGTGTGCAACAAAACATTCTCCACTTCCACAACCTCCATTTGTATGATTCCGTGTCATTGATTATACTCTTCATGTTGCACGATTATTGATACCCTTCTCCAAATTATTCCTCCACCGTTAACATAAACTCACTGTCCCCTGAAGAACAACTCTTTCCCCTTCGCCCATGATAACCATTGGTCAAATTTGGTTTATTTCTCTTTAAAAAATAGTTTTCTGGGGGAAGTGCAGAGTGGAGACCCAAGGCCCAAGTGTCGGCCAATGGAGATTCCCCTCATAGAGGGGTTTAGGAGAGGAGATGGGTTAATTAGGGTGCGAGGTAGTACCGATGAAGAACACAGCTTTCCCCCAGATCCTGGATGCTTCCTCCCCCCAACTACCATGATCCGAATTCTAGCTTGCAGGGCTGGATAGGACAGAGGCTGTACACTGGTACATATGAGGGCTGGAGGTACAGGGAATCCAGGGTGGATGATACCTTCAGGACCAAGGGTGTGAGGGACGATGCTGGGAGAGTGGAGGGTGAGTGGGTTGGAAAGGGGGAACTGATTACAAGGATCCACATGTGACCTCTTCCCTGGGAGAGGGACAGCAGAGAAGGGGGGAAGGGAGACTCCGGGTAGGGCAAGATATGACAAAATAACGATGTATAAATTACCAAGGGCACATGAGGGAGCGGGGAAAGGGGAGGGAGGGGAAAAAAAAAAGAGGACCTGATGCAAGGGGCTTAAGTGGAGAGCAAATGCCTTGAGAATGATTGGGGCAGGGAATGTACGGATGTGCTTTATACAATTGATGTATGAATATGTATGAACTGTGATAAGAATTGTATGAGCCCCAATAAATTGTTTTAAAAAAGTTTTATTGATGTAATATGTAATAGAATAATACTTCTTGGTATGACATGATATATAATACAATAAAGTAATTATATCATACACTTCCATGGTTAAATCGGTTTTCAAATGGGTTGTATATAGATCATCAAAGTCAGTTCTCATTCTCCCTCCCCCCTCCTGCACTGTTTTCTCCCAAAGTCCCCTCACCCTCCCCACCTCCCACATCCCAGACGGCACCGCATCAGTCACTGTCTCTACGCATCTACTCCTGGGCTTCACAAACTGGAAGCCTAACAGAAACAATAAAATCAAAACCGAAGTAAAACAACAAGAAGAAAAACATAGTAATATAGAGATTAAAAAAAATACAAATAAAGAGTAAGAAAGAAAAGACTGCCATCAATATTTTAAAAGCCAGAGAAGGAATTTCTGTTGTGGAACAAGCAGGAAATATTTGAGCCTAGAACAAATTCAGGTTGAGTCAAGAGGAAGCTGAACTGACCAAGTATCAAATTATACCCTGTTTGATCCACCATCGTCAAGTTGAAAGTCACCACCTCTGTCTGATAGTACAGCGGTTCTAGTCCCTTGTCTGTGGCTCCAGGGGATCTGCCAGAGGGTTAATCTGACAAAACACTGACAAAAGTCCCTCTGTCGCCTTCTACAAATTGGGTGCTCATAATTTGAACTGATACTTTTTCCTAAATCATATTTGGATTTTGTTATTGTCACCTTTGGATCACACAGGCAGGTGCGCTTCTTTTGTGTGGACTTGGTTGACGGCTCACTTAGAAGATTGCTTCTTTGAATACAAGCCTTTAAGATTCCAGACAGCATTCTGATCGATAGCCGGGCACCATCTACTTTCTTCACCACACTTTGCTGTAGCACCCTTATCTTCGGTGATCATGAGGGTGAGTACTGAGTAGGGCCATGTTATCAGGACCAACCTTTCTTGGATTGGGGGTAGACAGGTGGGAGCCCAGAATCCATCTGTTTGTCCACGGGTTATGAATGACTCTGCTTTACTTTGGAGGTGATTTGATGACAAAACCCCAAAACCTCAAGACTAACAACAGCAAAAGACAAACAAAAGGAGAACCAGCCATCTAGCAGGGCAGCAACAAACCCTGCATGGAAGAAGCACACCAGCCTGTGTGATCATGCGGTGTCAATGGGATCAGGTATCAAGCATCAGAAGACCCAAGACAAATAATTATATTGATGCAAACATGGAGGGTCAGAGTAGAGACCCAAAGTCCAGCAGTAGACAATTGGCCACCCCCTCATAGAAGGGTCACAAGGAAGGAAGCCAGCCAAAGTGCAGTATAACACTGACAAAACACAAAACCTTCCTCTAATTCAGTGGTTGTCACCCCTCCTAATGATGCAACCCTTTAATATGGTTCCTCAGGTTGCGGAGACCCCCAACCATAAAATTATTTTCGTTGCTACTTCATCACTGTAATTTTGCTACTGTGATGAATCATAATGTAAATATCTGATATGCAGGATATATTTTCATTGTTACAAATTGAACATAATTAAAGCATAGTGATTAATCACTAAAACAATATGTAATCATATATTGCGAAATATATATTTCTAATGACAAATAAATAAAATTTTGTCTTGAAGCATGGTGTAGCGTGGGTAAGTCTTCACACCAGGTACTGATATGTGGGCCTCTCTGCATGTGGGCAGATCCCGCCTGGAGAGGGATAGAGGAGCAGTGTCTTGGTTCCTAAGACAATGGGAAATATGTGTTTTCTGATGGTCTTAGGTGACTCTTGTGTAAGGGTCGCTTGACCCCCAAAGGGGTCGAGACTCACAGGTTGAGAACTGATGCGCTAGTTCTCTAATGCTTTCCCTACCCGCCCCCCCATCATGACCCCAGTTCTACCTTACAAATCTGGCTAGACCAGAGCATGTACAATGGTACAGATAAGTGTTTTCCATACATGGTATTCAGGACAGATAAAACCCTCAGAAAAACAATGAGAGTAGGGATACCATAAGAGTATGGGGAAGGTGGGGGGAAAAGGGGAGAAAAGGAGAGAAAAGGGGAAATTGATCACAATGATCAATATTTAAGCCCCCGTACCAGGGGGATGAACAAAAGAAACATGGGTGAAGGGAAACAACAGATGGTATAAGATATGAAAATTAAAATACAACTTTCTTTTAGTTCTTAAATGCTTCTCCCCCCACTCCCACCCCTACTATCATGATCCCAATTCTACCTTGCAAGTCTGACTATACCAGGGGAGGTACACTGGTACAGATGGGAACTGGAGACACAGGGAATACAGCACAGATGATCCCTTCAGGACCAGTGGTGAGAGTGGTGATACCGGGAGGGTGGGATAGAAAGGGGGCGGACCAATTACAAGGATCTACATATAACCCCCTCCATGGGGGATGGACAACAGAAAAGTGGGTGAAGGGAGACGTCGGACAGTGTAGTATATGACAAAATAATAATTTATAAATTATCAAGAGTTCATGAGGGATGGGAAAGTGGGGAGGGAGGGATAAAAATGAGGAGCTGATACCAAGAGCCCAAGGAGAGGGCAAATGTTTTGGGAATGATGGTGGCAGCAGGTGTACAAGTGTGCTTGACACAATGGATGGATGGATGGATTGTGATAAGAGTTGTATGAGCCCCCAATAAAATGATTATTTTTTAAGGAAATGAAAAGATGTCACTTTGGTTATTAAGATGCGCATGAACTAAGGCCATGCTCTTAGCAACTTCCCACGGATGCAGAAGCTGAACACTGAAAAGGGTAGAAAGAAGAATTAATGATACGTTTCAGTTGTCTTGGCAAACAATATTGAATCTATCGTGGGCTGCCAGAATAACAGCCACAATTAAACTAGCCTAAGACGAGATGTAATCAGAAGTCTCCTTAGAAGAAAGGCTATCTAAACTCGGACTCACTTGCAGAGTGCACTGTAAAGTCAATTATGGCCGATGTGGTTAGTTTGAAATGTAATACCTTCATTTGAGCTCCAAGTTGTTTCAATTATTAATATTTCCTGCTTTTTTTTCCCTCCCGGGTAAGGTTTTTCTCTGTTTTGTCTAGCCATTGTTGGGGTTTGGGTTTTTTTGCTTAGGTCCTGTGTGCATTTTATATGAATTTCGAGGTAGGAAATCTAGGCTAGGAAGATCTATAGAGACAGTAACCGGATTGATAATTGCCTCGGGGCATAGGGGAGGTTGGAGGGGGGATGGGGAGCTGACAACAATGAGCAGGAGCAGCAAATGTTCTGAAATGGATTGTGATGATGGTTACACAAATCTTAATATGACTGAGCAATTAAATTATATGATTTGTAAGATATATTCTAATACAACTTTTTTAAAAAGCGGATTGCTACAATTCCCCTGGTCAATCCTTGTGGATT
This sequence comes from Tenrec ecaudatus, assembly GCF_050624435.1. Lineage (NCBI taxonomy): Eukaryota > Metazoa > Chordata > Mammalia > Afrosoricida > Tenrecidae > Tenrec > Tenrec ecaudatus. Next base: position 20,102,013 of record NC_134545.1, read on the forward strand.
TACCTTGATGGGAATTGGGGTGCAAGGGGCATATTGGTATGTGTCATATCCTGGAGCCCCAGAACCAATCTTACACATTTTACTAATCTGTTAATAATGTACCTATTTCAAGTCATCGTCCATTCCTGCTTCTGCAGTCCTACCTGTGACTTCAATGATCCTGTGACCAATTTATTTTGTTCTCCATGGTCTATTGTTCGGTACAGCGGCAGGCTTATAGGGTTGCCAGAGTTAGAGTTGGCTGGATGGCAGTCAGTCTGGTTTTCCGTGTGTGGATAATCAGTCACACGGTTATGAGCAGTTTGTATAGCATTATGGCTTCATGCTAATGGGCTCCTTCATCTCTGGATGATGTCTTTGTCTTTGTAAAGACTTAATAAAGGGTCTCTAATAAAGGGGGTATAGTTGATTATATAGGGTGGGCTCCTAACGACCTACCATGTGCTCTGTGGGAGGAAGATGAAGCTTTCCGCTCCCATAAAGATTTAGTCTTAGAAACCCACAGGGGCAGGTCTCTTCATAAGATCGATATGAGTCAAAACAGACTCAATCACATTAAGTTTTAGTATAAAATACATTTGAATTTAGAGTTTTGGTTCTCCTAGAACCAGACTTCTTAAACTTTTTCCACTTGGGACCTCTTTTTGCCCAAGAACATTTTACGCAACCCCCCTTTTTGCCCAAGAACATTTTATGCGACCCTGGTTACAAGTTGGGCTGCTAACTTCAAGGTCAGCAGTTCAAAACCACCAGCCACTCTGCAGGAGAAAGATGGGGCTTTCTACTCCTGTAAAGAGTTACATACAGTCTCTAGAGGCTTGTATTCAAACAAGCAGCCAAGTGAGGCATCAACCAAGTCCATATGGAAGAAGCACATCAAAGTTAACAAAGAACAAAGTCCAAATATGATGGAGGGAAAGGTACCAGAGCTTAAATTGTGAATAGCGGGAGCCTGAAACCCATTTGCAGTGTATCCAGTCAGACTAAGCCTCTGGCAGGTCCACTCTGACTACATTGGAGGGACACGAAGAGCCTTACCATCCAGCAGAGATTTTTGTAAACTTGACTATGGTAGATGGAACCCAGGTGTCTCCCTCGATCCATTCTGGATTTGTTCTATGTTTAAATGTGTCTTGCTTGTTTTTCACCAGAGACCTACACCTTCCCCTTTTGTATGCCCTTCTAAAAGACGACAAAACATTAACCCCTCATGCATACTTCCTGCATACATGTGTCTAACATAACGGAACAAATCGGCCATGTTAGAAATACCAGCTGCTTCTCTGAGTTGCAAACGCTAGGCTGCCCTAAGTCTGGTAATGAATTCACTGCTGGAATTCTCACTGCCATCAAGTAAATTCTGACTCACAGTAAGTCTATAGAACCGTGTAGAACTGCCCCTGTGAATTTCCAAAGCTCTAATTCTTTATGGAGTAGAAAGCCTCGTCTTTTCTCCCTCAGAGAGGTTGGTGGTTTTGAACTGCTGAACCTGAGCTTAGCAGCCCGGCGTGTCACCACTACACCCCCCAGGGTTCCTGGCTGGATTTGGGCATTACCCATTCCAGAAACTCTTCTGTACACTATCACTTGATAAACAATCACTCGTGACCACACAAGGCTCTATGCCTGAGCCTGTACAGTTGCAGAAACTCCACAGTCCAAGGACTGAGGGATGACGCCTGAGTAACCCAGACAGGAGCCGGTGGCTCAGTCAGTAACTATGGGATGCACCAACGTGGTGACCAAAAGCATCTGGTGTCCACTGGCCTCAAGACTCTCCGAGGATCCAGGAATCGAGGGTGTGCCCACGGGGTCCTCGGAGCCCGAGCCAGGCGTCCAACCCGGTTCAGCCGCCACCTACATGTGCTCCTCCGCATCCTTGGCAGTTTGGAGCTGCGGCTGCAGTTTCCCGCGCACTCATTGGTGGCGCCTCGGAAGCGTGGACCAATCAAAACCCTCCTCGTGTTTCCAGCGCCCTCCCCGCCGTCGGGCTCCAGAGCTGGGGGCGGGTCCCAGGCGCCTTACCCAATGGAGGCGCGGGGAGAGCGCCGCGCGGCTCGGCGATTGGCTGCCGCGCGCGGGGCGCTGTCAGCGCGGGATTGGCCGGTGGCGGGGCGGAAGCGGCTGGCGCTGGCGGCGGGGAGCCGGGCAGAGCCGAGCCTGGGCGATGCGGGGCGCGGGCCGGGGCCGGGCGGCCTGGCCCGGGCTTTTCTGGCTGCTGCTGGCCCTCGCGGTGCGGGCCGGCGACGGCGCGCAGAGGGGCGCGGGGCTCGTGACCTGCGGGTCCGTTCTCAAGCTGTTCAACACGCACCACCGGGTTCGGCTGCACTCGCACGACATCAAATACGGATCCGGTACGCGGCCCTGCCGGGGTCGCGGAGCTCGGGGACGCCGGGCCGGTGGGGCGGTTTCGGGGGGTCGAGAGCGGTTGCTGGGAGAGGTCGTGTGGATAGAGGGCCGAACGGGAGCTCGGGGGCCCGAGAACCCGAGGAAGGGTCAGCTGAGGCCAGCGTTGGGGCCCGTTTGAATCGGTGGTGTCGCCCCCCAGGCAGCGGGCAGCAGTCAGTGACCGGCGTGGAGGCATCGGACGATGCCAACAGTTACTGGCGGATCCGCGGAGGCCTGGACGGAGGCTGTCCGCGCGGGAAGCCCGTGCGCTGTGGCCAAGCGGTTCGGCTCACTCACGTGCTGACCGGCAAGAACCTGCACACCCACCACTTCCCGTCCCCGCTGTCCAACAACCAGGTGAGTGGCCGGCCCCCAGCTGGACACTTTGTGCTTGGGCCTCCTCTCAGAAAAAAACACAAGCAACTAGTCAGTCCTGACTCTAGCGACCCTACATGTAGGACGGAGTAGAACCACCCCTGGGGGGTTCCGAGACTGTGACTCTGGGAGTAGAAAGCCTGCCTAAGGAGAAGCAGCTGGTGGTTTCAAACTGTTGACCTTGCAGTTAGCAGCCCAAGCATAACCACAGTTGCAGGCTCTCTGAAGAGAGTGGGTGGTTGGGCGGGGGGTGAGGGGTGGTGGGGTGGTGGTGGTGGTGAATTCCTTTTGGAGTTGGGAATCCTTTGGGATGCTGATTCAGGCCCCAGGGGGACCAGAAACTGGCAGGAGCTCTGGTGGTACAGTGGTTACACATTGGACTGTTAACCTCAAGGTTAGCGGTTTGAAACCACCAGCCCCTCCAAGGGAGAAAGAGGAAGCTTTCCACTCCTGTAAAAAAATCAATAGTCTTAGGGACCCACGGGGCCAGGTGTGACTCGGAATTGACTCCATGGCAGTGAGTGAGTTAGAGGAGGTCAAGAGCACACATGGACAAGGGCAGGGGGTACTTTGAAGAGATGACAGGAATGTTTGAGACTCACAGAGACTTAGACACCGGCATGCCAGGAGTCGAATTGACTTGATGGCAACCTGTCGGTTGTGTTCCTTTTTGTTTTGTGCTTGACGAGGTGAACCTGGGGAAGGAGCACTGGTGTTGCCATGGGTTAAGCACTGGGCAGCTCACAGTGAGATTGGCGGTTTGAACCTACCAGTCACCCGTTGGGAGAGAGATGAGGCAGTCTGCTCCCATCCAAGAGTGACAGCCTGAGAACCCCTGACCCTGTGGGGCAGTTCTATTCTGTGCTGTAGGGCCGACATAAGTCAGGACAGACTGGGTGGCCGTGGGGCGGGTCAGCCATGGAGGGGAAGGGGTTGGACTTGGGCTGAGGGTGGTTTGGAGGGGTTAGGATGACGGAGCAAGAGCAGGGGCATCCTCAGTGAGACCAGTGACCAGGGGGCTGTTGAAGGGAGCCTGTATTTGTAGAGAGGGTGAGGTAGGGGGTGGTTGGAGATCTGGAGCCTCAGAGAGGTGCAGGGAAGGGCCAAGCACCAGGGATCACAGAGACTTTAATGGACCCCTTGTGGTGACAGCAGCCCCCCTTACGCCCTCCCTCAGGAGGTGAGTGCCTTTGGCGAAGACGGTGAGGGCGATGACCTTGACCTATGGACAGTGCGTTGCTCGGGGCAACACTGGGAGCGAGAGGCCGCCGTGCGCTTCCAGCACGTGGGGACATCAGTGTTCCTGTCGGTCACCGGGGAGCAGTATGGAAGCCCCATCCGGGGACAGCATGAGGTGCACGGCATGCCCGGGGCCAACTCGCACAACACCTGGAAAGCCATGGAAGGCGTCTTCATCAGACCCAGCGCAGAGCCCTCCACAGGCCACGATGAACTCTGACCCCGCCCAGCACGCCTGCACGGAAGGCGACTTGGCGTGGACAGGGACTTTGGGTGTGTAGGGTCCTCAAGTGCCTTTGTGATTAAAGATTGTTGGTGTACGAGTGTATTCCATTTGTGAGTCCGGTGCGCCTCTTTGCAACGTTGCCGCCAACCCTGGCTGACAACCGTAGGGGCCCTCCTCTGTCTGAGGTCACCTTTCTTCCCATGGCCTCTGACACAGACTCCATCCAAAGTGCTACAGGAGCAGAAATACAAAGGAGCAGTTGGAAAACAATCACGTTTATCCCCTCGAAGTTCAGGAAGTCAGGTGGTTCAGACACACCAAATGGCATCATGGGAGAAACGCCTGGTGATTGACGTCCGTAAAGATGACAGCCAAGGAAACTCAGTGGAGCACCCCACTCATGAACATAGGGGGTAACCATGAATTGGATTCAACAGATGGGTTGGGTTGGCAATGACTGTGGCTCTGGGGCGGAGCAAGGCCCCTCTCTGTCAGCTCTGGTAGCTCTCTCCCAGTGACCCTCAGTTCCTTGATGGCCTTTAGGTAGGCCGGCAGCTGTCTTCCCAGTTGTCTCCATGGCTCTGTGTCTCTGCTCCTCCTTATAGCCCAACACTCCCTGCCTGATTGCCAGAGGGCTTCCCCAAGTTGTTGGGAATTTTCTGTCTTTCGATTCCATTTTTCCCATGAACTCTTTGAAGCCCCCTGCTATGGCCCTATACAGAAAACTGGATTCTTAAATAGAATTAGATCCACAGGGATAGGAGTCAGCACTCCCAACACATATTTTATTGGGGGTAGAGCGCAAATCAATGCACAACACACCCAAAGTGAGTCAGCAAGATCTTCAAGGCACCATGGGTTAGGAATGCTCATAGTCACTGATGATTGATTCTAAGGGTGTCTGGCCGGGTTGCCTAGAGAAACAAAACCAGTGACACTCATGGATGTATGAGAAAGCACTTTCTAGCACGGCTCATCACATCAAGAAGGCAGCTCAGGCCAGTTCAACTCAAGCCCCTAGGTCCGATGTTAGCCTGGCCCTCTTCAGACTCACGTGCCTGCAGGCCAATGATGCGGAAAGGTGAAGCTGGAAGCTGGGAGATCACAGACTCATGGGCAGAGAGTCACATGGCTCCAAGATGGTTGGGAACATGGCAGGACTCTGACAACCTGCGGTTGACTCCCACATGAGGCTTCTCTGAAAGTAGATAAAGGGGAAGGAACAGAGAGAGATGGAGAAGGTCTCAGTTTCTGGCATATAAAAAGGCCACGCCCCCGAGGGAGGCGTCATCACGCTGTGCCTGTGATTGATAAGTTGGACTCCACGTCTAACAGGTGCAAGTTGACATAAAATCTAACTACCACAGCTGGTGACTCCAGCTCCCAGCTCCTGACCTTCATGGCTTCATGACCTGTGTGGGAGCTCCACTATGCCAGGCGTGTGGGAGCATAGCTCTCCAGCCTTGGGGTGAGGCCCTCCACTCCCCGGGCCACAATCTTGACATCTGCTGCTGCTCCAGGGATAATCAGCACTCTGCCCACCTGCAGAAATTGGCATCACAGCTCCCTCACTGTCTGTGCAAAGGGCAGCCCCCACCAGCCCCAGCCTGCCTGGGCACGTGGTGGCACCTTGGGCTCCTTCCCTGATGCTTTAGGATAATGAGACTTGAAAAGATGCTTCGAAGGAAGGCAACCTCTGGTTAGCCCAGCGGCATGTGAGCAATAGTCTCCACTCAGGAGCTTCACAGCAAAGGCTGCTGTTGTGGGGTGCCCTTGAGGGGGTTCCAGTTCCTAGCAACCTCACATACAACACAAGATACACTGCCTGGTCCTGCACCCGCCCCACCACTGTGGTGGGTGTGTTTGAGCCCATTGTTGTAGCCATAGGTCCATGTATCGTGTGAAGCCCCTCCCTCTATCTTCCTGACCCTCTGCTCAACCAGGAAAGATGCCAGCATTCAACTCTGCACTACAGGGTCTCAACGGGTCAGAATCAGCTCCACAGTAATGGGTAACATGCTTGGTAAATGGTTGGTAGTTTGAATCCTTATAATCCCCAGTCACCGGGAATCTGAATGATTGAGGCAAATGGATCTTTATTTGTTTTATTTCATTTTTCCCAACAGTTTTTTTGGCACACAATTTACATGTCATACAATTCAATCATATCAAGGAGAATTGTACAATCATTACCACATCCATTTCAGAACATGCCCCCCCATGGTTAAATCGCCTTTAAAATGAGTTGGGAATTCAGTCAGTTCTAGTGCTCCATCCCCCTCCCACCTTCATTGTTTACTCCCTAAATCCCCTTTTCCTCCCTATCACCCACCCCTGCACCCACTGTCACCCCTTGTATCAGTTATTTTCACTATGCATCTACTCCTGTGCTTCACAAATTAGGAAACCCAACAGACATAATACAAAACAAAACCGAAATAAGGTGGTAAGGATAAAGCAATAATAATAATAAAGACAATAATACAAATAATGAGTAAGAAAGAAAAGAAGACCCCCCATCAACTTTCAAAAAACCAGGGAAGAATGGCAAATTGTTTTTGACAGGAAGGTACATTGAGCTTTGTTGGTGTGCCAGCGACCCCTAGGGGCAATGATGGAGATTGCAGACTTCCTTGAGTTGCTGTCATCTCCTGGGTACCAAGGTCTGGGTAGTGGGGCCGGACCAATCTCCTGAAGTAGGGGATGCTGCTTCCCTAAATCGCAGAACATAAAGAGCGGCAAGTGGAACCGCATGGGCAGAGCACCCTACATCTGAGAAATCAACTGACCTTAGTAAGCAATGAGGATGGTGGTAATGACGATAATAGGGAGAAAAGCTCTTGCTAGTGGTGGGTCTTAAGGACTTGCTGGGGTTATCCCTTCCACTCAGCTGAAACGCAGAGCCTCTTCTGGACCTTTCATTGCCAAGTGTCTTTTAAAAAAAACTTTTATTTATTTATTTATTTATTTTTAAACTCTCAATGGTGTGAATCGGGTGCAGGTTTCCCGAGCAGATCTTAGCTTTCCACACAACGCTTCAGACACGGTTGGCTTCATTTCATGGATCACCATCCACTCAACGGACCACCCCTCATCCCACTTGTGTGAATCTGGGTGGTCTAGAGAAACAAGTTCATAGGCACTCTCATGTGTATAAGAAAGAGCTTTATATAAAGAGTAATTGTACATTAAGAAAACATCCCAGCCCAGTTCACATCAAGTCCATAAGCCCATTTTTAGCCCGTATGTCCAATACCAATCTATAAAGTCCTCTTCAGACACACAAAACACATGCAGTGACACCAAAGGCAGGAAGATCACAGGGTACTGGGTGGGAAGTTTTGTGGATCCAGTAGCATCGTAAGCATCTCAGCGCTGGCAGGGATCTCCACGTGGCTTCTCCACCTCCAGAGCTCTGGCTCCATCAGCCTCTCTCCATGTGTATTCTCAACAGAGATGTCTCACAGGGAGCCAGTCTCCGTCCTTAGTGCCTCCAAATGAAGTCATCTAGTTGCAACCTGACTGACAGGCTAACTTCCACCCCTTCACTCTTAATCCTCTCAAATTGACAACAGATTATGTGACTACCACAGCACTTCCTCCCTGTATTTCCTGTTTCTATTTCCCCTTTATCCTAACCCTCTGGACTTTGCCCTTGGAGAAATGCTTCCCTTTTGATCTCAGATGACTGATTATTCTTTTTTTGTTTTTCAGGGGCAGGCCAACAAAGCTTGGTTTTATTGCGTGACTGATCAATAGAACTGCCAAGGTCACTATGGACCAAGAAGAGAGTGGGGAGTTTATTTCTTGGTTTCTTCTTCCTCCTTGGACAGAGTCTTGATGATTGCTTCTTGCGAGCCGTCTGCCTTCAGCTTGTGGGCATGTTCCATGAGACTCTGCTTGTTCTTAAACACGTTTCCCTTCACCTTCAGGTACAAGCTGTGATACACTTGGCGGTCAGTCTTTTTTTGACTCCCGGTATCTCCTGAGCAGTCGGCGCAGAATCCTCATCCTCCTCATCCATGTGACCTTCTTGGGCACGCGGGCATTGACAATACCCATTTGCTTACCTGTCCCCTTCCAGTGGGCTAGGGTACTTTTGCAGTGTCAGGCCCGAGAATGGACAGTCACAGGCTTGTGGATGATAAGGCCATCTTTGATCAGTTTCCGGATGTGCTGACGGGAGTTGGCATTGGCAATTTCATTGGTCTTGGGGGGGGGGGTCCAACCAGATTTTCTTCTTGCCACAGTGGAGGATGCTGGAGGCGAACCTCTTCTGAAGCCTGAGCATACTGTGGGGCAGAGCAAAGACTCAGGCCCCACCATCCAAAGGGGCCTTGCTCGTGGCTGCGGCCTCAGCTCCAGAAGGAGACTGACTATTCTAAGGCATTTGAAGTCCCTTAGTATTCATAGTAGTGGGGCAGCGAAAAAAAGCAAGAGTCTCAACAAGATGATTGACACAGTGGCTGCAATGAGGGGCCTCAAACAGAACAATTGTAGGGATGGCACCGGACTGGGCAGTGCTTTGTTCTATTGTCTATAGGGTCACCATGGGGGGGAACCCACTCGACGGCACCTAACCACAATCATTCGCTGTTTATAGACTTGTCTGTTGTCTGCCTAGAAATGGAGGCATGGGGCTGAGTTCACTTCTAGACCTGAAGAGTGACTAAGGGCCATTGTCTTTGGGGTTTCCCCAGCCTCCACCTGACCAATAAGCCTGACCTCTTGTCATTTCGCCACTGCCAAACGCCAACTACGGGTTCAAGCACAGCACCAATTGGGAGGATGGCACGGGACCAGGCAGGTGTTTCATTCTGCTGGACAGAAGCTCCCTGGGAGTCACGACATCCACAGCAACAACACTCACCCACTTTTTGAGCATCCTCCAAAAAGTTTCCCATCACCAGCACAGCAGAGTGGGTCCTTGGGGATTGAGCTCAAGAAAACCCTGGGGCTGTGGAGTCCTGGGGCTGTGGGCATGGGACATTGAGCTGCAGTGTGCATGGTCTGCAGTTGGAGACCACCAGCAGCTCCACAGGAGAAAGACTGGGCTTTCTCCTCCCATAGACAGTGACAGTCTCACCAGGAGTCAGCACAGACTCCATGGCAGAGTTTGGGGGGAAGGGTTGGGGGAGGGGAATGGAAAGGAATCATAGGGGTTGATCGCCAAGCAAGTTATCCATGTGGGCAGCTGGGGCGTGATCCCACTGGAGAGCCCTGGGCTCCAGTGGGATGTACACGTCAAAGAGGTCCTGACTGAGGATGGGTGCTATCCACCAAACTCTTCCCTCATTGGCTCAGAGAGCATGATCATCATGGGGATGAGGGTGGAATTACTCCATTGGCACTTCCTTCTACTCTGTCCATTTGAATAGGGGGCTCCCTTCAGGCAGAGGTGCTAGGAGTAACAAGAACGTGGGTGGGCCACCAGCAGGGTGAACTGTTGTTGTTTTTTACTTGGGAGTGATTGGGGTCCCCTGCGCAAAGGAGGGAAAAGCCGCTCGGTTCTGTGCCGTCCCCAGGACAGTTTCAGATCTGACTATTGTGACCACAAGGTTTTAGTGACCGATTTGAGGGCATAGATCTCCCGGCCTTTCGTCCTCATCCGGCTCAGTCTGGAAGTTCCTAGGAAAACCTCTTCAGCATCAGAACACGCAAGCTGCCTCAGACGGATGGGTGGGGCTGCGTGTGAAGTGGCTTGGGCCCGAGCCATACCCAGGTCTCCATCATGGGGGATCAGAATTCCACCACCGATCCCCCTCCTGAAAACCCCATCAAGAGAAAGACAGTGAAGAGTCACAGTCTTAGAAACCTACAGGGGCAGTTCTACCCTATCTTACAGGGCTGCTCTGCGTTGAACTCAATGGCAATGAGTTCGAGTTTTGAAAACGCCCAGTCACTCTTCATCCATCTCTAATCTCCGCTCTGCTTCTCCCTCTCCTCGCCCACCAAATAAGTGAGATCAAGAGCTAACCCTAACATCCACATCGTTCAGCATCTAGAAATCTCTGGAGAACCAAGGCCCAGGAGGTGGGGCAGGAAAGATGGATGTAGGGCAAGCCCCCAAATAAGAACAGTCACATCAGCAGTACTCCCACGTAGCTACTGCTACTACTACTACTACTACTACTACTACTACTACTACTACTACTACTACTACTACTACTACTACTACTACTACTAGTGAGTCTCTCGGGGGACCACTCACCTAACAGCTTCTTTGCTGCCGGGAACAACACTGGGAACGGCCAGCTCGCTCACCGTGGTGGGGAGACCGGGCATGGGTCACACGGCTTTCCTCAGGAGGAGAGATTCAAGTCCAGCTCTGCCTGCCTCAAAAACATTTGCTTTCAGCCTTGGGTGGCCACGCTCGCCCCTTCACCCCAACACACACTGCAGGGAGCTGGGGGAGATTCGAGGCGTGTAGGGGTGAACGAATGCCTATCTGCAAAGGGTCCCTCTTCCCATCTCGCCTACAGGTGCACAAGGTCCCTAGGATGGGTCTCCTCCGTCCAGCCATACCCTGGTGATCCCTGGCAGGTCCCGCAGATGACAACCATGGTGATGGGCCTTCCCAAAGTCCACTCTGAGGAAACCCAGCAGGGACTAGCTCAATAGGGAGTGGGGTCCAGGGTAGCCCTCGGGGTGGGCTCAGCCCGGCAACCCGGTGCCCTCTGCCCAGCTTCCCACAGTTCTTGCCCGCGCCTTGGAATGCTCAGGCACGTTGGTGCCGAGAAACGGCGGGCAAAGGCCCTTGGATAAGTTATGAATGGGGAGAGCATGTTCCTAGAGTTCACGGTTAAAACCAAGGGTCCGGCGGCCACTTCAGAGGCTATTTTGAAATCGCTCTGGGTTCAGCCAATAGGCGTGCGGAGTTGCCGCTTGGCGGCGGAGCTGACCAATGATCTGAGCGCTATGCTAATGAGGACGGGGGCCGGTTCGACCACTTGTCAACGAGTTAAAGATGGAGCCAGCGGACCCCGGGAGCCACGAGGTCTGGGGTCTGCCGTGCCAGGCGCCCGGGGGCACGGCTGGACCGGAGCCTGCTCCCCACAACTTACCGCGTCCTGCCCCGGTCCGAGGCGGATGGGTTGTCCGGCTGCGTGAGTTGCGGGGCCAGAGGTGAGTGTAGGTCGTGGGCAGGACACCCCTTTTCTACAGGACCAAACGAAAGGGCGCAGAAAGGACCCCCCCCCATCCCCCTCCAGTCGCAGAGGGCAGAGACCCATCCAGTTCTTGTGCTCCGCTCTGGACAGCTGGACACTAGAATTTAGGTTCAGGCAAAAAGCGGTCCCCAGGGAGGGGCCCAGGATGGGGATCTGAGCCTAGCAGGGGACAGCACCCTGGGGTGGACCTTACCCCGGGTCTTGGGCCAGGCCGGGGTGCGAGGCATCGGACTGCATCTACCACCTGCCCTCCGCCCCGCGCCTGGTGCGCGTGGACTCGGACTTCAGCCAGAGTGAGGCTCCACGCTTTTGTGTGTGCCCCCCGCCCCCCAGCCCCCAAGTATGACTCATGGACTCCTGTCCAGGACCCCTCAGGACCTCAGGGGGACCCTGAGGTCCTGAGACGACAGCACTACTGAGACCCTCTCACGTCCCTTCCGAAGCCTGCATCTCCCGGACAGACTCCAGGGTGCCTGAGCTTCCCGCCCTCTCTAAATTGGGGAGCTGGGAAACCCGCTTTCCCCTTCTTGGCCTCTGGTGCCCTGACGAGCTCGCCCTACTGTGTTGGGGAGCAGTGCAGTGATATTGTCAAAGCGCCGGGACCAGCCTGGGGGGTCCCCCCTCTCCCCGAGAAACCCCCACTTCTCCCTCCGCAGGTCAGCCCCTCCCCCTGCTCAGCACACTCTCTTCTTGGCAAGAGGAGCTCCAGGCCTTGGCCGCTGGGATCACCAGGATCTTTCGCACCAGCAGAGGCCCCACCCCCATGAGCCAGCCTTCTGGTCGGGACCCTCCCAGCGTACAGGCTCCGCCTGGGGGCGGACAGGTCTGCCCGAAACTCTTTCCCTGTTGCACTCCTGTGGGTCGTGCGGGGCAGCGCAATGATGAAAGGGCATTGGTCAGGCCCCCACCGGCCCACAGCTCCAGGGTTGGGCCTCTTCATCCCTCCCTCCACCCCCCCACCCCCCACCCCCCCACCCCCCGCCTCCTAAACTTCCCAGCTGAGCAAACGGAGGCTCCCCCAAGCGGTAAGCGCTTGTACTGGGTGGACCCTCCCCCCACCTAGTGTCCATATTTATGTGGATCCAAAAGGTGGAGCCCCAAGCTCTGTGGCAGGGGAAAAGGGGGACAGAGATTGTGGGTTCAGAAAAACTGCTCTGAAAGAACTTTTTCCACACCAGCTCTCCAAGATAAGACTGGGGCTTCCAGGTCTGAATCGGGCCTTGTAGAGAAATAAACCACCAACCACCCCCACCCCCCAAAACCCCAGAAAACATGACGGTGGAGTCAGACGCTGAGATTCATAGTGACCCTTACAAGGTCAAAATAGAATTACTCCATACGGTTTCCACGGCTGTCGGTCTTAATGGGCGCAGACAGCCTCATCTTATTCCTGAGAAGTATCTGATAAATTTGAACTGCCAAGCTTTATATATATATACATATAATATTTATATTATATGTATAATTTACTGCCATCAAGTCAATTCCAACTCAGAGCCACCCTATAGAACGGAGTAAAATTGCCCCTGTGAGTTTCGGACACTAACATTTTATGGGAATAGAAAGAACCATTTTTCTGATGTGTTTCATGGAGCCTGCTCTAATTCATAGCAGCCCTTAAATATAGCAGAAGGGAACACTGCCCGCCGGAGCCATCCTCACCGTTGTCCCTGTGCCTGAGTCCATTGTGGCAGCCACTGTGTCCATCCATCTCGACGGCCTTCCTCTTGGCCGCTGCCCCTCTACTTTACCAAACACAGCGTCCTTGCAGTTAGCAGCCTGATGCATGCCACTATGCAACCAGGGCTCCAAATGTCTAAGAACCATGACCAGAGAAGCTAGCCAAGTTTAAGCTATGGTTTACAAAGTCCAATGACACTAAGATTTCCTGCTGAGTCTTCATAGGAGCAGCTTTCTGTCTTAAGAGATGAATGTTTCCGGGTCCATGTGCATTTCCAACCTGAAGTTTTATTGAATGGAGCCTCTCTATATGGTCACTTTGAGTTGGGATAAACTCGATGACAAGAGATTTTTATTTTTTATTTATTTTAGCTGCTACGGGTGTTATTTAGATATATAGAGCAACACCTCATGGTACCCTATTCTTGAGACAGAGTTCTTTAGGGCTTGATTTTACGGGTTATTTTCAGGCATTTGTTCTAATATTGTTAATATTTCTGTTACCTCTGACGTTTATGAAAACAGGCCATTTATTTGCTTTTTAAAATCTAAGTCTTGAAAAGGAACAAAAATGGACGGATGCCTGAAAGCCATTTTTGAACAATGGTTCAGAAAAGCTCAAAGACCGCCTTGCTCTGAACATTGAGCTCTATGGAGGAATTCCACCCTTTTAAAGGAACTGGCTCCAAACAACAAACCCAGGCGAACCCGTTTCTTCCTTTGGTTTTAGGTCAGTAATTATTTTTCATCTAGTCTCTAAAATAATCTTATGCTGTGTCTGTCTAATTTGAATAATCTGCCACCCCTTGATCCCACAAGTTAGAAACCTGCAAGCAAAGGCTCACCTCAGTTTGAGGTGTGTTTCTGTTTGGGAGTTTGGGGAAGGACCAAATCGCTTTGCCCTGAAGTTACCATAATTGGATAAAGTGGTGAGTGAATTTCCTTGGAAATTCATCAACAGAGGAGGGGAGGACATTTGTCTCTGGGAAGGTGACTTTGATTTCTGTTGTTGTGTAAACTGTTTGCCCTTTGTGTGTGTGGGGGGGGGGGAGAACAAACCCCAAAATGCTTAACCTGCTTTTTGTAGCTCCCCAGAGGGAGAATCCACTTTGTATTATGTAGCTACTCAAGTTTTGTTTTCCCCCTGAATTTCTTCTCTGCTTTTGGTAACCCAGGCCTCCTGCTTTAGGCTACCTGGGTTTTAGATTTTACCTTTGTAAGGTATACAGTATTTTTCACAGGCCAAGTCAAACCCCAAATCGAACTCTCTGCCATTGAGTCGCTGCTGACTCAGCAATCCTATAGGGCATGGAACAGCTGCCCCTGTGAGTTTCCCAGACCGCAAGTGGAAAACCTCATCTTGTTCCCTCAGGAGGGACTGGTGGCTTTGAACTGCTGAGCTTGCGGTTAGCATCCCAACGCATAACCACCAGGCCAATCAGAACCCATTCAAAAATCAATGACAACTGAAATTAGCCACTGAATAGGATAAGGGTTCCTATGGTTCTTTTCTATGGGAATGCTGCAAGTGTTTTTAGGATCCATTCGCTGTAACTATTTTTCTCATTTCTTTTTGTTTTTTTTTTGGTGGAGATGCCGGGCATCAAGTATTTTTCTCATTTCTCTCCAATCGAAAGCTTTTATTAGTAAACTTAACAAATGTCTAAGCTCTGTGCCTCGCTCACTGCCACAAAGTTGACACTGACTCCTAGTGGCCCTGCAGGACAGGGTGGAACTGCCCTTGCACGTTTTTTTTTGGTTGTTTTTTTTTGAGACTGTAATGCTTTACTGAAGTAGAAAGCCTGGTCTCTCTCCCATGGAGCAGCTGGTGTTTTCAAACTGGTGACCTTGAAATTAGTAGCCCAACTTGTAATCAAAAGCAGACTCAGTTGGAAGACTCAGTTGGAAGCCCCAAACCAGCTCAGTTGCAAATTCATGGACCGAGCCTTCTTTTAGACTCATAGCTCAAACACCACTATGGTTGGGTAGCTAGCATAGGGACATGCCTGCAAAGGCCCCCCAAAGACGAGGTTGGAAAGAAGTCAGGCAACCATTAGACATCTATGAAGACCCCAAACTGAGCATGCTCCTACTCAAGGGACACCCTGGCTCCCTGCCCCTCCCCAACCCCAGCCAGGTGGGAGGTACACCTGGGCCTGCCAACCTAGGCCCAGGCTCATGACATCACGCAGGTGGGCCTAACTCAGCCAATAGGCTCAACCCATATCAGCAACCATGCCTTCCCCCAGCCAGGGGGTGGGCTAGAATAAAGGCAGGGAGCACTCGCTGGGGTGCTCCCTTACCCTGCTCCTAGTCAGAGGCAGGTGGAGGGGGAAGGTCTCCCTCCCCTGTGCAGGTGCGCGTGTGCCCGCTCACGGCCTACTCAGTGCCCACAGCCTCTTGGCCCCCATACTCTCAGTCTCTGGGGTCCTGGGGCTTCAGGCCTCCTGGGATCCCCACCCCCCAAGATCCGCATGCATGGGTGTTCTCTTACACGCGGTTGTTCAGGCCCAGTTGTGAACCCCTTTGAGACTGTAAAACCTGAAACTTGTCCTGTCCTTCATAAAAACCCATTTGGATTACAGGACTGGCTTCGGCGTGAATTGTTTCATCATGCGAAGCCAAGAACCGAGGTATTACCGAACTCCAGAAACCTCGCACTAGCAGAGAGCAGCCATGCCAAGGTTGTAGATTTTGAGGTCACCGGTCTTTGTTCAAATCTCACATTGCTTTTGAGGTTGCCTGGAAATTGACAACTTACTGAAAACAGTAACTTCACTGCCTTCCAGTCGACTCGAACTCAACGCGACCCCTGTAGGACAGAGTGGAACTGCCCCTGTGAGTTTCTGAGACTGTCTTTGCAGTAGTTGAAACTTCAAAACTTCCCACTCCTGCAAAAAGTTCCTTTTGAAGAAACTGCCAAGTTTCTTCAAAATTGCTAACTTTATGGTTCGCAGCCCGACTCGGGGATCCTCATTGGCAATTCAGGCCTGTCATATTTGCTGTCTGTGGTCAAATTTTTGTCTTTTTAAAAAATCATTTTATTGGGAGTGCTTACAGATAGAGCAACCCATAACTCAATTAGATCAAGCATAATTGTGCGATGATTGACGAGCATTTTCAAATCATTTTCTTCTTGCACTCTTTCATATCAGCTCCCCTTTATCCCTCCCTCCCCACCCTGCCCCCCAGGAACCCTTATTCTTTTTTTTAAATCGTTTTATTAGGGGCTCATACAACTCTTATCACAATCCATACATCAATTGTGTCAAGCACATTTGTACATTCATTGCCCTCATCATTCTCAAAACATTTGCTTTCCACTTAAGCCCCTGGCATCAGCTCCTCATTTTTCCCCTCCCTTCCCGCTCCTCCCTCCTCCCTCATGAACCCTTGATAATTTATAAATTATTATTATTTGGTCATATCTTACACTGCCCGGCGTCTCCCTTCACCCATTTTTCTGTTGTCCGTTCCCCAGGGAAGAAGTCACATGTAGATCTTTGCAATCGGTTCCCCCTTTCCAACCCACCTTCCCTCTATGTTCCCAGTATCGCCACTCACACCACTGGTCCTGAAGGGATCATCCACTCTGGATTCCCTGAGTTTCCAGTTCCTATCTGTACCAGTGTACATCCTCTGGTCTAGCCAGATTTGTATGGTAGAATTGGGGTCATGATAGTGGGGTGGGGTGGGGCGGAGGAAGCATTTAAGAACTACAGGAAAGTTGTATTTTTCATGGGTGTTACATAGCACCCTGACTGGCTCATCTCCTCCCCGAGACCCCTCTGCAAGGGGATGTCCAGTGGCTTACAAATGGTCTTTGGGTCTCTACTCCCCACTCCCCCCTCATTCACTATGGTATGATTTTTTGTTCTGATGATGCCTGATACCTGATCCCTTCAATACCTCATGATTGCACAGGCTGGAAACCCTTATTCTTATAGTATAAATAGTTACTATTATTACTTGTCATATCTTACTATATTTTTTGTTTTTATTATTTTAAAAATCATTTTATTGAGGGCTCTTACAGTTCTTATCATATATCCATTTTGTCAGACAAATCTGTACATGTGTTGTCATCATCTTTTTCAAAATATTTTCTTCCTACTTGAGGTCCTGACATCAGCCCCTCTTTTCCCCCTCTCTCATCCCCTCCCCATGCCCCCTAGATAATTTATAAATTATTCTCTTTTTTTCATGTCTTATACTGACTGCTGTCTTATTTCATCCACTTTTCTGCTGTTTGTCCCCTGGCATGGGGGCCATACGCTGATTTTGCCTTAGTGAATGAGTGTTTTTGAAATTGCTTTATGCCTAAGCCTCATCATTTTGTAATGTTGTTCTGTAACATAATTCTGTTCATTTGTATAAGTGAATGCTTCCAGTCATTGTAGCTAAAAAAAAGCTTTCCTTTATATGTATATTTTCCCTATTTTTTAAACTAGCATTTCAAATCTACATGTTTGACTAGATTCATGATGTTATTATCAGAATTATCCGATGTCCCTTGGAGGTTACTAAAAATATCCATGTTTCAGAAAGCTAGGAAGTGAACCATAGCTATATGAACGGATGTTCAGCTTGCATCTTAAGGGGTACATTTCTAATCTGAGAATAACTAGTTCTTAGACCATGTCCCTGCTTGATATTTACCTCCATGAGATGATCACTGAAGAGATGGGTTCTATTGAAAACCACGGTGAAAAAACCTGGTAGTATCTGGCTATCAAAAAGAATAGTGCTGGTATTTTAAAACCTCGTCTTTAAAAATAAAGTAAGACCTCGTCTTTAAACAAGTGGCCATCTAAGGAAGTGCTGGGTAGCTAGAGGAGAAAACAAACTCACTGACATGCAGTCAATTCCAACTCATAGCAACCGACTTATAGGACGGGGTGGAACTGCCCCTGTGGGTTTCTGAAACTGTGACTCTTTACAGGAGTAGAAAGCCTCATCTTTCTCCCGAGGAGTAGCTGATGGTTTCGAACTGCTGACCTTGTGGTTTGTGACCCAACTCATAACTACTACGTCACGAGGGTTCCTTTAGCCAGGGGAAAGGACTATCTTAGAATTTAAAGTCTAATGTAGTCCCTTTGACCCAGAGGAGGGGGACAGTATTAGACCTTAAATTTTCTCGAATAAGTCTGGATCACAGTTTCTACATGAATTAAGTAGGAATCCTAATGGCCTAGTGGGCTGTGACCCACAGAGTCAACCACTAGCTTCTTGGCAGGAGAAAGATGAGGCCTCTGCTCTCAAGTGATCGTCTTGGAAACTCAGGGGCAGTTCTACCCTGTCCTAGAGGGTTGCTATGAGTTGGCAGCAACAACACAGCAGTGAGTGATTCAGCGAGTACCTGGAGTAAGTAGGGGCCCTGATGGCGTAGTGGTTTACATGTTGGTCTGCTAACCATGGGGTCAGTAGTTCCAAACTACCCGCAGCTCCATGGGAGAAAGATGAGGCTTTCTACTCCTGAAAGGTTCGTCTTGGAAACACACAGGGGCAGTTCTACTCTGTCCTTGAAGGGTCACTATGAGTCAGAATGCTGTCAAACCATTTTATTAGGACATAATCCAGACATCATATCATGCAACAATTCAGTCATGTTGAGATAGACTAGCACTAGCCGCTGTGAGGCCATCCTGTGGACTGGTGAATGACCTGCCTCCTGTCCCCTCCCATCTCGAAACGTCCCACTAGTAACTGATTTTAGAATGTACTCTTAGGTTCTCGAGATCAGAGCATCGTCATTAATAATATTGTTCCTTTTGCTGTTATAACCAGGATATCACTATTCTCATTTTATTAGCCAGGATGTAACGCTCACTAACTCCAAAGAATAATAACATTAATTTTGCGTTCTGCTTCTGTCCATGCTTGCTGAAGTCCTGGACAAATAATAGATGAGTGTTTACCTTTAAAGAGGCAATGCCCACTGAAATGTCCACTCGGACTGCAATCAAGTCTCTTTTAAATTCCTGCGGTCCGGTTACAACCGAATAAAAGACTCTTCTAAATTTCAAGACATTAGAATGGCTGCCATTTATTTGAGCCCATACAGTATCAAGAAGTGTTACATAATTGCGACCACTGTCAGTTTTCAAACATTTTCTTCTTTCTTGTATTTCTTGATTAACCCCACTACCTCCCCTGCTGTTCGCCCCCCCCCCAGGAACCCTTAATTTAGTTATTGTCTCTATAAATTCATCATATACTGAAAAACATTGGAAAAGACGTAACAGAGAGTAAAGAAGGCTGCTAACAATAACAAAATCCAACAGGGATAAACCCCAGTTTGGAAGAAAAAAACAACAATCAATATTAAAAACCAGCTGAAGCTCCAAGTGTGTCAGAAGGGAGATCAGATGACCCTTTCATCATTCAAGTCAGATTTTTCATTTTATTCTACTGTAATTGTCTCTGTAATAGGCAGGAAGGTTTTTGTTTTAATTAACGTGGATTAAGCTTCTATTGAGCTCTTTCTGACCACTGGCTGGCAATGGGGAGAACTTGGCCCTCAGGCAGAGTGTGCTGGCGAGTGGATGACTGCCACTCTCCTAGCCGGCTCAGGGAGGGATACAGCCTCTCCCTCAAGGACTTGCCTAGGTGTGTCCTTAACGGACATTGGGAGACTAGGGTTGAATAGTCATGAATCATATATGTGTGTCCCTTGATTGGAGAGCCACTGAAGCAATCTTGTAAGCTCTTTTCTGTAACATATACAATGTATGTGTCCTGGGTGTGATCCCATTTCTGCTTCTCACCTGCAACTATGATGTATTCATGTACAGTTAATCCTGCTTTTGTGACCATTCCCTTGTACTTCCATGTCCTGTGATTTGTAAATCTTTGACCTGGTCCCAGTGGTCTCCCTCATTTCGATGAATTGTCTTTATATCATCTTTACTCTATTTAAGGCTAAATAAATGTGTTTCTATAAAGTATTTCTGAAAAAAATCAGGACCTGATGCCAGGGGCTTAAGTGGAGAGCAAATGTTTTGAGAATGATGAGGGCAATGAATGTACAAATGTGCTTTACACAATTGATGTATACATGGATTGTGATAAGAGTTGTATGAGCCTAAAATGATTTAATAAATAAAATAAAATAATAAAATGCTAAAAATGTATATATATAAAGTATATCTGAGATTTGGGATCTCTCTTCTCCCTTACAATACTCTTCAGGAGATGTTTGTCTAGTATTGAAAAAAGTGCATGCTTCAAGGATTCGGGAGGAGAAGAGGGGTAAAAAGAGGAGCTGATACCAAGGGCTCAAGTAGAAAGAAAATATTTTGGAAATGTTGGCATCCTATGGACAATGTACTTAATACAATTGAATGATGGATTATCGTAAGATCTGTAAGAGTCCCTCACTAAAATGATATTTTTTACTTTTTAATGATATTTTTTAAAGAAAAGGTGCATACTAACGAAAGATTGTGGGTTCAAATCTATACCTAGGCCCCTTGGAAAAAGCAGCCGGTGATCTACTTCCAATAAATCAGCCCCTGTTAACCCCGTGCAGCACAGTTCTACTCTCACACACGGCAACTGGCTTGGAGGAAGTAGAGGCAGGCAGAATGCTCCTTAGAATTAAGGATGACGAGACTTTGTCTTGTGTACTTGGAACATTTGTCTCAGGGCCAGTCAATCCCTGGGAAGAGCATCAGGCTTGGTAGAGGTTCAGAAAAAAAGAGGAAGACCTTTGATGAGATGGATTGACAGAGTGGCCCAGACATAGCAATGATTTTAAGAATGCCGAAGGAGGGAATGGGTAGGTGAAGACCCTCAGGACCCGGAGGATGTAGGTGAAGAGGCTGCCACCAGGATAAACTAACTCACTGCCAGTTTTGACCCAGAGTGATCCTACAGCACAGAGTAGAACTTCCCCAGAGGGTCTCTGAGACAAGTCTTTTTTTTCTCTTTTTTTCACAAAAGAAAGGCTTGTAGTTAGTTCAGGGATCGTTTGCTGGCCCTTAGGAGCGTTTTCCAGTCCAGTCTGTTGGGGCACCACGCCCTGGCCCCAAAGTCCACTTTCAGCATTCCCTGGGGACCTTGCCACTCCATTCCCTTGCTGTTCCACTGCACTCCCCCAGTGCTTTGCCTCGGTGTGGTGGGATCAGGTCAGGTGCAATTCCCACACTGTGTCTCCGGTGCTGTCCCCTGTATCACCCTTAGTCACTGAGTGGCATCATTTCTCATAGTGGGGCCAGCCATGTTGTTCTCTCTGTGGACTGGGTCTTTTTTCATAAACAAATATTAATATTCTTAATATGGTTGAACTACTGAGCTGAATGAGTTATGGACGAAGTGCCAATAAAATGTTCTCTTTCGGTTTGTTTTGAAAGTAAGAAACTACTCTGCCATTGGGTTCATATCTACTCAGTCCTACAGGGTCACTATGAGTTGGAATTGACCACAGGGCAACAGGTGAAATGTACTGAGACTATATAAATATAGTATTTAAATGTTAGAGCCTTTACATCTTAACTGGAGATCAATTGTGTGCAATTTAAAATAAATTTCTGAACAACAACAAAATATCCAGGCAAAAGTCTTTATGGGAGCTGACAGCCTCTTCTCTCTCCAGTAGAGTGGCTGGTGGGTTGGAATCATTAACCTTCTAATTAGCAGGTCAATGCTTAACCCACTGGGCCACCAGGGCTTGCTCCTCTACTGCCAGTATAGGGCCAAGAAACAGGTGTGAGAAGCAGAATGGGTTGAGTTGATAAGGTTTAACTAAGAATGATGGATAGCGCGGGGAGGGGCCATGGAGAAGTGAGGGGGCTCAGTTAAGTTTTGGGGTCAAGGAGGGAGAAGCTGGAAGAGGTCCCCATCCGGGTGGTACAAAGCTTGGCTCGCAGAGGGGTTGGTGACCAGCCACCAGCACAACTACACGCTGCGTAAGAGCCTTCACCAGGACAAGCCTTCGAAGGCATGAGGGCGCATGCCCAGAACAGCAGGCATTGTCACGTGGGGCTATCGCTCAGCGATTGGTTCCTTGGCGCTGGTCCCGCCCCTATCCTCCTGGGCGATTGGCTCCCCTCTTCCGATCTCCGCGGTGATTGGCTGAAGCCGGTTTGGAAGGGGTGATGGTTACAGATGCTGAGGAAACCTCCGTCTGGCGCGCGGCCCCTCGTGGGGAGAGCGGACCATTCAGCCTTCCTGCTCCTCGACGGGCCCTGAACTCCATTGCGCTGCCCTTCCAGGGGCCCTTCCACCCACGGTGACCCGAGAAGGTGGGCCCGCCGCCCGGGAGCCCTTGCGATGGAGGCCCTGGACGAGTTCGATCACGAGTTCCCTCAGAGGGTGACTTTCTGCCAGCGCATCTCTGAGGATGACTTCGAGAGGCAGGCGGCCACCTGCACGGAGCGCGCGTTGCGGCGCCTCTTCCGCACCATGGACCGCAACCCCGCGCTGGCCGAGCGGGTCGTACGCAAGGGCAAGCAGGACGAATGCGAGCGGGGCGGGCTGCTGTCCTTCCTCCGGGTGAGGCTGGGGGGCACCCGCTGCTGACCCCAAGGCCGAGGGCGGGTTTGGGGTGTCACTGTGTCCTGGTCCCTGCTGCCTCATGTTCGCTTCCTCCCCCCATCGCGGTGATCTCAGGGGGCAGCCGAGATGACGGGAGTGGGGGGCTGTAGGGCATCCGGGGAGCGTGCAGCGGCTGACCGTGGGCCCCACACAGGCCAAGTTCTTCTACGCCATTCAAGGGGAGCTGAACCACTGCAACAGCGTGGATGCCCTGGAGCTGCGCCTGCGCCTGGAACAGCTGAAGCGGCGCATCCACCGGGCCCACCTCTACGCCCAAGGTAGGGCCCCAGACTCCACCGGGCTAAGACGGGGGTCCAATCGGACAAGTCAAGGCCGACTCTGTTGCTTCCTGGCTGTGTGACCCTGAGCAAACTGGGTCAGAGTCCCAGGGGTTCCACCACCCTCTCTCCAACCATCTGTACGGCTATTTTCTCTCAGCACTTTTTTAAGAGCAGTTTTTATTGGTCACTGGACACCATCTAGTTTTTTCCAGTCACAGAGTCTTAGAGGCTGAGGTCTGCAGAGTTCATTAGACTTTGGGCCTGAGTATCCCTTCTCTGATTTTCTTCACTCTTCTTTCCTCCGAATGGAGAACCCAGTTAACTTTGTAGCTGCTCAGAAGCTTTTTAAGAGAGCAGTCAGTACACACCAAAGTTAAGATGTGGACCATTATCTCTGTGGGCTATATGATGTCAATTGATTTTGTCTCCTGAGCCTCTGGTCTTGAGCTCCATGCGCAGTGAGTCATAGGGAACAAGCTGTTTTTTTTTTTTTCTTACTTTTTTTTTTTTTTTATGGGAACAAGCTGTTTTGATGGCTTGTACGAGGGGCTCATTCCCACTGCCTTGCCTTGCTGGCGATTGCCAGTGCTGGTGGAATGGCAGATATTGAATATAGGAGAAACCTAGAGCAGGGAGATTCAAGGGGGATGTCCCCAGTGTCCCCCTCAAAGATTCTTTCTCTAAGCCCAATCCTTTGTCTTTTCATTAGGGTTTCTCACAGAAAGGAACCTTCTCCCCATAGACTCGATGGTTCCTAACTTGGTGTGGTCCTTGGGCTCACTTTAGAGGCCCGAGTCTCCAAACGGGTCTTGGCCAACTTAATGGCACCCTATGTGTGCTTGGGAGGTGGGCAGCAGACTGATGCTTCAAAGCCAAACCCGTCCCTTCCTGGCTGTCCTCAGATCAGGTCGTCCGGGTGTGCGTTCTGCCTGTACCTTGCACAGCTACAGTTTCTGGTCCCATTTACACCTTACAAAGGACCTTTGTCCTTGGGGCTTTCATGGGGTCAGTAAGGCAGTAATGTGTTGGTACCTCCCAACAGGAGGATATCAGGTGGCAGTCTCCAGGGGTGGAGTGGGGGCAGCCTACCTCCCCTCCTTGTTGGAGGGATGGTGGGAAAAGTTAACCCCATACCACTGTGCTTGGGCCCCCAATCTTTGGTTATAGATGCCAAAAAGAAGAGAAAGAAGCCCAAATTGAAGAAACTGGAGCCCATCTTCTTGCGGGACCAGGCAACCTCCCCATGTCTGCCACCACCGCTGCTGCCTCGACCTGCCACCACCGTGACCTCTGTGGTGGCCCCAACTCCACCTGTCTACACTATGCCCAGGGTCTTTGGCCCCTTCCCTCCGCTGTCTAACACGTCGGTCAGTGGGAATATCTCCCTCCACTGGTGGCTCTGGGAGGGACAGCGTCTGGCCCTTCTACTCTATTCAGGGCAGCACCCACACACCCCTGTCCTCTACAGAGCTGCCTTTTTGAGCTAAGTCTTCGGTGGACAATGTAGTTAAAGGAGCAGGTGGGCGTTAGGGGCTCCCTTTTCTGGCGTCAGCCTGAGCAAGGCAGATCTGAGGCTCCCACAGAGCTGGTAGAAACCATGAGCCTTTCATGTCTCCAGCCTCCCCACAGGGGTGTCCTTTGCACCCTAATGCCCTTTATGTAGGGCCCAGCCTGCCCCGTCTGCCCCTCCTGCTTTCTCTCAGCTGACACACATCACTTCAGCTCTTTTCTCCAGGCTAAGTTAGAGCCTCTGTAGGCAGCCTCTTCCACCCATGCCATCCCCTGACCTTCTCCAGAAGTGAGCTCAGGGTGTGTTGGGTGTGTTCGATGTGATTGCGGAATGGAGGGAAAAGGTGGGTGGGGGGGAGTTGTTTGTAAAAGAGGCCTGGCCCTTGAACTTGCCAAAGTGTCCTTTGCTTCTTGCAGGTAGAGAAGGTGGATGTTTCGAATACTGAAGCGAACTTTAACTGGACTGGCCTGCCATCCAACCCAAAGAGGTGGGGAGGGTTTGTTCTGATTGGAGTAAAAACAGAAAGGCAGACTTTGGGGGGGTGGGGCACCTCCCACGTGCTAGGCTCAGTTGTCTTTCTTCCCCCGCTCTTCCTAACAGCCCTGTGTTGTTGTGTCTCTCACTTTTCAAAAGGCCTCAGAGGAGTCTGGGAGTTGCTGTGCCCATTTCGTGGATGTTGACGCAGAGGCTGGGTGGGCTTACGATGCTGTAAAGCAGAGTTGCCAGGGCTGCCTGGGCATCGGGAACTGACATGTCCCCTTCTGCCTTGCTTTGCAGCCACATGGTTGACCTAACCCCCCTGGTCCTCAACCCTGGAGGGTTCCATTTCTCCTACCTGTCTGGGAACACTGCTCACAAGCTTCACTGTCCTGCCTTCCCCTGGTAAGCTTGCTTCCTTGTCTCCACTAGGTGGGAGCAAGGTGCTGCCCTCTGCCCTGGCCCTTTCTGACCGGCATGATGGAAAAATGTTCCTATCTACTTCCAGGAATGACCCTAAGGACATAATCGGGGTGATGCTGAGAAATTGGAACCAGCTGAACAGAAAGGGAGCAAGGCCATCAGTTTTAGGGGCGAGCCCTTAGATTTATATACAAAGGTGGGGGGTGGAGGGGCACGGACTAGTGATTGCGCCTTAGGAGTTTACTCAATGTGAGTTTCATTGCCTGCTTTTTTTTTTTTTTCCACCATGTTAAGCATTTCCTGTGTTGTGAATGTGATTCTCAGGTCTTGGTGTCTACTGGTTAGTGATTGTTGTTGTTGTTTAATGGCAGAAACTCTTAAGTTCTCTATTGATACAAGGGTCTTAGTTTCTTAGTGCTAACAGGGCAGGAAGTACTGCAAGTGGGTGCTCTTCTCGCAGTTGAGAAAACAAAACGAAACCAAATCCACTGCTGTCCGGCTATAGAGGCCACCTCATAGCAACCCTGCGTAGGATTTCTGAGCCTGTAAATCTCTGTGGAAGCAGATAGCCACACTGTTCTCCTTTGGATTGGCTGGTAGATTTGAACTGCTGACCTTGCACTTAGCAGCCCACAGCATCACCAGGGCTGACAGGTTAGGCGGCTAGAAGTCTGTATTTAGGGAGAGGCTCTTTCTGGTTGTTGTGTGCAGAAGGCTATGGATGACAGGGAAAACCCAAAATCCATTTTCCGAGTCTTCCAAGTAGATTAACCCTCCATTGAATTCCTTCTGATCATTGGTCAGAGATTGAATAGTCTAACTTTCAGGCAGCATGCATTGGAAGTAGATTGCTGATACTCCTTTCCAGCCAGCCCAGGGAGGGTCTCCCTTGGGCCTTGTCTGGGTGTGTCCTTGATGGAGATCCGCTTACTGGTGGTCTCACAGTCTTGACTTGTGCCCAGGGTATATGTCCTGACTGGCTCATTTGGAAGGCTAAGGACCAGTCTTGTAAGCTCCTTTGTCTAAATCATGTATGTGTCCCAATCATGGTCCCATTCCCGAACCTGTCGTCCCACCTGTTACACTGTGATGTATTGATCTGCTACTCGTGCTTTTGTGATTGATTCCTTTGAGTTCTGAGTAGCTGAGTGACTGTAAATCCTTGGGAGCTTAATAAGTGTTCTCAAACTATATTTGAGAGTTGGGGTCCTTTTTGTACTTAGTAAAACACCCAAGAGGAAACCATGTTTGTAATAGTGCTGACTGCTAGAGGGTACATTATACATTTCTCAAAAATCCCCAAAGAAATAGACTGATAAAATCCCACGCTATCATAGTTTTAGAAAGAGACTCCCGTTTTTGCTGTGGAAATAATGCAAGTGGACACACACACACACACACACACACGTCACTGCCATCAAGTCAACTCCGACTCATCCCTATAAGACAGGACAGAACTTCTCCAGTGAGTTTCTAAAGCGGTAACTTTTTTTTTTAATTAAAAGATTTTACTGGGGGCTCTTACAACTCTTTTTAAAAAACATTTTATTAGGGGCTCGTACAACTCTTATCACAATCCATACATACATCAATTGTATAAAGCACATCTGTACATTCTTTGCCTTTATCATTCTCAAAGCATTTGCTCTCCACTTAAGCCCTTTGCCTCAGGTCCTCTTTTTTTTCCCCTCCCTCCCTGCTCCCCCCTCCCTCATGAGCCCTTGATAATTTATAGATTATTATTTTGTCATATCTTGCCGTATCCGGCATCTCCCTTCACCCCCTTCTCTGTTGTCCATCCCCCAGGGAGGAGGTCACATGTAGATCCTTGTAATTGGTTCCCCCTCTTTATGGGAGTAGAAAACCTCACCTTTCTCCCAGGGAGCCCCTGGTGGTTTCAAACTGCTGACCTTGTGGTTAAGAGCCCAACACAAAACCACTATGTCACCATGGCTGCTATGAATTGCTATAGTACAACGTTTGGAAAGCATTTTTATTGAGATACAATTCACAGGCCTTCTAATTCACCCATTTAAGGTGTACCATTTGATGGCTTTTAAGTTTCTTCACAGAACTGTGTAACCATCATCACAACGAATTTTGGGATAGTTTCATAATTTCAAAAGGAAACTCTGTACCCTTTAACCTTAGTGACTCGGTGGCTTAAGCATGGGCTAGCTCGCAGCTGAGCAGTTGGTGGCTTGAGTGTTCCCATTGCTCTGCGGGAGAAAGATTACGCAGTCTGCCCCAAGACTGACATCTTTGGAAAACCAGCGGTGCGAGTCCATCCTGTCCTATGGGATCAATACATGTCTGACTCAACTCGATGGCAGTGGATTTACCTGAAGGTCATTCCCGTCAGCGCCCTAACGGCCTTTTCTCTTAAAACCACAAATCTGCTTTCTGTTTCTATAGATCTCGTTATCCTGGACATTCTGTCAAAATGAGGTCATACTTCTGGTGTTTTGAAGCTTCACCCGTATTGATACAGCAGGTAGCAGTGGCTCTGTCTTTATTGCTCATTAATATTCCATTGCCTGGTGGCGCTTTAGGATAAGCACTGGGCTAGCAAATGCAAGGTCAGCATTTCAAACCCACCGGCTGCTGTGAGGGGGACAAAAACCACAACTGTCAGCTCCCGTAAAGATTTACAGTCTCGGAAATCTGAACATAGGGTCACTGTGATTTGGAATCGGCTAGATGACAGTGACTTCGAGTTTCTTGTCTTTCACGTACACACGGGCCATATTTCGTTAAGATGGATGCTCCTCAGTTGGACATTTAGGTTCTGAGGATGACAACTGTGAACATTTGGGTACAAGATTGTGTGGACATTGTTTACACAGTGGTGGAATCCCTGGGCCTACAGGGACTGTGCTTAGTCTTTTGAGGAACTTTCCAACTGATGTCCAAGTTATTCCATGTCACATTCCTATGGTCTGCGTATGCAAGCCCTGATTCTTCCAGGTTGTCACTAACAAACACTTGGTGTTATTTGTCTTGATGATTCGAGCCATCCGCGGTGTGAGGTGGTAGCTCATTGCTTTGTCTTGCATCCCCAGATGACTATAGATATGGGGCATCTCATGTGGTGATCGACCTTTTGTATAGCTATCTATTCAGACTAATTGCCCACTTTTAAACGAATCATTTTATTGGGGCATCCTACAACTCTTATCACAATCCATCCATCCATTCATTGTGTCAAGCACATTTGTACATCAGTTACCATCCATTTCTAAACATTTTCTTTCTACCTGAGCCTTTGGTATCAGCTTCTCATTTTTTCCCCTCCCTCCTTCATGAATCCTTGATAATTTATCATTATTTTTTCATGTCTTACACTGTTTTTCTTCACCCACTTTTCTGTTGCCCATCACCCTGGGATGGGGTTATATGTAGATCACTGTGATCAGTTTCCCCTTTCTCTTCCCACCTTCCCCTTACCCTCCTGGTATCACTACTCTCAATATTGGGCCTGGGGAGTTTATCTGTTCTGGATTCCTTGTGTTTCCAGGTTTTATCTGAACCTGTGTACATGCTCTGGTCTAGCTGGATTTGTAAGGTAGAATTGGGGTCACGATAGTTGGGGGAGGGGGAAGCATTAAAGAACTAGAGGAAAGTTGTATGTTTCATTGATGCTATACTGCATCCTGACTGGCTTGCCTCCTCCCCGAGACCCTTCTGTAAGGGGATGTTCCAATTGCCTACAGATGGGCTTTGGGTCTCCACTCCATACTCCCCCTCAGTCACAATGATGATTTTTTTTCTGGGTCTTTGGTACCTAATACCTGTTCCTATCGACACCTCGTGATCATACAGGCTGGTGTGCTTCTTCCATGTGGGCTTTGTTGCTTCTCAGCTAGATGGCTGCTTGTTTATCTTCAAGCCTTTAAGACCCCAGACACTTTATCTTTTGTTAGCTGGGCACCATCAGCTTTCTTCACCACATTTGCTTATGCACCTACTTTGTCTTCAGCGATCATGTTGAGAAGGTGAGCATCACGGAATGCCAGGTTATTAGAACAAAGTATTCTTGCATTGAGGGAGGACTTGAGTAGACATTTGCTCAGTTTAATTGGGTTGTTTATCTTTATGCTGTTGATATATGGGCATTCTATTTATATTCTAGATATGTCTCTTAACAGACACATGATCTGTAGGTTGTCTTTTTACTGCTTAGGTAATGTGCTGTGAAACACAAAACTTAAAGGCCTTTTGAAAGGTAGTCTGTTAAAAATATCACAAACAATGGAAGTTGTCCATTGTTTGATATGATGCACTCAATCCTGGGAACTGGGCCCAAGGCAATGATTAAGGAAAATCAAAAAGCCACTGTGTGTACAAACACTATGGGCACATCAGTTAACAGGAAAAATCAAAACGGCTCAAAAGTGCAGGTGCATAATTATGGAAGATAATACCGCCATTAGAATGGTAAATTCAGTTATGTATGATTACAAAGTCACCAGCAATCCAATCAGATTAGAAGAGGGATTTGGGGTGGGGTGAGACAGTGAACATGTGTGCCATGTTGTTACAATGTCATATTTGAAAGTAATATTTCAAAGTAAAGGCTTGCCAAGTGTTAGATCTAAGTTCCTGAGTGGCAGAGAGTCCCTTAGGTACTCACCAAAAGGCTGGCAGTTCTAGTCCACCCAGAGGTGCCTCAGAACAAAGACTTGGCAGTTTACTCTCCCCCGCCCCCCCTAAATAAGTCACCCAAAACCTTATGGAGCACAGCTCTTCTGACACTTAAAATCAAAAAAATCCAATTCACCGAGTCAATTCCGACTCATGGCGACCCTACAGGGCCGAATAGAGCTGCCCCTGTGGTTTTCGGAGACTCTAACTCTATGGGAGTAGAAAATCAGCTCTTTCTCCTGAGGAGCAGCTGGTCGGTTCAGACTTTGCCCCTCTTGGTTAGCAGCCCAGCACGTAAATATGGTGGCACCAAGACTGGATGTGCACTGGATTTTTTTTGGGGGTGGGGGCGGGCGTTCAAGTGGACTGTTTTTTTGGTTGAGGGGCATTTCGATCATTCCTAGGTTTACAGAGTCACAGACATTGTTGTAAAGAACAACAGTGAACGCGCCTTCAGAGAGGTTTCTGGAAGTAGACGGGGGCCTGTGGGTGCCGATGGCACACCCTTCAAGGGCACCTCTTGGCCGTCTCTGTGCAGGACCTCAGCCTGTAAAGGCACCCCCAACACTGACGAGACACCGTCCCCTCATGTGAAGGCTTCCATCTTTACTCCACCTGTCCTCCTCAAGTTCCAGCCTGTACCCAGACCCAAAGATGACTCAGAGAATGACCCTGGCAACTCGGAGGGGGCGCCTCACCCCAGGAGCCCGTAGCCACGTCCCTACAGATGTGATCTGATGGGTGAATAAAGTCGCCGAGGACTGCTCTGCTGTGCTCCCTTGTGCTGCGGGTGGGTGCTGGGCTCCCCGGGGGTGGTTGAGCGCACCCTCTCGCTACTCTGAGGGGAGGCCCTTTGCCCGAGCCTCCACACAGATGATCAAGTCGGTACTCTCACCTGTACCCAGCCACTTCCCGCTGTCCAAGGAATGGAAAGCTGCCTTGACCTAAGTGAACTGCTGCACATTTATCATCTTTCCGACACCCACGCCTCATTTCAGTACGAAGGTTCTAGAAAGTGACCTGTTTTCTTCCTGGGGATGGGTGTGTGTGTGTGTAGAGGGGTGGGATGAAAGCTGGTGCGTTGCTCTCCCACGTGACACCTTCCTAAGGAAGGCCGAAGGTGGGTTATTGTTGTAGCCCACCCAGAGGTGCCTCAGAATCAAGACTTGGAGGTCTACTCTCATCCCTCCCGCCAAAACAAAAAATCAGGGCAAATCTAACCTTGACATCAACCCCCCGATAGAATCTTCACTGGACGCCCCAAGACACTGATGCTAAGCCCCTACTGTGTGTGCTCCTCACCTTTGTTGCTGTTGGGTCCCATGGAGTTGGTTCTGACCCATGGTAGCCTTCAGCACCACAGAACCAAACACTGCCCAGTCTTGCACCAGCCTCACAATTGTTCCCATGCGTGGCCTGTTGTTGCAGCCGTGGTGTCAGCACTTCAACACCGATTGTACACTGTGGGGAGTTACATCCTATCCTGGGAAAATCATCCCAAGGTTATCTCCGTGGGGGGAGAACAGATTTTCCATTCGAATATGCCTTGAAGAGAGAGAGACATGGGAAACAAGTGAAACGCGGTCAAGGTTAAGTCTGACCGAAACAGAAAAGTCGTACATGGCTCTTTTTATACAGATGTGCGAGTGGTTTGGTTCCTACAGCAGATGAGCTAAATATAAACTAACTTCTGCAAGACCTTTATCAAATGCTCTATGATAAAGATAGGAGAGGCCTCTTGTTGATTGATCTACTGGCCCAGAATTGGGGAGGACAAAGGAGAGGACTCCTATTTGCAATATTTAGAGACGGATCTGCCTTATGGCTACTCTTATTCTCTGTGGACCTTCCTCCTCCACCCAACTATTTTTCAACTATGTTCCTGTGTACTCAGTGTGTTTGTTACCCCTTCATCCATCTTTCCCCTAAGTAGCCTGCTCCTCCCTGCCTCCTGGATTACCAAGGAGATTGCTCAGAATTATCCCCTTTCCTGTGCCCTTGGACTTCACTTTGGCAGCTTGGCAATCAAGAAGTGACCATGGGGGACTCAAGACGGCATTTGGGCTAATTTTAAGGCATGGGATGAAACCAGGGCTCTGTCAGGGGTACCTTTGCTTTTAGGCACCAATTCGGTACTTTCCCAGGTGTTTTCCATCATTCAAGTCACAGGATGATAACAAGATATAAATGTGGCCCAGAACCCTCAGATAAAATGAGTAGCATTTATGAGATCCAAGAAATCTTCAGTCGCTTCATGACCTTCCAGCAGAGGTGTCCAGCCAGCCAGGCCTTCAGGCAGAATCGTCCAGAGGGTCACACACCCAAGATCTACATGCAAGACAGCAAGTGACAAGAATACAACAGAGGCAGGGGTAGGAACTAAGTAAACATCAGTGAGTGAGGTTCCTGTCAGGTGATAGTACTTTAATAGGACACTATTACTGGATATCACGCTGCTAGAGATGGAGAGGTCTGGGGGCAACCACCTGGAATGGGGCTGCGGAAGATCTCGAGGTGCCATCAAGGGGAAACGGAGCCAGAGAACAAGCAGAGGCGGGAGGGGCTGAGTTCCCAAGCTGACCAAACAAAACAAGACAAAACAAATGCGTTGCCATCGATGCTAACTCAGCAACCTTCTAAGACAGTTTCTGAGACTGGTTACATTTGAGGTCCAGGAGTGGCCAATAAGGAGCTCCGGTGGTGATGTGGGTTACCGTAATGTCTGCAGTTCCAACCCACCAGCCGAAAGATAGCCAGTCTGCTCCAACAAGTTTTGGGAAACCCTACGTGGAGTTGCTGAGGCTCAGGATTGACTTGAAGACAGTGCGTTTGGGCTTGGGTCTCCAGGGAAGGTCAGGCGTGTGTTGCTTGGGAATCCAGATGCAAGGGATTTTCTGTGAGGAGCCTGAGCCACATCCCCTGGGGGCTGACATGGCCAGAACTGAGAGAGGGATAGAGAATGGGTCCAAGAGACCAGCCAGGGGGGACCAGGTCTCCATGTAGTAGTGGTGACCACCTGTCACTGGGTCGTGGAGGCCTGGATGGAGCGACAAGACTGGAGAGACTGGGCTGAGAGGCTGAGGTTGATGGAACCTAGCGTCCAGAGTGGGGTGTTTGGGGTTTTTTAATGCCTGAAACCAAGGGCGGGGCTCACGTCACTAAGCCGGGGAGCGGCCCCGCCCACCTCCCGTAGACCAAAACAATTGCAGTTGAAGGCAGCTCAACGAGGGAGCACTGAAACTTTGGGGGATAACCCCCAGCCTACGCCTGGAAAAAAAAAAAACCACAGCCCGCCACGCATGCGCACTCCTCCCTAGGGCCACACTTCCCAGGATGCTAAGCGCTCGCTTCCGGGCCGGAGCCGCGGCCCCCGGAAGTGCTGTCGTCTCTGGGCCGGGGCTCCAGAAGCTGGACTGTTGTCGCCAGTAGTCAGTCGGTGGTCACGCCGGTCAGCCCGCGTCGCAGCCATGGGGAAGCGACAGCATCAGAAGGATAAGATGTAAGTGTGTCGCGGGCAGGAGCGGCGCTCCTGTGCTGAGGCCGTTTGTCGCGCTGGTTCCTGTAGCTCCTCTGGCGTCCTGGGACCGATCGCCCCAACTGAGTGTCCAGGGACCCACCCGAAGCGCCGTTCCCCTTGGGTTGGCTCGTCTCTGCGTGTGCCTGGTCGTCCCTCTCCTACCTGTAGCGCCGGGCATCTGCAGGTGGTCTCTCCTCCAGCCCCCTCCCCACCTCCCGTAGGTGGTTCCTCTGGTTCTGCCTGGAGTTAAGCTCCTTTACCCACTGCAGTGCCTCCCAGTTCACAACGGACCAGTCTTGCCTTGTCCCCGTTCGCCCCTCCTGCCCGCACCGTCCGTTTCTGACGTGTCTGTGTAGTCGTCCAAGGATTTCAGGTTCGTGCCTTCTCGCTGTTTTCTGCCATCGCCTGGAACCCCGTCAGCCACGCCTTCCACCAAGGATGCTATTTGTCTGGGCCCCCCAGACTTCCACAGTGCCCAGACCAGTGGCCAGTTCTCAGCCCTCATTGAGTTGGGCTTTTCCAGAGCAGAGTGCACAGAATGCCTCCTTCCCAAGAGCTCTTTGCTCTGTGGGGCTATAAACCAAACTCAGTTTCACTCGTGTCGACCATTATAAGTCGGTAGAACCACCCTCTGTGAGTTTCCGGGACTGTTAACTCTTTTTATTTTTTAAATCATTTTATTTGGGGGCTCCTACAACGCTTACCACAATCCATACATCCATCCATTGTGTCAAGCACATTTGTACATTTGTTGCCACCATCATTCTCAAAACATTTGCTTTCTGCTTGAGCCCTTGGTATCAGCTCCCCATTTCGCCCCCCTCCTCCCCCTCCCTCATGAACCCTTGAAAATTTATAAATTTTTATTATTTTGTCCTATCTTACACTGTCCGACATCTCCCTTCACCCGCTTTTCTGTTGTCCATCCCCCAGGGAGGAGGTTATTTGCAGATCCTTGTAATCGGTTCCCCCTTTCTACCCCACCCTCCCTCTACTCTCCCAGTATCGCTACTCTCAGCACTGATCCTGAAGGGATCATCTCTCCTAGATTCCCTGTGTTTCCAGTTCCTATCTGTACATCCTCTGGTCTGGCCAGATTTGTAAGGTAGAATTGGATTCATGATAGGGGAAGGGGGACGCATTTAAGAACTAGAGAAAAGTTGTGTGTTTCAACGGTGCTACACTGCACCCTGACTGGCTTATCTCCCCTCAACCCTTCTGTAAGGGGATATGTAGTTGCCTACAGATGGGTCTTGGATCCCCGATCTGCACTCCCCCTCCTTCACAATGATTTGATTTTTTTGTTCTTTGATGCCTGATACCTGATCCCTTCGACACCTCGTGATCACACAGACTGGTGTGCTTCTTCCATGTGGGCTTTGTTGCTTCTGAGTTAGATGGCTGCTTATTTACCTTCAGATTTTTAAGACCCCAGATGCTATCTCTTTTGATAGCCGGGCACCATCAGCTTTCTTCACCACATTTGCTTATTTACCCGCAATGTCTTCAGTGATCATGTCAGGAAGGTGAGCATCATAGAATGCCAGTTTAATAGAAGAAAGTATTCTTGCATTGAGGGAGCACTTGAGTGGAGGCCCAATGTCCATCTGCTACCTTAATACTAAACCTATAAGTGTATGCACATAGATCTATTTCCCTATCCTTATATATAAATATATTTACATATGTACACGCCTGTATTCCTCTATAAATGCCCTTTGCCTCCTAACTCTTTCCTGTATTTCCTTTTACTTTCCTCTTGTCCCACTATCATGCTCAGTCTTTATTTGGATTTCAGTAATTCCTCTTGGTTACATTGCCCTTGATCACGCCCTACCAAGCCTCCTATATCCTCCTCACCACCAATTTGGATCACTTGTTGTTCCCTTGTCCCTGGGTTTGTTAACACCACTTCCTTTCCCCCCACCTTCCCTTCTCCCGTGTCCCCCGGAACTGTCGGTCCTGTTGTTTTCTCCTCCAGATTGTTCATCCAGCCTATCTTATTTAGACAGACCTGTGGAGATAATAACATGCACCACAACAAGACAGAGCAAAACAAAGCAACAAAAGAAAACAAAGCAACAACAACAAAAAGAAAAGCCTATAGTTAGTTCAAGGACTTTTTTGGCCTTTAAGAGTGTTTTCTGGTCGATTCTGGTGGGGTGCCATGCCCTGGCCACAAAGTCTATTTTTGGTATTTCCCAGGGACTTAGTTGTTCTGTTCCCCTTGCTGTTCTGTTGCATGCACTGTTGCTGTTCTGTTGCATGCTGTTCTGTTGCATGCTGTTCTGTTGCATGCACTTAGTGTGGCGGGATCAGATCAGATGCAATTCCCACACTGTGTCCAGTGTTGTCTCCTATAGGACTATGGGTCAGTGAGGGATGTCATGTCTCATAGTGGGGTGGCCATGTGGTCTTTTCTGTGGATTGGCTGCTCTGAGCAGGGATATCATCCCCAAGACCTCGTCCCCCTTCATTTGCTCCCGTGTGCTCTGATCAGACATGTCCCTCTCTCTAAGCTCCAGCTTCAGTGCTATCCTCTGAAATAAATTCTTCTGGAGGGAGGGGCAGCTGTCCACGTAGTTGCGATTGGGGGAGTTTCTGGGACTGTAACTGGTTATTGGAGTTGAAAGCCCATCCTTCTCCCTTGGAGCACCTAGTGGTTTTGAACTACAGACCTCACAGCCCAACTTGTCACCACTACACCACCAGGGTTCCCATGTTAGATAGTAGGTACTATGTTTTCCTTCTTTTTGCTAGATTCCTACCTCACAGACTTGTATATGAGAGGGGACACACACAAAAAATTTCCCCCCCAAAAGTTATGTGTTTAAATTTTTTTTTTTACAGAATGACCTTCAAAGTATGCTCCTTTATACTTACTACTATTTGTAAATCTGATTTCATTCTTGGAAACATTTTTCAAACTCATCTGTTTAGATGACTGACAGCACCTCCCTCATTTTTTCTTCACCTCTTCTACATCCTCAAATCACTATCCTTTCTTTTTCTTTTTAAATTTTTTTTTGTGAATTAGTGAGATAGTGAGTGAGAGTGAGAGAGTGAGTGAGAGAGTGAGTGAGAGTGAGTGAATTAGTAAGTGAGAGTGAGTGAGAGTAAGTGAGAGAGTGAGTGAATTAGTAAGTGAGAGTGAGTGAGAGTAAGTGAGAGAGTGAGTGAATTAGTAAGTGAGAGAGTGAGTGAGAGTAAGTGAGAGAGTGAGTGAATTAGTAAGTGAGAGTGAGTGAGAGTAAGTGAGAGAGTGAGTGAGAAGTGAGTGAATTAGTGAGAGAGTGAGTGAGAATAAGTGAGAGAGTGAGTGAGAGTGAGTGAATTAGTGAGAGAGTGAGAGTAAGTGAGAGAGTGAGTGAGAGTAAGTGAGAGAGTGAGTGAGAGTAAGTGAGAGAGTCACTGAGAGTGAGTGAATTAGTGAGAGAGTGAGTGAGAGTAAGTGAGAGTGAGTGAGAGAGTGAGTGAATTAGTGAGAGAGTGAGTGAGAGTAAGTGAGAGAGTGAGTGAGAGTGAGTGAGTGAGAGAGTGAATTAGTAAGTGAGAGAGTGAGTGAGAGTAAGTTAGAGAGTGAGTGAGAGTGAGTGAATTAGTAAGTCAAATCACTATCCTTTCATATCACTCTGCCTTCACGGAAGCAACAAGATGTCGCATGGAGCGAGGTCAGATGAGTAAGGTTGTGGGACAAGCGAGGCATGCTTTTTAAAAATTTTTTTGCCAGAAACTGTCGCACTGAGATGGCTGTATTCGAAGGTGCATTGTTGTGCTGGTAAAACCAGTCCCCCATCTGCCACGAATCAGGCCTTTTTTTTTGGTCACACACTGTTATAAAATATTTTCAGAACCTCTAAAGAGAAAGAAAGCTTGATTAACAGTTTAACCTGGTGGAACTTCAAATGCACTACGAATCGACATTTCTATCCTTTCTGGAAGTTGACAGACATCCAGAAGGAGGTTTGTCATCAAGAAACAAGAAAACCACTCACACACATGAGTTTTTGAAACAAGAAAACCACTCACACACATGAGTTTTCCCCTTGTTACCTGTGTTCAACATCACAACAGTTTCTGTAGCACTCCCCCTGCCCTCAAGCAGGAAACAAAATTTCACAGCTGTACCCTGTTCTCACAAAAAAACAAGGTTTGAGCAAAACTGCTTTTATGAAAAAATTCACTGTGACCAGAGAGAACCTTCCCAGGCGATGCCACTGGGTGCACTAACTCAGAACGAATTGCTTGATGCTCGCCTGGCAGGAAAAAAAGCCCAGCGGAGCTTTTCTGGGTTTTTTTGGGGGGGAGGGTACCCCCTCATAGGTCGATCGACCCTATATTTCTTCTCCACATGTGTTCACCTGGGTGATCGCCCCCAACTTTTACACGCCGACCTTCCCAGACTTTCATTGTCTATCTTGGAAAGACAGCCGCTTGCTTCCTAGAAGTAAGGATGCTGAGACTGTCATACCCCCACATTTAGATAGTAAAGGAAGGGACTAGGCCCTGCAGAAGGTACATCGTGCTTGGTGGAGTCAGCAGTAAAAAGAGGGAGCCCCCTCAGCAAGATGGGTTGGCACAGTGGGCTTGGCATGGTCAGGATTGTGAGGATGGGGCCGAACCCGGCAGTGTTTTGCTCTGGGCTTTCTGAGTCGGAACTGACGATGCCACCACCAACAGGAAAGGGGCCTCCTGCTTGATGGAGTAGGGGACCAGCAAGTAAGGGGAAAGTCTCCATAAGACAGGTGGACGCCGTGGCTGCACAAGGGACTCACACATGAGAGCAGTAGGGAGGCTGGCTCAGGACCTGGAAAAAGACGGGGCTTTCTAGTCCCACAAAGAGCGACAGCTTCAGAAAACCCCAGGGGCGGTTTGAGTCAGAGTCAACGTGACGGTTATGAGTTTGGGTTTGGTCTTTGTTGGCAAGGGTTTGGGAGCCTATTCACCTGGCCTACCACTGGACACCTCCTCACCCATAACAGTACCTTTGCCTCCCCTCGTAAGCATTGCCTGGATGAGTCCTGAGTTCCCTCCTGCACTTCTGCTGGTGCTAACATTCTCTCTCCTTCAGGTACATTACCTGTGCTGAGTACACTCACTTCTATGGCGGTAGGAAGCCAGGTAAGACGTGAAGCCTTTCTGTTTCCCCTGGAGGGAGGAATCAGGAAGGGCCTCGTGATCGGGCTCTGAACCTGTGAAGACTTAAGAGCGTGGGAATGACAGTTGACAGACAGGCTGAAGATACAGTCCTCAGAATCACAGCCGATGTTAGTCTGAGTTTGTGATTTCTGAAAATGGAGGTTGCAGCGACCTTCTCCTGTATCAGCTCAGTGGAGGAGTGAAGTGAATGGCCGCCTAAGCTCTCCAGGCTGTGGGGTCCCTGAGTGCCACTGATCGCCCCGTGTGTAGCCACCAACAGAAAGGTTTGAGGTTGAGTCGGGTGTCTCGGAAGAAAGGCCTGGCAACTTCCATCTGAGAGGCCCCGGCTACTGAAATGGGCGGATTACAACACTTGGAGTGGCTAGATCCCAAACACAGGGAGGTGCATTCAGGATGAAGCCAGAGGACAAGGCTCCCAGAGCCTGGTCTCTGCCACACTTCATGATACACCTGCCACTTGAGGTCACTATTGTCCCACAGCCTGAGCCACCTCCTCTCCTTGTAGGAATTAGGACAGTGTGGTTTGGTTACCCATTGCTGTGGACTCTGGCTTGTGGCCAGGATAGAGCTATGCTTTATTGGGCTTTCCCAGGACTGGTTTTCAGCAGTGGATGGCCAGACTCCTCTTCCAAGGGCTCTCTGGGGAAAGTTGAACCACCAGCCAATCGGTGAGCAGCTGAGTATGTTAGCGGCTGGCACTAGCCAGAGGTTCCAAATCAGACCTCCTCCTGACAGCCCGATGGGATCGCTGGTGGGAGCCCTTCCGTGCTGGTTGTTTACGGAATGAATGCTTTATTGGCAATTGAGTCACAAATCACACCGTTCGATAGTTCACTCATATTAAGAAGCATTGTACAATCCACACCAGAATCGATTATTAGAAGATTTCCTTTCTTTTTGTACTCATTGTTACTTGCTTCCCATTGCCCCCAGCCTCCCCTGCCATCCCCCCAAGGAGCCATTAATCCAGTCTCTATAGATTTACCTATCCTGGCTTTCATACACCGGAGAACATACGGAAACAACAACAAAAGCTAGCAACAATTAAAAAGTAAAATAGAGGAAAACCTCAATTGAAAAGAAAGCAGAAAACCTTCAAAGCTAGAACAAATGAGGGACCAGAGGGAGGGAGATGGATGATAAGGTGTCACATTGCAACCTCACTGTATCTGCCAGCATCCTCATAATACCCTCTGCTTGGGCCAGGCCCTTCGCTGGGCTTCACCCACTGTATCTCCCCTTTGCTTTTGCTTTTGTGGAAACAACATGGGAAAGGGTCCAAGGGGAGATCAAATGATATGGTGTTAGGTTGTTGTTTGTATTTTTTAAACATTTTCTTGTTTTTTGTATTTAGCACCCCCATGTCTCCCCAACCTCCCCTACCATACCCCCAAGAAATTATTAATTCACTTAGTCTAGTTAATTCATTAATCTTGCTGCCAAGATGCTATGTTTAACCTAATTGCGGCTGCTGTGATCAACTCTATATACATCACCCTCTGCCTGATGGCAATGAATGTGTGCTTTTTTGACAGACATCCCCAAAGCAAATTTCCGCCGCTTACCTTTTGACCACTGCAGGTAAGGGGCTTTGAAAGCCCATCTCATTCTTGTGGCTCTTCTCTGGTGTTTGCTCGGAAATCTGATTCCTGGAGATTCGGGTGTGAACCCCCCGTCAGGCCCCCTCCACTTGCCCAGCTCCAGTCCATTCCCCACCTAGGACACTGAGGCCCACCGGTAACCGTGTTCTGCTGATTTGGAGTTGTGTGTGTGTGTGTAGGCAGTGCCCTTTTCACCTTGTCCCTGCACTCTGAGGTGGGCAGGCCCCATTACAAAGCCTGCTTCCTGCATGTTGGAGCCTGGTGGTACATTACATTAAAGCCCTGGGCTGCTTGCCGGAAAGTTCGCTGTTCGAATCCCCAACCACTCGTCAGGAGAAAGATGGGACTGTCTATTCCTGTAAAGACTGACAATCTCAGAACCTCCAGGGGGCAGCTCTGCTCTGTAACATAGGGTCCGTTTGGCCGCAGTGGGTTTGGTTTAGGGTAAGGGGTATTTGAGAGAGGGTTGCCATGATGGTTAGTTTACTTTGGTGCCGAAACTTACACCGTGTCTACCACCAGCAGCAGCACCACCACTGTTGAAAGGTGACTGAGTCAGGGTGGGAGGCAGAAGCTCGCCAGGGTACACTCTCCCCATCAGAGGGCTCTGCTTTTCCCCACACCGGTCAGCCTGCGAAACAAGGGCCGCGGCAAGGAGACCCCACCCCATCACTAGCCCCTGGTCAGGATCTGTGTGAGTTGGGCCTCCAGACTGAAGCTGGTCCAGTTCTCACCTGGCCATGCCTCCATCGTCATCCTAGCTCCTCACTCTCCCTGACCCCAGCCACCTCAGATACATGTCCCTAGAGAAACAGCCCCTCCCTCTCCCATGCAGGGCCACCAGCTGAGAAGTTCCAGCTGGGGGGCCTCAGGCCTCTTGGCAGCCTCGTGATTTGCCAGGAAGGATGATGTCAGGGTCTCCAGGTGGTCTCTCTTAGATCAGATCTCACTAGTCTCCAGTGGCAAGACCCGAGAACAGCAGCCGAAGTGGTTTCTGCGAGGGGTCTCCACACGTGCTCTCTTGTCAAGCAGACCTGCTTTCTGAGACAATTGCTTGCTGCAGCCATGAGCCCACTCTGGCCTCCCTGACTCCCATCCACGTGTCAGAACTCGCTCTTGGATCAGCCCTGAGAACTTGTGGGAGGGTGGTCAACGCAGGCAAAGCTCCCACCAACGACTGTAGGCCCCCCCCTGCCCCACTCTCAATCCCTTGGAGTGCAAGAAGGCAGGTCTCAGTGGAAAAGCTGGCCTGCCTGCTAGCCGAGGTTTCGCAGTGTACACTCCCCTCCTTCCCGCTTTCCCCTGGCAGGGACCGTCAACGTGGGTGGCTTTCTGGAGGCTGAAAGTCTGGGCCTCCTCCCCATCAGCTCCAGGGAGGATCCTGTCCTGTTTCCTGCAGTGGTTGGTGGCCCCAGGCCTGTGGATGGACAGGCTGTCATTCCCGAGGGATGCCACTTTTTATAAGATACCCCCCCACTCCTGTATGAGCCCCTGCCATCTCACTGACGGTGAACAAAGACCCTCCCTCCAAACAAGGGCGTGGGCCTAGAGCCAGGGCCAGCAGAGCTCCAGACCCCCCTGGAGGCTGCCTCCAGCTCCCTCTCTAGGACTTGAACACGGTGACAAAACCAGGACTTGCCCCAGCGGAGCACGTGTGCAGGCGGAGTGCCTCTTCCCAGTGGCTCCTCAGTTTCTCCCCTGGGGCTCAAGCTTCCTGCCATGTGGTAGATGCATAACCGTGGGGGTTCCCGGGC
This sequence comes from Tenrec ecaudatus, assembly GCF_050624435.1. NCBI lineage: Eukaryota > Metazoa > Chordata > Mammalia > Afrosoricida > Tenrecidae > Tenrec > Tenrec ecaudatus. The sequence continues at coordinate 20,143,994 of NC_134545.1, forward strand.
AGCCATCCTGGCCCTGGCGCCCAGCGCCTGCTCTGAAATCCCAGGGATTGTCATGGGAGTGACAAAAGGCGTGAGGGGCAGCCTCCGGTTTGGCAGGTGCCCAGCACCTGGTCAAGAGTGACTCTTGTGTCTTGCCAGTCTCTCCCTACAGCCCTTCATCTACCCAGTATGCACCCCCGAAGGCGTCGTCTTTGACTTGCTGTGAGTAACCCCTGGCATTTGGATCTAATAAACACCATGACATTGTTGGAGAGGGCGTTGGGCCAGCTGGAGGGGCTGGGGCATGGGCCAGCCAGGCAAGGCTGGGGTTACCACGTCCCTATTCTCAGCAGACATGGGAGGGACTCTTGGGGGGCTCCAGAAAGGGCGGCCCAGGTCTCCTGGGCCTGAGCAGGTAGCACTGGCGATCCTTGAGACGCGGCGAGCCTGCATGTGAGCGCCATTGTTCTCAGGGACGAGTGTGTGGGGCTGGACTGCTTCCACTTTGTGCCCTGGACCTGAGCTCAGGCAGGTGTGTACAGCGTCACGCTCAGACTTGTGTCCCAGCACGCCCCAGCTTCCCTGGCATCAGGAATGGTTTCCAGCCTGTTTCGGGAAACTTGGGAAACATTCTCGAGTGGGAAGGGAAAATTGACCATCAGCGTCGCCTCTAGGATGGCCATCCCGCTCTCGGCGAGGTGACCTGGTGGAGTGGACCCCTCTGCCCACAGCCATGCCTTCTGTTCTCGTCCTCTCAGGAGCATCCTGCCCTGGCTCAAGAAATACGGCACCAACCCCAGCAATGGAGAGGTAGGCCCCTGTGGCGGGGGTAGGGGGAGCACTCCACACGGGCACCTCCCCAGACTGTGCCTGGGGACTCTGAGTAGGAAACACGTTTCGCTGCTCGCTGCCAGGTTGGCAGTTCAAACCGCCGTTCCCCTCTGAGGGAAAAAGATGAGGCTGTCTGCTGAAGGTCCCTGCGAGTCACACTCGCTTCTACAATCCAGTGAGCGAGTGAACCAAGGAGTGTGTCCTCTAACTTGTGAGGGCCACCCATCCCTGGGTGGCTTGGGACAGTGGGTGGGCCAACGAGGACAAAAGGGAAAGTGGGGCCTGGATCCGTCTCCCACCTCTGGGGGCTTGGAGTCGTGCTGGTTCTGACCATGGGAAGGTTATTGACCGTGCCAGCGGTGGAGCCAGCCTGCCCATTGCCCTGCACAGCCACCAGCATGCTGGCTGGCATGGCCGTTGGGTTTACCCTCTTTCTCTTTTTATCTTGAACGTGTGTGGTTGGGGTGAAGGTCTACAGAGCCAATCGAATTGTTTCAATGAGCCTTTTCATTTTCTTCGCTTCTCTCTGCTGTGAGCCGGGAGGGGCCAGTATCACGGAGGGTTGCCCATGAGTCTTTAAGGCCCCATTTGCACTTCACCGAAGTACGATGGAGAAACCGTGTCTTCATGGGGGTGTGTCCAGGTTTTTAAAAATCATCTTATCGGGGGCTCGTACAACTCTTATCACAATCCATCCATCCATCGTGTGAAGCACCCAATTTGTATGTTTCAGTTTCCCAAAGTATTTGGGCAGCAGAACAAGGCGGACCCTCATGGGCCCACTGCTCACCTGAGCCCTACCTTTCATCCTTAGCTTCAGAAGCAGCCTGGCCGAACCCACCAAAGCCCGTACTTCACAGTGCACAGAGGCCTTGTGTGTGTGGACACGCCTGCCCGCCCTCAGCCGGGTGCTGGTAGAGGTGCACCACACCCACAGTGGCTAGTGCCGGGCCCTGGGCCTCCGTGGGCAGCAGCTCCAGCTCCCTGCTTACAGCGGCAACGGCACAGGGAGCTCCCTGGTCTCACTGTCCTCGGCTCAGCTTCACTGCCTCAGTGTGCCTACCTGTCAGCCCCTTCTTCCTCGTTACCGTTTGTCTGGTTTGCCGCAGTGGCCACTCGTGCGTCTTGTCCTTTTCTGTATGGTGAATGCTGGCCTCTTCTTCCAGAAACTAGACCGGAAGTCCCTGATTGACCTGAAGTTTGCGAAGAACAGCGAAGGTGAGCAGTGGCTTGTCAGAGACCCCTAGAGCGAGATGACAGAAGCAACCACCGGGAGTGGCTTTCGGGGACGGACGTGCGTTTCCTCAGTTGAGAAGGCCGGAAGTCTGAAATCAGGGGTCTGGCTCGCTATCCCTGTCGGCTCTGGGAGAAGACCCTTGCTCCTTCCCTCCTCTGTGCCGTGGGGTGCCCCCTGTGGTCCCTTCTATCTCTGAGGCCTCTTGTTACTCCCGTCACTCAGAGGTGAGGGGCTCCTGACTGACGGGTGGGCAGTTTGAATCCACTGGCTGCTCATCAGGAGAAAGGATGAGGCTTTCTGCTCCCATGGAGTTCCAGCCTCGGAAACCTGCCAGAGCAGTTCTAGTCTGTCCTTGCAGGGGCCCGATGAGTCAGAATTGACTCAGTGGCAGGGAGTGCGGTGGTTTTAAGGAGCCCCGGTGGCATAGTGATTATCCACTGGGCTGCGAACCACAAGGCAGCAGCTGGAGACCATCAGTCACTCGAAGGGAGGAAGATTGGGCGTTCTACGTCTGTAAAGAGCTAAGCAGGCGCCCTCAAAAAACGGCCCGCGGGCCACATGCAGCCCGCCGAGGACATTTATCCCGCCTGCCGGGTGTTTTTGCCCCATTTGTTTTTTTACTTCAAAATAAGGTATGTGCAGTGTGCATAGGAATTTGTTCATAGTTTTTCTTTTTCTTTTAACTATAGTCCGGCCCTCCAACAGGTCTGAGGGACAGTGAACTGGCCCCCTGTTTAAAAAGTTTGAGGACTCTGGAGTTAGAGGCTTGGAAACACACAGGGGCAGTTCGACACCATCCTGCCGGGTCCCTGTGAGTTAGAGGGGGGACTCCCTGGCAGTGAGTTTGGTTTTAAACTGAGGTGATCTTGTTAATAGAACAGAGAAATCCAGGTCCCTGAGGGGGTTAAAGCCACAAGTGCTGTGCCCCCCCCTCCCCCCTAGCTCAGCCCACTATAGGAGGGGCCCATAGAGCCCAGACCTCCCCAACCTGGGGTGGGACTGGGCCTTCTTTCGCTGATTGGGCTGACCACTTGCTTTCAGTATATTTGGAAAACAAATGTAGTGCAGTTTCTTCTAAAAGGCCTAAGTACTTTGATGCTAGGGCCTAGCTGTGAGGGTTAGAGCTAGAGAGAATATTCTAGGTTAAATCCCTAGATGGGTGGGACATGTATTTTCTGAGGTGGACAAGACTTCCAAGTTTCCAAGCCTGTTACTCTTTTTTTAAAATCATTTTATTGGGGACTCATACACACATGAGTTGTGTAAAGCACGTTATATATTCATTGCCCTCATCATTCTCAATTTTTTTTTTAACAAGAAAGAAAAGCTTGTAGTTAGTTCAAGGATCGTTTGTTGGCCTTTAGGAGTGTTTTCCAGTCCATTCTGCTGGGGCACCACACCCTGGCCCCAAAGTCCGCCTTCAGCATTCCCTGGGGACCTCGCTGCTCCATTCCCTTGCTGTTTCACTGCACCCCCTTAATGTTTTGCCTCGGTGTGGTGGAGCTTGTAACTCTCTATGGAAGTAGAAAGCCTTATATTCCACCCTCAGAGTGGCTGGCAGCTGCAAGGTGGCCAAGGGTGGTGATCACCAGGGGTGGCCTAGGGGCAAATGGACCCAATGCCTCCGAGAAAGGAGATGCAGAAGTGGGTTTTGCAGGATGAATTGGAGGTCACCAATGGTTGGGCTATTGGGAGAAATGGCTTGGGCTGTTGGCTGGCACTACTGTGGGCATGTGGGCACTGGAAGTCTTCCAAGAGCCTTTCCACAGACGCAGGTGAGTTCTCACCTTCCCTGGCCTGCAGCCATCTTCACGTCGTTACTTCTTTGGAACGCGTGGGTCTCGGGTGGGCGCCACGGCTGACGGTGCCTTTTCCTAGGGAAGTACCACTGCCCCGTGCTGTTCTCCGTGTTCACCAACAACAGCCACATTGTGGCCGTCCGCACCACAGGCAATGTCTATGCCTACGAGGTGGGTGTGGCTCCGACTCTCTCCTGGGGGCCTCTGGGAGCACAGGCTAGTTCAGCTCCCCCTCTGCCTGGCTTCTCCTAGTTCAAGGGCCTGTCCCGGTGCCCAGAGCTGGAAGCAGGTGACGAGATGGCCTCATGAGTTTTATGTGCTGATCTGTCCAGTGAGAGTTGGGGAGGGGGTACAGGGGGCAACTGTGTGCTTGTCCTTCTAAGAGGCCCTAACCTCCCACCTGGCCTCCCCATCTCTGGGCTGCCTTGCTGCCTTCTGGGTTGGTGCTATAACCCGGCCTTCTCCGGGCTGCAGGCCGTGGAGCAGCTGAACATCAAAGCCAAGAACTTCCGGGATCTGCTGACTGATGAGCCCTTCTCCCGGCAGGACATCATCACCCTGCAGGTGCGGGTCCAGCAAGGGGGGGTGCTGAGCCCCTTGTTCTCAGTCCTGCGATCTCACGCCTGTTCTTTGCTGGGCCCACCCTGCCCCCCTCCTCAACGCCCCCCCCCCCCACACAGCTCCCCTTCTCTGTCCCTCTTTCTCCCCCTTCCTTGTCCCAGACATCCTTACTTCCCTCCGTATACACTCTCGCCCCTGCTTTGGGTCAGGTGGCTGCTTGGCAGGCCCAGCCTCCCACTCGTTTCCTAGGCAGGGGCTGGGATGCCCTTTGCCTTGCACGCAGCTCCAGACAAGCTTTTGGACCTGGCATAAGGTAATCCTGCTGCCTCCCCCACCCCTGCCCCACACTGCAGGATCCCACCAATCTGGACAAGTTCAACGTCTCCAACTTCTTTCACGTGAAGAATAACATGAAGGTGACGGACCCAGGTATGTACGGAGCTGAGCTAGACCACCCCTGTGGCTTCCTGTGCTGAGGCAGCCCACTGCCCTGGCAGACCCTGGAACCCGGGGAGGCCGGGCCTGTCCAGCAGCCCTTCTGGGAGGCCATAGCAGTGAGAGTGTTTGGGGGGAAGTGATTGAAGGGGAGGATACCGAAGGGGAAGGGGAGTGAGATTCTCTGAGGGGGGGCAGGGTCCTCCTAGGTGGACATGAAGTGACGCCCTCTGCCCGAGGCAGGCAGGCACAGACAGCCCTGTGCAGTGGGCACGGACCACTGCAGAGAGCCCGCCAGGCTGGCTCTGCGTGCTAACCAAAGGGGAGCCTCCTGTGGAAGGGCGAGGGCAGTGCGCACAAACCCAGAGACACGGCTACAGGCAGGGGCGGGGTGCCTTCGCCCCCCGTCCCCACTCACGCAATCACGCGCCTGGGAGAGGCTCTCGGGGTTACACCAGGGCCCAGGGCCTACTGCGCTGCTTTTCAGATGAGGAAAAGGCCAGGCAAGACCCGTCTTACTACCTGAAGAACACCAACACGGAGACCCGCGAGACCCTGCAGGAGCTCTACAAGGAGTTCAAGGGGGACGAGGTGCTGGCGGCCACCATGAAGGCCCCCGAGAAGAAGAAAGTGGACCAACTGAACGCCGTGAGCTCGGGGGCCCTGCCCAGCCCCGGGGATGTGGGGACCCTCTGGTGGGCCGGCTCTGGGGGCTGATGGTCTGGGCCCTTCCGGCAGGCCCACTACTCTACCGGGAAGGTCAGCGCCTCCTTCACCTCCACCGCCATGGCTCCCCAGACGACGCAGGAAGCAGGTAGTGGGACAGAGAGCAAGCACCCCTTCCCTCCTTGGCACTGGTTGCCCTGCTAACTGGCACCCCCAAGGGGCAGGGGGTACCAGGAGACACTGCCTGTCTTGTACCTGTGGGACCCCTGCCTTACTTGTATGTGACCTGCTCACCAAGGCTGCTCCTGGCCTCCACACAGTCCCTTAAGTGCTTAAAGGCCCCCTTTTAGCTGTCCCTCCATGCCCCCGTGGCCCCAGGCATGCCTCGCACTGCCCCTGGGAACCTGTGCAGAGTCTCTGCTCTCCCCCAAGCCAAGCCCCCTCACAAGCCGGACACCAGCTGGCCCTGAGCTTGTGCATCAGAGGCTGGAGTCCTGGCTGGGGGCCCGGCCGGCCGCTCACCCCCTCCGTTTGCAGCTGCCATCGATGAGGACGTGCTGCGATACCGGTTTGTGAAGAAGAAGGGCTACGTGCGCCTGCACACCAACAAGGGCTGCCTCAACCTGGAGCTGCACTGCGACCTGGTGAGGGGCAGCTTTGGGGCAGGAAGGGGCTGGGCTGTGTGCTTGTGGAACGGTCCACCTGCCTGCACCAGGGAAGCAGGCTGGCCTTTCCCCAGGGCCCCCGGCTAGAAGTTCAGGGCATTTCCTACAGCCCTTTCTGGGCAGATGGACACCCCTATGTGTATCCTGCTCTCACCTCCCCCCCCCCCGGGGCTGTCTTGCAGACGCCCAAAACCTGTGAGAACTTCATCAGGCTGTGCAAGAAGAACTACTATGATGGCACCATCTTCCACCGGTCCATCCGGAACTTCGTGGTGAGCAGAGTGGCCCTGCAGGGCTGGGCACGTGTGCAGGGGAGAGAGGGCCCAGGAGGCTCTTTGCTGCCCCTCCCAGGGCCCTCAGGCCAGCCCGCTCCTCTGTCGGCAAGGCCAGGAGGTACCCAGGAAGAACCCCCTGCTCACCCTCACCAGGACCCCTTGGCTAGGTCGGCCCGGTGGTGCCCTGGCTGGGTCAGACCAGGAGCTGGCGTGCGTGCAGATGCCCTCGGGTGGGGGTGGGGGCTGAGCAGTGGAAGGGGACAGGACTGGTGGTGGGCAGTCCTGAGCAGGCAGCTCGGCGTAGTTGGGTGGGGTTTGCTCACTGGTGTGTGTTCCTCCCACAGATCCAAGGGGGTGACCCCACCGGCACTGGCACGGGTACGTCGTGTGTTGCCCGGCTCCTGGAAGAGGCTGGTCACTCTGGGGCACACGGGGCTGGTGGGAGCATGTAGTAGAGAGCTTGGAGGGGCCATTCGTCTGTCCTGTCCAGCTCCTCCGGCCTCAGTTCTCAAGCAGGGGTGGTTCTAAATCACCCCCATGGAGGTGCCAAGGGGCCAGAAACACCTGAGGCAGCCCAGTGGCCAGCCCGCCGCCATCTGAACTGGCCACCAACTGTGGTGGGTCAGTGTGTTCCCGATGACAGAGGAGTCTGAGGGACTGAGAGAGACAGGCCCCAGACTCTGGACGCCAGGCTGTGGGGCTGACTTAAAAAGGCCAAGCCGTGGGTGGGGTGGGCACCACTGCCCAGGACACAGTGCCCCCCACCCAAGCAGGGGCCTTGAGAGAACCGACTAGGGTGGCTAGACCTAGAAACCAGTCCCCACTGGCCCCCACTGCCTTCCCCAGCCCACCTTAGCCTGTCAGCTGCTTTGGCCCTGTGTGAGCGCTGGGGACCCATGGCTGGGACCTTAAGCCTGTGGCCCTCTCAGCAGCTCCCTCAAGGGTCCGGGGCCTGGCAGGGCATGGGAGGTGACTGTGCACCGGGCCCTCCTGCCCTGGTGTCCTCTGGCATGGAGTGCAGGGTCTGGAGCTGGGCTGGGCCCTGTACGTCTGTGTGTCTGTGCTCCACGGGGAACCTGTCCTCCCCCTCAACTTCCCTGGGGATAGATGTCAGCTGTGAATATTAGGGAACCAATCTTCGTGTTTGGAGGCCTGTTCCGGCTGCGCCCGAGCCCTCTGAGTGAGACCGCTGCGGCTGTCAGCCCCGGATGGGAGGAGCCCAGGGAAGGTGCCCTAGAAAGGCTCAACAGTGGGCACACTCCAGACAGGCACGGAAGCAGACAAGCCCATGGTGGAAGGGGCGTGCTGAGGGTGGCCAGCGGTCGTGGGCAGTGCCTGAGACCGCCTTCCCAGGGGCTCCGCTCTGTGCTCGGCAACACCTGCCGTTACCTCCCTTCCTCTGCAGGCGGAGAGTCGTTCTGGGGAAAGCCGTTCAGAGACGAGTTCCGGCCCAACCTGTCGCACACGGGCCGGGGTGTCCTCAGCATGGCCAACTCGGGGCCCAACAGCAACAAGTCTCAGTTGTGAGTGTGGTGCTGGCTTCTGGGCAGTGGGACGGGCGGGGCCGGGGGCTCCTCAAGGCCTACAGCCCCGGAGCTCTGCCCAGGGGTGGTGGCCCTCGCCTCTGTAGCCTCCTTTTTAATTTGTCTTTAACTTCTCGAATATAGCCTTCTACCAGTGGAGTGTTCATGATTTTAGCTCTGATACTTTTCCCTTCGTCGTACGGTTATTTGGGAGGGTGCTGTCAGCTTGGCTGTAGGAACGTAGGCCCTTTCCCTTCAATCTGTGGGCTTGGGCACGGGCTCCTCTTTCTCAGCAGGAGCTGGGCTCAGCGCGTACTGGTTCCCAGCTGTAGTTTGTGGCTGTGCTGCTGCCTGCACGTGGTGACCCGTGGCCAGCATCTCCCTGTAGCCTGACCGTGGTTTCAGTCATGTTGAAGCTGACTCCACATGGGAACTGAGTGGTCCAAGGCTGAGTGGCCTCTGTGGCCATGGCAGCTCTCGAGCCTCATGATGGCCTGTCGGTCAGTCTTGACGAGGATTTCCCCGTCAAGATAATTTCTTTTTGTCAGAGTTGGGCCCAGAGGCTTGGGCACCCAGAGCCCTGGCTGGCTTCCTTCAGGAGTTTTCTGGGCTTTCTCTCAGTCCTGGGTAGGGGCCCGATGCCCTGCTAGCCTGGGGCTCCCCAGTGGGCTGTGGGCTGTGAGAGGACCAGGCCTGCCGGCCAGGGAGCTCACTTTCTCTCCTCTTCCTCAGCTTCATCACCTTCCGCTCCTGCGCCTACCTGGACAAGAAGCACACCATTTTTGGGCGGTAAGAGCGGCTGTGAGGGGCACTAGCTCATGGGGCCCCGTCCCCTGGGAGCTCTGCTGGCCGGAGGCTGACTGGCCTCAAAACTCAGCCCCAGCCCTGTTCGGCAGGTGGCTGCTGGTGACCAACCTCCCATCACCCGGCCTACAGACTCTGTCACAGTCACACCCCCCTGCTCCTGCAGCCTACCAGTGGCCAGGCAACACTGTACAAATTGGGTGGACTTCGTCCAAGTGAAACGGGGCACACAGACTGAAGTCTGCCCACGGGCACATGGTTCTGACCTGGCTTCTCCTGCAGGGTCGTCGGGGGCTTCGACACCCTGACTGCCATGGAGAACGTGGAAAGTGACCCCAAAACTGACCGCCCCAAGGTATGTGCCTGGTTGGGGGGAGGGGAGCATGCACGCCCTCCTGTTACCACCTGGCTGCGGCCTTGGGCCAGGCCCAAGCCCAAGCCCCTGCCTGCTGTCTCCAGGAGGAGATCCGCATTGAGTCCAGCGTGGTGTTCGTGGACCCCTACGAGGAGGCCGATGCTCAGGTGAGAGGGCGGAGCTGCTGTGTGCTGGGGGGAGGGGCCTAGGCCTCCTCGTGGGTTTCCCTTCCTGCCCTGGTACCTAGCCCACCCTCCTCCTGGCAGATAGCAGAGGAGCGGAAGAAGACCCAGCTGAAAGAGGGACCTGAGGAGCCCATTGCAAAGAGCAGCCAGCCCCAGCAAGGGGCCCCAGGAGCCCAGACCTACCGCCAGGGGGTGGGCAAGTACATCAGTCCAGCAGCCACGTGAGTGGGGCTGGGGGCTGGTGGGGGCGCACAGACACACACATTGTACCCACTGCCTCCGAGGGAGCTGGGAATGGGCGAAGCAGTGGCGTCTGGTCCTCACAGGAAGCGGGCAGCCCAGGATGAGCCGTCCACCAGCACAGTCACCGCCACGGCCAAGAAGAGGCCCAGTCAGGGCTTCGGGGACTTCAGCTCCTGGTGACCCACATGAAGGCCACGCTGCGCCTCAGAGAGAGCTCTGCCTGTGGCCTGGACCCCTCCACTATGAGCCCCCCAATTCGGTACCTGTCCCTTGATCCTCAGCCCACGTGCCCCATCAGCACCGGCACCCTCAGCACCGGCACCCTCAGCCTGTCACCTCCGTGCGGCCCTTCACTCTGGAACGGGGCTGCCTCCCTGCTTCCCTCCTTGCCTCCGCCAAGACCTTCGTTCTCTGCGTGGCCCCACTGCGCGCTCCTTTCTCGAATGTGCCCCGGCTCTTGTGCCTTTTCTTGCCCACCCTGCCTCCCACCCGGCGCCTCTGCTGGCCACCCCCCCCCCCCGCCCACTTCAAGGACCACCTTCAGACATCCGAGTCACTCGCCCCGTGACTGGTGACCGCATGAAGAAGACAGCCAGGCCCAGGCAGCACTGGGGGCACCAGGTGTGGGGTGAGAGGAGGGCAGCCTGACCCCGTGTGGTGGCCCCTGCCTGCTTCTGTCGCATGGTCCGACGGCACTGAAGTAGGAGCCCAGGGTGCGCGTGCTGCATCCCACCCAGGAGACCTGGCTTCTGTGGTCAGTCCCATCAGGGAGGGCAGGCCCACACCCTGGACAGCTATTCCGGGCGTCCCAGGCCTGCAGAAAGGGGCACGGTCGCCTGGACTCCAGAAGGCCCTGCTCCAGAAGGTCTGGTGTAGGTTGCTTCTGCCCCACAGGACTTGGGGGGGCCAGCAAGGAGGCTCTGTGCCCCAGCCTTTGCTTCATGACCCTGGGCCCCCAGCTCAGACAATTTTCTAAAATGTCAGGCCACTTGGACCTGTTCGGTGAGGTCATTCGGCCATTAAAGGGCTTTTGAGAAAACCCCTCCTTTTCTGTCTTTGCAACACCTGACAGCATCAAGGGTAAGTGCTCAGACGTGGCATAGTGGTTAAGGGTTGGGCGGCCAGCCCCATGGCCAGCAGTTCAAAACCACCAGGTGCGCCTCTGGAGGAAGACGAGGTTATCTGCTCCTGGACGAACGAGCCACAGTCTCGGGAACTCAAGGGGCAGTTCCTGCTCTGCCCGATACGCTCTCGAGGAGACAGAGTCCTTTCGAGGACAAAGAGTTTGAGATGTGTGGAGATCTAACAAAACTAAACACATTCCGGCTGCTCTGCCAGTGTTCTGCTCAGGCCGCGTACCTTACGTACCGCACGAGGGATCCGTCCAAGAGTTGCTCTCAACCATGGAGAGACAGAGCCCTGGTCTTAAGAGTCACTCGCCCTCTCTCTCTCAGTCTCTAGCCCTTCCCAAGGAATTGTGTTTGCTGATTGACACCACATGAAAACAGCCTGAATCTGGGGAACAAAAGGCGCCTGCCGAGGCGAGGCCAGGGTCGTAGGGTAGGCGGGTGAGGCGCTCAGTGACAGCCTTCCCTGTCCTCAGAATGAAGGCATGAACAAGTTGCATGGCTGCGGGGGGCGAGGAAGGCCGCAGCATGCTTTTGCTGCCTTTCCCGCCACAATTTCCTGAACACTTGATCCTCTGTGATCATCCTGTGTCCTTTGAGAAAACCTATCAGGATTTACCTCTTAAAATAAAGAGGGGGACGGGTGGCCGGGTGAGACGGGACTGGCACACCAGGGTGGGCAAGTGGTGCCCTTTGCCCTCAGCAACTGGACGGGCCACTCCTGTGCCTACCCTTGGCCTGGCTCCATGGCGGTGGCTGGACTCAGAAAGGGCCTGTTTACAGTATCTAGGAAGAACCAGAAGTATGGAACGTAGCATGGACTGCCAGAAGGACAAACATCTGTCTCAGAAGAAGTCTGGCCCCGGTGCTCCTCAGAGTCAAGGATGGCAGGCAAGACTGCCTCACGTACTTTGGATGTGTTGTCAGGAGAAACGGGTCTCTGCAGAGGGACTTCGTGCTTGGTCGAGGGGCTGGGAAACGAGGAATGCCCTCCAGGAGGTGGATTGACACTCTGGCCGCAACAACGGGCTCAAGCACCCGAGCGCAGGACTGGCAGTGTGATTCTGTTGGGCACCGGGTTGCTAGGTGGCAGGACTCTGAGCAGCTAACAACAGGTGTCATTTGAAGTTGATTGTGGTGGCGATTATACAACACTGCTGCGTGTGAACTATGGGATGGTGTGATGTCTGGATTAGCTCCTGATACATGAAGTTGGGTGGGGGGGGGGGAGATAAAAGGTGTCTAGGTACATAATCTTTTGCAGGTTTCAGGTAAGGCCTCCCCCCGCAAAAAAAATACCCTTCCCTTTGCATGGTTTTAATCGTTGCAGGCTCATCAGACATTTAGGCCCACCCCTGGTAAAAGACCACACCCAAAACCAAAGTGCTGAAGGAGAGGCACACACCTCCAGAACATACATAAAAACACTTTAAATACAAAGTTCAGTATATACAAGAGTTTCTCCAGAGGTTTGGAGCCCCAGCACCCCCTACCCCCATCCCACACGTCCCCTGCTGTGCTCCCCCCGCCAGCTTGGAACCCAGTGAAAGGCCAGCTTGCCTTAAGGGGACAGGCGACACGGACGGTCAGTCAGTGCCAGAGGAAGACCCTCGACGCAACGGGATGGAGGGACCCCGCGGCTGTGCAACAATTCTGATGGTGTGGGTTCGGCCGTGTTCTGTGGCCCACTAGTCGCTCTCTCAGCTCAGTCTCAACGGAGGGGGGGGAGGGGGGGGAACCGCACAAGGGCGCCGAGCCAGTTCTCACGCACAGAGGTGCAATTCCCAGCAGCAGTTCGCACAAAGGCGCTCCGGCGAGGCGGCCTCAGACGCCCAGATCCCAACAGGACAGCGATGGCCGCTGGGGGAGGGGGGTGTGCAGGTGGCAGACCCACAGGGGCAATGACGAGAGGGGCGCGGCCCGCAGAGCTGTAAGGTCCTCGGCGGTCAACAGGGGCGTCTCCTCCCAGCCTCCGCACCTGAGTGCTGCAGACGTGCATCCCAGGGCAGCTCTGGCGCGAGAGGCCACGTTCTGGGTGGGTCTCCGAGAGGGTTGGAAGCGGTGGAGCCAGCCCCCCGGACCCTGCCCCTCGGATGCCCCGCCCCTCGCTTCCCCCCCACCCATGCTCCCCGAACTCCCTGCTGTACCTCCTTGCACTTTGCCAGCCCTCAGGGCCATTTCCTGCCACCCTGACCACGGCAGCCACGAGGCAGCAGGCGAGCCCCATCTCCCACCCGGCAGCCTGCACGGGGCGGCGTCCTGCAGAGCTGGGTCACCACGGGGCCGCCAGGCCCCAGGACACATCCGCGAGATGACGGCCCTCCCGCGGGCCAGCAGGCTTCCCGTCTGGGAGGCGCACAACTTGAAAGCCAGCTGGCCACAAGTCTCGGCCCACCGCCCCTGGCCTTTCCCTGGTCCGTCCGTCTGCTCGCGTGTGGCATGAGACACAGCAAGTCACCAACATGGAGCAGTCACCGCTGGCAAGGTGGCCCTGGGACGGATGGGCGCCCGCAGACAGGCAGGGGAAGCGGGGCCACTCTGATACCCGGTGAGACATCCGCCGGTTCACGCCTTCTTAGGGACCCCGGGGAACAATTCCCCCACTCCTCTGCAAAGTAGGTGGCTACCTGTATAAAGGGGGCGTGTGTGGGGGGTGCTAAGGTGGGGGGTGGCACTGCCCTAGAGCCAGGCCCCACCCCCTGCCCACTTTCTTCAGAGGCGGGGCAGGGCTGGACAGACAGGGCCATGGCCACGGCCCAGGCAGCCCCGTGGTGGACCCCGAGCGAGGGGCGGAAAGACACGAACTAGACAGGTGAGTCGTAACGTTGGTTGATTCTTTCGCTCAAACTTGAGAAGAAATAAAAAAAAACTCCTGGACAACCTCAGCCACCACGCGGACCCTGAAGAGAACAGCCGGAAGGGCGGCCTGACCCGGCCGCCAGGGGTGGGGGCGCCGTGGGCGCGGGGAGCACTCCGCAGCGTCAGCGAACCAGGGCGCCCGGGAAGTGGTCTTTCTTCGCCACCGGTCCCGCTCGGCGCCGGGCAGGCGGCACCCGCGGGCTCATGCTACTCCCAGCCGTTGTCCTTGATCATGTGCGCGAGCTCAATGATAAATTTTCCTTCCTTATATTTCTGACTGCTCTCAAAGGCATGCTCCTTGAAGAGGGGGGGAGGGATGGGAGAAAAAGAGGGAGAGACCGTCTCAGGTGGAATCAGTTTCACCGCTCCGCGTCCTACCCTTGGGGGGAGGAATGGGGGGCACACCAAGGAGCCAGATTCAAGAAAAGACTAAATGTGTATTTCTACCAACTGTGTGTTCCTGGTCCTCCTCTCTGGGGTGGAGCGTCCGGTGGTCCCTGTTCTGAAGGGGGTCACCCTGGGCGTGGGGGCGGGGATGCCCCCAGCAGGCATATGCCATTCTTACTGACAGTCCCGTGGGCAGGGAGGTGAGGGTTGACTACCCTGCCCGAGAGGGTTTGCCGCCAGACGGGCACTCACGTATTTCCAGCCCAGGGTGGTTTTGCAGTTTTCGCAGTAAATGTCCGAGACCGCGTGCAAGCCGGTGAGCAGGACACGCTCCTCAGCAGGGCCGCAGCCCACGTTCACCCTACGGGGGAGAGGAGGTGCGGGCCAGCTCTGGGGACCAAGCACTCCCGCCTGCTGCCAATCAATCCAAAAGCCAGCCCACGGCCATCGAGTCCGGCCACTCACAGCCCCGGGGAGGACAGGGTCGGACTGTCCCGCGCCTTCCCGAGACCGCAGCTCTCTGACCTGAGTGGAAAGTCTCCTCTTTCTCGCAGCAGCTGCAGGTTTTCAACCGCAGACCTCGCAGTTGACAGCTCAATGCATAATCACTATGTCACCAGGGCTCCTCCTGGTTGCCAGAAACTGGAATTTTCCAGAGACTGGCGGGGTTTCTTCTAAACTCCCTGACTAACCGCTGCCCTAGCCCACCTCATGTGAGATAAAGTTGTCCGGATTTTCCTCATGAGGACCCCAGGACAAGCTGTGAGGAGATGGCCACCATTGTCTTGAATACAACCCCCAAGTTCAAAGCCATCCAGTCCATTCTTGACTCCAAGTGGCCCTGCAGGGCAGAGTAGAACTGCTTCTGGGGGCTTCAGAGGCTCTCCCGTCCGCTCACCCTTGCCCCACCCTTAGCTGAGTGCCTGAACCATGACACCCCACCCCCGGGGGCTCCTGACAGAACTGACCAACCGTACCCAGCCCACTGCCATCCAGATGATTCCGACTCACAGCCACCTGCTGATGTTAAACAGGAGAGACGGGCTTTACAGACTTGTTCCACCCTGTCTGTCCTGGAAGCTGTGAGTCAGAATGAACTCGCTGGCAGTGGGTTGGGTTGAACTGAGTACCAAATCAAACGGGGCTCTGGGGTTTCTGAGGCTGCCCGTTTTTACAGGACCAGACAGCCTCCTCTTTGCCCCAAGAAGCCGAGGGTGGGTTCAAACCACCAACCACTCTGTTAGCAGCCCAGCACTTAACCCGCTGCACCACCCACCGTTGTCTTCCAACTTAGAGCAAACTTGGAGGGGAGCAGACCTGCCCCCTAGGGTTCCCAGGGCTGTCAATCGGTCTTCACCAGAGCACATCGTTTCATCCCTCTCCGGAGGAGTGGGAGTGGCTGGTGGGTTGAAACCACTGACCTTTCAGTTAGCAGCCCATTGCTTAGCCCACCGCGCCAACAGGGATTTCGCTGTCAAGCCCGCAAACCACCAAAGCCTGTCACGTGCAGGCAACAATGAAACCACCACATCTGTGGAAGAGTAAATTCTCAGGGTAGACAGAGTGCGCTGTCCCTAGAGACGAGGGTACCGGGGACCCTCTCGAGATCACTGGTGGGGTCTGCCTGCACAGTCTGGCTTCGTTTGGGTCACCCGACAGCGAGGTGGGCGAACAGAGGCGGTGCGCGCATCCGCCAGTGCGCACGCAGCGTGTCCGCAGGGCTCAGCCGGGGTACTCACACGGAATTGAAGAGGTAGGCACGTCCCTGGCTTCCCTGGAAGGACTGAAGAGGGAGAAAGGAGTTTTACTACAAACGCTTCCATGGGGCCATGACCAGTGCGCATGAGCTGGCCCGTGTGTGGGGATGGGCTGTGCAGGTCAGGTACGGGCCTCCACATGCAGCTGGCTGGGACAGGAGGGCAAGTGGGCCACCTCCTGGGGTCCCCTCACCCAATAGCATCGCCCCAAGGAGAGGGCCAGGAAGTGGAGCCATGCTGTGGGAGTGCTCTGGGTCCTTCTGAACCCCACCAGGAGAAGTGAGACTGGACCAGAGGGCCCGAGTCGCCCACACACAGCCCCATCCTACTAGGAGCGGCCAGTGTTGTGGCCGACTCCACCAGCCTCCCCATTCTGCCAGCGAGGCTGGTAAAATCCCAGCAAAACCAGCCTTCACCCCCAAGGCTAATACCCTTGGCCACCCCGTCAAGCCTGGAACTAAATTCCCCAGGAGCCCACAACTGACAAGTCCATAAGGGAGACGCATCTGTCAGGAGGGACCAGTCCTGGAGAAGGGCATCATGCCAGCCAAAGTGGAGGCGCAGCAGCCAAGAGTTAGGAAGGCCCTCAGCCAGATGGAAGGGCACAGTGGCTGCGCCAACCGGCTCACAATGAGCACAATTGTCAGAGTGGCACAGGATCAGGCAGGGCAGAACTGCCCCCTGTGGGTTCCCGAGACTGTCACGCTTGACAGAAACAAAAGGCATTCTCCTGCTAGGCAGCTGGTGGTATCGAACGGCTGACCTTGTAGTCAGCAGCCGAACTTGTAACCCATAAGTCAAGACTAGGAGGAAGACCTGAGAAACTGGATGGTGCCCGGCTGCCGTCCCTGAACAGTTTGACGAGAGATTGGACAGGGAGAAGATGCAGAGCAGAATGCTGCAAATTCGCAGATGCCAGGCTTCCGGGAGCCCGCGAGCTAGACAAAGCCCAGAAACGCTGGCTCCCCAATACCCTTTGAGCCTCAGACCAACCACAGCCCCCACACTCTTCTGACCACCAAAGTGAACATCGTCTGCCTTGAGCTGCGTGTGTGGGTCAAAGTGACAACAATAGCTCAAAAGAGGAGAGAGGACCCTCGGGCAGTGAGCTTATTGGGGGAGGCGCAGGAACAGCACAGAAAAAGAGGGGCAGGGTAGTTGCGCCCCTCAAAAAAGGAAGCCAAGGTCACGGCATTGGGCCTGTAGCAGCCGTTGGGTGGGCATAGGCTTTGCTGTGCGCGTGTGTGCGCGTGCATGTGTGCCAACAGCTGCAGAAACAACTAAGATCAAACAGAAAAAGAGGAGCTGTGCCACGGGGGGGATGGGAGTTCCCGCATGACACCTGTGAAGAGCACGCCTTTGTCCCAAAGCGCTGAGGCCCCGGGCTCCGGGCCCCGACAGAGCAGCCTCATTCAGCCTGAGATTGACCCCAGAAGTGGTTTTCCAGACCCAGGTGCAGCCTAGCAAGCATCTCCCTCAAGAGTCTCCTAATTCTTCCGAGAGCATCCATCCTGGTTTTTAGACGCGTGTGCTCCGCCACGTGAGCGGGCCTGGGGTTCAGGGCCTGGTGCCCATCTGCTAAAGCGTCTGGCATGGCGTTAGGCCCTGGCTGTCCTGGGGAGGGCGCTGCCGGGTTGGTGCTGCTCACTGTGCGGACGCACAGAAGCCACACCGGACAGTCGAAAAGCAAGCGCCCAGCTCTGGGGCAACAGAGCTTTGGAGAGGCGGCTCTCGGTTCATCTTGGTCCTCTGGGCTGGGTGGGATCTTGACGCATATCAAAGCTGCCTCACACCAGGACAGTCTGCAGTGACTGGCACGCCTGGGAGGGAATAAGGCGGGCCTGTCAGGGGTCTGTCAGGATGGCCCGTCCAGCCTCCTGCGAACTGGGCTCTCCCCAAGTGTCGACTTCTCCAGTGTGTCGTGAGCCGCTCTCCACACACAAAAACGTCCCCCCAAGCAGAAAACCCGACGGCGCAGGGCGGACACCTGCCCCTGGCCGAGACCCCCAGGTGCCTGTGCCCTTGAGCGTGGAGGTTCTTTGCGTACCCTGAGGTGCTCACTCGGGTCATGGTTGACTGGGATTCTCTCCGGAGGCTTCTTCTCGGGATGCAATTTTAGAAGAAGCTTTGGCTTTGGGGTTCTTTGAAAGAAGTTCCTCAAATGCCTCCTGCCCTTCCCTGAGTCAGGGTGTAAGTGGTCTGCACCAGAGGAGTTGTCTGTGGGGCCTTCAAGTGGCCCCTGAGCTGCTGCCACTGCGCCCACACACACACACACACACACACACACACCCCTGCCAAGAAGGCCCGGAAGCCCCATATCCCGAAAGCTCACTATGCTGTGTGCACACCGAGCCTAGAAAAACCCCCAAGACACCAAGGTGCAAAGCTCCAAAATGGCTTGCAGGAGGCAGCTCATTTGGGGAAAGAACCAGTCGGAGCAGGGACACCCACAAAGCTCACCTTGCTGGCAGACTCGGTTTGGAGCCTGTGTGATGAGGCTCCTGGCCCCAAGAGGGTGGCTGACCCACAGGGGACGGGTCAGTCCATCACCGCCCCGCCCCCAGGATCATTCTTTCACCCACCAGCTTCCCGCACGCTGCGCACTGGCCTCCAAATCATCCGCCTTCCCCAAGACCACTGGGTGCTGGCACCACACGGAGGAGCATGACAGCGCGGCCCAGGGCCCTGCGTCCTCCACGACAGCGTGTCACTCGTGGCTCCCTCCTTGCTCTCATGGAGACACAGGTTTCCCCCACGCTGCTCCTTGACTGGAACCCCTTTCTCTCCTGAGAGTCCCATCAGCGCTCTGGGCCCCTTGCCAACGTTGGCCGCTCTGTTTTCTGGATGTTGCTTCTCCTACCCTGGCCACCCTCACCGTCTGGGAACACCTCACCCCTGCGCCACCTTCTCCTCTCTCCCCTGGTCCTTGGCTGACTCTCCAGACCCTGCACCTGTCCCGAGGCAGAAAGCACACCGTCCCTAATGTGTAGCCACTGCATGGCTTCCCTTCTGCTTGGGGCTGAGCTGATCAGCGTTGCCTGGGCCCACCTCCTTCATCTCCCTGGAAAGAGACCCAGTATGGACATTGTCTTCTTTGGTTACTAAGGCTTTCTCATTCTGAGTAATTTCATCATTAATATTTCTAACCAGGGAAATAAACCTCCCTGCCCCAAACCACCGCTCCTCCTTAGGACCGTGACTGGGTCGCGGCCACCCTCAGTATGAAGGCTCCGGCGCAGAGCCCCGCGGGTGCTGGGAGTCGCATTCTGGCTCACGGCTCATCTACCAGCGAGGTCCCAGGATGACAAAGCCGCCTAGCGATGATGGTGTTTGTCACTTGCCTTGGAGATGAGCTCGTCATGGTTGGCCAGGTGGGCCCTGCAGTGGATACAGCTATATGTGCGGTGGCCGTGTGGCAGATAGGCTTGGAAGGTTTTGGATTTTGTCATCTTTACCATCTCTGCCGGGCACGCCTCGCTCAGTGCAGGGCCGGCGCCGGAAGGACGGCAGCTCTGCTGGGCTCTCTGATCGAAGGCACTGCGGGAGATGCCGGCCGGGGCCGGTGGTTGTCCCCAAGGATGGGCGGCACGTCCGGTCCCACGCCGTGGGGATGAGAGGAAGCGTCACCACCTGTCGGGGAACAAAGAGAGAGCCGTGGGTGACCGACGACGCAAATACACCACAGAGTGCGTCTTTAGGCTTCATCATGGCATCTTTGTTTTCCTTTGGTAACTGACATTTTGTTGTTTTTTTCTGAGGATCAGCATCAAGACAATATAAACAGTTTGAACACAATCCTAAATGTGTGCACCCCAAGTCAAAAAGTGCCAGATAAAAAAGTGATCATCTTTTGCTAAATACCACGGCTTTCCACCTAAAAGTTTTGGGGGGTAAATCTTCTTCAGAATGATATCAAGGTCAGATGGCTTCCCTGGTGAATTCTATCAAACACTCAGAGGAGAGCGGACACCGATTCTACTCAGACTATTCCCGGCTCCAGAAAAGGAGGGAGCCTACCAAATTTATTTAATGAAGCAAGCAGAACCCGAAGACCCAAACCAGGCAGAGGCGTACTAAAAAAGAAAATTCTACGCCAATGTCCCTCGTGGACATAGACACGGGTCATTCTCAGCAAAATCCTGCCACTGAGTCAGCTCTGACTCATAACAACCACCTTTTGGGCTCAGAGAACAGGCGGCTCCAGAGGGTTTCTGAGACGGTAAATTCTCACAGCAGCGACAGCCTCATCCTAGTCAATGGTCAGTCCAATCCAATAGCATGTCAAACAATAATACATTGTGACCAAGTGGGATTCACACCAAGCATCCAAAGACGATTTAACATCAGAAACCACATTGTCATCATCTGACGCATAAATGATCTCATCAAAGTAGGCAGAAAACGATTTGACAAAAAAATCTAACAACAATTCCTAATAAAATGCTCAATAAAATAGGGGCAGAAGGGAAATCCCTCAACATAATTAAAGGCACATAGGACCATATATAATACATATTATATAACATGTGTATGTATACAGATTAAACATCTTCATGGCAATCAATGGCATGAAACAAAATGTGTATGCATTGCTGAATGGAAAACTGGTCTCCTTTGTTAACCTTCACCCAATGCACAATACTGTTTGCAAAAAAATAAACATGTCCAAGGTGAGGTCTTGGGGGGAGATGTGGATAGCAGGGACAGGGCCCTTCCTGGAGCTATCTGCTGTATTCCACAGTGAGTGTGAGGGGCCTGGTAAGGCCGTAGTTTAGGTACTGGGGCTCAAAACCAGCATATACAGGAGAGAGATGAGGTTGTCTGCTCCCATGAAGAATGACAATCTCAGAAACCCAATATGAGTCACAATGGACTTTGAGTCACTGACCTAAAGGTTGGCAGTTCACATCCCGCTCCCCCCAGAGGCACGGCACAAAGGCCTGGGCCTCTAGTTCTGTGAAAATTACAGCCGAGAAAACCCTACACAGCTGTTCTACTTTGTAATATGTGAGGTTACCACCATAAGCGTCAACTCACCACCCAATGGGTCTCTCTTCATACATGGCCTAAGTGTGTAGTTCTGCTAAGATGATTCGTTAAGTCACAATCTTGCAAAGGGATTGGGCCATTTGCTATGCAAATAAGGTACCTTGTAGGGATTGGTTGAAGATTAAGCAAGTTAGGTGCGTGCAACTGAGGAGCTAGACCAGTTTGTGGTTTCGGTGGGAGACGGGCAGGCTCATCAAAGAGCCAATCGCACAGAGGTTGATGGGGATCTCACTACCATCAAGATGAAGAAGCTGGAGTCCCTGTGCTGAGACCATACTAGACCCAGGGAAGGGAGAGACTGAGCTGTAATGCTGAAGACAGTAAACAAGGACACAGCTGTGGGCAGGAAGGGCAGCCGTGTGAGGTCAGGAACCAGTGTGAGATGGCGACAGTGGAGAATGGCCCAGGAAGCCAGAGAGCTGAGCCTGTTTGAGCAGGAGAGACTTGTTGGCAGCGTGGGGTGCCTCCACATGTGTGTGAGCAGAGTTAAAGAGCCATGACCGTTGCCTGGACTGAGGCTGAGAAGCATGGCCTGCGGGGGGAGAGGGGGGCTCATCAAAGAGGACTTGTCGGTTATCTCTGTTGAAAGCTGTTCTGATGGAAGAACTGTCTGACTCCTCTGTGCTGTGTGGACCCTGATTGGGAGGGAGTGTGCTGGGGGGGCAGTCTGTGACTTCCCTCGTATGCCCCCTCATTGTGAGTGTGGAGTTCTGTATGGCCACTGCGAGGAACGACTGAACCCCCCCCCCCCCAGAGAACTAGACAGGGATAGAAGAGAGATGGCTGGTGTTGGAATTAGTACAAAAGCCAGAGTGTCCATTTGTCCAATGTCCGTCTCACAGGAGCCCGCTTCCTGTCAAACCTGATCTTCCCCCACCGCATGGATTCAGACACACTTAGGCTCCTCTAGCACCAAGTCAGTCTCTTTTCCAAGCAAGGACTTTTTTTTTTTTTCTTTCCCTGGCAACAAAATCACATTCCTGTGGAGGTGACACAGGATTCCCAGCCAAAATCAACAAGAGGAGGGAAGAGGTGGGAGCCACTCCGGGCAGCTCCGCCCTTGGTCTCTAGCTTCTAAGGCTAGGCTGGCTGGATGACAGATGAAAGAGAGTGGCAATCTGAGAGAAAGCTATTGATTCACAAGCTAAGGAACCCTTGTGGCATGTGGGCCAGGTGCTGGGCTGCTAACCTCAGGGTCGACGGTTCAAACCGGCCAGGCTGTCTGCAAGAGAAAGATGAGGCTCTCCATCCCCATGGAGATCTCCAGCCTCTGACACACCACGTAGGGACACTAAGAGTCACCACTGACTCGGTGGCGGTGTTTGTGGTTGCTGCTGTTCTCGCCTTCCGAGCCCCATGCTGGACAAGACTTGGAAGAGGACAGGCTGGGGGGGGCGTGGCGTGGCCTTGCTGAGAGGACAGGGCATGCAGGGAAGGCTGGGGAAGGGAAAAGCCACGAGAGCCTTGAGCAGCCTCCCAGTTCATCATCTTCTGAGAATCGAAGACAATTCCAAGATAGATGCAAACCCCAGAAAATGTGGCCCCTCGTCTGTTCCGGTGAGTCGTCGGGGCGAGACGGGTTGGCACGCAGCAGGCAGGCAGGGCTGGCAAGTAGCAGGCAGGGAGGGCAGAGGAGGTTCAAAGACCATACAGCTTCATCAGCCAGCTTCCCCTGATGGTGACACCCTCCCTGCACTGCGACTTGTCGCACCTTCGCCAAAAGCAAAGTCCAGGACTTGTCCGTTCGTTCTTTGACTCCAGATGGCCTCTCTCCACCGGGTAGACCTGCCCCTGTGGGTTTCCAAACTGTAACTCTTTACAGGAGCAAAGGGCTTTGTCTTGCTCCTCTGAGTGACTGGTGGTTTTGAACTACTGACGTTGCAGTTATCAGCCCAATGTGCATCCACTGCACCTAAACGGGTGCTCAACTCACTGCCATCGAGTGGGTTCCGACTCACAGAGACCTTGTAGAACTGCCCTGTGCGTTTCCCATCTTTCTCCCACCCAAACAAGTTCCCGGGACATATGTGAACCAAAACAGCTCTGAGCCTAGATAGAGCAGTGGTTTTCAACCTGTGGGGCGCGACCCCTTTGGGGGTTGAACGTCCCTTTCACAGGGGCCGTCCGATTCATCACAGGAGCAAAATGACAGTGATGAAGTAGCAACGAAAATTATTTTCTGGCTGGGGGTCACCACCACATGAGGAACTGTATGAAAGGGTGGCGGCATTTGGAAGGTGGAGAACCGCTGGCCTAGAGGGTAGAAGAGAGGAGGGGCAGCCATCCAGGTGAAGCTCTGAAGAAACACCTCACCTGGTGGTCTGGGTAGGAGTTTTGGGAGAGTGAGGGGCTGTGGGGTTGGCGGGCTAAACGCCAGGGAAGAAGAATCCTCCAGTGCGGGTGATGGACGCACGCCGCGCGCAAACCGGAACTTCCCGTGCCCACCAGCGAGAAGTCCTGTCCATCAGGGGCTGGCACGTGTTTCCGCACTCAGGTGACTTCCATCTCCAGCCACAGCCCCTCTAGCCACAAGTGGTGGAAGCAGACTATTCCCGAGGACAGACAGCCCCGATGGAAGCAGGGAGCTCTCTCCTGGGAGGCAGACCTCCGGGGTCCTCATGCCCTTTGACCGATGGCGACCTTTTCTCCCCAGGGTGAGAAATGGATGCTTATTGGGCATCTACTGGCTCCCAAGTCTTTCCAGCCCCGAGGTGGAGGCAGCCAGGGCGCGCAGAACCTGACAGCGAAGATGAAGCTTTCTGCTGGGGTCCCCAACCCAGTGACAAAGGGAGGACCCGAACCAGCGAAAACGCCATCCCCCGCCCCAGGGGCGCCCAACAGGTGCCCCGCGCGCCCCCCCACGGCGCCGCCCGCCCGGTACTCACCGACGCCCGCTCCGCGCCCGGCGCGCACGCCCATCAGCCCGGCCCGCTCAGCGCAGCCCGGCTCCGGCGACCCCGGCGCGGCCCGGGACGCGCAGCGGCCGTTGGGGGGCCCGGGGGGCGCGCGGCAGCCCCCACCCGGAGCGGCCTTTGTTTTGGAGTCGCGGCCCGACCGCCGCCGTTAACGGCCTCGGGGCGCCGCGGGCCAATCAGCCCGGGTCCGCGCGCCAGGGGCGGGGCGCCGCGCGCCCATTGGCCGTGGGGGCCAGGTGGCCTCGGAGACGGCCAGTGAGGGTGGCCGGGCGCGCGCGCGGGTGGGACACGGGGACAACAGGCGCGCGCCAGGCCCGCCAAGGAGCGCAGCGCGCAGGCGCGCGCCGCCCGGGCTGGGGTCTCAGCCGGGGGTGTCCGCGGAGCGCTCAATCCTCCCGGTGCTCCTCTGCCCGCGGTAGGCCGGGAGCACCCCGAGGCGGGTCGTGGAAGCAGGTGAGCCGCTGGGTCCTGCTCACTCTCGCCGCTCCAGACCACCCTATGATCTCTCCCAGATGGATGCTCCTAGGACCCTCCCCAGCGGAGACGGTCTGAGTCTGAACCCTGACTACTGCGGAGCACCCCCACTCCCTCCCCATCGGACCCCCCATTCTCCGGGAAGCACTTCCCACATCTCCAATGGCGCCACATGCCGTGTAATTGGTTTTAAAATGATACTTTGGGGTTACAATGTATTTAACTCCAGCAAGTGTATACAAGTTGAGCCAAAAAACCAGTCAATTTTGATTCATAGTGACCCTGTAGGTCAGGGTAGAACCGCCTCTGGGGGTTTCCAAGGTTGAAACTTTTTACAAGAGTAGAAAGCTTCATCTTTCTACCAACGAGCATCTGGTGGTCTGGAACTTCTGAACTTGCTATTGAGAGCCCAAGGCGTAACCTACTCCATCTTCAGGGCTCCTGTATATAAGTTAAAGTCCAAAACCAACTCACAAACTCACCAAGTTAAAGGTGGACTCAGAGACCCTGGAGGACAGGGTAGAACTGCCTCTGAGAGTTTCCAAAGGACTTAATTCTTTCTCCCTCAGAGCTGCTGGTGGTTTCAAACATGCCACCCAGTGCATAACCTCTACAGCAGAATGTTAGTATACATACGAGGGGTACAATAAACTCCTCTGGGCAGAGCTTTCCTAGTACGCATTCTCCCTCACACACCCCCAACCCCACTGCCTCTAGGCAAGCGATGCGCTCTGAGTTAGTGTATCCAGTGGTGTCCCCTGGGAAGGTACTCTCTGGTCACAGTGAATTTTTTTTTTTGAAAGCAGTTTCTCTCGAAAACCTTAATTTTGTGATGGCTGATTTAAAAGAGCAGCGTGCAGCTGTGAAATTGTTTCCTGCTTGGGAAAATGCCGCAGGGAAAAATAAAAATGCAACAGAAACTGTTGTGATGTTGAACACAACTTATGGGGACAGGGCTATGTACAAGTGGTTTTCTTATTTCAAAAAATGTAAAATGTCTATTGATGACAACCCTCATTCTGGATGTCTGTCAACTTCCCAAAAGGATGAAAATGTTGACTTATAGTACATTTGGAGTTTGTTCTACCAGGTCAGACTGTTAATCAAACGTTCTATTTGGAGATTCTGAAAAGATAGAGTAACTGTGTGACAAAAAAGGCCTGATTTGAGGCAGATGGGGGACTGCTTTTGCCACCACGACAATGCACCTGCTCACACAGTCATCTCATTGCACCAGTTTTTGGCAAAAAAACAAAAACAAGACAGCATGCCTCTCTTGCCCCACACTCTTGACTCACCTGACCTCGGTCCATGTGACTTCTTTTTGTTTCCACGAATGAAGAGGGACATGAAAGGACAGCTATTCGATGGTGGAGAAGAGATGAAGAAAAAAATGAGGGAAATGCTGTCAGCCATGCAAGCAGATGGGTGTAAAACACGTTTCCAAGAAAGGAATCACAGATTTGACAAATGAATTAGGTGTCATGGAGAGTGCTTTGAAGGTGATAAGGTTGGTTTGTAAAAAAATAAATAAATACACAGCTTTGAAAACAAAAAAATTCTGCTTCTTTTGGGGTACCCCCTCAAAATATACCTAAACATCTGAAGTATGTGTGGCACTTGGACACTTAGTTTAAAATGATAAACACACTTTAAAAATCATTTTATTAGGGGCTCATACAAGTCTTATCGCAATCCATACATCCATCAATTGGATAAACACACTTTTTCGTGAGCTGGGTGAAAGCTGACGGTAGCACATTTCCCCAATCAACAGTTCAGTCGGATTTGTGCTCACCATAGAACATCCCTCCTCTCACTTCCTCCCCGTTTCCATTTTCCATTTCCCTCCCCCCTCCTGCCTGACCCTCTGAACTTCCGTCCTTGGTGAATGCTGCCCTTGTGATCTCAGATGGTTCATGGTTCTACAGTGTGTGAACATCTCCAGGGTTAACACCCCACCCCCCACCCCTGTCCCTTCCCACCCCTTGTCAGCCTGTCTATTGTTTGGTGGAAGATTGAGGGGTGGAGCACTGAGACCAGAGACTCTCAACCTTCCCAGTGCAGGATCCTTTCATACAATTCCTCATGTGGTGGTGACCCCCCAACCATAATATTATTTTCTTTGGTACTTCATCCCTGTCATTTTGCTACTGTGATGAATCGGGTGACCCCTGTGAAAGGGTTGTTTGACCCTCCCCAAGGGGTCGCGACCCATAGGTTGAGAACCACTGGCTTAGGCCATTTCTCTAGACTATTTCATTCCCGAAAAGTTTAGCCACCTCCCCTTTGACACATGTTAAAGCTGTTCCAGTTTTTTTAAAGGGGGAAGGGGGAATACACGTGCACTAAGCCCCTGGTGCATCCCCTCTGACCATGGCCCAGGGATGTAAATGGCCTGGCTGTTGCACAGGATGCGCTAGAGAGTGGGTTGCTGCAGATGCAGCGAGGTTAAGATTTAACACCCTATCATTGGATCTCCCTTATGATCCACATTGTTCTAGTTTTTAATAGTTTCTGCTTTCTTTTCTATTGAAGTTGTGTTTTGCTTTGTCCTATTATTTTGGTATGTTTTCTGAGTATGAAATCCAGGAGAGGCGAATCTACAGAGGCAGGAACAATGGTTCCTTGGGGGAATGGCGGGGGGGGGGGGGTTGGGGGGAGATGGGGAGCTCATAATGACGAGGACAAGAATGAAAAGGATGTTCTAAAACGGAACATGGCGATGATTGTACAGCTTGACGTGATAGAACTATTGATTGGATGGTATGCGAATTATCTGTCAATAAGGCGTCTGGGGTGAAAACAAGTCCAGTAGAGGTGTCGCAATCACAACCGTTCTAACAGGGCAGGAAGTCCAGCTTGGTTCTAGGCGGTGCAACCACCTCTTGAAGACGTAGGTGATGACGTTTAACTGGTCCTTGCGGTCCCTGAGCTGTCAGCTCACTGGTCCCTCTCCTACAAGAACCTTGCTCTCTTGGGACGTGCAGGAGTGCCCAAGGCAGGAAATCAAGCTTCCCACGGAGAGAAAGATGTACCTTGAAGGAGATGTGGTAGGGTGCTTAACACCACCCAGGTCAGAGTCTTGGCAAACAAGAGACAAGGGGAGGTTTTTCAGGAATTTAGGCAGGGAGGAGGATCCCTGGTGGCATGGTGATTACACGTTGGGTTGCGACCCTAAAGGTCAGCAGTTCAAAGCCACTAGCCACTCCGCTGACTCAATGGCTTTGAGGCTGGAAGCACATTATATTTATTCATGATATGGAGTGGAGAATTCAGGGAATTGGGACGACATGGGCGGGGCTATGGTCATTGGATATGAGCGCCACAGGTGTTCAAAAATGGAGTCCAAGGGAAAGGTTTCTGGGTAGGATGGCATCACTTCTTAGGGGATGACGCGCAGGGCAGCTAGTTCCTCGGGTTCAAGTCCTCTGTCCCATGTTTCTGGCTCAGGTTCACCCCAGGTGCCAAGAGTCTGCCTGCTCGGCTCCTGTGCCTGGTTTGAGGCGGTCCAGTGGGGAGTGCTGCCGAGCCAGGGTGGGGACTAAACACGTTCTCCTCCCAGGGGAGAGAAGCACGTATTCTTGCAGGGGTGACGTAGATTGAAAGTGATGCAGACTTTTGTAATATGCCACAATTTCAATGATGGAGCCCATTGGGGAAATCCTCAAAGTCATCTGAACTTGAGAATTGGGGTTGGGGGAATCCTACCTCTTTCCAAACCTGTCTCATACTAACTGCTTTTCTGACACCTGCTGAGCATCAGCACCCTTTCAGCCCTGTACCTGTGAGCCTTAGCAACCACGTGTTTTACATGTGGATGGAGGCCCCGGCGAAGCCCCTCTGACCACGCATGAGGGGTGTGAATGGCCTTGATACCATGAGAGCGCATTAGGAAGTGGGTGATGGCAGATGCAGCCAGGTTACAATCTCACAGCTTATCGCTTGATCTCCCTTTTGACCCATTTTTAATTTGTTCTAGTTTTTAATATTTTCTGTTTTCTTTCTGATTGCCTTTTATCTGTTTTACTTTGTTGCTGTTTTGTGTATGCGTGTTTTTCTGTAGAAGAAACGACAGGCGAAGCTATAGAGATCGTAGCTGGGTGAGTAGTTTCTTGGGGGGATGGCAGGGGAGGTTGGGGGGAAACGGGGAGTCAATAACAGTGAATACAGGAAAGAATAAAATGCTTTAAAATTCCCAAATGGTAGAGAAGGGGGAGTGGCAGGCCTGGTGGGAAATGATCAAGGGTAAGGTTGCTTAGAGAAGAGGTATACTCTAGCCCAGGTGGCGATGAAGCATGGTAGTAGGGCAGGAGGAAGGTCAAGGGAGATGGAGGAAAGAGCTAGGAGTCAAAGGGCATTCATGGAGGTCTAGACAAAGACATGTACATGCAAATATATATAGGAGGATGGGGAAATAGATCTATGTGTCTATATTTATAGGTCAAATATTAAGGTGGTGGAAGGACCTTGGGCCTCTACTCAAACACTCCCTCAATGCATGAATACCTTCTTTTATTAAATTGGAACTCTATGATGCTCACTCTCCCGACACAACGGCTGGAGCCAAAGTGGGTGAACAAGTAAATGTGGTGAAGAAAGCTGATGGTGCCCGGCTATCAAAAGAGATAGTGACTGGGGTCTTAAAGGCTTGAAGATAAACAAGCGGCCATCTAGCTCAGAAGCAACAAAGTCCACATGGAAGAACACACTAGCCTGTGTGATCACGTAGTCCCGAAGGGATCAGTTACCAGGCATCAAAGAACAAAAAATCATATCATTGACTGCACACCTCCATGATAGGATCGCTGAAGACAAATGGGTGCATAAGCAAATGTGGTGAAGAAAGCTGATGGTGCCCGGCTATCAAAAGAGATAGTGTCTGGGGTCTTAAAGGCTTGAAGGTGAACAAGCGGCCATCTAGCTCAGAAGCAAATAAGCCCACATGGAAGAAGCACACCGGCCAGTGCGATCACGAAGTGCCCAAGGGACCAGGTATAAGGCATCATGAAAAAAAAGAAGATATAAGTGTGTGTATGTATGTGTATATATGTGTATATGTATATATGTATGTGTATATATGTATATATATATCATATTAAATGAAGGGGGAAGTGCAGAGTGGAGACCCAAGGCCCAAGTGTCGGCCAATGGAGATCCCCTCATAGAGGGGTTTAGGAGAGGAGATGGGTTAATTAGGGTGTGAGGTAGTATCGATGAAGAACACAGCTTTCCCCCAGATCCTGGATGCTTCCTCCCCCCAACTACCATGATCCGAATTCTACCTTGCAGGGCTGGATAGGACAGAGGCTGTACACTGGTACACATGAGGGCTGGAGGTACAGGGAATCCAGGGTGGATGATACCTTCAGGACCAAGGGTGTGAGGGATGATGCTGGGAGAGTGGAGGGTGAGTGGGTTGGAAAGGGGGAACTGATTACAAGGATCCACATGTGACCTCTTCCCTGGGAGAGGGACAGCAGAGAAGGGGGGAAGGGAGACTCCGGATAGGGCAAGATATGACAAAATAACGATGTATAAATTACCAAGGGCACATGAGGGAGGGGGGAATGGGGAGGGAGGGGGCGGGGAAAAAAAGAGGACCTGATGCAAGGGGCTTAAGTGGAGAGTAAATGCCTTGAGAATGATTGGGGCAGGGAATGTATGGATGTGCTTTATACAATTGATGTATGTATATGTATGGATTGTGGTAAGAGTTGTTTGAGTCCCTAATAAAATGTAAAAGAAGAAAAGAGAAAAAAATGATTAGGGCAAAGACTGTACAGATGTGCTTTATACAATTGATGTATGTATATGTATGAACTGTGAAAAGAATTGTATCAGCCCCAATAAATTGTTAAAATAAAAAAATTAAAAAAAAATTGATTATAATTGAACTAGGGAATGTATGATGTCTGGATTAAGTCCTAAGAAAATGGTTTGAAAGAAAATCAATAAATTCAATGGTGGTGATGATTGTACAACTCTTTTTACTGTGATTGAACGACTGAGTGGTATATTCTATGTGCATGTTACGCCAACAAAACTGTTTTTGAAAATGTGTTTTACATGACCAGCAATACCAACAGCAAGTGCCCAAGCACTATACCTTTATCCATTATCTCTCGCCAGCCTTCTTCACCAAGCCTGACATCAACCATCCGCCCTCCCTGCTTCCCGGTTGGCTTCAGTAGCTCATTGCATATTGTATTGGCCACACAGAATTTATAGTCGTGGGGCTTCTTAGCGGAGGAATAGGTTACAATTCAGGATCAGGAAGGACTTGGGATACAGTTCTTTGTTTGGACAGCTTCTCAGTTGTGCTCACATGCAGGCTTCTCCCTGGCCTGTGGCCTCTTGGTCCTCAGCTTCTCAACCCCTGTGGTTCTTGGCCTTGCCTAGCTCTGCCCAGGACAGGCAGGTGTTACAAAGTTCTTCACCTTCACCAATAGGTGCCCAGAGGCACTCCACTCCACAAATAAGCCCTGGCCTGAAGGGACTCCACTCTTAGTTTCAAGAATTCACAAAACTAGCTTCACTGACAAATGCCTTGAGGCACCGTACTCCACCCCACTCTGCCGGTAAGCATCAGCCCAAGGTGCTAAACTCTCTCACCCATGACTGGGAAATCTACTGCGCCATCTTTTGCTCGCCTCCTGGTTTTTCTGTTGCCGGTTCTCTGCCACCGCTTCTGACAGTCTGGCGTCATCATTGGTGTGACAGCTCTCTCTTGGGTCCAGGAGGTTCTCAGCACAGGGACATTCTCCGCCCCCATTCTTCTTCTTTGGTGAGATCCTCCCTCTGCTCTAGGATTGGCTCTTTCAAGCGTACCTGGATGGCAGAACTGACCAATTCTCTCATTAAGTTTCTTCATATTGGCATGATGCCATCCCCATAAGGGTGCCATGCCCCTTACTTGCATTATTAACAGGATGTCCAGTTCCCAATCTGTAGAAGTCACAAGCAATGGTGAAAAAATCATACAAAAGTGATTCATCACACCACAGTCCCTCCCCCAAAATATTCGCTGTAAATTCTAACCCCTGGACCTGTGGCTATAATCTGACTGGGATGGGGTTCCCTTGTTATGCTAATGAGGCAGTATTAGTGTAGGGTTTAAGTTAATCTCTAACCCAAAAAAAATCACTGCCATGGGGTCACCACCACATGAGGAGTTGGATGAAAGGGTCACGGCAAGAGGAAAGTGGAGAACCACCGACCTTGCACTAGAGCATGCACTCTGAATTCGGACTTCTAGTTTCAACCGTGAACAAATAAATTTCAGTTCGTTAAAGTTACCACTTGTGAAAAAGAAGCATTAATGGTTTTATAAGACAAACCAGGCCGACTCTACATACTTTCAAAGGGTATGATTACTAGAAAGGATAAATGAGACCATTGAAAAGCTGTAAACAGAGGCCACTGGTTAGAGAAATGCTGATCTGATAAAGGAGATACCCATTGTGGTCCTGTATTCTCTTATGAAAATAACTTGCAGGTTATTGAAGTATAAGCCTGTTAAGATCATGTGGCCTTATGTTTTTTTAAAGTGGAGCAAAGATTTAATCGCAAAGCAGGTTTGCCTCACGATTTCAGGAAGTCGGCACTGCCTCACTCACTCACTGCCAGTGAGTCAATGCTTACTCCTATCGACCCCTGTGGGTTTCCGAGACGGTACATGTTTATGAGAGTAGAGAGCCCAGTTTTCCTCCCGAGGAGCTGCTGGTGGTTTTGAACCGCCCACATTCCGGATCACAACCCAACTCGTAACCCACTACTGGGTGGACTCTCGGTTTCTTCATTGTGATGATCCATGTCAGCTTTCTCTCCTTAAAAAAAATATTGCTCCAATACAGATGTCTCCTCCAGGTCCAGTGGTGAGGAGAGTGGCGATGCCTGGAGGGTGGAGAGAATGTGGGGTAGAAAGGGGGAACTGATTACAAGAATCTCTGTATAGCCTCCTCCCTGAGGGACAGCAGAGAAGAAGGTGTGTGTGTGTGGGGGGGGGCAGAGACGTCGGACAGTGTAATATATGACAAAATAATAATTTATGAATGATGAAGGGTTCATGAGGTAGGGGGGAAGTGGGGAGGGAGGGGGAAATGAGCAACAGATATTAAGGGCTCAAGTAGAAGGCAAATGTTTCGAGAATGATGATGGCAACAAATGTACATGTTGTATGTATGGATGGATTGTGATAAGAATTGTATGAGCTTTCAATAAAATGGTTTAAAAAATATTGCTTCATAGTATTCTTAATCTGGTCGACCTTTGCTGTAAATTTCCAGCCACTTGTGCTGTGGGCACCAGAGCAGGACTAAGACAGACGTTGGCGCTGGAGAGCCGAGTCTGTCCTTAATGGAAATCGAAAATGTGGAGGTGGTTTTGGAATTGGGCAGCGAGTGGAGGTTGGAAGAGCTTTAAAGTGCCTCATAGTGGTAGCTGGTGGTTTCGAACTGCTGGTCCTGCGCCGTCCTCATAATGTTCTTATGTGTGAGCCCCCCAACTTGACCAGGGCTTTCCCCCTTTCCTTTCCACGTCACCAAGCACGGTGGCCTTTTCGAGACCGCTCTCTCCTGATAACATGTCCGAAGCATGTGAGAGGAAGTGTCGGCATCCTCCCTTGTAAGGCACATGCTGGCTGTACGTCCGCCACGGGAGAAGACTGCGTGCTCTTTTGGCGGTCCGTGGTCCTTAGGATCCTCCTCCCCAGCACCGTCATCCAATGCGTCAATTCTTCTCCAGTCTTCCTGACTCAAGGTCCAACTTTCACATGCTCATGAGGCAACTGGAAAGAACATGGTGTGTGTGTTAGTCCGGATTGACTAGAAAAACAAATCCAGACACTCCAATGCGTATAAGAGCGAGCTTGATATCAAAGAGCAAATGTATATTGAGAAAACATCCCCGCCCGGTTCAGATCAAGTTTATAAGTCCAATATTAACCCATATGTCTGATACCAATCTATAAAGTCCTCTTCAGACTCACATAACACACGCAATGATGCTGAATGCAGGAAGATCCCAGGCCAGTGGTTGGGAAGTCTTGTGGATCCAGTGGCGGTGGAAGCATCTGAGCACTGTCCGTGGTCTCCATGAGGCTCCTCGAGCCCCAGGGCTCTAGCGTAACTCCATGTGTCTTGTCCACAGGAATGTCTCGCAGGGAGTGAGCGAGCGAGTGTCCCACCTCCAGCGAGCGATTTATCTCCTTAGCGCCTCCAAATGAGGTCATCAAGTTGTGACAGGCTAAACTCCCACTAGCTCTCAGCATCCCAAGTTTGACCTCCAGTCTTCGGGGAAGCAGGGTGCGCAATTTCTGGTGCCCATCCGTGGCTGCCTGCCACAACATGCTCAACTCAGGTAGGGACTGGGTGGGTACTACCACAGCCACTGAGGGCGCTGCCCCACTCACTCTGGGTGGCACCTCTCCTGTGCTGGTGGACAGGAGCCTGCAGGAGGAACAGCAAAGGGTGGGGCAGGGACCATGTAGGTGTGTGGCAGGACTGTTGGGAGAGGGTCCTGTTTGTCGTAGCAGAGGACAGCCCTTGGCCATCCTGACACTGCCTCTATTTCCCTTCAGAACCAGAAAGGCACACCTGTTAGTTCAAACAGAAAATACAGAGTAAAACCAACACACACACAGCTTGGGAGGAGGCTTAGCCCTGTCTGTGTCTACACAATGTTCTTGCGCAAGGACACCAGGTGCAGGCAGGGCAGACACCGGGATCTAGTGGAGTGTCTGAACTTGAACTCTATCCTCGACCTCCCCGACTGCTCTGGCATCTGCCCGGCAAGATGGTCCGGTCTGTCTGGATACATGCCCCAGGTTCCATGACTGCAGGGCTGTCTGGGGTGAGCGTTACTCTCTGGCTTCTCTCGCCCCTCCCTGGTCTTCTGTGAGGATGACCTTGTAAGGAAGACGAGCCACATAGCCGCTTTTCTTTCTTCCGCCCATTTTATTGCTCTTTGTGTTCTTAGGAGCCCTGGTGGTGTAATGGTTACATGTTGGGCTGGCAATCGCATGGTCAGCAGTTTGAAACCACCAGCAGCTCCTGGGGAGAAAGTTGAGTCTTACCAATCCCACCAACAGTGACAGTGTCTTGGAAACCCACAGGGGGTCGTAATGAGTCAGCACCGAGTGGATGGCTTTCAGTTTGGTTTCTGGAATGCTCTGTTCTTGGCACCATGTGTGGCTCAGGGGACTGATTTTGATGGCTGGGGGGCCTCCTTGGCCCAAAGTAAACCAAATTAGTTGCCAGTGACTTGGCATGGGCTGGCAGTGACGCTGTGCACATCAGGGTAGACCTGGGTTCCACAAGGTTTTTTTCATCTTTTGGCTTTCGGAAACAGAAATTTATTTTCTCACCGCTTAGGAGGCTGGAAGTCCTAATTCAGAGCCTAACAAAAGGCGCCCTGGTGGCTGCTCTCCGGGCAAACGCAAGGTGCTAACCAACCGTAAGGTCGGCAGTTCAAACCCACCCGCTGCCACTCGGGAGAAAGAGAAGACTATTTGTGCTCTACAGATGTATACCCTTGGAAACCCTATACAGGGAGGGTGGCTATGAGTGGAGCGAGCTTGAACTGCGGACTTTGGAGTTAGCAGCCCAATGCTTAACCCACTGTGCCGCCAGATGACTGCCCTATAGGCCTGTTGAGTTGGAATAGATTCAGTGGCCATGAGTTTGACTCGGGTTTGCGCCAGATAGTCAACTCCACGAGGGCAGCCCAGTGTTTCATCTCTTGCAATACTGAGAGCGCGTTGAGTGGGCTTGCCATGTGAGGCGGACACCAGCTGGCTGAGAACTTCTCCTCCATTGCCCCGCCTCCATCATTTGCATGACTTCTGCTGCATCCTCTTTGCGGCGAACCCCCATGTGGCGTTGCCGGTCTTCCGTGACCTGGGTTTCTTTCTCCAATTGCTGGGGCCCACCTGCCTTGATGGTGTTTGCTCCTCTGTGGTTTGCATCGACTGTTATTTGGGGTTCCCATGGCACAGCTGACTCATCATCCAATTCTGTTTCTTTGGATTCCGGCCAACCACTGATCCTGGGAGCCGAGAATAGCTGGCCATCTTCCCTGTGGACGCTGGCTATTGACCTCCGTAAGCCAGAAAGAAGCCTGCTGTCCTCGGCTTCCATCAGTTCCTGCAGCTAGCTGAGTCAAGAGGAGCCGCTGGTCCCACATCTGCCACCTCCCTCTACAAGCCATGGGAGCCATCGCCCTGCTAGACACCTCTCCGAATGCACGTCTCTGCGCCTCACCGACTTTCTCAAGAGAACCCGCCTTAGACCGCAGACGAGTTGGTCATGCATTTATCTGTCAAGAGCAGGGACCCTCCTTCCGATTTCATTTCATGAAAGGGCGCTGGTGCTAAAAATATTTGAAACTTTGA
The DNA here is from genome assembly GCF_050624435.1 of Tenrec ecaudatus. Taxonomy (NCBI): domain Eukaryota; kingdom Metazoa; phylum Chordata; class Mammalia; order Afrosoricida; family Tenrecidae; genus Tenrec; species Tenrec ecaudatus. The sequence goes on from NC_134545.1 coordinate 20,179,512, forward strand.
ATGCCACTGCCGGGACGCTGAGACTTTTCAAACCGAGTGTTTCAGTTCTTGAAACCACCATTTCCTGGTGGCCACGCCACATTTCACATAACAGAGACTTCCCTGGGGTCTCGCTGGAGCACCCTCAGGCTTGGCTCCCATGCAGGGGCCCAGCCACAGAGCCAGCTTTCCTGAGTCCCTTGCTCCAGTGCCCAAGGACCAGCAGCACTGGAAGCGAGGGTCCTGAAACATGGCGGCGTTCTCAGGTTGAGACAGAAGGGGATTCAGCCCCCTGGAACAGTGCACCCCCCCCCACCTGACTGCACATTGCCTGTCCATGCAGACACCTAGTCTTCATGTTTCAAAAGCCTTCTCGTGAACCTTTAGGCCCAATGCTCTCCTCTTGTTTGAGGGCCAAGTTCCCACCCACTTCAAAGCTGACCGCAGATTTCTGCTATTTCTGGGTTTACTACAGGGGTGGCATTGATGCTCCTTCTGGCCAAGGAATTCAAGACTGGCCTCAACCTGTATGCCATCAGCTGTCACCTGGACCTTTCCAGGCCGGTCTCCCAGTCTAAGCCTCTGAGCTGGGCAGCCGTGCTTCCTCCCCTGGCCCAGGCGGTGAGGGGTGAGCAGAGGGCTGTGTGGTAGCTGTCCTCTATCAGGGCACCCCAGAGTTGAGATTTGCAGAGGGGAGTACCTGGTGATGAGAAAGGCATTACATGTTGGTGGGAAGGTTGTGTGTGTGTGTGTGTGAGCCCACAGTACCTTCTCAATCCCCCCCCAGCCATGCAATCTGATTAGATGTACACTGGCCATTACCCACGTACCTTTTCAACCCATGCTTGCAAATCAACCTGGAGACCTTGAGGACCAGACTCAACACAGGCCTTCCGGACTTGTCTTTGAAAGGCTTCTCCCCCTTTCCCTCAAGACTGGAACTTTCAGGGACTGACCAAAAGACAGGGACCTTCCCTTGGTAGGACCCCACAGGGGACTAGGTCAGTGTTGGACTCCCTCTGAGTGTGGACTGCTGAGGTCACGGGAAGCTAAGCACAGAGCCACCTAACTGCTTCTTCCCCTGGGCTGTGGAAGATGGACACAGTCCCATCCTTCCTCCCTTTGCTAGGGCTGCCACCTCACCTCATGGCTTGGCCCATGCAAGGAGTCCTTCCAGCACTGATTCAGTTCCCGGTATAGCCCTGCAGCTCTGCTCACCGTGGGCCACCCCTATTCTCAGTACACCTCCAACTCTTGCTGTGCCAAGAGCCGTTTTCCAAAGAAGCTGGGCTTGACACCTGATGACCTCCCCCCGCTCCCCACACTGGGAAGTGCCTCCCCCTACCACACCCCTGCCATCCCTCAGCTCTTGGCACAGGCCACGTGGTTCATAACCACCTCAGTGACGCAGCCCAGCTCTCTCAGGTCTCTGTGACCTAGCCTTACTGACCTGTCCAGCACCCCAACTCTCCCTCCTCCTCCGTAAAAGTCCATCGCCCAATTTCAGCCGAAATAGCTGTCACGAGGCCCCACCTTGCCCATTTCCCCCGTGGAGGAAAGTGAAATGCTTTTAGTCATCCTTACAAGAGGTTCCCTCGCTTCCCTTTGTCACCTAGGCCTTGGCAGGTCCTCATCCAGGTTCCATCACCCTTGCTCACAAGCTCCTTCCAATCACTCTCACGCCTGCTCCCCACCTGACGCTCTTTGGACACACCCAGACTCCTCCCCTTTAGCCCCTTGCCCTGGGCAGGTGTTACTCCGCTCAGGGGGCTTGCTCTGGCTCCCGTGGTTCCGATGGTGAGGAGCTCCTCACGAGTGAGGCAGGGATGAGAGTCCCATGAGGATGTCAACAGCTCTCAGTCGGGTGTGGACGTAACCAACAAAACCCGCCAACTTCTGGCTAGACAGCTTTGCTCTGTAGTCTCTGAGAGAGCGAGCAGTGATTTCCGGCAGCAGGCGCTTAGTGGTGCAGTTCAAAATGAGACCATCTTTACTGGGTGCCAGGGGCGGAAACAAAAGAGGTGACAGGCAGTGCCAGAGTGGCGGGGTCTTTCTACAGCACTGTGTCAGAACGCTCGCCACCATTTCTGCCTTATAACCAAGCGGTCACTGAGTAGACGCCAACTCCTGGCAGCCCTACAGGGCAGAGGGCTGCTCCCTGGTTTCCAAGGCCCTCCATCCCATGCTTAATCGGCTGCATTACTGAGGCTTCTCCTGTCCACAAGTCGCTGAATAGCATCCCACAGTGACAAGGACACCCGCATGGTTTCCTTGTGGGACAATGGACTGCCCAGGCTCGGCTCTGGGGCTGGGCTGCTGACACACAGGCCCCCACCCCTGCGCTGCCCCTGCCGCCTGGGCGGCTGTCCTCACTCAACACTACAAAGAGTTCAGTTCATAGACATGCTTATTTGGGAAATGTAATACAGGACTAGGCAATTTTGCATTTTCACAGATAAAATTGCAAGCAAACTCTACATGCACAGCACTTTGTTATTTTGGGAATACAGGGACACAAACGATTCTGTGTTGGGTTTTTTTTTTTTGCAGTTTTTTTTTTACAAGTCAGGTGCCATAAACATTCAAATGATCCATCTTTTAAAAAGCACGTTTACAACATCAAAAGAATTAAGATGAAATATAAACCTTTCTACTTACATTTTTTATACAGATTAACCAAATCACCAATACCACAAGTGTTAAATTGTAACAATATAAAGGAATAAACATTCAGATTCATAACAAAATCTCCTTTTAACACTTTTTTTTTTAAAACTTACCATGATACTAGATAATCTATGCAGAGTTTGGGGTCCAATACCAAGAAGGCACCAGCAGTACAAAGCAATTACAAAGCAGTTTCAGACCTTTCTTGAGGGCCCTATCTACAGGGGTAAACAGCACACACACAAAAACAAAACAAAAGCCCCAAACAAAACAAAGGCAGCGAGCTTGAAGGAAACCAGGTGGCAACCCTGGAGCCCCTGCCGGCTCCAGTCTTCCCGACCCGACCCGAGGAGCTGTTTCCATGGTTTACTCTGCTGCTCGCTGCTCTGTGGGTGTGCCGCGTGTCAGATGCCAGCCTAACCACTGTTGAAAGCATGGATGTTTTAAAATCTCTCCGCCAGAGGATCGCTCAGGTTTTTCTTTCAAGACCACTATACTTACAAAAATATTTCCCTTAAACTCGGGATTGCTCCAAAACCATGGATTTACAAATATAAAAGTAGATGGAGGGACCCAAGCCACGTGTGCATAATTGTCGCAAATGCGCATCCACAGACTGTCATAGCATGTGAGAGGGACGGCTTAACTGTGGGGCCACAGAAGCACACCCATACCCAACAGGGTCTCCTGCGGGGCTGGGTGTCAGGTGGACTAGGGTGTGGGCAGTCTGCCTTAGTGGCCTGCCACAGCTGGCTTCAGGCCAACCCCGCCTAACCTTGAGACCAGCAGCGCCTTGCCTTGCGAGCTACCCCGTTGCACAAGGCTCAGAGGTCAAGGATTCCCTCCCTTGTTGGATGCTCGCTTCACATGAAGGGAACATGTGGGAATGTTTCAATTGGGAAGTTTTGCTTCCATTTCAGATACCAAAAAAAAAAAAAAAAAGTCATTCGCTTGCCAGCATGTCTGCGTCCAGTGACAATGGAGGTGTGCCGTGTCCCCATGTGTGTCTGGATGACCCCATCTGTGTGTTCCTGGAGGTGGATGCACGTGTCTCTCACACAAAACAGCCACTACTTCTGGCGGGCCCCTGGAGCCTGGTTTAAGAAAAGCTCCGGTCCCAGGCTGCAGCGATCTTGGAGCACCCTTAGTGCCGTCTGGCCAGGCTGAGTACAGAGTGAGTGGCAGGAAGCGGATGGAGAGCTGGCCCAGTCCCCAGGCGCTTACACGGTTGCAAACGGACACCGAAACAACTGCGCTCCCCTTGGAAAGTAGTAACTGCCAAACTCTGTTAAAGGGGAATGGGGTCTGAGTACCTCAATTAACAGTCAAGCCCTCCCCACTCTCGTCTCTGCCGGGTGGTAGTTTGGGCACCCCACTGAGCCTGGCTTGGGGAGCCTGCCTTCAACACAACCAGGGACCCCCTGCCTAGGGTGCTTGTGCTTCGTCCTCAGGGCCTCCGCCTCTGATGTTTCAGAAGGCAGGCTAAGGTGGGAGACCTGGGGCAGAGGTGGGACCTGACTGCCCTTTCACACACTGCACCAGAGGAAATTACCACCGAATCTTTTGTGACCAGGAAGGTAGAAGATGCATGTTTATTTCCGTGAGTTACAGATTCGCAGGCAGTCTTTATATATAACCCACTCACCACCGCTATCAAAAAGCAAACAAGAAAAGGACTGCTGAGAAACGGGAAGCTAGACACAGGCCGGGCCCTGATTTCCGTGGAACACGACGCAGAGGTAAGGAGAGACGGCTTCATTTCCGCCACAGGCACGTGGCACTGGGACGGCCGTCTGCACAGGAAGCACTAACAGTCATGCGAGGGTACAGTGATTACTGAACAAGGCAAAGTTCTCACCACACAGAGCAGTGGGGGCTGGGGGGCGCCACACCAGTGGGCGCTGAACACCAAGTCAGTTCCGCAACACGCCGCCGGGAGGAGCGGCCACAGTGCATGGGACTTGGTGAGCTTTGTCAGACGGTCTGGACGCAGCAGAACCAGAAATGCTGGAAGGTGCTTGACGACGCAACAGTGCTTCACGTCAGGTGCTCATGAAGGCTTTGTTACAAACTGTTCAGAGTGTGGGTCGGGGAACGGGCTGAAGTGCTGACATGCTGTGTAAGAGGAGAGAGTGGGGCACTTCCTCGTTGAAAGACGCAGTGGTCTGCTCGAGTCAGCAGGCAGTGAGTGCCAGGGGAGATGACACGCACGGGACACCGACACTCAGGCCGGCTACAGTGCACATCTGGTCCCGGGGTCTCCCTCTCTGAAGGGTGCAAGGCCACAGGGAGCCTGTACATGCTCGGTACAGCCAGCACTTCCTTTTGTTTATAAAGATGGGGGACTTTTTAAAAGCCAGGCCAGAAGCATAGGCTCTCTCAGGGTGTGGGGAGTGGGCTGGCGGGTGCCCTCAGTGGGCACTGAGGTGGTGGCCTGTGCGCGTGCACTGGTACACTGGTGGGAACCTTCCCTGGTGCGCAGCAGAACCAGAGCCCAGCTGGACGCCACCTCCCTGGGAGAGTGAGAGAGAGGTCAGTGGGCGGGACGGGGCGGCCTGCGGAACCACGGCATCTTTCAAACCAGAAAGTGATTAGTGACAAAAGCAACGGTAAGCAGTCAGTGCACTGAGCCCACACTGCCACAGGTCACTGGTGGTGACAAACACAGGGGCCGGGGTAATTCTCTGGACTGAGAAATTCTCTGAAAGCATAAAAGCCACAACTACCAGAAACCACCCCTCTGAACGGCTCAAAGGAGTCAAGATGGGAAAGCCGAGACGGGCTGGGCGAAGAAATGGGAAGAACACCAACACCTAGGATGTCCCATCCGCAGAGCCCCGTCCTGTTGAGAGAAGAGAGAAGACACAGGTGACACGCTTTACACCATCGGCGTCAGGAGAGCTGATGCAGGCCACAGGTTTCAGCTCTGCCCTCCCTCACAGAGGTCAGGCTCAGAGGTGGTTCCTCTAGCACCTACCACACCCACACTCCAACTCACACACACAGTTTCTCTCTCTCTCAACACAATCACTGACAGCGGGACACCTTCAAGGTTCCCCAGGTATGGATGTCCACCTAAGTCTGTGGCCAACACATGTCTGAGGGGGTCTGTAAACTCATACAGAAACACTGTCTGCCTCGTTCTAGCCCATCCCCTTCTCTCTGGAGGGCCAGGGGCCTGCTGCCCAGAGTAAGTGAGTGGCCAAACAAGGGTCTGCTGCATGAGGGAAGCTCTGGGAGGGCAGGCACCCCAGAGGGGGTCTTGGGGGGCAGGTGCTGGTCTGACAGTAGCTTGCACTTGCTTTCTACACCTGGTCCCCGCTGGTCCTCTACGCATGCACGCAGCTGCAGGGCTCCAGAACCCATTTTCATCCAGAAAGATGGCATCCCACGCCCAGGTGAGTGCCCCTGAGGCTGGGTCCGTATTTGAGCAGGCAGGGAACAGGCCAGCACCAAGTGATGGCTCTCTCACCTAACCTGCCCTGGGGGATTGTTGCCCCACTCTGGGAGAATTGAAAACACAGGCCTTTAGATTATGACTGATGCGATCAGTTGGCTGTGACAGGCTGGCTGGATGACCGGCGTGGAATGTTCATGGGCAAATGCCACGCTGTCAGGTTGCTAAGCACCCGGACCCCTCAGAGAAAGGGGTCCTGGCCCTGAGGTGGGGTATGGAGGGGAAGGGCTCCCCGCCTGCCCAAGGTCAGCTGGCAGGGAATGGAAACTGCCCTGAGCTTTATCAGTGAAGAAGCAAGGCACAGACTAAGCTGCCCAAGGGAATTCACCGAGGCAGAGGGGGAAGTGGGGGCCCTGGCAGGAAGACCTAGGAGCCCTGTGGGTCAGAATAAGGCCAGCAGCAGAGGATCAACAGTGTCTAACTTTACCCTGGAAATGCTTCTAGAAGGGGCCCCTCAGATCGTGCAGGCTGATCACTATGCCGAGTCTCCAAGATCCACTATCCCCCTGTGAATGAGTAGTTTCCAGATCTCTCCCTCTGCAGCTCACCTTGGGCGGGCCACGAGAGCCCGCAAGAGAGTCCTGGTGACTGGCCTTTCCCTCTGGCCACCGTGAGCTATATCCCCATGTTTGCAAGTGTCGGGGGGGGGGGGGAGGAGGGTGTGTGCAAAGGGGACCTGTGCTTTCACCTTTGTGGTGGCTGGGAACCCAGCAGAATTGTTCTCTATGCTTGTGAATGAGTTCTGTCAGTCTTTCCAGAAGTAGTGTCTCGTGTTGATGACTAAATGACAGCAGTCAGCCTGTGTGTTGGCAACTTACTTTGAAATGTAAGAGTAAACAAATACAGAAGAAGCACTGTGGACTGCTAGGCAGACTAGAGAGGAGAGAGTACACGGTGGTCAGAGCGTGAGTGGCTCAGAGGAGCTGGGAAGGCATTACTGAAAGGATGCCGAGAAGCCTGTCTAAAAGCTCACACTGAGCACTGGCCCCTGAAGTGAGGAGCCACAGCTCTCCACTGGGGTGGCCCCCACCTGGAGTCTTGGAAGGGGTTTTGATCCCTGCCTGCTGACACTGACTCCAGGGGTCACCTCAAGAGGGACCGCTTCATGGTGTGTTGTCTAGTGCCTTCCAGTGGCCCCTGACCCCAGAGGTTCCCTCCCACATTTGAAGTGCCATATGAGCCCCCAGATGCGACACAAAGCCTGGGTTCCCCATGACTGCGTGCCACCCCACCCCACCAGCAAATATCTACTTGCTCTCAAGATTTGAATGCAAATTGCCACTGCTTCCTTCAGACCTGGCCAGCACTTGGGAGTCCCTGACCCTTAAACCCAAAGCTAGGCCCTTCTAGGAGCAGGGTCACCCACGTCTGGCCCAGTTCCTGGGATCCCGCAACACATCCCTCCCAGAGTTCCCATTGCTCACTATCGAGCTGCTAGACCTGCATCCCAGGTATTGAGTGCTCAGTGCAGAGTAAGCGGAGGGTGAAAACCAGACCCAGGAGTGCTGCCCTGTCTGTGGATCTGCCTCTGGCAACTGGGCTGGCAGCCCATTTCCACCCTTCCTTTGTTCTTAGCAACAGGGGGCGGAAGCCTGCAGACCCAGCTAGCTGGCCACTGGTTAGAGCCCCTTAATGAAGTGCTGGTAGGAACAGGCAGGTTTCCTTTTGTTTCTGCTTCTGAGACACTGTGCAGGATGGTCTGAGTTGTGCTCGGCACCATTGGCAGCAGGTGCCACTAGGTGAGGGGCAGTAGAAACTCCCCCTGGATACCCCTCCTTGAGGTGACAGCAGGCACCCAAGCACTCTCACTGTGTGGTCATCAAAGGACCCACCCAGGTCCCCACTATGCTCTGCTTTGCTCCTTCTGCTGCAGGTGGACGTTTACCCACTCATGACCAACCCCATGAGCACATTCCGGATACCAGCTGATAGTACTTGAACAGAGAGACCCATGCCTCAGACGGAGCCACTGCTTCCAGATCCCAGTTAATACTGGGAAGGTGGGACGAGAGAAAATGGAATCGAGGTCGAGCAGATGTTAATTTCCAATGAGCACTCATGCACCAACTGCTGGGGCTGAGCAAGTCCACCTGCTGTCTCTACGTACAGCCAGGGCCTTGTCGCTATATCCTACCCGAGACCCTGCTGCCGCTTCTAGGAAGTCACCAGCTCCTCTGGGCTGTTTGTGTACTTTCTCATCAACTGCTGCCTGCCTCGACCTAATGCTACTTCATGGCTTGTTTCTAGAGACTTAAGGTCAGTCCCAGTCTCCCACCATAGACAGTCTGAAGTCAAGATGTGCACCACTGGCCTGTGAACACGGGCTTTCTGATCTACGGAGATGGCTAATTTTCCCACTGCACCTTATGCCCTGGGCTCCTGTCAGTCCCTCAGCCACAGTGCTGGTCCAGCTGTCTCCCTGGTCTGACCAGGCACAGTGCCCGGGCCTACTGCACGTAGCATCTGTTGTGCATTCATGTAAGTTGGTTCTAAGTGTCTGAGGCTCTGCAGGAGACAGCGGAGCCACTGCTGCTTTAACGCCATGCCACCGTTAACCCATCCACCTCCTGTGGTCGTGAACTGTGAAGTCAAAAGGAGTGGAGGGTCTCCCTCTTTCATTATTAGTTCCCTTCTACATGGCCCCCTCATGAGGATTTGCTGTCTGGCGCAGCAAGTTCCTAGTACCTGTCATGTTTAAGATCTGTATCCCGGCTGGAATCTTGCAGTCTCTTCAAAAATGAGCTCTTTAAGTTTTTCCTTGGGCAAGTCATCCAGTTCCATGTCAAACTTGAACGGTGCTTCAGCGATAGGCTTTAGGAGAAAACCACACAGTTTGCTGACAAATGCAACACGAGTTAAAGGCACGAATTTCCTGATACGTAAAATGACCAACACAGCAAATCACCCACTGTCTCGACGTCAATTCGAGACCATCAATCTTCAAAGGAGTGTCTCTTCTTTCTTCCTTGGAGATGTTGGTGGGTTTGAACCACTGACCTTTTCACACCAGCCCGATGCTTAACCCACTACACTACCAGGGCTCCTTGATGACAGCTCATGTCGATGGCCAGTAGGCTGGGATGACGACGGCAAGCACCACTGAACTCCTTTCTCAAGAACACTTCACAAAGACTGGGAGAAGTCCACTGCAGGTGCTCCCTAAACTCAACACAAACCCCACAGAAATGTCCACTGGACGCTTCAGGGTACTAAAGGTGGAAAGGATAAAAACTGGCCTGAAATTGAAGGTTGGGGGGTATGTTATCATGGATATTCTCTCTAATAAATAACAGAGCATAGTATCTTTATCTGACAGTATCTTATGGAGCCATTAGAATTAAGATGAACTTAATTCAAAACAGATTCATGCCCTGGAATGCTCATGCTCCTGTGAAACAGGATGGACCCTGTTTTATTTTAGAATTTTCAATACAGAAATCAAAAATTGGGAAGAAACTATTTCAAGATCTTGGTTAACAAGATTACAAAATCATCTCTTATATTTTTCCCTGTTAATTTTTCTTTTAGTTTTTTAAACTATGGACACTCACTCCACGCACAATCAGAAAATTCTCTCTTTACGCCTAAGACTCTCCAGACACATTCAATGACAAAAAGGGAAATTAAAAAAAGGGAAATTAATAGTTATAGTTTGATCTTAAAGGTCCATAAATGAATAGAATATTATATGAAATATAATTAGGTTAGCAGTTCAAACCCACCAGCTGCTCCCAGGAAGAGATGAGGCTGTCTACTTCCATACAGATCGCCAGTCTCAGAAACTCCGAGTCAGAAGTGAATCGATGGCAGTGGGTTTAATGAGCTCCCCCCCCCCCCCCCACACTCCCAGATCTACTCTCCTGTTTGCCCCACTAGGAAGGGAGAAGCTGCGGCCAGCTGAAGAGGGTTCAGGTGCATGGGAGGACACCCAGCTGGCTTTTGGCGAGGTGGTTCCAGGACTGAGATTTAGCACGTACCACCTCTCCTAACCCTCCCGCCACTTACTGGGTCAGGAACTGATGGGGTCACCGAGGTTCAGAACACCCTCTGCTCAAGGGCTGGTGAGAACCACACTGCGCCCCCCGCCTGTAGTCTGTGATGAGGATGGTTTCCAGGACAGACCAGTGGGGGCACATGAAAGATGGGGATGTTAATAAACACAAGGAGCTTCAAAAAATTGTTTCCCATGAATTTCTGAAGCCTCTTTTGTGTTTCTTCTGTTTCTTTCACTGATCAGGTTTTCAGTCTTTATGGTTGGAGTTTCCTCTCCCTTTCATTTGCATCCTGCATTTTAATATGCCTTCCTGCTGTTTTCCCTCTTCTGAACAGAGGCTTAGTATTTACACATATGGATCTGAACTGAGCTTATCAAACCTAGCTTCAAAACTGAGCTTCAAAAACCTCCAGAGAACATTAAAGCTGAAGCCCCCGGACCCACTAACCAGCAGCAGCTTCCCCGGGAGGTCCCGTGTGATCTGAAGAGCTGGACTTGACACTCCTCCTCCAGAACAGGCTTCCCTGTGTTTCCATCTCTAGACACAAAGCTGGGCACGCTGTGGCATCTTCCCCTGACCACTCCCCACCCCAGCAGGAAGCTGGGCTCCCCCTCCTCTTCAAGGCCTATTAGTGCCTCCCCGAGGTCCAGCCCTGTTGCAGGCAGCCTGGAGGGAGTTTTCTAAGCTCACTGGGAGGGGCTTGTGGGGAGGGTGACCAAAGATCCCCGCTGCATTCTTGGCACTAACCCTCCGGACTGAGGAAGTGGGATATAGGTTTGTTGGGGGGTGGGTGGGTAGGGGGGGGACCATGCATGCAAGGTGTGGTGCCAGGCCCCAGGGTGACCGTGAGGCTCCTCTGAATGGGCCAATGCCCGCAGCACACATCGCTGCGACATGGTCAGGCATCTTACCTCATCACTCGGGTCATAATACTGCTCCAGATATGGGTGGGCCAGAGCCTGTTCTACTTCAATCCTCTTGTGAGGGTTGAAAGTCAACATCTTATCCAGTAAGTCCAGAGCTGCAAAGGGAAATGGTTTACAGTGTGAGAAGCAGAAGGAAGTCATGGAATACTCTCTACTCCCTATTGAAGCAACTGTCTTCACAAAGCAAGCAGGTAAGCACCTTGCAGGCAGAGAGGGAGGAGAGCTGGCACAATGAGTGCAGATCACCTCTCTGAGCTTCTCAACCAACCAACCGACCACCCTAGCCCCCATACTCGATAAGGGACCAGCCAAAGGCCACAGAACTGAGAGGCAGAAGAGTCCGTCTAACCCAGACGGCCCTTCAAGGCCTGGGCTTGTCCTACATCACTCTTCTGCTTTGCTGGTAGAAAAAGCTTTACGTATACATACTTCTCCCAACTCGACTCTAAAACCAAGCTTGCAGCGGCCAGGGTAGCTCTTGGCATACAGGCAAGGCCTGGGTTTCAGGTAATAGGAGAAAACAGTTGTTGGCCCTCTGTTCTGACTGGAACCTCCTACTCCTTCCAGGACATACCATGGTCAGCTTTCTAGCCCGACTCTGCATCTTAAGAGTCGTACTTCAAGGGCAAGGTAACAGTCCTCACCACAAAGAGGTTAGCACTGGCGTGTCCTTCATGTAGCGTGCAGCAATAGGGGGAACTATGGAAGCTGTCTGACTTGTTGGGGGATAGGGGTGGGGCAGCGAGCGGGCAGAGAAGGGTGAGTTAAAGAAAAGTTGGTTCTGTGAGCCTCTAGGAGCTTGTGTCCAGGCACTGTCTCAAGTCATAAGGATGACGCTGGGACATGGCTCACAGTGGATAGAATGAGGGTGAAGGGAAAAACAGCTGACAGGTTTCTTGTGCTTAGTATTGGGGAGCATGGCAGGTGTCATAAACACATGGTAGAAAATAATTATTGCCCTGGAAAACATGTATAGTGATGGGCAAGTCCTTGAAAACTGTCGTCTGTCTCATCAAATTTTTCTTTAAAAAATAATTTTATTGGGGTCTCGTACAACTCCTATCATAATCCATCCAACCATTGTGTCAAGCACATTTATTGCCATCCATCATTCTCAAAACATTTGCTTTCTACTTGAGCCCTTGGTATCAGCTCATTTTCCCCCTCCCTCCCTCATGAATCCTTGAAACTTTATAAATTATTATTGTCTTGTCTTACACTGTCTGATGTCTCCCTTCACCCACTTTTCTGTAGATCCTGGTGACTGGTTTCCCCATTTTACTCCACTTTCCCCTTACCTTCCTGGTGTCCCTACTCTCATTATTTATTGGTTCTGAGGGGTTTATCTGTCCTGGATTCCCTGTGTTTCCAGTTCCTATCTGTACCAGTCAGTGTACATCCTCCATTCTAGCCAGATTTGCAAGGTAGAATTGGGATCATGATAGTTGGGGAGGTGGAAGCATTTAGGAACTAGAGGAAAGTTGTATGTTTCATCATTGCTACACTGCACCCTAACTGGCTTGTTTCCTCCCCGCAACCCTTCTGTAAGGGGATGTCCAGTTACCTACAGATGGGCTTTGAGTTTTTACTCTGCACTCCCCTCATTCACAATAATATCATTTTTTTGTTCTTTGATGCCTGATACCTCATCCCTTTGACACCTCATGATCACACAGGCTGGTGTGCTTCTTCCACGTGGGCTTTGTTGCTTCTGAGCTAGATGGATGCTTGTTTACCTTCAAGCTGTTAAGACCCTAGATGATGTATCTTTTGATAGTCGGGCACCATCAGCTTTCTTTACCACATTTGCTTATGTACCCGCTTTGTCTTCAGCAATCCTGTCGGGAAGGTGAGCATCATGAAATGCCAGTTTAAGAGAACAATTCTTGTATTGAGGGAGAACTTGAATAGAGACCCAATGTCCACCTGCTACCTTAATACTAAACCTTTAAATAAATGCACATAGATCTATTTCTGTATCTCATCTAATTTAATGATTCACGGACAAGTAGGTTTAAAAAATTGTCTCACTGAAGCAAAAATGCAGGTAACAAAACACCAGCCCTGTACACGTACAACTCAGTGAGACTGTTTCTGTGCACCACAGGGTGCAACCCCAACGACAAGGTTTTCACATGATCCCAGAACCATTCACAGAATACTCCTTACAGGCAAAGACAGCAAGACTTCATCTTGCAGACTTCAGACATGTCAGGAGAGACCAGTCCCTGAAGAAAGACGCCACACTTGGTAAAGCAGAGGCGGTGAAGAAAGAGAAAGGCCCTTAAGGGAATGGACTGACGTACTGTATGCAAAGACGGGCTCAAGCAAAGGAACAATTGTGAGGAGGGCAAAGGAAGGACAGGGCAGGGTTTTCTTCTGTTGTACATAAGGTCACCATGAGTTGGGACCAACTTGATGGCATCTACCACCACCAGAAACTCAGGGTCCCTAAACCTGAGCTGTCCCCCTGTCCCTCCCTCTGCTCGTGGGGCTGACAAGCCACTAATAAACAATGGGCCTTATTCAGCTTCCTATTTCATATACTTGGGGCTCGATCACACAATGTCCTTTTGTGAGTGACTTCACTCAGCTTATGGCTCGTCCATGTTGTGTAGTGTGCGCCAGGCCTTCTTGGATCGCTGAAGAGCAGCCATCGACACGCAGATGAAATGGTGTTTCTCCACTGTCTGTTGGTAGGCCTTCAAGATTATTTCCATCTTTTGGCAACTGTGGAAGAGGGTGGTGATGGAGCCTGGGGTACAAGTTCTCAATGCATGTGTGCTTTCAATTCTTTGGGCTTCAGATCAACAACTAGGATTGATTGCTGGGTAACATGATCATTCTTTTACAGGACCCACCAAACTGCTTTCCAGACACAATGAAGTCAGGAAGGCACAGGCCAGTGCTACACGGAACATGGCTAATGTGTGTTTACGGCCTTTCCCCTGGGCTGAGCTTCAGACTGCTGTAGTTGGAGACATGCCACAATCCCTACCCTAGCCGTCCTTGTCCAAGATTGCTCACAGACATTTCCCCAGGGACTTCCTGAAGAGGAGACTGAAGGTCCTTTAGTTTTTTGTCCTCTCAGATACTATCTCAATCAGGAAAAGCCCAGGAGAACCTGGTCATAGTCAGCTTCTAATGGCATAATTTCTAACCTATCGGTGTTAAGCAAGGAAGCACATTAATGTTGTATACTTACAGTTCAAGCATTTTTCAACAGACCTGCTAGCTCCTTAAAGTCTACACCTTTAAACCAAAGGCCAAGTGTTATAAAAAAGACAGCTTCTCCTCTGCTCCCTGCAGAGACACCAATCTCCAGCCTCCTTTTATGCAGCTATTTCTGCCCCCCCCTCCCCCCGGGCACTGTTCCCTGGGTGATCAAGGCATCACTCAGTGGAGCATGAGGCACAGAGCTAGAGCCTTTGCAGGCATTTCCTTGAAGGGAAAGTAGGAGGCAGGGATGACTCCAGGTCCTGATTCTCTCTGCTGTCCCCTTCTCTATAGCTTCAAAGACCTAAGCAACAAGAAATCTGACCTCACCAGTGTCCTTGGTTTTGTGGACTTCTTTCCATCCTGGCCCAGTCCACACAGCAGATCGTAAGTGAAGTGCGCAGCATTCACTGGGCCCAGCCCGCCTGCCTGACAGACGTCTAAGCTATGCAAGTGCAGCCTGTCACATTCACCTTCAATGCTAGAGGCAGCAGAGTAGCCAGAGATTCTGTCCACAAAGCTCTGCCTCTTTCATCTCAGGACCCTCTGGCATCCTTAGCTACCTGAAGAGCCTGGTGAAAAGGAGGTTAGTTCAGCTTCTGACACAGATCCTGAATACGCTGTGTGTGCTGGTCAGTTTGCCACTGAACAGGGAAAAGAAGGTGAGACTAGAGGAGTAACATCTGCTGCTTGGTCAGGGTCCCTCCTTCTCCAGTCGATGTGGTCTGTTTTCGACTTTACGTACGTGGAGGAAACATACAACCCCTGGATGTATCTTTAGCCTAAAAGTTTCACCTAGGTGCTTGAATCGTAAGATCTCTCTGTGGGTAAACGAAGTGGTGTTAACAAACCCAGGGACAAGGGAACAACAAGTGATCCAAATCAGTGGTGAGGAGGGTGTAGGAAACTTGGTAGGGCATGATCAAGGGCAATGTAACCAAGAGGAATTACTGAAACCCAAATGAAGACGGAGCATGATATTAGGACAAGAGAAAAGTAAAAGGAAATAGAGGAAAGAGCTAGGAGGCAAAGGGTATTTATAGAGATCTAAATAAAGGCATATACATATGTAAATATATTTATATATGAGGATGGGGAAATAGATTTATGTGCACATATTTATAGGTTTAGTATTAAGGTAGCAGATGGACATTAGGCCTTCACTCAAGTACTCCCCTCAATGCAAGAATACTTTGTTCTCTTAAACTGGCATTCCATGATGCTGACCTGCCTGGCACAATCACTGAAGACAAAGCGGGTGCATAAGCAAATGTGGTAAAGAAAGCTGATGGAGCCCAGCTATCAAAAGATATAGTGTCTGGGGTCTTAAAGGCTTGAAGGTAAACAAGCGTCCATCTAGCTCATAAGCAACAAAGCCCACATGGAAGAAGCACACCAGCCTGTGTGATCATGAGGTGTCATCAAAGAACAAACAATGCTATTATTGTGAATGAGGGGGAGTGCGGAGTGGGAACCCAAAGCCCATCTGTAGGCAACTGGATACCTCCTTACAGAAGGGTCGTGGGGAGGAGATGAGCCATTCAGGGTGCAGTGTAGCAACAATGAAACACAAGTTTCCTCTAGTTCCTAAATGCTTCCCCCTCCCACTCCCACTACCATGACCCCAATTTTATGTTACAAATATGGCTAGACCAGAGGATGTACACTGGTACAAATAGGAACTGGAAACACAGGGAATCTGGGATGGATGATCCCTTCAGGACAAGTGGTGAGAATGATGATACTGAGAGGGTGGGATAGAAAGGGGGAACTGAATACAGGGATCTACAGACAACAGAAAAGTGGGTGAAGGGAGATGTAGGACAGTGTAAGATATGACAAAATAATAATTTATAAATTATCAAGGGTTTATGAGGGAAGGGGGAGCGGAGAGGGAGGGGAAAAATGAGCTGATGCCCAGGGGCTTATGTCGAGAGCAAATGTTCTGGGAATGATGAGTGTAACGAATGTACAAATGTACTTTATACAAGTGATGTCTGCATGGGTTGTGATAAGAGCTGTATGAGCCCACAAAAAGAAAGAATTCTGTGGGGAAGAAAAAAGAACAGAGTTGTCATTGAGTCCACATACTCAGGATGACTTAAGTACGTACGACGTGATGTCATCCTCACAACTATCAACATGTTTAACTATTGTGTGGTTATCTCACCGAGTCTCCCTGCCCCTCTGCGTCAGCAAACACAGTGTCCTCCTCTAGTGATCGCCCCTCTTGATGATGGGTCCCCCAAGCAAACACATCAGACCATGCTGTTCTCATTGCTTAATTTTTTTTAGAAACAGATTGCTGGGCCTTTCTTCCCAATTTGTTTTTGTCCAGAAACTCTGTTGAAACCTATTCACCTCAAAACCTATTCACCTCACTGGTACAGGCGAATAGTTCCCCACATCCCAGCAACATGTAAGTCACCATAGTATGACAGAGCATATACACCCTGTAAAGCCACGTACAATTAACGTGGCTTCAAAACGTTCCTGGAAATATGTGATTAGACTAAAGGTATCCGTGAACCTTTTGGAGTCCCTCTGTACTTATGTGCAAGAATCACCATCAGGCCCTGGTGGATTCTTTAGAAGTGGAGGTCAGATGTGCCTCCTCCAACTTTTTTCTTTGATCAGTTTTGATACTAACCATCTTTCCCAAGGAATGCTCTACTTCTTTGCTGGGTGCAGCAATTCATCACAATGGCTGTGAGCTTACAGACAATAGCTACAATTATGTAATTTACTAGGGAAGTTAACTAACTGCAATTCAAGATTAAAAAGGTTATGAAGGACTGCCGGCAAGATGGCAGCCTAGACTGACATACTATATGAAGCATCTACAGCAAAAAAACTATTGTAAAAACCTCAAGCCCTGAATCTCTGAAGGAACACAGAATAAAAAGATTGAATCCATATACACGGAATCGAGTAAACTAGCAAACTATGCTGGCTAAGCAGCTTTTTGTGAGTTGCCGGGCAATGTGGGAGCCCCTTCTGCTGTGCTGAGCAGAGTTGTGACAAGCGTCTGTTCTGGTGCATCCAGCAAAAGGGGTAGGCTGGGTGGGTTCTCATACTGTACAGAAGCTGGTGTGAGGGGATTGAATCATTCAGGTTCCCCATGGTTCCCAGGTACACAGATTAGCCCACATATCTGCATGCTCTATATACCTGCATCATCCTTCAAAGAGAAGAAAAAGTTAACCACCAAGTATCATAGGGAAGTGAACGAGTCCCAGGATAAGCAAGGCACTACTAAAGAACAATACAGTTGGCAGCTTCTCTTTTTCCAAATCTTTCTAAGCCTACTAACAGCCATTGCATTTAAAACAGCCTGGTCCTGGTACAATGAGAAACACATCGATCAAACAGAATAACCCAGAAATAAATCTACCTACCTATAGAAAAAGTTTTTGACAAAGGACCAAAATACATTAAATGGAGGAGAAATAGATTCTTTGGCAAAAATCAATTAAAAAAAAATCAATTTCCATTTGCAGAAGATTGAAACAAAACCAATAACTAACTATATGAAAACAAACTCAAGATGAATTAAGAGACATAAATGTAAACCCTAAAGCCATATAATCAATGGGGGTGGGGGTTAGAAAAAAGGACAAACTTAAGGATCCTAATGTAGGGCCTAACACACTATCAAATACTATGAAACACAGAGAAGACAAGACAGATGGTGTGTGTGTCCATCCTAAAGATACCTGTTTGCATCAAAAGATTTTACCAAGAGTTAAAAAAAGAGGGAACCCAGATACTGGGGGAAATTTTTTAGCAATAGTCTATCAGTCCCTCATCAGACAAGGGACCAATATCTAAAATCTACAGGAAACTTCAACACCAGAACAAGAAAAAAATGAATAACTCAATTTAAAAAAAGGTGGGGGGGAAGAGGACATGACAATTCACCAAGGATAACATTCAGGTGGCCAACAAACGTATGAAGAAACGCTCTAGGTCAGTAGTCATGAGATGCAAATCAAAATAAGGATGAGATAGAATCTTACTCAGAATTGATTGCAAAGTTCAAAGCAGCACAAAACAGCAACTGCTCCAAATTCAGGCCAAAGTGACTGTGACGCTAAATCCAATATGAAAGCAATACAGTGCTCTCAGCCTCAGCCAGCTGGCAGCATGTTCTTTTATGGAGTACAGGAACAGCCTCAAATTGCTGCTTCCTCAGCCCTGCCCTTCTAATATGTGTGCATGAGCCACTCGAGTTCCCTCCCCTCTCTGTCATCTATAGCTTCCCCACTGCTACACTGGACAAATTCTGTTCAGTGTTCCTACATGGTTTCTTTTACCTAGTGGAAAAATTACGTATTATTTCCTCCAATGAATGCTGCTCATTAGTACTCTCCAGGCTATTAAAACCCTTGCATGTAGCACTTTTAATAATATTTGTAATATACCTTTAAGAAAGCCTGGTAGAGCAAACAGTTAAGCACTTGGCTACTAGCTAAAAGGCTGGCAGCATTTCACACCAATTCTTTTGAAATTCATTTTGCTGTGTGAGTGATGATCTAAACTGGTTTTCTTCCAAACAGCGTCTCAGTGATCGCAACACCATCTGTTGAGTAACAAGCTTTCCTTCCCCCACGGGAGTCCAGACTCCTTTGAAGACAAAAACGGACAATGCCACTCAAGGGATTCAGCAATAAGCATCTGTGGTGATGGAAAATTTTGGAAAAGGAGAGTGGGTGAAGGTAGGTACAATGGAGTGAATGTAGTAACAGTAAACCATAGACTTTAAAATTATTCAAATAGCAACTTTGGGTTATATATGTATATAAAATATATGTGGTCTTACAAAAACAAGAGTGAACATAAAGGCAAACTCTGAGAGCTGCGGACAGGGGATGGCAGGGAGGTGGCAGCACTTCCTCTTGTGTTCACAGAGTGCCCCTCACCTGGCCCCTAAGCCCCTCCTCGAAGCACTCTATCAGAAACAGACTCTTTCAAAACCAAGTGTGAAGCTAAGTAAATTGCCTGTGGGAGAAAGCAGCCTTGGGAGGACACTTGGAGAATGGATGTTTAGAAACATTTCCATCACTGCAGGATTCGGTTGCCAGAATTAAGCAACGTTCTCCATATCTTCTTTACGACTTGGAAACAGACCTTTCTAGCTCTGAAACAGTTTTTTAGGCAGCAGAGTACCTTAGCAGAAGTATGCTGGGCCCAAAAAATTCAACTTCTTCAAGTTGCTGTACAAGAGCTGTGTGACATCAAACAAGGAAATGACTGCCAAATCTTGACAATAAATCTTTGTATTATTGGTGGATGTAACTAAAAATAATGTGCATTTGGATTTTGGAAGTACTGTCACTGGATTTACTGATCTTTGTGACACCGTTTTCCATAAAGGCAGCCATGGAAACCAAGGATGATGAGATCTACGCTCCTACCCTTGAACACAGTAAGTAACCAGCATGCTCCCACCCAGTGCAGCATGTCCAAGTCACATCATGTCCATCTGACAAAATAGCATTAGTTGTTGTTTTAGAGAAAGCAGAAATGTTCTTTGTAGCCCGAGTAAGCACAGATAAATCAAACATATTTTAACATATTAACATCCAGTATTTTAATACTGTTAGCTATTATCTCATTGAACCAATGTCAAAGTTCATGACTTTAACCTAAGGAGATAAAACTATCAACTCAGAGATGATGGTGAGCTACCCACAGACCAAGGAAAAGAAGAGGAAGACATCTACTGACCAAGAAGTCTTAAATATGCAGTTCTGTTAGGCATACCCTCTTCTATAGAACAGCTGGTGGGTTTGAACCATCAACCAAAGCAGCAGAGCCCTTTAACCACTGTACCAACAGGGTTCCAACATGTTATTTAAGTACCTTTATAACATGCTTGTATACAAGTCAGTCTAACCAGTAGCAAGCAACCATGATTCATACATATAAAGTTCTATGTGAAAAATTTGCAATAAAAATACCCATTTTATCATTGAGATTAATTAATTCACAGTGACCTTATAGAATGGAGTAGAACTGTTCTCATGGGTTCCTGAGATTCAACCTTTACTGGAGCTTATATCTTTGCACTGCTTCATCTTTCGTGGCCAGTGCTGAACCCACAGCACCACCATGGCCTCTCACAATGAAGGCTAAATTCTAGAAATATATACGTAAATCTAGATAAGGCAAAAATTGTGTCCACACTGCTCTAGCAAAACATTAATGTTTTTACTTCGGAATTCTAGTAATAGAGTAATTTTTATTCTTGTCCCTATTCTTTCTGTATTTCCAAATTCTCTACATTTAGTACTGTCAAATCACTGGTTTTAGAAGATAGCCTCTCCTACATTCAACTGAAACACAATACGAAGCAATCCAATGTTCCTGAATCTATTTTTTTAATCATTTTATTGGGAGCTCTTACAGAGATCATAACATCCCATAGTTCAATCACATCCAGCAGTATTGAACAATTGCTACCACAGTCAGCTTCAAAATATTTTCTTTCCTCTTGAACTCCTTGATATCAGTTCCTCCTTATCCCCTCCCTCCCCTACCTGACCCCCAATGTTCCTGAATCTTGACTCAGAGCAGCTCAGGATGCACATTTATCATCTGAGTGTGATAAATGCCATTAAGGATCAGCCAGATCTACATACTGGCAGAAAGGTGTTCATATTATAGGCCAACAAAACTGTTTAAAAAATAGTAGATATAAATGACAAGTACATTTTGGGTAAAAACACACAGGCTTGCAGGTATGCAAGGTATGGATTGAGCAAGATCTATAAGGACAAGCAACAGGCTCTGTTTGACCCTCTTCTCTGGTAAGGAGACTGCATTGGGAATACAGTGGACCCATTTCCTAATTCAGGATAATCTATTTTAAAGGCAGTAGCTTGACAGCCATAACTCCTCACTTACCATGTAACTTACTGTATATACTCGAGTATAAGCTGACCTAAATATCCGTCGGGGTACCTAATTTTACCACAAAAATTGCATGTGCTGGAAAACTCGGTTTATACTAGAGTATATACGGTAATTTCTCTGCAGGTTCTAGAGGTTACGGCGTGAGCTTGTTTGAGAAATGCCAATATGCTGCTACCCTAGTTTTATCATAGTATCAAGTTTTAAAAAATAGCCAAAGGGATTTGTTATGTAGAAAATGGAAATAAAGGCTAATACAATTAATTATCTAACCACATAAATATTAAAATCACACGCTAAAACTCATTTTATCACCTTTTCCTTTTGTGCCCTGTGCGTTCTGATGTCATAACTAAGAAATTTTCTCCTAACTGATCGTATGAACATGTTTTCCTATTTTCTTCTCTGTGTGAAGTAGTTTTTGGCTTTAGGGTTCTGTTCCATCTGAAGTCAACTGTCCACAACAATGTGGATGAACTCCGAATGTGTTATGATGTTGAGTGAAAGGAAGCAAACTAAGGGTTACAAGCGAAGTGTGATCCCACATGCACACCCACAGGGGTGGGAATCAAATCAGACTGGTGACTGCTGAGATGGGAGAGGGAGCTTTTGGGGCGCAGACACCTAAGGATATATTTTACTATGTAACATGTCTTTCAATGAACCCCTTAGAAAATAATCAACTTCTGTGTTGCTGGCACCTAGGATTTCAGAACCTTATACAGGCGAACTTCATTCAAGTAAATGAGCAGTAAAGAAAGCAAAAGGTGGACCACAAGACAGTGGCTTAGAGAGTGCTCCAAAGCGGAGAGAGAAAAGAAGGCAGCCACAGTGAGCACAAAGGAAAGTGCTCTCTCAGCAGGACTGAACGAGACACAGGCTAAATTTCAGGCCCGGTCACCTCACAACTCAACGAACTCAACAATCAAATGATTCTGATTCAAAAGAATATGGAATGAACTCACACTCACCTTTGGAATCAGCATTTGGGAACAGCCTGTTCCATGGCACCTTATTTTTGTGCGGAAGAGAAAGCAAATAGTTCCTAGCTTTTAAATTTATTATACAATTCAGGTCTTCCTGCGATGGGGATCCAAGAATACCTGTCAGATAAAATAATTAGCTGTTAAGTATCAAGGCTGAGGTAAACCTACTGCGTACCCTCAGTGGTGATGGTCTTACCACCTCCAATGCTGACTTTCTGTAACATCTTTTCATGTAAGGTTCTTAACATTTTGGGGGGAGGGGTTTAAGTTCCTTAACATTTTTAAGTTGAGGAAGGTTAAATAAACATCCATGCCTATCCTAGATGAAGAGTCGTTAGAACACTTGTTAATTTCACAGGGAGACCTTCTGGAAGCTCTGGGTAGACAATCCCCAAGGGGTGAGAACCTTACCCAGAATGTGGTTGAGTTGGTCAAGATAGTGCTTCCCTGGGAAGATGGGTCTGTTGGAGAGCATCTCTGCCAGAATGCAGCCGACGGACCAGATATCAATGGACTTGGTATAGCCCTGCCAAGATCAAAGACCACACATGACACCAGTGCTACATGACATACCAACAGGCCTTCCCAATCTGGCGCTCTAATTATAAAATACATATCAGCATCAAGGACAAACAAACAACCACAATTTGACTTTAAGATCCCAGATCATTCAAGAGAGCTTAATTTTACTTCTTCCTTCAAGGTTGTTTAATTCATTAGTAACATAGAATTTCTAAGGCCAGTTGGGAGGTAGAACCAGAATCTTTTTGTAAACTGGAGCTGGAAAACAGGTAACAACACCTGTTGCTTCAGGGAATTAGCGATCCATTTATTAGTGTTGAAAACTTGGAAACGAACTTGAAAGGAGCCGTGCTATCCTTCTAGAGGACCTTGCCTCATTATGTAAATCATTTTAAAAAACATTTTATTAGGGACTCATACAATTCTTATCACAATCCATACATACATCAGTTGTATAAACTACAACTGTACATTCTTTGCCCTCTTCATTTTCAAAGCATTTGCTCTCCACTTAATCCCTTTGCATCAAGTCCTATTTTCCCCAATCCCTCCCCCCTCCCCCTCTCTCATGAGCCCTTGATAATTTATAAATTATTATTTTGTCATGTCTTGTCCTGTCCGGCATCTCCCTTCACCCCCTTTTCTGTTGTCCATCCCCCAGGGAAGAGGTTACATGTAGATCCTTGTAATCAGTTCCCTCTTTCCAACCCACTCACACTCTACCCTCCCAGTATCGCCCCTCACACCCCTGGTCCTGAAGGGATCATCCGCCCTGGATTCCCTGTACCTCCAGCTCCTATCTGCACCAGTGTACATCCTCCTCTCTATCCAGACCTGCAAGGTAGAATCCAGATCATGGTAGTTGGGGGGAGGAAGCATTTAGGAACTGGAGGAAAGCTTTATTCTTCATCGGTGCTACATCACACCCTGACTGACTCATCTCCTCCTCTAGACCCCTCTGTGAGGGGATCTCCAGTGGCCGACAAATGGCCCCTGGGTCTCCACTCTGCACTTCCCCCCTAATTCACTATGGTAAGATTTTTTTTTTCTGATGATGCCTTATACCTGATCCCTTCGACATCTTGTGATCGCACAGGCTGGTGTGCTTCTTCCACGTGGGCTTTGTTGCTTCTCAGCTAGATGGCCACTTGTTTATCTTCAAGCCTTTAAGACCCCAGACGCTATCTCTTTTGATAGCCGGGCACCATCAGCTTTCTTCACCACATTTGCTTGTTCACCCGCTTTGGCTTCAGCAGTTGTGTCGGGAGGGTGAGCACCATAGAATGCCAATTTAATAGAAGAAAGCATTCATGCATTGAGGGAGTGCTTGAGTAGAGGCCCAATGTCCTTCCGCCACCTTAATACTAAACCTGCAAACACAGCCACATAGATCTATTTCCCCATCCTCATATATATATTTGCATACGTACATGACTTTGTCTAGACCTCTATAAATGTCCTTTGCCTCCTAGCTCTTTCCTCTATTTCCCTTGACGTTCCTCCCGCCCCACTATCATGCTCCGTCCCCACCTGGGTTATAGCTCTACCTCTTCGTTACCTTACCCTTGATCATTCCCTACCAGGCCTGCCACTCCCACCTCACCACCAATTTGGATCCCTTGTTGTTCCCTTGTCCCTGGGTTTGTTAACACCACTTCCTTACCCCCCACCTCCCCCTATCCCAAGTCCCCCCGGAACTCATTTTTTAAAGAAGTCAGGATGAAAGCCAACCCTTATTTTCAATATTCTTCTTTTTTTACATTCTTCAGGCATGATTTTTAATTTACAGAAATTCTGTTCTGAGGTAGGGAATCGTGAGTCTGTCTATATCACACAACTGGCAAGAAGGTGTTTCTTGGGTGAGTGTATAAATTGAAGTCTACTGCAAATGCTAGGTATGACAGTAACTGACAAACTGTAGAGGATAGCTGGGTAAGATTTTGTGTGTGTGTGTGATATTATTATGATAATAAAGTTTAGGGTTAAACATAGTGAAGTTTTCTGAGAAAAATGAGTTAAGAATCAAGAATGGAAGAAGGATTAAAAACCTTCAATATGCAGATGACACAACCTTGTTTGAAGAAAGCAAGGACTTGAAGGACTTGCTGATGGCGAGCAAAGACTTCAGCCTTAATTACAACTTAATGTAAAACAAAACAAAAACCCTCATGAGATATGAAAATAATCATTTATAATTTACCAAAGGATCACAAGGGTGGGAGAGGGAGGGGGGAAAAAAGAGAAACCGATACTAAGGGATCAAGTAGAAAGAAAATGTTTTCAAAATGATGGTGATGGGAAATTTGGAACTGTCCCTGGAGGGACAGTTTAAGGGAGGGCCAGGTTACGCCTTGTAGGCAGGTAGAGCTGGGACAAGGGGTTGGATTCCTGGGTCCCTTCTCCGTAACTTTGGCCCCTGAGCCAAATCGTGATTTTCCAGAACCTGGTGTAGGAAGTTCATAGCCCCAGCCAAGTTGTTTTGGATTGGAAATGAGAGGGGGACTATAAAGGGAGGTTTCTAATTTTCGTGGGGGTTTGCGCCCTGAGAGGGCTCCTAATATGTGAACTGGCTGAGGAAGCCGGGCAGAGAAGGCTCCAGTAAGCCTTTGCCCGGAAAGTGGGAGTCCTTGAGAAGGCAGTCTAGGTCACTCAGCCTATCTGTTCAGCAGCCTGGTTACCTGACCTCCCTGTCCTGGCTCAGCTCTTCCCACCGCGCTGAACCATGTTGAAGAGTCTTCTGGTGAGGCAAGTGGTTCCTCTAACCTGGAATGACACGTTCCCACCATACAGCCTCCCTAATTTTCAGCCAATTTGCTGCTTACTCTTCAAAAGTACCGTAAGTTTTAACTGCACTTCTCTGCATAAAGCCCGCCCCAATCTTTAGAATAGTGATTTGGTAACCTTTGGGAATGCAGGATTAGGATCTGGTGCACCTGAGTTAGAATTGTTCCTATGACATTTTAAATGCCTTGTGATTTTTGGTAAATTTCTTAACCCCTCAAAGAGTGTAAGTTTTGTATCTTAAAATAGAGGCAAAGTACTGTGAGGCTTAAACATGAAAATCTTAGAGCATAACTATTTAATAAAAGTGAGCAGCTATTTAAAAAAAATAAAGAAAATGCTGATGACAACATGTACAAATGTGCTTGATACAAGTGATACATGGATTGTTAGAAGAGCTGTCAGAACCCCAATAAAATGATTTATTTTAAAAAATCCTCACAACTGGACCAAAAGGTAACAGATCGAAGAATCACCAATGCATTTGAATTATGTTGCTGTTGAAAGTTCCATGGACTACCTAAAGAGCAAATAGATTTGTCTTAGAAGTATAGCCGGAAGGCTCCTTAGAAACAAGATAGTGGCGAGACTTTGTCTCACGTCCGCTGGACATTTTATCAGGAGAGATCAGTTCTTGAAAGAGGACACCAAGCTTGGTCATGTAGCTGGGCAGTACAAAAGAGGAAGGTCCTTGACAAGCTGGACTGACACAGCAGATGCAACGATGAGTCTGAGCCTGTACAACTGTAAGCATGGCGCACAGTACACAGGGTCCCTGTGAGTCGGAATCAACTCAATGCCCACCACCAAGAATCACTAATTATATTTATCTATATATAGAGAGAGCGCTATGGTAAAGATGAATTTTTAAAAATAATCCTTCCAAAATCTTGAAATCTGTAATATTCAGATGCTCTGGGTAAACATTAAATTAAAGGTAAATTTTACAACACATAACAAAAGAATTCACAAAGAGGAACCAAGCTCCTTGGAGAGAGAGAGAGAGAGAGCGAGTGAGCGCCACCCAGGTCTGCCAAGGGGAAAGCAAGTTAGAGTCTAGGGGCATCTAATACCAGAATCTAAGGCACACTCAATAGTCAAGGCACCTTTTCAGAACCATTCCCAGGAGCCAATATGGGGACAATTTGACCACTGATTCTTACGTGGGAGGAATGGTTTAATCTACTAAATAAATTAATCATGACTAAATCATCAAGAGAGTTAAAATACAGGGGTGTGTGCTTTCATTAGTCAGTGAATACTACTACTAGTGGATGAATCTTTGTTAGAGAGAATGCGTTAACGCAGTCTCCATGTGGACATCACCAACACGGACAGGAACCAATGGGACTTCTGATAAGCAGCAAAGGGAACAAATGAAATGCATAGCGATCACTATCCTAGGTACTCGTGACCTGAAATGGACTGGTATTGACCATTTTGAGCCAAATAATCCTATGTTTGCTGCACTGGAAATGGCAAATTTGAGAACAGTGTCACATCAAGACCTATCTGTGACAGCAATGGTATCCATCTGCATACAAGGAAATTCACATAATACTATTATTCAACTTCACACATCAACCACTAAAGCTAGTGATGAAGAAACTAAGAAATTCTACCACCATCTTCAGTCTGAAACTGAGCAAACATGCAATCAAGATGGATTGGTAATTACAGGAATGTGACAGTTGGAAACAAAGGAAGCAGCAGTAGTCCGACAACACTGCCTTGGTGACAGTCTTGAAGCTGGAGTTTGCATGAAAGAATTTTGCAAGAACAGTAACTTTTCCACAACAGATGCCTCTTATAAACAACACAATCTATAGACAATTGGGCAACCCCTCACAGTAGGGCCACAAGGAAGGGACGAGTAAACCAGAGTGCCGTACAGCACTGATGAGACACACAACATTCTTCTAGTTCTTGTATGCTTCCCTCCCCCACTCCATTATCATAACCCTAGTTCTACCTTACAAATAAGGTTAAACCAGAGCATAAGCTCCCGACACACAGAATCCAGGGCAGATAAACTCCTCAGGTACAGCAACGGAAGCAATTATACCATGAAGGTCGGTGGAAAGTGGGGGGAGAAAGGGGTAACAAATAGCAATGATCAACATATAACCCCACCCCTACCCCCACCCCCAGGGGATGAACAACAAATGTGGGTGAAGGGAGAGAGCAGATGGTGTAAGATATGAAAATAATTATAATTTATCAATGGTTCACGAGAGTGGGAAGTGGAAGGGAAAAAAGGAGCTGATACCGAGGGTTCAAGTAGAAAGAAAATGGTTTCAAAATGATGATGGCAACATATGTACCAATGTGCCTGATACAATTGATGAATGGATTGTTATAAAATGACTATCTTCATAGAATGTCAGTTGAGAAATGTTAAAGGCAAAAGAAACCCCACAGGCAAAAGAAACCCCACATAATTTTGCAATCCCCAGTCTCATCACTGACGCAGACTGGGCCATCTGGAGGTGTAGGATGATGGGGTGAAAGCCTGCTAGAGAGCCAGGCATGCATACCCAGGGTGTCTAGGATCTGTGGCGTTCTTGATGCAAGAGGTCTGAATCTCATGAGAAAGTGGTCGGAAGAGTCTGGAATGTGAGCCATTCTGTGAAACAGCAGTCTGTACTCCGGCAAGTGCTGCTGCCATGGAGAGGAGATGGGGGTGGGAGGGCGGCTATAGATGGGAGTTGACCAAAAGGTCTGAATAGATGAACATAATGCTCGCACACTGGATAGTGTTAGGACTTACTTTTGGGCTAGATGAACTTTGTGGGGAAATTTGGGATGTATCTTGATGAGGTCCTTAAATCCTGACTGTCTCGGCATTGCTAAGAGTACCACACAACAGGAGAGAAACAGGGGAGAGGCAATGTGAGGAGAGGAAAGGATTCTCAGCAAACACACACAGACCTGGGCCTGCAGGATGAACCAAGCTGAGACCCAAGTTGAAACAGAGGCCAGCAGGAGAGGGACTGATTACCACATTGTTTTCATTACCTGCAAGCTTGGGCCTTACCTTGGAATTCAACATGATTTCTGGAGCCCGGTACCAGCGTGTGGCCACGTACTCTGTCAGGAAGCCAGTGTGGTCATGATCTGGGTCTGCAACACGGGCCAGGCCAAAGTCGCAGATCTGAGAGAGAAAAATGAAAGCCATTCTGGGAGATGCTGACCAAGTTGAGAACAAAACAGGAGCAAAAGGAACGTGGCAACAGCAATACAAATGACAGGAAGTGACAGGAATGACTACTAAGGGGCGAATGCTGTGCTGACAACTCAGCAAATGCAGTTATCATGTCACCCTCCCAACAACCGGATGGGCAGCCATGACCATCTACAGCTACAAGACCTATGAGAAGGGGCAGTTCTCTACCTTCCACGATGGCCTAGTCCACAGTACTCTATCACAGGGTACTTGTCAGAGGGCCCCTGCTGGTCTCCCTGTCACCTCCTCCATCCATGTGTGCAGCTCCCTTCTGTTACTCAGACCTCCCTTCCAGCTTTTCTATTGTCTTCCCCAGGCCTGGAGGCACCGCCAGTCTCCCCTTCCCCGGAGTCAAATTCATTCCTGCTGTTCAAATACCCTACTCCTCATACTCAAGTCACAATTTAAACAAACACACCACACACAACCCCCCCACCCTCCATCTTCTAATTTTCCCTTGAAACACAAATAATTGCTGGTTTTCTAGCGATCTGGCCATCCAATCCTTTGCTGTTACAATGACAATGTTTGACAGACTGCAAGGTATCAAAATACAACTATAATGTGTCTAGTCCCAAAGGATTGCAGAATATTTTAATTGTTTGCACCCTCTCTTCCTTCCTCCCAAGGCCATCCTCGCAACTGTGTGTGAGTTCATTGTTGTAGCCACTGTGTCCATCCAACTTGTCACAGGTCTTCTTTTTTGCTGCTCCACTACTTTCACAAACAAGCATGATGTCTTTGTCCTCCTGAGAACATGTACAAAGGAGGTGGGAAGATGAAGCCAATGAGCTCCCTGGCTGCCCTTCTTCTAAGATGGATCTGTTTGTTCTGGCAGTCTGAACATTGCAAAACATCCATTTCTTTATAAACGGATCCATTTATAAATGGGTCCATTCTTCATCCATTTTATGTAAATCAGATGTGCTCTTGTGTTTCCTCATCTCCACCATCAGGAAACAATTTAATTCAAAGGCGAAAGAAAAGATGCAAGTCCTTGTGTTGCAAGGAGAGCCCCAGCAGCCTGATGGGGATGCAGGTGGAGAATAAGGCATTCTCCTTGGGGATGCACGATGAAGACGAAGCCCATGTGGGGAGATAGCACAGGGATTTGACATCCCTGTGGAGAAGTCACCCGGACCTACCCCGATGCAGCCATGGGTGCTGGAGCAACCACGTGGAGCCCCCTGCGAGAGTTGAGATGCTTACACGCTCACTAATTCAGCTTTCCTCCTGCAGTCGGCGTCACTGCGTGTGTTTTGTGAGCTGGAGGGGGACAAATGGACTAATGTTGGACTTGTGGGCTTCTGTAGCACTGTGTTGGGATGTTTTCTTAATGCCCACTTACCCTTTACATAACTCTCTCTTATACATATGGGTTTCTGTGGAGTTGTTTATAAACTACCCAGACTGACACAGGTAGACTCATTACTTATTGGCTAAGACTATGTGTTTATTTGACGGCTAGAACCACTGCAAAGACAGGAGAAATACTTAATCTTTCCCCTTAATGATCAATTTTCATAGCATAAGTAGATAAAAAAGGGTTAGATTGTTTTATTCCCCAAGATGTAGTCAATTAATAGGGCCATTTTAGCCTTCCCATATGTGATGTATTATGCATTCTAGCCTCTAAGATGCCTGTGGCTAAAATTCCATTTTGGAAGAAGTTCTCTGCTATGCTAATGAACAAGCTACTAAGGTGAGATTAAGTCTCCATCATTTAAACAAGTTGGAAATTGAATAAGGAAAACCGAAGAACAAGCAATGTGTTTGAATTGTGCTGGCAAAGAATATTTAACGTGCCATGGGCTGTCAAAAGGACACATAAATCTGTCTTGGAAGTACAATCAGAATGCTCCTTAGAGGCAGGGATGGCTAGCTTTCATCTTGCGTACGTTGGGCATCTTGTCAGGAGAGGAGACCTTGGAGAAGGTACAGCAGAAGAGCGGCGATGCAGAAGAGGGCCCTCCACAAGATGGACTGACACAGTGGCTGCAACGGGTTCAAGCATACAAGTAATTGTGAGGATGGCACAAGACGAGCAGTGTTTTGTTCTGCTGTGCGTGGGCTCATGTGGGTTGGAAGGGACTCGATGGCATCTAACAAGTCTTCACCTTAGTAAAGGGTGAGAACCAATTCACCACCCTTCGTTTCCTTGGAGGATGGTCTGCAGAAAGATTAAAAACCACAGCTTAATCAAAGCCACTTCTCCTCAGTGTATAAAAGCCATCTCGGATACCGAGAAATGACGGGAACATTGGAAGAACTAATGGAAGTCTCAGGAGTGGGGATATTCTAACAACACACACTCACCTAGTACTATTGCACCATCGTGTTGATTCTGCCTGGGGGTGGGGAAGTGTTCTAGAACTGCCTAACTGAAATTCTAAAGGATCCAAATAACAAGCGTTCAGTCGGTGAGGCTGCAGACTGCAGACGTTCTAGGCACGGGGCTCATGGGACTAGGCAACCATGGCCACCTCAAGATAATGACTCAATCGGGACGGAAAAGCTGCTTTCAGACCACTGGCACTCTCCACCCTCATTCACACAGCGCCGTATCTTTCAATGACAGATCATGACTTCAGTGATACTGTACCTGTCTTTGGAATGCGACTCTCTCCTGAATATATACCCATGGGCATGAATGACATACAAGTGTCACTGTTTCTTAATGTGAGTGAGCTGTCACGTAGTGGTGTGTGTGGTGTGACTGTGATTCTAGGAACGATGCCACCACATTTCAAACATTGGCAGACTCATTCGTGGTCCACAGTGTCAGCGGAGCTTTCAGACTACGACAGACTAGGAAGAAAGTCCTAGTGACCTACTTCCGAAAAAGTTTCCCCAATGGAAACTTCAGGGACACAACAGAACACTGCCCAACTCTCTTGCTTTGGACACATTTATCAGAAGGATTCAACTGCTAGAGGAGATAATGTATGGGAAAAGAGAGGGCCAGTGACAGTGACCTTTGTGAGATGGAAAAGCACTGTCACTGCAAATGATGACTGAAGTATACTGGTAATGGTGAGGACACAGGCCCAGGCTTTGTTTTGTTCTACCGAATATCAGGTCTCTATGAGGTGGGAGTCAACTCCATGGTAACCATCTATCTAAATACTTAAAATAGCCTGTTATATTTCTGACTGTGTGTGTCAACTGGGCTCTAAGAACAGGAGCGGGTATAGATGGCTAACAAGAAAAACGTGCACATGCACGTGCATGGACACATATGTATGGGTGATAACTATGGCGTGTAAAGTAGTTCTAGAGAAATCAGTTTGCTCTATTCTCAATTTGAAATATGTCCAAGCAGAAATAAGAGTCAACCTTCCCCAGAAACACTATCTACTTAAAATATTCATTGTGAAGGTCTCTCTATAAACAAACAGAAGCAATCTGCAACAACAGTGTCGGGATGATAAAAAACCCAAAAGCATCAGGCAAAGCACTAAGCATAAAACATTTATCGGTCGCCTTTTTTTCTCCCAGGAAAATCATTTAGCGCCAAAGAAGCAGTATGGCCACCCGCAAACATAGCTTCAATCTGTAGTGCCCAGCCTCGCTTTGAGGTGCACAGATCAGTGGGAGATGCCTAGGACTCTTATTCCATAGGCTACCTCCCATGAAGCAATCTGCACCAATGAAGTGCCTAAATCAGAACGCTCCTTAAGGGTGAGAGTCAGCCCACTCCTCTCTGTTGTAGGAAGACCTCCTGTACCGCAACCTGTAGGGTAGCAGCTGCCTATTTCACACATCCAATACTCCTTTGAAATAATGTAATAAAAAAATTATCATCTCCGTCTTAGTGAAATGAGTAGTGCCTGGTGTCTTGCAGCAAAAGCTTGTGTTAAGCAGCTATTAAGACACAATCAGGGGTCTTTAATTCCCAGAAGGAAGACAGTAAGAAAGGTAACAAAAAAGCTCAGACAAGAAACCAATCTAAAAGAGCCACAGCCTCTTCTGTTCTGAGACCAGAAGTAGATTGGTGGTTGCCTCTCATCACTGACAGTTCTGACATAATATAGTTGGTACTAGACAGGGCAGACAAGAATTAAGAAAACAAATACTCATTAAAAAACAAAAAACAAACCTAAGGCAAACTGTAGTAGTAGAGAACAGAGGACCTCCTGAGATACGCTTTAAGCCAAGGCTCCTCAAACTTTTTAAACAGGGGGCCAGTTCACTGTCCCTCAGACCCGTTGGAGGGCCAGACTATAGTTTTTTAAAAAAACCAACTACGAACAAATTCCTATGCACACCACACACATCTTATTTTGAAGTAAAAAACAAAACGGGGCAAAAACATCCAGCGGGCCAGATAACTGTCCTTGGTGGGCCGCATGTGGCCCGTGGGCCGTAGTTTGAGGATGCCTGCTTTAAGCCTAGAGGAAGACTACCCCAAGATTACCATCTAGCACAAAATAAAGGACCTTCCCAGTAAAATCGGTGTCTTTCTTCAGGAAGCCTTAAATAGCCAATGATTTCTTAAAAGAAAAATGAAAAGATAGAGGGGCAGGGAAACAAGAGTATTAGAGAAAGGGAATAATCAGAATACAACTCAGGACAATGTTGACATAGTGCATTAAATTTAATCACCAAAAAGTTTGGGCACTTTATGGCAAAACTATCCAATGGAAACCTAACATGCTGTACAAACTTACACTCAAAATGCGGTAAAATATGATTTTAAAAAAACAAGGTACAAGCTTTCATTTCTCTGGCATATCTATGTAGAAGTGGAAAGATCACATAGTAAACTCTATGCTAAAGCATTCTAAGGAACTGTCCCACTGTTTTCAAAAGTGGTTCTCATTTTATATTCCCATCAACAACCTCCCCAAACACTTATCTTAAAAAAAAATTTTATTAGCATTTTATCCACGTCATACAATTCAATAATTCAATCATATCAGGAGTTGTACAACTGTCGCCAAATTCAATTCTAGAACATTTTATTCTTCCTTGTACTTACTGTTATTCTTGTAACTATATTTTTTCCTAATTGTGGCAAAATATACATATTAAAAACATTTTCAAACTCCACAACTTCTACTTGTATAATTCAGTGCCATTGATTATATTCTTTATATTTTACAACTACTCGTGATAACCTTTTCCAAATCATTCCACTACCATTGGCATAGACTCAATTGTCCCCCTAGGTTATCTGACTTATCTGTCTAGTCATCCTCATTCGCTGCCGACAATTCCAACTCACAACAACCCCAAAGAACAGATTAGATGTCCTTATGGGAGCAGAAAGTGGCATCTTTCGAGGTGTGGCTGGTACTATGAGCTATTAGTAGACCCTGTAGTTCGTAGCCCAACACATAACCCACTGCACCCACTATATTACCAGGGCATCTTACAACCATCTGAGGGCACGTGAAATGGTGTATTGTTGTGGTCTGATGTGCTGACGGCTGATGACATCGACAAGGTCTCTTTCTGCTGCACGGTTGTTTCTATTTCTTCCTTAGAAAAATGTCTACTCAAGTCCTTCTCCTTTAATTTTTACCTGGGATTTTTATTAATAAATTGTGTCAGAGTTCTTTATATGTCCTAGATCTGAGTGTCCCTTACCAGATGAAGAGCTCTAAGTTATCTCCTGACCCCAATTTTGTGTGGTCTTCTCACTTTCTGGATATGTATTTATCTTGATAAAATCCAGGATGCTTTCTCTTGTGCTTTTGGGTGACACATCTAAGACATCTTTGAATAACCCCAGAGTCAAAGATTTACTTCTATGCTTGCTTAGAGTATTACAGTTTTAGCTCTTAATTTAGGGTTGTAATGTATTTCAGTTTATCTGTGTGTTTGGTGTGAGGAAGAAGTTATTTTGAGTATGGATATCCAATTATCCCAAGGCATTATGTTGAAATAATTATTCTTCCACATTGAATTGGCTTGACACCCTTAGTATTAAAAAAAAAAAATCAACTGGCCATAAATGCTTATGTTTACTTCTGGACTAGATTCTATTCCATTGCTATTTCTGTTTATCCTTATTCTATGCTGACTAATATAGCTTCTAGTAAATTCTGAAACCACAGTGTGGGCTTTCCAACTGTTCTCTTTTCCCAAACTTTTTGGGTTATTCTGAGAACTCTGAATTTTTAAGACTATTCTAGGGTCAGCCTGTCAATTTCTGCAAAAAAATCCAGCTAGAGCTTTGGTAAGAACTGCACTGAATCTGTGAACCAATTTGTGAAGTACTGCCACCTTAACAATGAACGTAAGTCTTCCAGATCCAGACACGGCTGTCTTTCCATGTACCTACCTAGGGCTTCTGGAATCCATATGCGATGTAGGAGATGGGCTTCACAGCCCTAATTCACATCTAAGATATCCTTAGCTTTCCCTGCTTGTGAAGCTCTGTTACTTCTCAAAGCAGAATATATAAATGCTGGAGCACGGCGAGGGCTGCAAGGGATCTGAGCTATTCCTATTTATTTGAAATGACTTTTCTCCTATAAATGACACAGAGGCTAAGTTTTCTCAAGGGACCTTGATGGAATGTACTAAAAACTATCAATATTGAAACAGATGATGTTAAAATTACATATAATGTACACAATCCTGTTCATATACAAAACAGTACACATGCAAATACATAGGGAAACGTTTGTAAGAAAAGCCATTAATTTGAGGTAGAAAGTAAATGAAGAGGGTCAAGGATTTTTATTTACATTTTTGGTCCTTACAAAATGTTCTACTATAATTTGGGTGTAATTTTAATTAAGAACAGGAGACTGTTCTCCTGCAAACTCATTCACTGCCATCAGGTCAATTTGATAGGACGGGGTAGAACTGCCTCTAGGGTTCCCAAGACTGCAACTTAGTGAGAGTAGGAAGCCCTGTTTTGTTCCAGAAGACCAGGTCCTAAATATGTAGGATAAAGAGCCAAACTGACCTTGAGATCACAGGTGGTATTGAGCAGCAGGTTGGAAGGTTTGAGGTCACGGTGAAGGACGTTCGCTGAATGAATATATTTTAACCCTCTGAGGATCTGGTAAAGAAAATAGCAGATGTGGTCGTTGCTGAGGTGTTGTGTCTTCAAGAGCTTGTAGAGGTCTGTCTCCATGAGGTCCTGTACTATGTATCTGTTTGTAGAGGTTAAGGTAACACACCAAATGGCTGGTCAGCGAAACACTGAAAACAAAACACACCTCTTTGGACCCTTTATGTAATAGGCCTGTTGCTACAGCACGAGGCTTCAGAAGGAAATGAGAAATAGAAAACTAGGTACTCTGTGGGTTCCTTTTTCAAGGCTTGTGAAACAAGATGAATTATACCTCCCTGCTCTGGTTGGGTCTCTAGGGTCCCTATAAATGGAAATGGACTCAATCAGAGTGGGCTGATCTTTTGTGGGGGAGGAGATTTGATTGATCTGGACTGAGATCTAAAAATGGACTCTTATGGAGATTGTAGTCAGTATTACCTTCTTGGCCTTCAAGTTGTCCACCTTCAATAAGCCCCCCTTCCCAAGGATGCTAGAAAAGGTTGAGGAAGGGATAGTGTCCAACACGCATTATAGATTCCATTTCCCCTCTCCTTCCTTCATTCATATATATGCACACGAGGGGCTTAAAACAGTTTGTGGGTAAAGTCCATGATCTTTAATTCCATTTCCCCACAAACTTTCTGCAGCCCCTTTGCTCCTGCAAGATGAAGTGCATCAGTGAGATTCAAAGGGGCTGTGACATGACAAGCCGGCATCTGAAAGAGGCTTGATTTTCAAGGCAAAAGGTAGAAACAGGACCAACTGGCAGTAGCAGCAGAAGGCATTTCACTTAAAATATCACAACTTAGTAACAGAGCTGTTTAAAAATGGAAAGAGCTGCCTGGAGACAGAGAGCTGCCGCTCCCTGGACGGGCTGCATGCAAATTGGGCAGAATGGCTGGAACCCTGTACTAGCCTAAACAGACGGACTTATCTCCTCTGCAGCATGCTCTTTTCAGAAGATGGAATACCTCCACCTATCAATGTCTTCTCTCTTCCTTTCCCCTGCTAACTTCTCCTAGACCAGTGGTTCTCACCCTTCCTAATGCCCTGACCCCTTTAATCCAGTTCCTCATGTGGTGGTGACCCCCAACCATAAAATTATTTTCGTTGCTACTTCATAACTATAATTTTGCTACTGTTATGAATTGGGCGATACCTGTGAAAGGGTCATTCGACCCCCAAAGCGGTCACAACCCACAGATTGAGAACTGCCGTACCTAGACCATTTCAGTCAAAATCGCTACATGCTAGTTATAGTTAAGTCACAGGTTTTCAGGACTTGGGGGACCTTCAAGGCAGGATAGTCTGGTTCCTTCATTTTAAAGATGAGGACACTAAGTTCCTAAAGGATGAGGTGACACTGTTTATCATGGGGCAGTCTATTTAACCAGTGGAGAGCCAGGGCACTCTCTGTATTAGTTTACTACCTTTCCTTATCGCAATCCCAACAAACCATACCCTGAATGGGGAGGACGGGACATGGGTGAAAATGGTATTAACAAAGATAGTACTACTCTTTAAGGATATCTTTACTGACAAGGAAATAAGAGATGATAAATGATGACGATAAAAATGGTTCTAACCAACACCAAGAATCAGAGGAATACTTTTAAAGACGCAGACTACCATTTCCTATTACATGTGCTTACTTGACTCTGTTCAAACTTCAGAAAAGGTTGCCTGGCATTTATTCAACAAGGTGAACTATCTGTGACAGCAGTTGCCTGAAAAGGATACACGTCCTTCATCTGATCGATGGTTGGTGCTCGGATAATATCATTAATGCCAATGATGTTCTCATGTCTGAAGCGCAGTAAGATTTTGATCTCCCTCAGGGTTCTCTGGCAGTAGGTCTGATGCTCAAATGGGCTTATTTTCTTGATAGCGACTCGAACTTTGTTGACGTTATCATAAGCAGAGCTAAAAAGGAGACAAAGAAGGAGATGGTATTAGAAAGATGTAATCAGTGAAGTTGCATAGTTTAACACTTTGTACACTACTTGCATCACACCTCTTAAGAAGCAATAACTTATAATTTATCAAGGGGTCACGGGTTTGGAAGAGTGAGGGAGGGAGGGGGGTAGGAGGGAGGGAGAGAGGGAGGGAGGGAGGAAAGAGGAGTTGCTCCCAAGGGCTCAAGAAGAAAGAAAATGTTTTGAAAATGATGATGGCAACATATGTTCACATATGCTTGACAGAATTGATGTATGGATTGTTATAATAGCTGTAAGATCCCCAATAAAACGATTAAAAATAATAGTAAAAGAACTCCATAGGGTTGGTTTCCAAGGCTGTTAACTCATCTTTCTCTTGAGCAGGGGGCTACCATGCTCAAATCATCGACCTTGTTGGTCATCAACCCAACACCTAACCCACGGTGTCACACTCCTTTGGTAGGTGATGGAAATAAACAAGTCACTCGCTGCTTTTAGATCAGGCATCTGAGATCATCTCCCATCCATTTCCACTTGAAAAGAAAGAGGGGTCCTCTCAGTGGGAGAGTGGACCAAGATCTATCTGTTCGACCTAAGCATTTTAGAGGTTGCAATCTGCTACCAACAACTTTTTCTCTGCAGGCTTCTCTTTGAGATTTTCCTTTAAAAATGTTATTTGTCGGAGGGAGGGAAAAAAAAAAAAAAGAGGACCTGATGCAGAGGGCTTAAGTGGAGAGCAAATGCTTTGAGAGTAATTAAGGCAAAGAATGCATGGATGTGCTTTATGCAATTGGTGCATATATATGCGTGGATTGTGATAAGAGTTGTATGAGCCCCTAATAAAATGTTTTTAAAGAAAAAAAAAGAAACCATAAAAAATGTTATTTGTCACTATTCATTAGCTTGACACATATAATTTATTGGAATACCTTATTAATCTCTATTGGCCATACACCCTCCCCCATTTTCTTTAACTATACCTCATAAACAATATGGTTCCAACTTGAGATCTTAATCCAATATTTGACAATACACAGCCCTTGAATGGATTAATTTTAGGATATTTAAATGTTTTTCTTTCAACAGATATACTTGCTCCTTTTGGAAACAAAAACAAAAAGGTGAAATAATTTGCTCCAGTTTAAAAGAGATTGAGTGCGTGCCCCAACAGACTGGACTGGAAAACACTCCTAAAAGCCAACAAACAGTCCTTGAACTACCTACAAGCTTTTCTTTCTTGTGTTTCATTTTGTTTTTTGTCATTGGTTTGTTTTTGTTTTGTGGCATATTGTTGCTTGGTTTTGCTCTGTCTTGTTTTGGTGCATGTTATTATCTCCGCAGGTCTGTCTAAATAAGATAGGTTGGATGAACAATCTGGAGGAGAAAACAACGGGACCGACAGTTCCGGGGGGACATGGGAGAGGGGGAGGTGGAGAGAAAGGTAGTGGTGTTAACAAACCCAGGGACAAGGGAACACTAAGTGATCCAAATCGGTGATGAAGAGGATGTAGGAGGCCTGGTTAGAGTGTGATCAAGGGTAATGTAACCAAGAGGAATTACTGAAACCCAAATGAAGACTGAGCATGATAGTGGGACAAGAGGAAAGAGCTAAGAGGTAAAGGGCATTTATAGAGGTCTAAATAAAGGCATGTACATAGGCAAATATATTTATATATGAGGATGGGTAAATCTATGTGCATATATTTACAGGTTTAGTATTAAGGTAGCAGAAGGACATTGGACCTCCACCTCAGTACTCCACTCAATGCAAGAATACTTTCTTCTATTAAATGGGCATTCTATGATGCTCACCTCCCTGATACAATCTCTGAAGACAAACGGGTACATAAGCAAATGTGGCAAAGAAAGCTGGTGATGCCCAGCTATCAAATGATATAGATACCATCTGGGGTCTTAAAGACTTGAAGGTAAACAAGCGTCCATCTAGCTCAGAAGCAACAAAGCCCACATGGAAGAAGCAGGCATAATTAAAACAAAAAATCTTATCATAGTGAATGAGGAGGGGTAGTGCGGAGTAGAGACCCAAAGCCCATTTGTAGGCCACTGGACAACCCCTTACAGAAGGGTCTTGGGGAGGAAACAAGCCAGTCAGGGTGCGATTAGCATGTAGTTCCTAAATGCTCCCCCCCCCCCCCACCTGACTATCATGGTCTCAATTCTACCTTACAAATCTGGCTAGGTCAGAGGATGTATACTGATACAGATAGGAACTGGAAACACAGGGAATCCAGGGCAGATGATCCCTTCAAGGCCAGTGGTGTAACTAGTGATAACAGGAGGGTAAAAGGAGGGTAGGTTAGAAAGGGGGAACCGATTATAAGGATCTACATGTGACCTCCTCCCTGGGGGACAAACAACAGAAAGTGGGTCAAGGGAGACGTCGGACAGGGCAAGATATGACAAAATAATAATTTATAAATTATCAAGGGTTCATGGGGGGGGGGAGGAGGGAGGGGAAAAATGAGGAGCTGATGCCAGGGGCTTAGGTGGAGAGCAAATGTTTTGAGAATGATGAGGGCAATGAATGTACAAATGTGCTTTACACAATTGATCTATGTTTGGATTGTGAGAAGAATTGGATGAGCCCCTAATAAAACAATTTTTAAAAAAAGATATTAAGTGCAAGCAATTTCAAGTCCTGAATACATTCTATTCTTAGAACTACAAATCGGGAACAGGTGCCGGTTGGTAAGGTAAGAGGTGCCTGTTGATGGTTTCATGTTGCATACGCCAAAACCTGTTAAACTGCACTTTACATATTTGCAGCTTACTGTACAAGTTATTTCTCAATAAAGTGGTTAAAAAACCAAAACTTAAATAAAAAAAAAACACGGGGCTCTCTGGCTCTGTCTTGGTCCCAGGACCAGTGCGCTAAGAATACATTCCAGAAATGTAATGACTAGTGAATGCAGAGAAAGAAGTTCATGTGCTTCTGGAAGTAATGTTTTAGCAGCTGTTTTATGATCATTTGAGAAGGAAAAGGGAACCAGCATGAGTTGATTATGAAACAAGTCAAGCTAAACTAAATTCATTTCCCATTTTCATAAGGTTTCTACAACATCAGGGTGATGTCAGAGCCGCGGTAAAGTTTAGACATTCATCAAGTACAACCCACTTGTGTGCTTTCAGTTAGGACTGGTGGTAAAAACAAAACATGATCCTGAGTTTAAAGAAGCTCCCAATTAAGTGAGGGCAGCAGACTAAAAGGACAATGTACACTGCCTTTTAGTCTACCTAGTAAAGCACTTTTGAAACACAGAGAGGTTGGGTATATTAAACCCAAAAATGGGTATAAAAAAGAGGATGTAAAGAAAACGAGAAGGCCTGCAAACCAAGCAGTCCACGAAAACAGCATTTTCAGAAAGCAACAACTGCGGGAGGTAAGGTGTGGGAGGATGAATACAAGTTCATATGACCTTCCTATCCAAGAGACATCACACTGAGAAATCCATCCTTCATTCTGGTAGTTGAAAGAAGCCCTTGAGTCATGAGTGCTCCAGTCCCAAGTACAAGTATTAAACTGCTGTCTAGTGCTGCTAGCTGCCATCACGTCACCCCCAACTCATTGGGAACCACCCACAATAACAGTAAATACTGTCTGGTCCTGCACTATCCCTAGGATGGGTTGAGGATCCGATTATTGTGATCCACAGGGCTTTCACTAGCTGATTAACTTTTCACAAGTAGATTGCCAGACCTTTCTTCCTAGTTAGTCCTAGTCTGGAAAGTCTACTGAAACCTTTTCAATATCACAGTAAGGGCAAAGCCTCCCCTGACAGATGGGAGGTGGAGATGATGGGGCAGCTGGCTGCTGTGTGTGAGCAGAACTGGTCAGAGAAACGAGCCTGGGTCTGAGCTTGCTCTGATGAAGTATGGCAAAGCAGCACACACATCACAGATTGCTTTTCTCTTTCTACATAATCTGCATTTTAACGTGAACTTTCTTTTGTCATATTTTCCCTCTAACACTATGAAACTGAAGAGTCAAGATTTCACCAACTGCCTAAGTGCAGACATGTAGCACACATACAAAAAGATTTAGGAGCTTTTGTTATAAGAGTAAACTATGACTTAGGGAGAAATAGCAGAGCCCCGGAATAAGGACAGCAGTTTATATTCAAGAGAAAGTGAGGCCAGCTTGGAATGTTACTGAAAGTATACAGAGTAGTTCAAAATGTGTTAAATGTTAGTCAATTTTTTTCTTTATCAAGTATTGTCTACATTTTATAAGGCACAATGGACACTGGTGTCCTTGGAGTGTACTCAAAGACACACACACATGCGTTGTCATCAGGTACCATGCAGCTGACTCCGTCTGAGAGCAAACAGCAGGCTGTGTAGTCCTGCACTATCTTCAAGACTGTTGCTACGTTCAAGCCCATTGTTTTGCCTCCTGCATCATTCTATCTCACCGAGAATGTATTATGTAAATTATGATGGATGTAGAGGAAACCCGTTAATGCATGGTTCTCAACCTTACTAATGCTGTGACCCTTTAATATAGTTCCTCATGTTGTGGTGACTCCCAACCACAAAATTTTCGTTGCTACTTCATAACTGTAATTTTTCCGCTGTTATGAATTGTCATGTAAATATCGGATATGCTGGATGTATTTCATTGTTACAAATTGAACATAATTAAAACAGTGATTAATCACAAAAAGAATATTTAATTATATATTGTGAAATATTTGTTTCTAATTACAAATAAATGAAATGTCTTGAAGTATGGAGTACCATGGGTAACAGTCTTAATATAACAGTGAACTACATTACTACATTTTGCCTAACATCATGTGAAGGTTGAGATGATAGCTTTTTTCTCAGCAGATTAATATATCTGCATGTGGGTGACCACCTGGAGACATGCAGAGGAGCAGTATCTGGGTTCCT
The DNA here is from genome assembly GCF_050624435.1 of Tenrec ecaudatus. Taxonomy (NCBI): domain Eukaryota; kingdom Metazoa; phylum Chordata; class Mammalia; order Afrosoricida; family Tenrecidae; genus Tenrec; species Tenrec ecaudatus. Next base: position 20,222,045 of record NC_134545.1, read on the forward strand.
AAGACCATCGGGGATACCGTATATACTCAAGTATAAACCGACCTGAGTATCAGCGGAGGCAACCTTAATTTTACCACAAAAACTGCATTAAAAATGTGCTGGAAAACTCAGCTTATACTCAAGCATATATGGTTTATTTTCCAATGGTCTTAAGCAACCCCTGTGAAAGGGTGGTTCGACCCCCAATAGGGTCTGAGTCCATAGGTTGAGAACCGCTGTGCTAATGGTTATCATTAACGTGGCTCCACTGGAGAACCTGGTTTAGCTGAGGAGCTCTAGGCAGGGCCATCCTCTCAAGAGTTGCCATTTAAATAGAAACCTGAAGGGTGAACAGAAGCTAGCTGGTGCCGGTCTTTTACCTTCTCTCATGTACTTAAAAAAAAAATCATTTTATTGGGGGCTCAGCTCATACAACTCTTATCACAATCCATACATATATCCATTGTTTCAAGCACTTTTGTACATGTTTCCGTCATCATTCTCAAAGCATTTGCTTTCAACTTGAGCCATTGATATCAGCTATTTTCCCCTCCCTCCCCCATGAACCCTTGGTAATTTATAAATTATTATTATTCTGTCATATCTTACACCGTCCGATGTCTCCCTTCACCCACTTCTCTACTGTCCGACCCCCAGGGAGGAGGTTATATGTCGATCCTTGTATTCTGTTCCCCCTTTCTCCCTCACCTTCCCTCCACCCTCCCAATGTACCCTCTTAAGAGGCAGACTTGACCTCCTAAGAGGCAGGGAGGGCTGGTACACTCGAGTGGGGGTGGCTGGGGCTGCAGTGTACCCAGCAGAGAAATCCTGGCTCCAGATGAGGCGCAGCAACAGGCTGAGCTGGTAGCTGTGCTAAAGTGTACTTCCACCACAGCTGAATAAGAAAGGGGCCTAAGTGGCCATTTTAAATGATCTCTTCCATTGTGCTACGCAGAACCAACTAGCAAAAAAGGACCCCATTGCAGTGGCCCAACAATCGTGCAAGATCACGCTGAGAGCAATTGGATAAGCACCTTGTGTTTTCAACAGATGAAGTCTGCCTCTTATGAAGGTACATGAGACATGGTAGTAAAAATACTGATAATTTAATTTTTTATTATTTTTTTTAGAAAGTATTTTAAAGGTGAATCAAAAGACCTGGATGAACTGCTATGTCTGTGTGTGAGATGTGTGTGTGTGTGTGTGTGTGTGTGTGTGTGTAAGCAGCAGTAAGTAGGAGACTACTAATAAACATGGACTAGACTGGGGATTCTGACAGACTCTTGTTTGGAAGCAAGTGTGGACTTTGCAATGACTGAAATAGACAATCAACCATAACACAAACAAACAAACTCATTGCCATTGTGTCAGCGCTGACTCAGCTAAAAAGGGTAGGGTAGAACTGACCCTGAGAGTTTCTGAGTCTTTCTTCTGAGGAGCAGCTGGTGGTTTTGAACTGCTAAACCTTGCAGTTAGCAGCCCAATGTGTAAACCATCGGTCAAAAGGAAAGTGGGGAGGCACATGCCTGCAGTTTGGGGAGGCTGAGCCCACGCCTGGAGTAACAAAACGTAGAGAAGAGTGCCTGGGTCTGAAGTCTGAGGAAAGGCAGCATTTAGAGATCTGGAGGAGGTGGATGAAGGATGGAGGATGGAGGATGGAAGAGGAGGTGGCAGCATCAGCAACACTGGCTGTTGTGTGGGATCTGGTTACCGAACAATAAGGCAACTGAGATTAACATTAAAAACGCAGATGGCAAACCTGCACTATGTCCGACTTCTCTTTCGAGAAGACCAAGGGTGCATGCACACTAAACTAATACACAGTCAAAGGCCTACAGGAATGTAAAGTGGATTGTGGGCTATGGTTAATAAAAATGCCACAAAAGTTATGACACACTTACCTGACAATATTACTTGTTAGAGAAATTGTGTGCATATGTATCTGTGTGCACCCACGCACTCTCTCCAGGAGAGAGTGGCTGGGAACACTGTACTTTTTGCAGTTTTTCTATACACCTAAATAAAATTACTCTAAAATCAGTCTATTAAAAACTTTTTAAACGAACAGATACTTTTTCTGTGACAATGAGCATATGAAATGATGATGGATGAATCACCAGGGAAATGCACATTAAAACCACCTATTAAAAACCCACTGCCATCAAGTCAATTCTGACTCATATTGACCCTATAGGGCAGAGTAGAACTTTCTAAGACTGCTGACCTTACAGGAACAGACTGCCTCTCATTTTTTACCTGTAGAGTAGCTGGTAAATTCAAACAACTGACCCTTTGGTTAGCAACTCAACACTGAACCTGCTGAATCATTGGTGCTATTTCTCTCACACACATCCATTAGAATGGCTAACATGCCCCACCCCCAGAATAATTTATTTCAGATGGCACTGAATATGCAGCTCTAGAAGGGCATATCTGATTGGAGCACACAGGTGCAGATGAAGGGGGAGGAGGAGAGAGTGGAGCACATCCTGTCCCACCAAGTCTTAAGTACGATATTCCTGATTAGAGCAGCCAATACACAGAGAGGACCACATGGCTGGCCCTATTGAGACACAGCATTCCTCACTGACCCATAGCCCTACAGGAGACAACACTGGAGACACAGTATGGGAATTGCACCCAATCTGATGCTGCCACACTGAGGCAAAACACTAAGGGGGTGCAACAGAACAGCAAGGGAATGGAGCAGCGAGGTCCCCGTGGAATGCTGAAGGTTGACTTTGGAGCCTGGGCATGGAGCCCCAACAGACTGACTGGAAAACACTCCTAAAGGCCAACAAACAATCCTTGAACTAACTACAAGCTTTTCTTTCTTGTTGTGTTTCGTTTTTTTTGTCATTGGTTTGTTGTATACTGTTGCTTGGTTTTGCTGTCTTGTTTTGGTGCATGTTATTGTTTCCACGGGTCTTTCTAAATAAGATAGGTTGGATGAACAATCTGGAGGAGAAAATATCGGGACTGACAGTTCCCGGGGGACATGGGAGAGGGGGAGGTGGGGGGAAATTTAGTGGTATTGACAAACCCAGGGACAAGGGAACAACAAGTGATCCAAACTGATGGTGAGGAGGGTGTAGGAGGTCTAGTAGGGTGTGATCAAGGGTAATGTAACCAAGAAGAATTACTGAAACCCAAATGAAGACTGAGCATGATAGTGGGACAAGAGGAAAGTTAAAAGAAATAGAGGAGAGTTAGGAGGCAAAGGGCATTTATAGAGGTCTAAATAAAGGCATGTACATATGCAAATATATTTATATATGAGGATGGGTATATAGATATATGTGCATATATTTAAAGGTTTAGTATTAAGGTAGCAGAAGGACATTGGGCCTACACTCAAGTACTCCCTCAATGCAAGAATACTTTCTTCTATTAAATGGGCATTCTATGATGCTCACCTTCCAGACACAACCGCTGAAGACAAAGCGGGTGAACAAGCAAATGTGGTGAAGAAAGCTGATGGTGCCGGCTATCAAAAGATATAGCGTCTGGGGTCTTAAAGGCTTGAAGGTAAACAAGTGGGCATCTAGCCCAGAAGCAACAAAGCCCACATGGAAGCAGCACACCAACATGTGCCATCACGAGGTGTCAAAGGGATCAGTTATCAGGCATCAGCAGAACAAAAAGTCTTATCATTGGGAATGAGGGGGGCAGTGCAGAGTGGAGACCCAAAGCCCATTGGTAGGCCACTGGCCATCCCCTTAGAGAAGGTTCTGGGGGAGGAGACAGCCAGTCAGGGTGCGATGTAGCAAAGATAAAACATACAACATTCCTGTAGTTCCTAAATGTTCCCCCGCCACCCCCCACCCAGCTATCATGATCCCAATTCTACCTTAAAAATCTGGCTAGACCAGGGGATGTACACTGGTACAGAAAGGAACTGGAAACACAGGGAATCCAGGGCGGGTGATCCCTTCAAGACCAGTGGTGTGAGTGGCGATACTGGGAGGGTGGTTTAGAAAGGGGGAACCAATTACAAGCATCTACATGTGACCTCCTCCCTGGGGGGCAGACAACAGAAAAAAAGTGGGTGAAGGGAGACATCGGACAGGACAGGGCAAGATATAACAAAATAATAATTTATAAATTATCAAGGGTTCATGAGGGAGGGGAAAATGAGGAGCTGATGCCAAGGGCTTAGGTGGAGAGCAAATGGTTTGAGAATGATGAGGGCAATGATTTACAAATGTGCTTTACACAATTGATGTATGTATGGATTATGGTAAGAGTTGTATGAGCCCCTAATAAAACGATGTGTGTGTGTGTGTGGGGGGGATATATATCTATAGGAATGGCTAACATGAAAATGACACACCCACGTGGAGATGGCAAGCATGTAGAAAGGTGAACTCATAGTTTGCTGGTGGGACTGCAAAATGGTGCAACCAGTACAGAAAAGGGCTGGGCAGTCTCTTAACAAGTCGATGGCCACTTGGACTCATGGTGACCCTTTCTCTCTACAGTGGGTTGAGTCACAGGATTTTGCTGGCTGACTTTCAGAAATACATGACCAGGTCCTTCTTCCTACACTATTGTAATCTGGAAGCCCCCCTGAAAAACCATTCAACCACGCAGCAACACACAAGCCTCCACAAGAGCTGAGGGGAGGCAGTGCTTGAAAGTACTTACTGGCCAAGTCCCCTGTGCAGAACATGAGAAGTCTACGAATGAATCCGTATTGTCTTCTCCCTTATCATACAAAGAACACAAAAACAAAACTAAACCCATTACTGGTGAGTTCACTGATTCATGGTGATCCCTGTATAAGAGTAGAACTGTTCCATAGGGTTTTCTGGGTTGTTATCGTCGTGGATGCTGATCATCAGCTCTTAATTCCACAGCATGCTGTGTCTAAATACATTAGAATAATCAACTGTTAGGCTAAGCAGTCAAGTGAAAGCCTTCACTTACTATACAAGGGGGCTTCAAAAAATCCATGGGAAAATTCTGTTAATTTTTAATTAGACTTTTCCACAAACTTAAACACATAACTGTCAATTGGAAATTTGGTGAAAGTTTTACAAAGCAGATGAGTTTTCCATTCTACAATCCACACACTTTTAGTTTCCTGTCACTGACTTCAATCTTCTCCCCGTACCATCCTACCATCCACTCCTAAGCCACTGCCTGCCTGTGTGTGTTTCCATTCCTCCTCCTTTCTTAACCTTGTAAACTTTGTCCTTGGTAATAAATAATGCCCTTTAAATCTCAAATGGTTGATTATTCTAAGGTATGCACATCTCACTAGTGTTATTGTTCCCCTGCCGGCCTGTTTATTTCCATACAGAAGAGTAACTTCGGGTCATAGGAGGTTCTACCAGTCTCCATCCAACCAGGAAGCCTCATCTTTTTTTGAATTGTTATCCACAGCTTCAGGACAATTGATATGGTTTTCCATGAACATTCTGAAGCTACCTCACATACCCTGCAATTCCACTTGAAAACAAATGTCTGCAGCAGCTTTATTCATATTTGCCTCACACTAGGAACCCAAACACCTGTCAACAAGGAAACAGAAAATGGGTGCATTATCGCCATGCTGTGGTGGAAAATACTGCAATAAAAAGGAAAGCAACAACTGATATATATACAAGATGCATCTGAAAACAGTATCCTAAGTGAAATAGGCCAGGCACAAAGAGTACAAACTTTTCCATTCATATGACATTCTAAAACAGCTCAGACTAATCTACACGGATAAAATACTGCCTTATGTAGTTACAAACATGGCCTTTACAAGGCCTTCCTCACAACAAAATGACTGGGTGACACTATGCAGTAAGGTGCTGGTGGGCCACACCAGGAGGGAATGAATAGCTTGCTAGCAAGCAAAATTAGGTGCAGGGAACCCTGTTGGGGGAAAGGTCAGGCACTGGTCAGTTTTCCCATCTCTCTAGGATTTGAAAAAGAGCCAACAGAGTCAATTCCCAAGAAGATGAGGGACCTCATTATCATCAAGAACGAAGCCCGGAGAAGAGCAGGTCCACTGGACCCTGGGTCACTTGTACTGAGAAGCTGCAAGACGCAGGGGACAAAAAGCTGGACTGCTAGAGGCAGCACAAAAACGGCAAGGAGCAGAGTAAGAATTGGCAATGGCAGAACCAGGAGAGCAGCGCAAGATGGTACAATATGCCTTCCCAACCCCATGGCACAAGGTGGTACCGTGAACATGTTGACCTATGGAGTGGGAGAGCTGGGCACCTCAAGGAAGGAGGCTTCCTGGGAGAGCGGGGTCCCTTCATGCATTTGTCAATGGAGCTGGAACATAGGAAAGAGCAGGGCAGAGTGAGGCTAGGCCTAAGAGTCAGAGAGGCAAGAAGGCTCTTTTGTACTGCTGAAGAAGAGACTTTGCTGAATGCTTCCTGATCTTAATTGTTGAAGCCCGCCAATCCTAATCCAAATTTACTTGTTAATAGATTCTAGTACAGCTGGTATCAAAACTGCTAAAAATGTTAGACACAGGAGGGAGTTATGACTGACCTCACTGGGATCAGCCTTGGGCCGTGATCTTGACTCTCTTCTACCTTGTGAGGTCAGTGAGTAAGTCAGATGCAGCCACCTGCAGTATTATAGCCGACATCAAGTTTACACAGTGGTTGCCTGCAATTTAAACTATCTGTAATAATGAGAAAATGGCATAGGGGTCAAATCTGACCTCCTTCAGCTCACAAGGTTGATTGCCACAGGCAGGCATGCCTCCATCTTTTATCCTTCTCAAACCTATTCTGACACCGTTTCTCCCACAGTGCCCTAACTCCCTGCGCTCTACTTTTCTGCCAGGCTCAATAATCCACTGAAATGAAACCACAGAACTCATTAAGGGGTTTATTGCATAAAAGTAACAAGTCAGAACAAGTTCTTCGTCTTGCCCGCCTGGCTGGCAAAGCCTCTCTCTGCTCAGCCAATGTTACAAAGCTCTTTTAGAGCTACCAATAAATGCCCCCAAAGCATTCCTCTCCACTGTAAACCTCAAGCCAAAGGCACTCAGCTCCAGCTCTGTGGCCAGCACTCAGATCTCCCAACGAAGTGCCAAGAGGTATACTACTCCACAAGCCAGTCTCCTACCCAAAAGCACTCAGCTTTACTTGCTCTGTGTACTGAGATATCCACTACTGTTTCCTGTTCAAGGAGGTTCAATGCACAGGGATATTGGGATCCAAATGAAGTGCTCCACTCCTGGGCTATTCTATCTTTTTGGCAGTGAGAGCCCCTCTTCCTGCTTCTGAGATGGTCCATTTTAAACCCAGCAGGATGACAATCACTCACAACTGGATACTATCAAGTGTCCATCAGGAAAGGATCATTTGGTTGGAGTTACAGAGACTTTGGCTAGAAGAGCTCCATTAAATAACCCACTGCATTGCAGGCACCTTGGCGTTTCTAGCCATTGTCCTTTTCATATTTCCTCACACTTTTAATCATTTCCCCCATGAGGACACCCATAAAAGAATATGCCAGCCACTTCACACCTTAGAAATCCAGTTTTTAAGATTACTCAGTACACTTAAGGAGAAAGGATGTTTCTTGATTTGAAGAATCTTCATTTCTGATGGGAATTTTGACCAACTGCATCCATAAGCAAAATCCAGGTTAGCACCAATCATCACATTTTAGCAAGAGAGTTTTGACACCAGCAAGCTCTGGCCTCCTCTCAATCATCTGGCTTAACCAGTCTAGCTTTTGCTCATGGCCACTCCAGAAGCAGCTTTTCTCCCCTCTGCTACAGCATATCATTTCTTACATTCCTTTCAGCCATTACAGCTAACAAGAACCAAAGTAACTGAACTAAGAATCAAGTTTCACTTTCCTCAGTCTTTCTCTTACAGAGCCCCATGCTTCCAATGAGTCTGGGGCCATGGCAACAAATCTAACTTCTGGCACCAACTGAGGAAAACCACATGGAGGCCACATCTGACCTCTGCTTTGTGGCAATCAGTCTTGGGAGCAGGAGGTCTGATGTGGCCTCCAAAGTGTTTCTTCCAATGCGGAACAAAGGAGCTTTTTGAGGGGATTATGAATATCCCACATCTACATTTTGGTGGTGATTATCCAGGCACATACCTTTTTAGGATCCCTTGAACTGCACAGGCAGAAAGGGTGCATTTTACTGTATATAAACTACACCACAGAAGAATGGGGGGGGGCGCGGGGGGGGGGAGGGAAGGAGCAGTGCTACAAAATTATGGGTTGATTTTCTTTCATGGTTCACAAGTTCCTATTAAAGGCAATTCTAAGGGAAATGTTCCAAAAAGGTTTCTAGCAATGACAGTATCGTTCGAATACTTCCAGAGATTTCTATAGGTTTTTCAACAACATTCCTGCTATGTTCAGGTTTCCTCTTCAACCTACTGTCTGTACCACAAAGCCACCTAGCAGAGACTGATTAATATTTGTTGACAATAAAATGTGTCTAAGTAAAGTAGATTACTTTATTGTCATGCACAAGCACCAGATACTGTACATGTTGTTAAGCAACTAAAATGCTACCTATCAGCTGTGAATGGGTTATTTTTAGAGAAAGCTATTAAGCTGTTCTCTAAGCTACCCATTTTTGTGAACTTTAATTATCTGAGCACAAAACTACAGTACTTCGTTTCACAGATAAAAATTAACTTGTCTTCAGATGCTAAGTAAGTTTGACTGATCCAAATTAAAGCTCCAAAAATAAGTAGGTAGATAAAACTAATGACTGCTTGAAAAGAAAGAGCATTTCTTAGTTTAGCTTGGCTCTCTCAGAATTCACCAACCAAAAGAGCCAACATAAAGTCATAAGGTGTTTTTCCTCCCTACCAACGCCCCAACCATTAAGTGAACAAACAGAAGCTAATCTAAAGTCAACTTAGCTTTAAAACTTAGTCCTGTAACAGTAAATGTTTTACTTTAAGAGTTAATACTGCAATATACCACCGATATCACAGCTTAAAATTGACGTCATTAACACCATTAGTGCTTTAAAAGGTGTTTGGGAGAGCCTGGAGTACAAGCAAATGGGGATGAATTTAAAAATTTTTCCAGTAATAGTTCCTGACTGCCAACTCAAAATTACCCAGAGGTCTGAGTTCACCCAGAAGCAACTGGAAAACAGGCCTGGTGAGATACTTCCTTCCAAGCCGCCACTGAAAACCCTTGGTGCACAGCTCGACGTGGACGCATGTCCTCCACTGGCCATGCTTCACGGAAGTGATTAGCCAAGGTCAGGATCACAACCAACCCTCCTGTCCAACAGAGCACTGAGATTCTGTTTGGGCAGGTCATCTGAAAAGAAAGGTGAAGGCAGACAGGGCAGTAAGAAAAATAATTGTAATGATCATGGTCAAGAAAATGGGAATGTTTTCCAAAGTAGCTTGTGTTTAGATTTCTGTCTTTGGTCTTAAGAGGTAAAATCTGCCTCCCCTGAAACAAGAGGCAAATACAGTGGAATCTGTGAGAACTCAATGGAACTGCCTTGTTTTTCTAGGTCTTGAAAGTTTCAAGACTTTTGACAGGGTGCAGTCATACCAATTCCTACAGCTCTCTATTAGTGGGAAACATTTTTATTTCCTTTATCTTCCTTACACGGGCTCCAGCTTTCACAGGTTTTCCTGGATGTTATTCCTGAGGTGACAGATGAGATGGTGGGAGAGTGGGGCTTGAAGGCAAACCAGAGATAGTGGAGGGAAAATGAGATCATGTTGATGGTCCACGAGTTCATTTCTCCAAGCATATATGCAGTCAAGCTCTTACCTGTCTTTCTGCCTGGGAGCAAGACTGGCCAAGTCAACAGTTGGCTTCTTACAGAGGGGGTTGCAATTCTGGTCAGAATGAGAAAGTAAGCAGTCAGAAGCTAGTCTGGGTGGGATGGGATGAAAGCAGGACCAGAAGGCAGAGAGGGTCTCCAGCCTGAGGGTGGAGGGTATGAAATTAGAATAGTTTTATCTCATTCGGACCAACCGTCCATGACTTTATAAGTTATATAGGCCAATAAACCAAGCTAAAAAAGGGAGGCTCAGAAAACTGCTCCTACCACTGAAGCCTAAAGAAATCAAGGCATGGAGGCTTCTGGTACATTGCCTCACAACTCTGAGGAGAGGAAGCAGCTCAAACCTGAGGAGCGCAATGGTATTAGCTAACTGAATAAGAACTGTGTGCACAACTAAGCAGGTGGTGAGATGTTATGTAATATACTAAACTAGGTAAAGCAGAAAAATGCAATATATAATTATAACTCTAAAATGCCAGTGAGAAGCTCTCCAGCTTGCTCTGAAAAACTAATTTTACTTCTTTCTATTAAAAAAATTTCTGCTGTTATAACAGAATTTCAAATTCACATGGACTCCAGACCTTAAACCAAAAATATCCTCTGAAAGGATGCCACCTTTCTCATTCTGATGTGTCTTTGTCTCGTTTAAGACTTAATAAATGTTCTCTTTAAATTAATATACATACATACACACACACACACACACATACCCTGAAGTCTTCTTAAAATCAAACACTAATTTAAATGAACTAATAAAGAAGTCCTGCCTTGAGGGGTGGGCTATGTTAAGAACTCTCTCTATAGGGCCAAAGTGACAACAGTTATTTGAAACACAAGAGAGGAAACCAGCAGGGTGGTGAATTTGGGTTAATGAGGAGAGAAAAAAGTGTGTGGAATCACTGCCCCACTCAAATGATGACATCAACATGACTGACTTGTCCATGTAGAAATTGTTGAAATGATGGATGTTCTGATGCATGCTGTCTCAACAACAAAAACACAATTTTTTCAGTATTATTTTTTCAAAGTGTCCACAGTGAAAGTTTTGGGTTTTGATTTTTCAAGCACTTCATCACTGTTAGGATTTGGGCTGTGTGGTAGTTAAATAATCGTTTGTCAATCTGAGGATTAAGAGTGAAGGGGTGGAGTCTGGCCTGTTAATCAGGTCATAGCCAATGAGACCTCTGTGTGGGCATGGCCTTCTCCTGAGGATTCTGGGAACTCCTGTATTCCTCCCTGGAGGTAGGAGACACTCACTCCCTGTGAGACATCCCTGTGGAGAAGACACATGGAGAGAGGATGATGGAGCCAGACCTCTGGAGCCAGAGAAACCACGTGGAAACCCCTGCCAGGCTGAGAGGCATACAACACCACTGGATCCACAAGACTTCCCACCCACTGGTCTGTGATCTTCCTGCATTCAGTGTCATTGCACTGAAGAGGCCTTTATAGATTGGTATCAGACATATGAGCTAATACTGGATTTGATCTAGACTGGTCTGGGCTGCTTTCTCAATTGCTCTTGTATATAAAACTCTTTCCTATACAGACATTAGTGTTTATGAATTTGTTCCTCTTGTCTACCCAGACTAACACAGGCTGCTAACCACAAGGTGAGCAGTTTGAAAACACCAGCCACTGGGTTTTCTACTCCCATGAAGAATTATAGCCTGAGAAACTCCAAGGAGCAGTTCCTTTACCTATCCTTTTGGCCTGGTCGCTGTGAGTCAACATTGACTCAATGGCAGTGAGTCTAGGGCTTTTTTGGATCGTGATAGAAGAGGTGGTAGTCTTATTCCTATGTACTTGAAGTATTAAAAAATGTATACAGGTAAGAAAATATTTATAAAGAGACTTTAAAAAGTTTGTAATATAGAATCTACCTTTGAATAACATGGGAGCTGGTGAGCTGGCCTCCTGAACAGGCAAAACTCTACGTATAATTTACAGTGGACTCTTACAATACAGGTGTGGGCTGCACCACAGAGGTGAGCTCACTCACATGTTGAGAGAACTGCTTGCACAAGGATGTGCAGCACATCTCAGGGAGGTTTAAAAGGATCCTCAACACATCTGAGCTCACCATCACAGCTACAGGGCAGATGCAGTGCAAAGCTGTGTTCGGTTTGCATGCAAGGAACTCTCACATGCTCTTTCGGTGGGAGCTTGACAAACTTACATACATAGACCTAGTGTTTAACCCAGAAATCACACTCATTGAAATCTATCCTGATGCAATGACATGAAAATGTGTGTGCACAAGGTTGTTCACAGCAGCATTACTTATAATTGCAAAATACTGAAAGTAACCTGAATAACCTAAAGAGGAAAGGGGTTAAATAAAACTACGCAGTACATTCTCCACAATGGAGTACTATCCAACCACCACCCACTGCCTTCAGGAGTCCATTCTGACGGGGGGACCCTGTGAGGCCAACGTACAGTAGCTCTTGAGGCTCCAAGTTCTAACAACAGCAGACAGCCCCACCTTTCTCCCACAGAGTGGCTGGTGGGTTTGAACCTCTAAGCACGATGGTAGGAATCCAACACAGAACCTTTTTTAATGGAGTATGGCTATGACAGTGAATGAGGACGGCAGTATTTTATTCTGTGGTACATCGGGGCACATGATTTTGTAACTCAATGGTACCTGACAATTTGTGTGTGTGTGTGTGTGCGTGCACGTATTTAATTTTTTTAAAGGAATGGAAATTGAAACACTGGAAACTAAGTTAGATTTTAAAAGAAGTTAACTTGCGATCAAGAGGTTCCAGCCAGCGAAAATGTGCAAGAATAAATTCAATAAAGGACAAAGAATACCCAGAATAATGTCTGGCACAAAGTAAACAGTCAATAAAGGTTAGTGATTGATTCATACATTTAAAAAGAAATGAAATTTTCAAAGGAAATGGGGAAAGTTGTAAAATTATGAGTTTCTTTACCTTGGTGATTTTTCCAACTTGGCTACACATCTGAAATCACACATGAAACTTAGAAAAATGCTTAGCCACCCCGAAATTCTGATTTATTTCTTTAGAAATTCTGATTTAAGTGGCCTAGTCCGGATGTTTTTTTCTTTTGTGAAGGACCAAACATGTTGTCCCCAGAGACTGGTCCTTCCTGCTAACAAGTCCAAGGTACATGAGAGAGAATCTTGCCATCTTCTAAAGTATGAGACTCAGAATCACGGTTACCACTTCTCAGTCTGCTTTGTCCTAGGGCGTATCTCATGGTTCTAGGTCTATTGTACAACAGCCCTCCCTAGAGAACAAAGGTAAAACAAACAAACAAAAAACCACACAAATTCTCCCAATTTCCCTTTGGGGAATTTTAAATTATTAATACCAGGAATTGTAATTCTTTCCCCTATTAGAAATCTAGCCACAGATATAGGGTGACACTTCCAGATGGACAGTATCTTCAACTTTTGTAAAATTGAGCTTTATTTTATATTTGTTTATTGTTAAGCTAAAGTTTACTTTAAAAAACTTAAGGCAGGAAAACGTTTAGAATGAAAGTGCTACGTGAAAGTCTGCTACAAAATCATTTGAAAAACCTATTGAACAAAAAAATCTCAAAAACAGGAAGCTATTATTTCTCAATATATCCTCCATCTAGGTCCCATACATACCTCTGAAAGCAATGTTTCTCTCTCTCTCAAATCTTCCCTAAATAAGTCTGTGCTTTTCAGTTTACATCACATCAGCCTGGTAGTTGACATCCTGAGAAGGACTCAAAGTTGTGTTCGTTCTCAATGTTCTTTACTATTAGGGGTATAGATTAAATAAGGCTTTCCAATGAAACTCTCATAGGACAGCAGCCCCTACTACCAAGTTACCTTTACCTGCCCAGCTGATGCCCCTCTCACCCACAGGGCTTTTGTCTCTGCTGGGTGCGCCTGGCCCAGCTGGCTGGAGCACACCTCTAATCTGGGCCTCTAGGTCTAAGCCTGGCTGGTCAAGGGAGGCCAACATGGAAGGCCAAAAATGCTGCCATGCACTACATCCACCCAGAACACACTTTAGAAAAAGTCTAAAGTTGACAGAGGCCCCAAAACAGGCCTGCTGCTCCAGACAGAACTACAGAAAGTCATCTGAGTGCTTGACGACCTTATAGCCTCTCTTGCTCTGATCCCTCAGAAAGCCTGTATGCCTGCTGAGATAAGCTTTAATGTTTCAATAATTTGATGGTGCACACAAAGGACACCCCACTCCAACCCCAAGAGGATTTTAGAGATTTACAAGAATTCTGGAGGCTATTGGTCAGCAAAAGTACAAGTTTCTGTGAAATCACTCATTTTTTTTATTGCTCCGGTTATTGTAGAAATTCCTTTGCTTTTCTTTCCACACCATCCCCTTGAACAATAAAGACATCTGTTCCCGAACACAATCACAGACCTACAGTGAGAAAAGTCCTGCCAGAGATCGCGGCCGGCGACGCAGCAGCTTTTCACCTCCTCCACATAGCAGCTGTGTGCCCACACTGCCCTGCACATTAGGAGCCCCAGAGGGGCTCTAGAAGAGTGGTTGGAATGCTACCCACAGGAATGCCAGGAAACCTACTGGGTGCAGCTAACAGTGACCTGAACCTGAAGAAATGCCCTTAGCGGTTTATTTCAGGTCAAGGCAAAAAAAAAGCACCGTTCTTGCTATCTGAAGACATGAACTCAAGTTCTTGCTTTGTCACACACTTTGCTGAATTTTGGTGCTTCCCCTGTAAAATGGATGGAATGCTCATTTCTCAAACGTAGGATAAGATACTTGAGAAAAATAACTAAGTATCTGAAATGACTGCACACATTCAACACAGATAGCAACCTTTGTTTTCTTTTTCAAACTGTTTTATTGATATGTAATTCACATATAATTCAATAGTTTGCTCATATTAAAAAGAATTGTGCACACATCACCACAATCCATTTTAGGAAATTTTCTTGTTTAAAAAAATTGTTTTTTTACATTTTATTAGGGGCTCATACAACTCTTATCACAATCCATACATCAATTGTATAAAGCACATCCATACCTTCTTTGCCCTAATCATTTTCAAAGCATTTGCTCTCCAATTAAGCCCTTTGCATCAGGTCCTCTTTTTTTTTCTTTCTTTTTTTCCCCCCTCCCTCCCTGCTCCCCCCTCCCAACAAACCTTTGTTTTCTAGAAGAATTTTATCATACTCTCAATACCAACCATCTCATTTTTTCTGACTCTTGAGGTCAGAAATACAATTCATCTGTAAATTCTACTTTATTTTCATTTTCTTTACAGTTCCCTAAACATAAAAAATCATGCTAACATTTTAGAGTGTACCACTCTGTAAACTTTTAAAGGGTTAAAATCCTAACACAGACCTGGTCAAAGACAATCATGAAGAAAGCTAGCTAGGGCTAACCCCTGGTCTCTTCTTGGAATTCCACATTCTTTCCATTCTACACCAACAAGAATAGGACCAGAAAAAGGGACAAAACTTAAGCAGGGAACCAAGTGATAAATGGTGCAGAATGCCCCCTTCTGCAAAACCCAGCCAAACAAACAAACAAACTAAACAAAGAACAAAGATAAGACTGCAAGAAAACAGAGCAGGGCAATTTTAAAGGGCAACCCACAGTCTGTAACCAAGGGCAAACCTTAATGGTCCAGGAGACACACACTACAAAGTCTGAGAATGGAGATAAAATGGAACTAGGTTAACTACATCAAAAGCATGAAATATAAGAGAAATGAGAAAACATAAAACTAAATACCTGTCAAACATGACACATTACAAATGTGCTTGATACAATGGATGTATGTATGGATTGTGATAAGAGTTGTACGAGCCCCCAATAAAATGATTTTTAAAAGAAAACAAAAACATGACATATTAAAGAATTTAAAATACCTCTGGGGGTACCAAATAACAAAAATAAGATCAAAATCTTCTTGCTGTTTCAAGGAATAAGTCAACCAAAATATAAATTGTAGGCTGATTTACATTAATAAAAGACATTAGAAACCATAGGAGCTACAAACATTAAAAACTAATGATAAATCTATAGTAATAAAGTCCACAAAAGTATTGATTAGTTGCTTAGAAATCATAACAAATGATCAAATAAAATATTTTCATTTGAAAAACGAAAGGCCATCACTGAAAAGAATGAAAGAATAGTATCTGCCTACTGATCAGCATTAAAATTCAGAGGTTCAGAAAAGGGAGAAATAACAAAATCCAAATAGCAAAGAGAAATACCATATATACTCAAATATAAGACAACCTGAGTATGAGCCGAGGTACGTAATTATTACCTGGGAAACCAGAAAAACTGATTGACTCGAGTATAAGCCTAGGGTGGAAAATGCAGAAGCTATTGGTGAGTTTCAATAATCAAAATAATTGAAAATAAAATTACTAAAAATTGAGATATCAGTGGGGTAATGTATTTAAATATTTATTTTAAATAAAAACATAAATAAAAGGACAAGTCATTTAACATTAGTAAACCAGCACAGTAAGTGGAAAATAGGTTCAACAAAAACAATAAGGTATCAACAATGATACCTTAAGAGTACTATTCCCTGAGTTCAATCAGCAACCAAGCTAAAATGTAAAGAAAGAGTTCAAATCCTTCAAAACTGGATTCCTCATCATCATCCGTATCCCAGTGCAGAGCTTCAGCTGGTGTGAGGTCATCATAGACGCTGTCCTCACTGAGATTGCCATCATCACCATCACTGCTGTCATTTTCATACGAAGCACAGTCTACTGACCGGTGTATAAGCCAAACCCCAAAAAATGTGCTGAAAAACTCGGCTTATACACAAGTATATACAGTAGTAAAAATCTGGAGAAGGAAGAGAGTAGCAAGGCAGACACACACCCCTGTGTCAGCGAAAATAACTAGGAATACTATATATACTCGAGTATAAGCCGAGGTACCTAAATATACCACCAAAACAGCATTTAAAATGTGCTGAAAACCTCGGTGTATACACGGGTATATACGGTAGGTAAGTAAAGATGACCTTTTCCAAATTAATTGTATGAATTCAAGGTCATATAAACCAAAAACCAAACTCAATTCCAGACAACTCAGTCAAAGGGCACCACAGGGTCCAAAGAATTTATATTCTAAATGCTAGTTTGGTAAGTAGCATCAGGGGTCTTAAACTCCTACGAGTGATGACCACCTAATATATAAAACAACTCATCTAGAGCAAAAACTAGACTAATAAAAAACAAAAGAGCAACTAGTCTAGAGGACCAACTGCCAACACAAACCAGTCTCATCCTGAGATCAGAAGAGCTAGTTGATTCCCAGCTACCACTACCAACTGTTCTGAAAAAGGACCAAACTCATGATCCTGGACAGAGTGAGACATAATTGTAAAATAAAACTTTTTTTGAAAAAAGGTAATGAGCTGATGCCAAGGGCTCAAGTATAAAGAAAATGCTTTGAAAATGATGATGGCAACATATTTACAAATGTGCCTGACACAATGTATGTATGGATTGTGTTAAGAGCTGTACGAGCACCTAATAAAAAGCCAAACTTACCGGACCAATAGAGACTAGAGGAATCCCTGAATTGCCCTTTAAATTTTTAACTGGAACCTCTCCTGGAGGCCACCTTTCAACTGAAACAGACTGATTCATAAAGTAATATAAGAGGACTGGGCTTAAAAAATTGTGGAAAAATTTATTTTTTTCAATTCCATTTTCTACAAGTTTTGAAAAGGGCCCTTGATCACCCATGAAGACTGTGCATCTAAAAGGGGGGTGGGGGCAAAACAAAAAAAAAAATCAAATAGTCAACATTTATGCTAAAGCAAAAACAAGAAAGTGAGTAGGAGATAGGAGCAATAGAAACAGAGCCACCAAAATGTAAACATTAAGAAACAATATGGAAAATGTAACCACTGACACTAAACAATATGAACTTATCAATATAAAAATTGGTCAATGGGAACTTAATTTACTGGATCTCTTAACTCCCGGCAAGCTAATAGTAACCAACACAGAAGGGAAACTAAGCGGTTCCAGGTTTGGGGTCAGGAGAGAGGAAGATAAACAGCACCCGAATAGGAAACTAACAAGAACTCATGGCAGAAACTCTCCTAAAGAACTGAAAAATACTCAACTGGGAAAACAAGAGGAAAACATTTTATAATGTCAATATTACATTAAAAATAATAAATTAGCTAAGGGGCTTCGATAAAAGATGGCACCTTAAACAGATGAGCTACAGGTGAGAACACAGAAACACTCTGAAGACTAATCTCCAAGGAACCAAAAGCATATACTAGAAGAGGGCAGACAATGAGAGAGTAGAACTCACCTGAAGAGACTGAGAGGAGCTTGAGCTGGAAATCTGTTAGAGCTGGGCAGCGCCTTCCCTCCCCCTGTGGGGACAGTTCTGGAGAGCCCCACTGTATGAGGCGGATCAACCCCTGATCCCCCACACCCAACAGGTGACCTTTTTTAAAATTGGTTTTTGTTTTTATTTTATTTTTTTAATCATTTTATTAGGGGCTCATACAACTCTTATCACAACCCATACATACATCAATTGTGTAAAGCACATCTGTACATTCATTGCCCTCATTCTCAAAACATTTGCTCTCCACTTAAGCCCCTTGGCATCAGCTTCTCATTTTTCCCCTCCCTCCCCACTCCCCCCTCCCTCATGAGCCCTTGATAATTTATAAATTATTATTTTGTTTTATCTTTCCCTGTTCGACATCTCCCTTCACCCACTTTTCTGCTGTCCATCCCCCAGGGAGGTCACATGTAGATCCTTGTAATTGGTTCCCTCTTTCCAACCCACACTCCCTCTACCCTCCTGGTATCGTCATTTCAAGTGAATTTAATAGATTGAATTCAATCCAACCTACTGCAAGGCTGGTTGTACCCCACCCTCCACACTACTGGGGTAGCATGAAAGGAGGGGGTGTTGAAAAAATCCCAGCACAATCCCAGGAAAGGGCAAGGGAATCTGATTCACAGCAGGCTTCCCACGCATCCTGGGACTTGGGAGGACTATCAATGTTTGACATTTACCTTCCCAACACAATCACTGAAGACAAAAGGGGTGCACATAAGCAAATGTAGGGAAGAAAGCTGATGGTACCTGACTATTAAAAGCTATAGCATCTGGGGTCTTAAAGGCTTGAAGTGACCACCTAGCAGAGAAGCAACAAAGACCACATGGAAGAAGTACACCAGCCTGTGATCATGAGGTGTTGGCAGAAATAGGTATTGGAAGTTCAAAAAATTGATGTGAAGGAGTGTAGACAATGTGGAGACCCAAAACCCACCTGGTAAGGTAATTGGACAGTCCCTCATAGAAGGCCACACCTGGGATGCTATATCCAGCATGCAGAATACCACTGATGAAACACATTAACTATCCTCTAATTCTTTAATATTTCCTCCCCATACGATTATGGTTTTAGTTTTACCCTATTAATCTTGTTAGACCTGCGTACATTTATATAATTAAGATCATTAAATGCATGAAATCCAAGATAGATAAACACTTCAGAAATAGTAGGAGTAATGATTCCTGAGGGTAAGGGAAGAAGGGGGGGGAGGAGAACTGCTAGTAATAATAACTATATAACCCCATTCTAGGGGAACAAATAACAGAATCATAGATGAGTAGATACACTAAATGGGACATGGCACATAAAAAATTAAAATAATAATATATGCTAACAAGGGTTCCTGGGGGATGGGTAGGATGGAGGAATGGAGGGGATGATAAAGGGGAGTTGATATCAAGAGTTCAAGAAGACAGAAAATGTTTTGAGAATGGTGGCAGCAATTGTACAATTATGCACAACCTAATTGAATTATGATTATAATATATGTAAGAGCTCCCAATAAAATTATTTTTTAAATAAGTGGAATAATACCAAAAAAAGGGAAAAATAAATGGAGTAATACAAGCAAACAGAAAAAGACTTTAAGACAATATCCATCATGAGAGACAAAGAAAGGCATTCCTTAAGGACAAAAGAAATCATTAGACAAGATAAAATTATAATATCTATGCACCCAATAAAGGACCCTAAAATATATATAATCAAATTGAAGAAACAGAACCTCTAATAAATAGTAGGAGATTATGAAGTCTTAATAAATTTAAAAACAGATATATTACAAATCATTTCTCAATTCCCAACACTATAGTATTAGAATCTAAGATAGAGGAGAAACAACCACAAACATGCAGGAATTAAATACGCTCCTTAAAAACTGCTGGGCAGTTGAAGAAGTAGCAATAAAAATGTTAAAGTCTTGAAACTAATGAAAACAAAAATACAACAAACCCAAACTTAAGTGACACAGCAAAAGTAGTACTCGTAGGACGGTTTATGAAATAGATGCCCTCATCCAAAAAGACCTCCCCATCAGCACTTTAACCCAACATATTCAACTACGAGAACAGCAGCAAAATCAACCTCTAGCTATCAAAAGAAAAGAAATAATGCAAGAAGCAGAAAAACAACAGAAACACCAATAAGGCAAAGTGTGATTCTTTGAAAAGATGAACAAAATTGACAACCATTGGCAAAGCAAAAGATGTAAATATCACAATTCAATTGAAAATGACAGTATCACAACAGACACAACTAAAATAAAAGGGCAAAGCAAAGTTTAAGTAAGTAAACTTGATTATATCAATATATTTTTTAATGTTTTAAAGAAAAAATGCCCAGCCTAAATAAATGTTCTAAAATGCTCAACACAGTTCAAACACCAGATAAATGAGTTAAACTTTAAAAAAAAAATCTAAGTCTTACAAATAAACAAACAAATCAATAACACGACTACAAGGCTCTACCTGCAACTACAAGCTACCACCTCTCAGTCAAGCTACAGGTGGTGTAGTAGTCAAACTGGGCTGCGATCCAAGAAAAAGGCTGTCCCATAAACAGTTACAGTCTCCGAAACCCACAGGGGTCGCTATGAGTCAGCACTGACTCAGTATCAGTGAGTGTGGTATTTTTGAGTCTCAGTCAAGTTAACTGACCTGGTGAGCCAAGCACAGCAGAATGACACAATGCCTACACCATCCTCACAGTCTGCTTGTTTGAGCCTACTGCTACAGCCATTTCCGTCCCTCTGCTTAATCAAGCATGATGTCCTTTTCCAGGTATAAGTCTTTTCTGATAACAACTCCAAAATATGGAGTCTTAACATTGTCACTTATAAATAAGAAAAATTTCAGGTTGCACTTCCAAGACAGGAGCAACACGAATCCAGCTGCTCTTTCTGAGAGTAATCTGGTCACATACCACAAAAATAATTTTTTCTGGCCTGGTCATCCTGATTGGGGAAGTATTAATAGCCTTCAAGGGAATTATTCAAAAGGTAGTTCCATTATTTAAAAACAGGGGATAGGAGTTAGGGAGAGAGGCAATCCAACACCAATAAGTGGGATGTAGTTAGGTAAATGGCCTGTTGGTTTGTTTTTTAAACAAAAATGTTAATGGCATTGACACTACATGGGATTCAAAAGTATCTAAAAACTTTAAAATTAGGACACAATAATAATACTAGTATTGAATAAATTTGTTAAAAGGACAGTGTTACAGAGAGCAGGGCAGAATGCAGGAGCTGAAGCAGCTGTGAGAGTACAGTAGGAGCATGAACAGAACCATCCCCCCCAGCCCCCCAAAGGAGCCTGGAGTAACCAGACCTAATCACAACAGTCAAAAGGTGGAAACAGGCTCCTCAGCATAAGAATAGATAAACACAAAGTAGAACCAACACAATGGAATTCTACTCAGCCTAGATAAAAAATGAAATGGTGAAGCACACTGCAATTTGGATGAATTCCCAAGACACTATGCTGAGGGAAATAAGTCCATCACAAAAAGAATACTGAGAGGTATCACATACATCACATGACAGACCAATGGTTACTAGTTACCAGGGGTGGGATATGAGAGGGAAGAGAAGAAATCTTTTCCCAAAAAACAGTGAAGGTTCTACTTACAGTGAGGGGATGACTGACACAAGCTAAGGGTGTACATTACCCAATTTGACTTGTGTGCCATGATGGGATATAATGCTATATATACTTTTAGAACAGTAGCAGCCAAATTGGGGGGTGGGGAGTGTGCACAAATAAGTACTATAAAAGCCTCATGAAATCAGATTTTTTGATTGGCAGGTTTTTATGGTCATATTGTCCTGAATCTACTCAGTCAACTGACTTAAGTGTGTTTAATTTCTGTTTTTCCTTCTCCTTTGGTAGTACTGCCTGGGGTCTTAAAAGTTTCCAAGCATCCAGGTCTCTCCTTCTCTGGAGCAGAAGAAAAAGGTGACCCAGGAACAGAAATAAATGGTCTACGTGTCTGAATGCCTCCCTATTATCTCCTGTGGTATGAAAGCAGAAGAAATGGATAGTGTAGGGTACACCACTACTGAATGGTTTCATCAAGGACCCAACAGAAGGATCTGAACCAAAGAGAAAAAAAAGTAGTCATCAAATTCCTATGGAAACCAGACTTAACTGGATTCAGTGGAGTAGAAAACTCCTGAATCTACTGTCCTGAAATAATATTAATTCTTAAACAAAAACTTTCCCATGAATTCATCTGTAACCAAAACAAGTTTAGCTTAATTGATAAAGATGTCTACCTTGAACATTTTACTTCTGTAAAGAATCATATATAGACAATCTAGTTGAATACAGTAACTTTATATCACAGGTAAAATTTAAAGGGGGAGAGAGTGAAAGTTAAGGGTGGTGAGACAGTATGGGTAGAGATAATGAGAATGGTGACACAATGTGTACATGTAGAAATTGTTCTGCTACACATAGCTAGCTATGAGTCAGAGTCGACTTATGTTAACAACAGATTCATTAGTCCTTAGTAGAAGCCCTTGGAATCTGAAGTGTTTCACAATTCAGTATATTTTAGACAATGTATATTCATGCATCACACAACATCCCTGGCAAGGTCTGGTGTGGCTGCACCCAGCAATCCCACACAATAAAATTTCTGCAGCAAAATGTATGAATAACCACAGCAAGTGGAAAAATTAAGATTATATAGTCTCATAACAGTTCAGCTCAGGTTCTGGTCTGGAGGAATTACAAAAGAAACCCACAAAGCCCCTATCCTTTAAAACTAGGGAAAGGGGGGCTTAGAAAATAGAAACTGATCACAATAATCAACATACAGTCCCCATCCCAGGGGGATGGACAGCAGAAAAGTTGGTGAAAGGTGACAGGAGTTGGAATAAGACATGGGAAAAAATTTTTTAAAATAAATTATCAAGCACACATGGGGGAGGGAGGGGAAAAAAGAGGAGCTGATGCTAATGGCTCAAGTAGAAAGAAAATGTTCTGTAAAAGATGATGACAAGGTATGTACAGATGTGTTTGACACAATAGATATATGTATGGATTGTGGTAAAAGCTGTAAGAGCCCCCAATAAAATAAAACTAATATAACAAAAAACTAGTCTCATGGTAAATGGGCCCCTGCCCTGATGGTTAAAGAGCCCTGGGGACATGCTGGTTATGTGCTCAGTTGCTACACGGAAGGTCAGTGTTTCAAACTCACCAGCTGCTCGAGAAAGCTGTGACAACTTCTACAAAAATTATAGGTTTTTGGGGCAGTTCTACTCTGTCCTAGAGAATTAGTAAGTCAGAATTGACTCGGTGGCAATGGGTTGCCTGGGTGGTGCAATGATTGAGTGCTAGACTGCAAATTAAAAGACCTGGTCATCTGCTTCTGTACAAATTACAGGCAATAAAACCCCATGGGGCAGTTCTACTCTGTCACCATCTCATCTTGATTTTCCTGAAACTAAGAACTCAGGATTACAGGAGTATGGGGTGTAGCTGTGTGGTCAGTGATGATAGAAGGGTGAAGCAGAGGCTCTTCAGGCAGCAGCAAGAGCAGAGAGGGCACCAGGAAGCACTCTGCAGATGACCAAACCTCAACTAAGCCAATCAAGTCCATACTTCTGGTGTATCTGATAATGTACTGGAGTTACATCATTTTATAGTTCTCCTAAGCCTTGGTGATCTTGGTGCACATTAGAGGTTCAAACCTTAAGTCT
Source organism: Tenrec ecaudatus (assembly GCF_050624435.1). Classification (NCBI taxonomy): domain Eukaryota; kingdom Metazoa; phylum Chordata; class Mammalia; order Afrosoricida; family Tenrecidae; genus Tenrec; species Tenrec ecaudatus. The sequence goes on from NC_134545.1 coordinate 20,245,846, forward strand.
TATTGACATTTCCAAAACACCACCCCCACCCATCTCTAGCTATCCAAGTCATTCCAACTCATGGCAACTCTCTAAGGCAGAGAACTGCTCTCTGGGGATTCTGAGGCTGTATAGAAGCAGACTGCCACATCTTTCTCCTTCAACATAACCTGCTGCATTCAAACAGTACATTTTTCAGTTAGTAGCTCAATGCCTAACTCACCATTCATTTTTATCCCTCTCCCTCGGTCACACCCCCCCCACCCCACCCCGTGTGTATGCTGTTTTCTTTATTTCCTTTTCAAAGCTCGTTAGTATGCCAGAATTGGATTGATTTCTGTCACTTTGCCGAATCTTTCAATCAGTCCTAACAATTTCCTTTTTGAATCTTTGAGGTTTTCCACACATGAACCATATCCTCTGTAAAGTTTTACTTCTTTGCCAAGCTGGATGACTTTGATTTCCTTTTGTTGTCTAAAAGCATTTATATTTCAGCACAATGTTGAATAAGAGTGGTGATAAGGGCATCCTTGCCTGGTTCCCTTTCACATGTCTCCCCGTTGAGCAACATGTTAGCTATTGGTTTTGTGTGTATGGCCTTTGTTCTTTCGAGAAATCTCCCTTCTGTTCCTATTTCGCTGAGTGGTTTTTTTTTTTAAGTCAGAAATGAGTAGTGAATTTTATCAAAATGCCTTTAATGTACCCATTGATATGGTCATGTAGCTCTTGTTTATTTATATGGTGGATTACATTTTTTTCTAATGCTGAACCATCTTGGCATACTTGATAAGAACTTCACTTGATCGAGATTTTCTTTTTAAAGACATTTATTCAGCACCATGATCAGACAATTATATTTAGCAACCAACAGCATAGGTGCATAAAAAGAAAAAAAGCTACATTAAAACCCTTTGCTGGCCGTGTGATCACGAGGTGATGAAGGGATGAGTTATCAGGCATCAAAGAACAAAAAATCATATCGTGTGCTCACCTCCCCAAAATAATCGCTGAAGACAAAAGGGTGCATAAGCAAATGTGGTGAAGAAAGCTGATGGTGCCTGGCTATCAAAAGATATAGCGTCTGGGGTCTTAAAAGGCTTGAAGGTAAACAAGCGGCCATCTAGCTCAGAAGCACATGGAAGAACACCAGCCTGTGTGATTACGAGGTGTCGAAGGGACCAGGTATCAGGCATCATCAGAACAAAAATATCAAATCACTTTGAATGAGGGGGAGTGGAGATTGGGGACCCAAGACCCATCTGCAGGCAACTGGACATCCCCTTACAGAAGGGTCACAGGAAGGAGACGAGCCAGTCAGGGTGCAGTGTAGCAACAATGAAACATACAAATTACCTCTAGTTCCTAAATGCTTCCTACCCCCCTGAACCCCCCCCCCATCATAATCCCAATTCTACCTTACAAATCTGGCTAGACCAGAAGATGTACACTGGTACAGATAGGAACTGGGAACACAGGGAATCCAGGACAGATGATTACTTCCATTTTCCCATATAGATTAAAAAAAAAAAATCTCAAAGTTGGTCCTCTTCGGTATCTTTTTAAAATCTCTTTTGCAGTTAAATGGGTACCTGGTCTTTGAGTCTCCTGAGACAGCTGTCTTTGGCTCCACAATTCTTCCATCTACTTTGTGTGGTCTTGCAGTAATGGCTTATCAAACCCCTCCACAGTAAAGTAAGTGACAAACCCAAAGCCTTGAGTGCTTAATATCTGGATCTCTCATTATAACACAGCCCATGAGCGACCCCCATTGCTCAACTATGGCTCCACAGGCTCTCATCTGTTGTTTCAAAGCTCAATCCCCTGATTAGTTTGTCACTGCTCAGGCTCTTTAGAAGACTCTGACTTAGACATAATGGTGGGGTTGTGGTGGGGGTACTGACCCTAGCAATGCTTCTTCCTTAGCATTCACAGACAAAGCTTGGCCAGGATTTTGTTGAGAATTTTTGCATCTTTGTTCATAAGGGATACTAGTCTAAAATGCTATTGTGGTGATGTCTTCACCTGGTTTTGGTATCGGGGTTATGCTTCCTTCAAAAAATGAGTCTGGGAGTTTGCTGTCCTTTTCTATATCCTGAAGTAGTTTAATTGGAAATGGTGTCAATTCTTCTGTGAATGCTTACAATTCCCCAGTGAAGCCTTCTGGTCTTGAATATTTTTGTTGGGAGTTCTTTAATGACCTGATCCATTTCTTTGGTTAAGGACCTATTGAGGTGTTCTATATCTACTTAGATAAAAGTGTCCATTCATCAAAGTTTTCAAATCTGTCTTTCATAGTACTGTTATTGTCCTTTGCATTTCATTTGGTTCTGCTGTGATCTCACCCTTTTCTTTATTATCTTATTGAGGGGCTCTTACAAATCTTAAAACAATCCATCATTCAATTATATTAAGCACTTATACATAATATTGCTATCAACATTTCCAAAACATTTTCTTTCTACTTGAACCCTTGGTATCATCTCTTTTTTTTCCCCTCCCTTCCCCACTCCTAAATCCTTAATCAATTATATATTATTGTTATTTCATGTCTTACAGTCTGTTGTCTCCCTTCACCCATATTTGTTATTCGTTCTTGCTGGGGGGTGGGCTATACATCCAACCTTGCGATGGATTCCCTTTTCTCCCCCTTCTCCCACATTATCGCCCTACACTAATCTTATCACTACTCCCACTACTGTTCCTGAGGGTTCTATCTGTCCAGAAGAATCCCACGTGTCAAAAGCTATTATCGCCCTACACTAATCTTATCACTACTCCCACTACTGTTCCTGAGGGTTCTATCTGTCCAGAAGAATCCCACGTGTCAAAAGCTATTATCTGTACCAATGTGTGTACTCTGGTCTAGTTGGATTTGTAAGGCAGAACTGGGTCATGGTAGTGGGGAGGGGTGGTGTCATTTTTTTATTCTTGTTTTTTGCATCCCCTCCTTTTCCTTTGTTTGCCTATTTTGCTAATCCTTTCAAACCAACTTCCTGTCTTGATTTTCCCCTAGTATGTTTGTTTTGATTCTTTCCCTCCCCCACTCATTACTTTTTAGCAGTTTTACAAGCATATAATTCACATTTTAGAATATTTTCTTTATTCCTGTACTCGTCATTAAGCGCTCCATTTCCCCCCATACTGCCTCTGCCATACCCCTAAGGAATCATTTAATCTAGCTACTGTCTCTAGATTTACCTATCCTAATAACAGCAACCAAGAAACAGGAAAAAAAGCCTCAACTGGAAAGCAGAAACTATTAAAAAGTAGAACAAATTAAAATGGCTAAGGGAGATTAAATAAGGTGTTAAGTTTCAACTTAACTGTATCTGCAATAATCCAGTTTCTAATGCACCTGCTTGACAGCAATCCCTCACCAGAGGCTTCATCCATTTGTATTTCCCCTTCACTTTTTTTATTTAACTGAAACACGTCCAAATGGGTCAAAAGGGAAATCAAATTACACTACTCTTTAAGTAGAACTGCCATAATTGATTTTAGCCTTAAACCACGTGTGGCCCTGCCAATTATTTTGTTTCTTCTGATGACTCAGTTTGTTACTCTGGTTCTAACTGTTGGAGGCGCTGTCAGTTAAGGTGCAGATTTTGAGTCTGTCTCCTTTTTTGGTGCGTGCATTTATTACTGTAAGCTGCCCTCAGTGTTGTCTTTGCTGTGTTCCATAGGTTTTGGTACGTTGTATTTTCATTCTCATTTGTTTCAGAATATTAAAATCTCATTCCTTGTGTCTTCAATTACTTAGTAGTTTTTAAGCAGGTGTTTAGTTTCCATGTATTTGATGTTTTTTTCCCCATGCTCTATTGTCGATCTCGAATTTTGTAGCATTGTGATCTGAGAAAATTATTTATAATGTCTCAGTGTTTTTTAAACTTTGAAGGCTTACTTATGGCCTAACATACTGTCTATTCTAGAGAATGTTCCACGTGTGCTGGAAAACCATGTGTGCTGTGTTGTTGGGTGTAGAATTCTATATTCGTCTAAAATGTCAAAGTTGTGTTATTTCTTATTTCTTTCCCCATGCTCTGTCCTTCCATGAGTCTGTGTCTATAAGCTCCTACTATTACCGCTGTACTATTTTTCTCTTCAATGCTGTAAGAGTTTGATTAATGTATTTTGAGGGTCTGTCCTGGGTTCCTACAGATTCACTAAGGTCTTGTTCTACTATCCCTTTAATCATTATGTAATATGTGTGTGTGTGGCGTTAATGGTAATTGTGTTCTTTTTTTTTTTTTTTTAACTGTGCTCTTCTTACTGTTTTGGTGCTGAGTTTCCTTTGTTTATGGATTTCCTTGTTCTTTTTCATTTTGCTGTTATTTCCCCGCCCTAGGTTTTGTCTTTTAAGGTTTTCTCATTTTCTTTGAGGTTACCTTGTTATTACTTTCTTCCCAGACTCAAAACTGTTTTGTCTTGTTTTATTTTGAATACTGCTTTAAGTGGGTTAATTTTTAGGGATGTCTTGTATTTTTATGAGATTGATGTCTGCTCTTGAGGATTCTCTGTCCAAAGGACTCCATTTCTTATTTCTGGTAAAACTGCTCTTGTTTTTACAAATTCCTTTAATTCTTCCTTGTCTGAAAATAATATTTTTCCTTCATATCTGAAGGATAATTTTGCTGGATGTGTAAGAATTTTTTAATGATCATTTTATTGGGGGCTCTTTTAACAATCCATAAATCAAAATTATCAAGTAAACTTGTACATATGTTGCCATCATTAGTTTCTAAACATTTACTTCCTATTTGAGCCCTTGATACCTTCCCTCAACCCCCCCCCCACTCTCGTGACCCCTTGATAAAGTATATAGTTATTTTCTTATCTTACACCAACCACTCTCTTCTCTTGTGGTTTCTTCCCCACTCTTCTCCCCACCTTCCCCCTACCCTCCCAGTATCACTACTCCCATTTCTGTTCCTGAGGGGTTTATCTGACCTGGATTCCGAGTATCCTGAGCTCTGTATATGCTCTGGCTTAGCCCGCTGTGAAAGGCAGAATTCGGGTCATGATGGTGTGGGGTGAGGAAGACTTAAGGAACCAGAGGAAGACTGTGTTTTATCGGTATTATACTTCACCCTTGTTGACTCATCCCTTCCTTGCGACCTTTCTGTGAGGGACGTCACATTGTCTACAGATGGGTTTGGGGCCTCTGTCCTGACCCCACTCACTCTCAACAATATGCATTTATATTTGTCTGTTTTTCTGTTTTTTTTTTAATTTTAACAATTTATTGGGGTTCATACAATTCTTTTCACAGTTCATATATATACATACATCAATTGTATAAAGCACATCTGTACAGTCTTTGCCCTAATCATTTTTTTCTCTTTTCTTCTTTTACATTTTATTAGGGACTCATACAACTCTTACCACAATCCATACATATACATACATCAATTGTATAAAGCACATCCATACATTCCCTGCCCCAATCATTCTCATGTCTGTTTGTTTTGGGTCTTCTTGGATGTGAGAATTTTGTTTGACAATTTTTTTCTTTCAGGATTTGGATACGCCATTCCACTGTCTTCCTGCCTGCATGGTTTCTGCTGAAGATTCTGAACTTATTCTTATTGGTTCCCTTTTTAGGAAACTTTTACCGTTATTTCCCCTGCACTGTTCTCAGGATCCTCTCCTGGCCTTCATAAAGTTTGACTACAGAATGTCATGATGGTGATTTTTTTTTGGGGGGGGGGGGGGGTAATCTATCTTAGTTTCTTTCAGCTTCTTGAATAATTTTCTCCTAATTTAATGATGTTAGGGACATTTGCTTACATTATTTTTTTTCTCTGTGGATTTGTTTCTCCGTTTTGGAAATCTGATGATGTTAATTGTTCTTCTTGATACCAAAAACTAAATTCACTGCCATCAAGTTGATTCTGACTCACAGTGACCCTACAGGAACAGAATTGCCCCAGCGGATTTCTAAGATTGTGAATCTTTTTCAGGAGAACGCTTAATCTTTCTCTATACCACTAGGACTCTGCTCCTGTTCCTCTTGATAGTATCCCACACAATTTTCTCTGATTGTTCTCACACATTAAAATTGAGATATTTGTCTTCAAGCTCACTAATTCAGCTATTACTTAAATTCGACTGTTTTATTCTTTAAAAGTATTGTCTAATTCAACACACTGATATGGCAATATGGGAGAATCTCAAAAACATTATAAATGAAAAATTCCATATATAAAAACTTACTTTATATGACTCCATTTTTAGAACTGGCAATTTTAGAGAACAAACAAAACTAAATGCAGATTAGTGGTTGCCTAAGGGTTATAACAAGCAAAAATAGGGATTTGACTCTAATGGCAAAAGGGAACTTTTTGGGGTGAGAGAAATGTTTTCAAAACTGGATTGTGATAATGGTTGCAAATCTGAACATATGCCAAAGGTATATTTTATGGTGTGTCAACAAAGTTAAAAACCTGTAGAAGCTAAAGACAATTTCACTTTGCTTACAAATTGATCAACTTACAAAAACAATAATCATCAATCAAATATAAAAGAGGGAATGGTGTTTTACCCTGTAAGATGAGTATGAGTATTTTGAAAGAGCCCTAGGGGTACTGTGAATTAGGTACTGGGCTACTACTAATCGCAAAGTTGGCAGTTCAAACCCACCAACTGCTCCAAGGAAGAAAGAAAAAGCAGTCTACTCCTGATGTGGCAGTGGGGTTTGGTTTGTTGGCTCAGCATATGACCCAAACTATGAAAATATGGGGCCTGGTTATCTGGTAGGAGCAGCAGCTGATCTTCTTTCACTGTGCCTGGGGCCTCAAGCCTGCCTGGAAGGGAATTCTAAGAATCTGCATTGGACTCACTCCACCATCATTCCTCCAATCCGGAGACAAGAAGCTCTGCAAGCCACTGGGCTTAAAAACACAAAACTCTGGATAATCAGTAACCATAATCAGTAACTGCAAATTATGCGGCAAACAAAACATGTTTGAATTAGTAGACTAGACCAGCTAAGAAATAAATACACAATTGATTTTTTTTTTTTTGGTTAAAATGTCCCACACCAAGTTCTTTATTTCTCAACTGTAGGTTATTTCTTACAGTGGAATATAATTCTTAAAAGGGGAAGCAACTATGATATGGCTTCAAATTCTCAAACGTTATTTTAGGAGATAAAAGAAAACAGAAATTACTTGCTTACTAGAGGGGAACAGAGCTCTGGATCCAGCTAATACAAAGAATAAATCATTTGAAAAACAGGTTTTGGGGGAAGAAAATGTTCTAAAATTGATTAGAAAAATGATTGTACAACTCTTCTTAATGTGATCAAACTATTGAATTGTGTTATATGTGGGTTAAGTGTTAATAAAACTGTTTAAAAAGCATATAGGTTTGCAATTTGCTATCTTAAAAAAATAGGTTTACACATAAGTTACCTGATTTTAGTTCTTAAGGTACTCATGCAGAAAAACAGAGTCTTTTCAAATTAAATGGCATGCTAATGGATTCTGGAAAAGTTATTTTAGACTTGTGTTTGAACTATACCTAAAAAACTCATTGTCATCAACTTCATAGCAGCTTTATGCCCTGTATAAGGTTTCCAAGGTCACACATCTTCTTTATGGGAGCGGAAAGCCTCCTCTTTTTTTTTTTTTTTTGCAAAGTAGCTGGTTGATTCGAACTGCTGACATTATGGTAAGAAAACAGGCCTAAGCCACTAAGGCTCCTTATGTTTAAAGTAAATGCTGTAAAATCAAAAGCAAGGGGAAACTCACTAGAAAAAGTTTAGGGTTCCTGACTAAGCATCTCCATGTCCCACCCCATTATCTTCAAGTGACTTCCATTTTGCCGGGCATCCCAGTGTTGCGGCTCCTTGAGGGCACTGCCCAGACATACACTATTTGCTGACATAGGGAGCCCAGGTGAAGCTGACTACTCTGTCCTGAATAGCTCATAGCTGTGGTGACTTCTGTTAAAAACCACAGACTACCCTACCTAGTCCCCTTTATTTCCTATCAGTGAGTTTTCAACACAATGTGGTAATCCTCTTGTGGGAGAACAGTTCATGGCCCAGGGCCTGTCACACAACCAGAGTTCAACAATAAGACAAACATGTGACTGACATTATGTACAAACCATAGCTGTTTCAGCTTACATACAAATTCTCTTTAATGACAGACTTACAACATTCATACTCCAGACTGCTGAGGTGGACCCAATCCCTTCTTTTTTACATCATTTTATTAGGGGTCCTTATAACTCTTATAACATTCATACATTAACTGTATCGAGCATATTTGTACATATTGCCATCATCGTTTTCTTTTTTCCTTTAAAAATCAATTTATTGGGGGCTCATACACTTCTTATCATAATCCATCCATCCATCCATTGTGTCAAATACATTTGTACATTTGTTGCCATCATCATTCTCAAAACGTTTTCTTCCTACTTGAGCCCTTGATATCAGCTCATTTTCCCCTTCCCTCCCCGCTCCCCCTTCCTCGTGAACCCTTGATAATTTATAAATTATTTTGTCATATCTTACACTGTCCAATGTCTCTCTTCACCCACTTTTCTGTTGTCCATCCCCCAAGGAGGTTATATGTAGATCCTTGTAATCAGTTCCCCCTTTATACCCCATCTTCCCTCCACCCTCCAGGTAGCACCACTCTCTCCACTGGTTCTGAAGGGATCATCTGTCCTGGATTCCCTTCGTATCCTCTGGTCTAGCCAGATTTGTAAGGTAGAATTGGGATCATGATGGGGGCGGGGGAGGAAGCATTTAAGAACTAGGGGCAAAAAAGAACTAGAGGAAAGTTGTTCTTTCATCGTTGATACCCTGCACCCTGACTGGCTGGTCTCCTCTCCGAGACCCTTCTGACAGGGGGTGTTCCAGTTGCCTACAGATGGGCTTTGGGTCTCCACTCCGCCCTCCCCCTCATTTAAAATATGATTTTTTTTTGGTTCTTTGATGCCTGATACCTGATCCCTTCGACACCTCGTGGTCACACAGGCTGGTGCTCTTCCATGTGGGCTTTGTTGCTTCTCAGCTAGATGGCCGCTTGTTTACCTTCAAGTTTTTTTTAATTTAATAAATCATTTTATTGGGGCTCATACAACTCTTATCAGAATCCATACATACATCAATTGAGTAAAGCACTCTTATACATTCGTTGCCCTCATCATTCTCAAAATTCGCCTCCCACTTGAGTTCCTGGAATCAGCTCGTTTTCCTTTTTTTAAACCTTCAAATCTTTAAAACCCCAGACACTATATCTTTTGATAGCCGGGTACCATCAGCTTTCTTCACCACATTTACTTATGCACACATTTGTCTTCAGCAATCGTGTTGGGAAGGTGAGCATCATGGAATGCCAATTTAATAGAAGGGTTCTTACATTGAGTAAATACAGTCTACCCTTTGCACTCCCTCGGGAGCTCCCTGCTCTGCTCTCACCCTGTTGCTCTGTAACACGCCTTTAGTGTTTTGCATCGGTGTCTTGGGGTCAGATCGGGCAAGTGTTGCCCCCTATTGGGCCATGTGTCAGTGAGAGACATTGTGCCTCATCGTGGCATCAGCCATTTGGCCCACCATCATCATTTTTTTTCTTCTTTTTTTTTTTTTTAAAGTGTCTCTCTGTGGACTGGCTGCTCTAATCAGGAAAATCATCCTCACGGCCTGGTGGGCCAGGCTGTGCTCTACTCTCTCCTCCTCCTCCTTCATCTGCTCATCATAATTTTCTAAACATTTACTTTCCATTTGAGTCCTTGGCATCAAGAACCCCTTTTTATGGGAGGGAAAACAAGGCTTAGGTTGGGTACCTTGCACACAGCAATCAAATTTAATGTTTACTTCCTGAAAGAAGATAAACTCTGGGATGAGACTGTGGTCAGGTACAAAGTAATGGTGGCTTAAGAAAATCTGATGACATCAACTCATATGTAGTTCATGTGTTATAAATATATCAAATTTTAGATAATGCATTTTGTTGGGGGGGGTTAACCCTTTTTTGGTTGGGTGGGCTTGTTGAGAACATAGACACCAATTCAACCATTCCTACATGCCTGAGATAATTTTTAAAAGTTAGGGGGGTAAGTAAAATTATATTTTAATTACATTTTCCATAAACTTTGTGAAGTCTTCTCTTACAATTCAGTGACACTGATGACATTCCTTTAGCTGTGCAACCATTCTTCCCCTCCCTTTTGGAGATGTTCCTCCCACATTAAACTCACAGCCTTCTTAAGGTATCTATCAAATCTCCCATTGCTACAATGACTTTGATCAGATATAAATAGATCTTAAAAGGGCATAGTGCTCAAGGCAAGCTTTTTTTCTTTACTAGTTAAGATAGACTATGTGCTATTTGGATTTTTCAGAGGACTCCAGGGGACATTTTTTGGCTGGAGGTCTAAAGATTATCTTGGAGCAGCAGTTTTAGAGATTCACCCCTCCTCCATGGCTCCAGCAAGTCTGGAGTGCACAAGAATGCATTTTGTTTTTAAAATGTCACCCAGTTTAGCTATAACCCCATACTCAAGACAGAAGGGCAGAGTGGCATGAAAAGCAAACCCTTCTGCCTCGAGCAGTTTTTTCAGGTTCTCTCCTTCCCCCAGGCTCCAAGAGCAGGGAACTAAATAACCTCTTTAGCAAACTGTCCTCAGATGAGGAAATCAGCTTCCATAATGATTCTCAAAAATCAAATAAAACAAAAAGAAACCCTTGATTCTGACTCATACTGACCCTACAGGGCAGGGTAAAATGCCCGGATGGGTTTCTAAGACTAACTTTATGGGAACAGAAAATCTCATCTTTCTCCTGATCCATAAAGATTACAGCTTTGGAAACACCCTGAGGCAGCTCTACTCTGAGGCAGCAGAAAGCAGCAATGGGTTTGGTTTTTCTGGGTGCCTGTAAATATAACCCTATTTAGAAAAAAAGGGAGTTTCTTTTGTGTTATGGGGCAAAGATGAGACTGGAAGATTTACAGTCTTGGAAATCATATAGAGTCCAAATGAGCTTCAACTAACTCAGTGGCAGTGAGTTAGTTGTTAATGGAGGTCACACCAAAGTAGGGTGGGTCCTACACCCAATCACTTTGAGTTACCAAAAGCACAACAGATTCTAAGTGACCCTACAGAACAGAGAAATGCTCCACAGGCTTTCCAGGCTGCCAATCTTTATGGAGGCTAGCTGTCTTACTCCTCTCCCATGCCCCAGCAGCTGGTGGTTTTAGACCACTGATCTTTTGGTTAACAGCTAGCCATGACACCACCTTGTGTACAGGCATAAAAACAGCACCAAGAACTTTAAAATGGCAATGTCAGGAGGGGCGCCTGCTGGCCACCTGTAAATGTCTAGCAAGACCAAGCAGAGTTTGATTCTCTCCTCCAAGAAATGGCCTCGTAGTGTGCTGGTTGTCAAGTAAGCTGAAGACACACGCCTTTTGGAAGGTAAGGCTGCTAACTTCTGCTTAAGTGAGTGGGGAAGTGGTAAAAAGTGGTTTTTCAAAGACCCAGCTCAGCTCTGCAGAGATGCTTGGTGTAATACTATCTTGTAAATATAAAAGTAACTGCTTGGGTCTGACTAGTTCCTAGTTCCTGACTCCAACAATACCTGAAGCTTTTAACTGTACCTCCTTATCCCTGAGGTATCTAGAAAAGGAGTCCTGGACCTTATCATAAACTCATTTACTCACACTAGTTCCGGGGGCTTCTGTAGCCTACAGCTATTAGTCGGTTTCTCTCCAAACCCAGTGCTACCAACCCAGCAAATCAACCATAATCTCTCTGTAGGTTCCCCTACTCCGCCTTTGGCTATCTATGACCTGAAACTCCAGGCCATTCTCCAGTGCAAGCTTGAACAAGACTTTTTCCAGGCAACTCTCTTGATGACTACTCCATCTAGCTCACCAAAACCAAACCCACTGCCAGTGACAACTCACTGCCACCCTAAGAGACGGAGCAGAATGGCTCTGTGCAGGGTTTCTCAAACTGTATGTCTTTAGGAACACAGAATGCCTCATCTTTCTCACTCAGAGTTGCTGGTGGATTGGAACAGAGGCACCTGGACTCCTTCAGATGATATTAAAGCCACCTTTATTTTCCTCTGTCCCTCATCATACTCGGTAAAGGTTATGATGTCCTGTTCAACTGCAGCTCTGGTGAAGAGTGTGGGCATCTCGCACACAAGGCAGGTACACAGGTGGCATTTAATACGGCTTACTAAATGAGTGAAAAATCAGGAATCTAGTGAAGGTTAAGTTGGGGAGGAGGGGAAAAATTCAACACTGTCCTCTGGACAAAAACTGAGTAGCTTCCTGCATATTCCCCTCACTCCTCTTCCCAGAATCCAAGTGTTCCTCCTCCAGGCTCCTCTTCAGGTCCAGACCGTCTACTGTGACAGCCATCACTGTGTCCTCTACATTAGTACATTCAGGAGCCCAAGCTATAGAGAGTGTGCTTCTTGGTCGCTTGGGAGAAGAGAAGAAATTCCAGGCATGGTTTTTTTTATTTTTTTAAGTACAGGCTTTGGAGATTGCAGTTCTGCAATGTTTGTTTACCTGTGTGACCTTGGAAAATTATCTGAGCCCTATTTCCTTATCTGGAAAGTGAAGAACCCCACCACCAACAACAAAACGAACAAACAAAAAACACCCCCCCAAAATAAAGACCTCCAAGTTGAGAAGTGGGAACGAATTTGAAAGCACGGCCCATAGAGCAAGGCAGACATGCAACTCAAGCTAGCCTGTGGGTTTCAGCTACTCCAGGCAAGGCTCCCACATCCCACTTGCCAGCTCAAAACAGCCTAGGCTCCAAGTCTACCCAAAATGGTGAATCTGAGAACTGTGGAGAACTATCCTACTGGTTTCTCAGTGCTTTTTCTTTATCCAATTGAAATCTTTCCCCAAAGAGAATCTTACCCTGCTAACGCCAGTTATCAAGTGGTCTCCAGTTAATAAGAGTTCTGTTCCCAAGGAAATTTTAAAGTCAAATTTGTACAGAAGTATAGTTCCATTCTTAGATACCTTCAGGCTAGTCCATTGTTTGTCTTAGAATGTTTCTTTCTATGCATAAAAAAAGGTAAGAAACACTTCCAGATACATTACCACCTCTTTAATATAAAACAGTAACAACATTTTCATATACCTTGCAAAGTTGTGTCTATTTCTTATTAAGAACCATTTTACGCACCTCCCATTTTTAATGTACTAGGCTTTAAAGGAGTTGATTTGTCTAACTACAGGAGGAAAAAAAGGATAGGTTAAAAAGAGTAGGGAAAAAGTTTTGGTGTTGTAGTGGTTAACACTTCAAGGTCAGCTGTTTGAAATCACCAGCCACCCCAAGGGAGAAAGTTGAGGCTTTCTACTACCATAAAGAGTTATAGCCCTGGAAACCCACAGAGGTGTTTCTACCCTGTCCTCTAGGGTCCCTATGAGTCAGCAGTGAGTTTGGCTTGGTTTTTTGGAAGGAAGTCAGAAATGTTCCAATTAGGGCACATGAGAACCTCCATCTGGGGTGAAGCCCAGGGTTCCTCTATAAGGAGCCTATTGAAAACTACAGAGCTCAACCTGTTCCTTTTATAAATGATGGGACAAAAACAACAAAACAAAACAACTCATAGTTGAACAGAGTAGAACTGCCGCTTCTACGATTCAGAAGCTCCACATGAGTAAAGCAGAGCTGCTGGTGGGTGGTTCAAACTAGTTACTTTCTGATTAGCTGCCCCGGTGCATAACCTACTACACCACTAGGGTTCTGTAAATGTGTAGCTGTCCATAGTCTTTCTCAGGAAGTTCTCCCTAAGCCTCCTGGGCCACTTCTGCTGCTCTCTAGCAGAAAACTGGGGAGACTGGGAGTTCCTGGGTGTGTCTGCTCAGGCACCCTTAGTGTGGGAGGCCCTGGTAGTCAAAAAGAAAGGGCAACAAAGAGAGAAACATAGCAGACCAGGGCCGGGTGGGTGGGGCGTTCAATGCTCTGGATGTCAGTTGAGAAGTAATTGGAGGGCTTTTTAATAAGCAAGTACATTAAGTGAGCAAGGTAAGAAATAAAGCAGTATATATAGTTCCTAGGAAGCTCAACTGGATACTTTCTATAAAAATCTTTTCATAAATACCCGAGGACAGAGATGATACAAATTCAATTCATTCCCAACAGAGAAACATTATTGTATGTGCTAGTAACACAAGATTAATTTTGTTCTTCATTTTACTTGTGCTCAAAACTCTGTTCAGACCCATTTGACTTTCTGATGCTAGTGGAAGCTGGATTCCTTACCTTTGAACCCTAAAGGAACACAAGAGAATCTTTATGAACAATTAACAGTCAGTAAGCCAAACTAAGAATATGAATGTCTGGATCTAGGGCTTTCATAAATGATATGCTAGGGGGCTTCAGATAGTTCATGGGAAAATTCCATTATCTTTCTATTCGATTTCCCCCCACAAACTTTTTGAAGTTCCCTCACCTGCCTTTCAGACAGGGGGTATAAATATCCAGGAAGGGGTGTGGGAGGCGGGTAGCAGCATCAAGAGGAAAAAGGGAGTTTATGCAGCTGAGTCTTAGAAGAAGCTAGAACTTGAATGGTGCCCAACATTTCTCAGGCGGGGGTGTATTACTCTTATCTTGGGCAGGAAGTTCTTCACTTGATGGGGATTACCCAGGCACTGCAGGTCATTTAACACGCCTGCTTCACTAACACGCACATAGAATGCCACTAGCAATCTTCAATGTGACGACCACACACACACACACACACACACACACACACACACACACACTCCCTTACTTAAACGGGCCTGAGGTACTATACAATGGGCACACAATTAACAAAGCTTGACAACTTTCTCCCCTACGAAACTAGCCTAAAGTACTGTTTTTACAAATGAGAATCTGTGCTCATCCATTCAAGACTTCAATTACGGTTTACACACTTTTTCATCACTAAGCTTTTCTCATAAATTTCAGGATGTCTTCTGGATAGTGCCTCAACTGCCCACAAGTACCACAAACTTAATTAATCCAAACCAGAACTCTCCATTTCTCCCTAACAGACCGGCTGTGTCTCCTATATTCCTTCTCTGAGAATGGCACAGCCACCTTCCAAGACCCAAGCTGTGGAATATGCAGTGACTAAACCTAATCCATCACTAGGCCAGCCTTGTTCTGTCTCATAAATCCCTCTCAAACCTAATCCCACCTCTCGTGGCCATTTTTAACAGTTCAGCTCATTAACATGGAGTCATACGGACCCTGAGTGTGTTTTCGACACTTGGAGTTAAGTAGAAAGCCTAGGCTTTCCCCTTAAGAGCTGCTAGAGGCTTCAAACTGCGGACAGTGTGAACTGCAGCCCCACATGTAACCACTACATCACCTTGGAGCTTAAAGTCTCATTATTCTGTGATTGGCTAACCCATACTTGCCATCAGGCAAAATCTTTCTGATGACTTAAAAAGGCTCATGGAAAAAGTCAATTATCTTTAGTTCTATTTTTCCAAGAATTTCTTCAAGCACCTTTGTGTTCTTAACAAGTGTCTCACTTTCATCTATCTCCTGCCAATGCCATCATATAGTTGCACCTCAACATCAGTGATGCAAACAAGTTACCATCCTGGGCTGCTAATGGAAAAGTCCGAGGTCCAAATCCACACAGAGGTACACTGGAAGAGAGGCCTGGAGTTCTACTTTCCAAAAAGAAAGACAATCCCTATGGAGCACAGCTCTAAACTATAACACAGGCAATCGCCATGAGCAGAAACTGACTCGACCACTAGTGGTGTACATAGTCACAACTTGGATAATAAAAAAGGAGAAGGGAAAAGTATTGATGGATTTAAACTGTAGTGCTGAAGAAGAAAAGAACACGCCGTGATCTTTTTATTCCTGTTTTCCACAAACCTTTTCAAGTCCACTCATACTATGGATGCACACATCAATCTTACAAGAAATATAACCAGAATGCTTCTTAGAAGGACGATGAGACTTTGAAGAGTCAACAAAAACGTGGGAAACCCTCACTGAGACGGACTGACATCATAACCACAATAGAACTCAACCAATGGTTTGGTTATCGTGAATGGGAATAGACCACTAACAGTCTCCCACTCCAGTGCCCCTTACTCTATCAGGGCACCAGTGTTGTTCCAGCTTGACTCCCCCTCTTACCTGGCAAAAAAAATTTTTTTTTTAATTTAACCATGTAAATTTCAAAAATGGTGATGTTCACTAGTTAAATAAGATTAGTCAAACTCCGTTTTGCCTTCAGAGTCCTCTACAGCTTGTCACTTTAGTACTTTTCCATGATGAGATTCCACCACTCAAGCTGTCACTTGTTCCTATTATCTGCCAATCGAAAATTACACCCACTCTTAAAGGCCTAACTCAAATCTCATTTTTCATCTTTATATCCTCCACATCATTAAGAAAAGACTCTGTGAAAAATTAATGATGATTTACAAATCATAAAGGGTTTATGAGGGAGGGAGGAGACAAAAATGCGGAGCTGATACCAAGGGCTCAAGTAGAAAGAAAATGTTTTGAAAATGATGATGGCAACATATGTACAAATGTGCTCAACACAATGGATGGATGGATGGATGGATGGATGGATGGATGGATGGATGGATGGATTGTGATAAAAGTTGAACGAGCACCCAATAAAATGATTTACAGTTAAAAAAAATGACTGCACAGAAGAGGCACAGTCCTCATAAGCTGTCTCAGGAAATGCCAAAAGTTACTAATTAGTAACCCCAAAAGCCTTAAATCCGCCTGGAAACATTAGGTCTTTAGAGATCACTATTCAAACAGTACATTCCAGCCAAGAAGCACTCCACCAAACTAGCTTAGTTAATCAACATTAAACACTAAAATGTGTGTAATGCCCAAGATTACATTCTCACTAGATTTTATCAACCTCAAGGTAAAAAGCTTGGACCCAGGGTTCAAATTCTTACTCTCCTTGGATTTTACACAGTAAGACAACTTAGTACTTCACCAGAATGAGAACTTAAATGGTCAAACAAGTAGGTGAACAGTGACACAAATACCAGAGGGCTTGGAAAGTTCATGGAGGGTAAACATGGAATTAAAAAATAATGGAATTGTTCCAAGATCTTCCTGAAGCCCCTTTGTGTTTATCAGATCAAAGGTATATTCCCACTTTAGCTTAAAGTTATTTTTCTGATACAAATGTTTATAAGTGGCAAAATTATTTAGACCTGATTTTTAGTGCATTTTAAAAGGTGCCAAAAGATGTAGTGGACAATTCTTAACCTCTTAGATATTTGCTGGCATATCCACCAGCAGATGTGCTAGTGGAGAGAGACACATAACGAGAGACTCTCTCTTCAGAACTGCCATTCAGTAGTGGTGGTACTGAGTCAATTCCAACTCATAACCATATACATGGGATTTGCGAAGATGCAAATCTTTACAGAAGACAGTCTAATCCTTCTCCCACAAAGCAGCTGGTAGCATTTGAACAGCCGACCTTGTAGTTACCTAACAGTACCACCAAGGTTCCCAATACTTTACAGGGCCCTATTCTCACATGTATCAGGAGGGATCAGTGGTGGGAAAAAGACATCATGGTTGGTAAAGTACTGGGGCATCACAAACTAGGAAGCCCCTCCATGAGAGGCACTGGCTGCAACAATGGTCTCAAATACGGCAACTATGGGGAGGACCATACAGAACCAGGCAGGGTAACAGGGTTGCTTAGGCATTGAACCACTTCTCCAAAAAACATTTGTTCGGCCTGACCTAATGTCTCTTTTGGCTAAGCCTGTTAATTCATGCTGTTTCACAGTTGTGTACTGTGAAGCATTTTGCAGAAAATGAAAACATTCAATTAAATGTTCAAGAAAAAAATTTAAGTTATCTTTCTAGGTAACTAAAGCAACTTCATAAAACATGTCTCCTGTGGCATTTCTAAAATTATGATCCAATTTGAATACATTTCAGAAATAGACTTGCTGATAACGTAAAATAGGGGAAATTCTGAAATTCATACTCTTTCGGGCAGCAGAGTATCATGGAAAGAGCTGCAGCATTTGAAATTGGACTTTTCTGAATCTAAAGTCTGACACTTTAATTGTATTACTGTGGGAATTTACTTCCCCTGGAAACATATCCTGACCTGAAAGAGGAATACAAACTACCAACCAACAACAAAACCAGAAAAACAACAACTATTGCTGTGGAGTCCATTCCAGCTCACAGTGTTCCTCTAACAAGGCAGGGTTCAGCTCCCTAGGGTTTCTGAGGCTGTAATTTTTATGCAAGCAGAGCACCACACCTTTGTCTAGTGGCGCAGCCCATGGGTTCAAATTGCCCACTGCTTTGTCAGCAGGCTGGCACTTCGATCAGTGTGCCACTAGGGCTCTTTTGATAGCAAGATGCCACCACCATTTCCTCCCTGGAGATGGCTGTTCCAATAAAATGAGATTCTTTATGGATTATTAGTAGCTGACCAGAAAGTGTTCAATAGATGTTAATTTGCCTCTTTCACGCAACACAGAAACACACAAGATGTATGTGTAACAAGTGTTCACTTCCCAAGTCTGCAGCACATAACCCAACAGGCTGGTCCATGCTAATAAAGCGCACGTCATTCCACAAGCATTTGTGCAGCAACTGGATCGAGAGGAGGGAGGCGGCATGGAGCCTGCAAGAACTCCATCGGGGCTGCTGTGGGTTACCCAAGGTCGGAGGTAGAAAGACAAGGCAGACGGCGCTTCCTTAAAGATGAGCAGTTTCAGAAACCTTAGGACTTCACCTCTGTCATGAGGGTCCCTGTAAGTAGGAATTGAGAACTTAAAAAAACAAAACGCTCACTGCCCTGCACGGCGACCCTACAGGGCAGGGTAGAACTGCCCCCGTGGGTTCCCGCAACTAACTCTTGATGGGAGTCGAAACCTCATCTTTCTCCCTTGGAGCAGCAGGTGAATTTGAACTGCTGACCTTGTAGCTAGCAGCCCACACGGCATAACCACTACGTCATGGCTGTGGGTTTGATTTGGTTATGGCAGGCTAGGGAGTCCTGGTGACAAAATGGTCAAGGGCTTGGCTGCTATCCTCAAGGTCGACGGTTGGAACCCACCTGCCCAGGCTCCTCAAGTTGAGGCTGGTCGCTCCCGGTGGAGGGGGTGGGGTGCGGGGTGGAATCTACAGCCTCAGAAGCCCGAAGGGGCAGTTCTACTCTTGTCCTAGAGGGCCGCTACGTGCTGGAAGTCGACTCCGTGGCAGTGGGTTTGGGTGGGTTTGCTTTGCCTTTTAAAAACGGAACGACCCCTAAAAGATTCCAGAGGAAGGGTCCACGGTCATTTTTGTTAAAACGCCTCGGTACGTTTAAGCTGTGAGCATGCACTGGGGAGCGGGGGAGGGGAGTGTTGAGAAAAATGGGGGGGGGGTTATTAAAGGAGGCCCAACTCCCCACAGGATCTTTTACAAAAGAGGGCCAAGGCTGGCTTCTCCTTCGCGAACCGCTACCAGTCCGAGATGAAACTGTGCAACCTGTATGGCCTGAAATAATTAATTGGCCTACTCCCCAACCCACTCAGCCACCCGGGCGCCCCGGATGCGGGCTCGAAAGCCTGCACGGGAGGAGGGCACCATTAGCACCTCGGTGCAATTATTTCCTGAAGCCCGTTCACGGAAAACCGAGGGGAGGGGAGGGGTGGGGAAGAGGGGTGGAGAGAATCCATGATGTCGGCTTTCTGCACCCAAGCCGAGGCGAACCGTTTTCCAGGTCGCCGCCAGGCACCGGAAGGATCTGCCGGGTTTACAAGCGAGGGTCGAAAGGGCCGGGGAGCCGGGGCCTGTCAAGGCCGATCGCGGGGCCCCGACCCTTCCGCAGTCAGCGCGGGCCAGCGCGGGCCAGTCCGGGGAGCGCCGGGCGCGCCGCGCAGGCCGCGCTCGGGCCCGGGTCCCGGTCGCAGCGGAGGGGCGAGGCCCGGCCCGCGGGGGACGCAGCACTCACCACACCATGCCGTAGGCGCCCTCGCCTATGTAGGAGAGGTTGGTGTAGCGCGGCCCCACGTCGAACACCTGCCCGCGGACCATCTCCGGGCCCGCGCCCGCCGCCGCCGCCGTCGCCATGTTGGCTGCCGGGCCTCCGCCGCCGCCTCCGCCGCCGCGCTGGGCTCTCCGCTCCGCGGCCGCCGCTCGCCTCCGGGAAGGGCAGCCTGCTTTCAGTGCAGCCGCCGCGGTTAACCGTGAGGGAGGACGGAGGGCACCGCTCGAGCTAGCGAGACGAGCAGCCGCTCTTCAGAGACACCGCCTGACTGACTGACGGACGGACGAACGGACTGGCGGACAGGCGGGCGGGCGGGCGGAGGGCGGGGCTCGCGCCGAGGAGGGCGTCGGGGAAGGCGGGAGGGAGGAGCTAAGCGGCGTGCGCGCGGATTGGTTCCTCGCGCTCTGGGGGCGGGGCGTGGGAGACTGGCGGAAGCCCCGAGCTCCGGGAGGAGCGCCGCTGCGAAGGTGGAGAGGCGCCTCGGGCCGGTCACGTGTGGCGGGGGGGTGCCGCGCTCAGCCGGCGGTCCTTGAGACTGAGGCGGCCGGAGGGTTCCTGCCAAACGGAGCCTAAAGGGAGATCTGGAAGGACAGAAAGAGTACTGGAGCGGGGTCCTGACAGAACCGGGAACAATTCGGACAGCTAGTGATACCCAATGATGAGCCAGCCACATTCCCATCCCCGGACCCTGGGCTTGTCCCAAACCGTGACTCTGAATCCCACACACAGACTAACTTACAGGCTTCGAGGCAAGGACTAAAACGAAGAGGTCTAACCATCGTTGGAAAGAGGTTTTCCAAAATGCACACTGAGAAAGTGTGGGCTAGGAATTTTAAGGTCAACAGTTCGAAACCACCAGCTGCTCCGCAGGAGAAATAGGAGGCTCCCTTAAAGAGTTACCGTCAAACGCCAACAACAACAGTTACCATCTTGGAAATACAGGGGCAGTTCTACCCTGCCCTAGAGGGTCACTATGAGTTGGAATTAACTGGATGGCAGTGAGTGGGTTTGGGTTTGGGGAGACCAAAAAGACTCAGAGGATCCAGCACTGAAAAAAAAATTTATACTCTTTATATATTTATAAAGGTTACATTGTAAATGTGGTGCCTGATTTACATAATATGCTTTGCAATGCCTTAATTATTTACTAATATAGCTCCTCTAGCAATAGTCATACTTTCTGTGATGTATTGTGAAATCTAGTTCACCACAAGGTTCAAACCTACCATCTGCTTGCTCCGTGGAAGAAAACAATGGGCCGTTTGCTTCCATCTTGGAAGCAGCATGAATCACCATGAATTGGAATCTCTTTGATAGTAGTGGGTTTTAGATGCCTGTGGCTATGGTCTCCTTTGGGAATAGATTGGTGATTATGAGGCAGGATTGGGGTGAGATAATATGTTGAGTTACTGCCTTACTAGAAGGTGTAACTCAAGTCACCATCTTTAGTTTCCTTGTTGGAGGTAGGAGGGTCTGCATATCATATGTAAGAATGTTAGGGAAAAGTTCTCTCTCATGCTCAGAATCCTACATCTAGCTCATCTCCATCTGACCACTGGTTCCTGGGACTTGAGCCAGCAGCCTATTGTCTGACCTGATCTATGAGCTGATAGCCTGTCCTCTGACCTGCCCTTGTGGCTTCATCAGCCCCTATAGCCACATGGATCCCATTCTTCCCAGTGTGGTCATGGCCAATGAAGCAAAATAGAACAGACCTGAATTTGTAGCATGTAGGTGTACCAGAGTGACTATCAAAAACAGGAACATGATGCATGTTTCATAGCAACCAAATCCCTTGACCCAGAGAGCCAGAAACAATGGTGCCCACCCACAAGATGACAGCCAGCCAGTTGCTTTGCATGTGTGCTTTGCACGGTCCTGGCAACAATCCACCCTCCCACATCAGGTCCCTGAAAGGGCTTACTACATCTCTTTTGAGTCTCCCACTCTAGGGCTCAGAACCATCAGTTTTCCCATTCTAGACATTCTAGTATAATCATATTTTATAAATCCAGTTTTGTTCTGATTTTGGTGCACTGGTCATGACTGAACTAGTTTGAATCATTTTGAAGCCCTTGTCCTTTGCTGACTGATGATGAGCTTCTCCATTGATCTCTGTGAATTCTCCCTGGTGAGTCACCATTTATGACTTAAAAGTTATTTGCATGAATGGTAGCAAAGTTCGATCATGTGAGAAGGCTTTAAAAAGTTAATGGAAAAATCATATTAAAAGATCATGGAATTTTTCCATGAACTTTTTAAGCCCCCTTGTATATACCTTGACTCTTAAAGATTATATTTTTATGTATTGCCTTTAATTGATTTGCTTGGTCATCTTTTTGAGGAAACCTGTAGTTGGAATTTCTATGATCTCCACTTACATGATCTTCTTTCTTAAAGAATTTGATAACTTTGTTTTGTATTCTTGAAATTTATCTTAAAAAAAAAAAAGAAAATTATCCCAAGTTTGTCTCTTCTTGATTTGTATGTCTCCATTGCCAAGTCTGGCTTTTACTGCTGTGACTATTGTTTACTTATTTATTCACTTCATTATTGTGGTTTGGAATTAACAGTTCTATTTCTATTGACTTATTCTTCAGAAGACTCAATGTTCTCTTTTACTTAAGGGTAGAATGATTTTCTAAAATTGGGTTCTATTTTCATGGACTACCAGGGAGTAATTTTTGGCTTTCGCTGATTATTCTTTTTCTAATGCGACCGTCTTTCCCACGGGGTTCAAACATTATTTACTCGAATTTTGAGATGGACTAGCTGACTTTTGTTGCTATGTGGAAGACCAGAGTTTCTTGCGTTTAGATCGCATGTTGGACAATTGGGGTGCCAAGTCTGCTGCCCTTATTCTCCTTCCAGAAATGACATGGAAAGAGACTCAGAGGCAGTGGATGGATCATCATCTTCTGCCTCGTCGGACTAGTTATTCCTGACACCCACCTGCCCCAATATTTAATATTTTAATTTTTCTCTCTCTGGTGCTTATGAAAAGAGCCTTGGCGATGTAGTAGTTATAGGTTGGGCTGCTAACCATGAGACCAGCAGTTCAAAACCACCAGCTCCTCTGCAGAGGAAAGATGAGGCTCTCAACTCTTGTAAAGAATTACAGTCTTAGAAACTCCCAGAGACAGTTCTGGTGTCACCATGAGTTGGAATCACCGTAATGACAAAGAGTTGAGCTTGGTTTGGTGTTTATTTGAGGGCTACAGCACGTCTGTCTGTCTCAGTTTCTCAAAGTCTTTAGATTTTACCGTTAGCATGTCCATTTATATTTCAGAATGTTCCTATCAGCTGTCATTCGGGACCTCAGTCTCTTGCCCTTGGGGATCTTGAGCAGCTCCGTGGCACACCATGCATAGGGCATGAAGCAAGCAGCCTCTCAGATCACAGATTCCGTCCCCTGAGAAGTTGGTGTGCTTCGCGAGGCGCCCACGGCAGTGATTGTGCTTCAGCTTGCTCACGTTCTTCATCACCTGTGACCCCGTTGAGGTCCATGACCATAGGGTAGCCCATAACCATGAGTGGGACTCTTCCATGGCTGTTGTGGTGGAAGGGACTAACCTTGCTCTTCAACACCGAATCTATGACACACATCACTGGAAGAAATAATGGCATTAAAGAGTTAAGCAGAAGATCTCAAGACAAAGTTGCAAAGACCTGGAGTTAGAAAACCAAAAGGGAAGAACATATGCGCGTTTCTCAAGCTGAAAGAACCAAAGAAAACAGTCCAGCCTCCCATGAAAGGATTCAATGGGCAAACTATTGAATGATGCTGGAAGTATCAAAGAAGATGAGAGGAATAAAGTGAGTCACAGTGCCCAAAAGAATTGATTGACGCTTTAGCATATGATCAAGAAAGAAGTCCAAGACGCATTGACAGCCTTGGTGAAAACAAGACTTCAGGAATGTATAGGATATCTTTGAGATATTTGAGCCCAGAGGTGCGACACCAGAAACACCCACTGAACTACACCGAGAAATTGGAAAGACAGCTACCTGACCACCCAATCGGAAGAGATCCAAATAAGGGCCTATTCCAAAGAAAGATAAGTCAACAGAACGTGGACATTCTCAAACAATAAATATCATTAATCACGTGAAGTAAAAATGTGCTGAAGAGGAATGAAAATAGTTGAGAATGCTATGAAAATGATGATGGCAGCGTATGTGCGAATGTGCTTGACACACTGGATGAATGTATGGATGGTGATAAGAGATGGACGAGCCCCCAATAAAAGTATTAAAAAAAATAGTTCCAGCAATCATCAACCGGGAACTGCCAGAAATGCAAGCCTAATTTCAGAAGTATTACTGCTAATGTCAGATGGAGCTGGACTTTTCAAGAGAATACAAGAACTATGTTTACCTGTGTTTTACTAATCGCAGAAAGGCATTTGAGTATCATAATGAACTATGGGCAATAATATGAAGAATGGTAATTCCAGAACACTTCCTTGTGCTCAGGAAAAACCTGTACATAGACCAAGAGGCAGCCGTTTTAACATAAAAATTGGATATTGCATGGTTTAAAATCAGGAAAGGTACTTGCCAGGATTGTATCCTTTAAAAAAATCATTTTATTGGGGGCTCTAAAACTCTTGTTTTTTCTTTTTCTTTTTTTACATTTTATTAGGGAATTCGTACAACTCTTATCACAATCCATCCATCCATTGTGTCAAGCACTTTTGTACATTTGTTTCTCTCATCGTTCTCAAAACATTTGCTTTTTACTTGAGCCCTTGGTATCAGCTCCTCATTTTCTCCTCCCTCCGTGTGCCCCCTCCCCCCATGAACCCTTGATAATTTATAAATTATTATTATTTTGTCATATCTTACACTGTCCGATGTCTCCCTTTACCCACTTCTCCACTGTCCATCCCCCAGGGAGGAGGTTATATGTGGATCCTTGTAATCGGTTCCCTCTTTCTCCCTCACCTTCCCTCCACCTTCGTGAACCAGGATTGTATCTTTTCGCCACATTCAGTCGGTATGCTGGGGAAGCAGTCTGAGAAGCTGGCCCTATATGAAGAAGAATGTCCCATCAGGATCGGAGAAATATTCATTAAACACATACAATATGCAAATCACACAACTTTGCTTGCTGAAAACAAGGAACACTTCCTGATGAAGATTAAAGACTGCAGCCTGGAGAATGGACTATTTCTCAACATAAACAGATTAAAAAACAACAACAACAACCTACTGCCATCTATTTGATTCTGACTCATAGGGACCTGGTAGGACAGAGAACTACTCCTTTGAGTTCCTGAGGCTCTAAATCCTTATGGGAACCACTGGTAGAGTCAAACCACTGAAGTTGCAATTAGCAGCCCAACTCCTAACCCCCTACACCACAAGGACTCCCACACCCCAACATAAAACACTTCTCACAACTGGACCCATGAACATCATCAGGATAGCAGAACAAAGGATTGGTGTTGCGTAGGATTTCATTTGACTTGGTTCTTCAATGCCCCGGGAAACAGCAGTCAAGAAACCAAACAACACATTGCACTGGGAAAGTGTGCTGCCAAAGGCCTCTTTAAAGTGTGAAGAAGCACAAGGGCCCCTTTGAGGATGGAGGTACATTTAAGCCAAGTTGGACAATGAAGAAAGAAGAAAGACGAAGAATTCCTGCATTTCAGTTATGCTGTTGGAGAGGAAACATCTTGGAAGAAATCCAACTACTTCACTCCTTGGAAGCAAGGATGGCAACACTTCATCTCACATGCTTTGAGCGATCTCATAATGCTTGATAAAGTAGATTAGAGGAAACGAGGAAGGCCCTCAATGTGATTGATTGGTATGGTGGCTGCAATCATGGGTTCAAACATAGCTGTGATGGTGACGATGGCATAGGACTCAGCAGTGTTTTGTTCTATTGTACATAGAGCCACGATGAGTTGGAACCAGCTTGATGGCATGTCACAACAATAAATAGAAATGGACTTCACTGAGAAGTTCTGAGGTAGACATGGAAAGGATGCGGGTTCACAGGAATTCAGAAATATAAACAAACAGAAACCAACTCCAAGACAATATGGAAACATGCTTAAATTCCAGGGATACAGAATAAACACTTAACAGTATCCAATCAGAAAAACAGTTGTACCAGTCTCTGTGATCATGAGGTGTCCATGAGATCAGGTATCAGGCATCTAAGACCCAGAACAAAATAATACAAATGTGAATCGGGGCAGGGGGTGTGGAGTGGAGACCCAAAGCCCATCTGTAGACAATTGGACATCCCCTTATAGAAGGGTCACAGGAAAATACAAGCCAGTCAGGGTGCAGTATAGCACCAATGAAACATACAGCTTTCCTTTAGTTCTTTAATGCTCTCCCCTCCCCACTATCATGACCTCAATTCTACCTTACAAATCTGACTCAACCAGAGCATGTACACTGCTACAGATAAGAGCCCCAAACACAGAGAATCCAGGACAGATAAACCCCTAGGACCAATAATGAGAATAGAGATACCAGGAGGATAAGGGGAAGATGCGGGGGGGGGAGGGGAAATCGATCACTAGGATCGACATATCACCCCCTCCCTGGGGGACAGACAACAGGAAAGTGGGGGAAGGGAGACATCGGACAGTGTAAGACATGAAAAAATAATAATTTGTAAATTATTAAGATTTCATGAGGGAGGGGAAAAAATGAGAAGCTGATACCAAAAGCTCATGTAAAAAGAAAATATTTCAGAATGATGATGGCAAGCACAACGTCATTGTGTTGACACCATGGATGTATGTATGGACTGTGATAAGAGTTGTAGGAGCCCCCAGTAAAATGATAAAATAAAAAAAAAAAGAAATGATGATGGCAATATGTGTACAAATGTGTTTGGCACAATGGGTGAATGTATGGATTGTGATAAGAACTTTAAGAGACCTCAATAAAAGTATTTAATTAAAAAACTAAAAGAAAAGACATTTGAGGTAGTTTATTGTGTCAACCTGGCCGATTAAACACATGTGAGGTTAATTGAAGGGCGGAGGATAAATGGCTTAGTGAACCTCGCCTTTCTAGTTCTCCGGTCTCTTGCTTTCTGATGGTCGGACCAGGGTGCAGCTGTCTTAGCCAGTTTCCTACTTTAGCTGGCAAGACTCAGTTCCTGCAAGACGTCCCTGAGGAGAAGCCACATGGACCTACCCCGATGCAGCCCTGGGTGCTGGAGCAGCCCTGTGGAGACCCCTGCCAGCGCTGAGATGCTTACACACTCACTGACTCAGCTTTCCGCCTGCAGTCGACATCGCTGCATGTGTTTTGTGAGATGGAGGAGGATTTTGAGGATTGGTGTTGGACATATGCGTTGATGGGTTAATGTTGGACTTGTGGGCTTGGGCAACACTGGATTGGGATGTTTTCTTGAAAAACACAACCTTTACATAAAACTCTCTCTTATACATGGGTTTCTGTGGATTTGTTTCTCTAAAATACCCAGACGAACAACACAACATTTATAAAAAAGGCTAAAAAGTGTTTTTTCTTCCGATTGGTCTTCTGCAATATTAAATGGGAAACAAAACAAAAGGAACATGACAGCACCCTGAAGTTTCAAGTTCTGACCCAACACCCCCTTCCTTGATTATTGTACTCCCCCAGTTCCTCCAAGAACTAAGATGGACATTACTCAGAATATCTCTGCTTCACTTCAGGACAGCCTGCCCACCCACTCACTGACCAGCTGCACACGACACTCCTGCTGGGGAAGGTGCTTCACATCCAAAGTTCACATATCCAAATCGCCAACAGTTCAGGCCAAGCTCTGCACGCTCAGCGTTGGAGCATTTGAATCTTGGCTGTTCAACTTACAATCCATGTTGGAGTTTTTTCACTTACAGCCTCATAAGTTTGTTGGGTAGAATTAAAAAGAATTGTTTTTAAACACGAAAAGAGCCTGACTTGATGACATAGAGGACAAGGGACTGACTTCTAAAATCGACAGACAATGTCAACACTTCAACAAGAAAGTGAATGACCCAATTAAGAACCGGGCCGGGGACATGAGCAGACAGTCTGCCAAAGAAGACATTGAAGCAGCCAACAAACCTCGGAAGAAAAGCTCGTGAGCACTAGCCATCTGAGAGATGCAAGTCAAAACAACGATGAGACAGCACCTTATGGCGGAATTGATAGCCACGTTCAAAAAGCAGAGCACAGTAACTGCTGAGGAGGATGAGGAGAGACTGGAGCGCTGATACTGGGGCTGTAAAACAGTACCGCCCCTGTGGAAGGCCGTATGGAAGGGCTCATCTCTGGCGCTCTGTTCTGTTAGGCACGAAGTTTTCCACATCTGACAATGTTTTCTTGCTATCTGTGAGGCTTTCGGTGACTCATACCTCAGATATGGACAGCCTTTTCCTTCTTTGTTGCCTGTTTTAGTCTGGAAGCGCTGCTGAAACCTGTTCACTTAGGATGAGCCTGCTGGTATGTGAAATATGAGTGGCATAGCCTCCGGCAACACACAAGTCAGTGCAGGGTGACAGACTGACAGACAAGTGGAACCCAACAATAAAACCATCGAGGCAATGCTGACTCATTGTGACCCCCTGTGGGTTTCCGAGACTAACTGTTTACAGGAGTAGAAAGCCCGGGCTTTCTCCTGTGGCGCTGCTGGTGACTTCAAATTGCCAACCATACAGATTTTAGCCCAATGCCTAACCCCTACACCAGGTGTCCTCAAACTACAGCCCGCAGGCCACATGTGACCCACTGAGGATATTGATTCAGCCCACCAGGTGTTTTTGGTCTGTTTGTTTTTACTTAAAAATAAGATATGTGCCGTGTGCATAGGAATTTGTTCATAGTTTTTTTTACATCATTTTTTTAAACTATAGTCCGGCCCTCCAACAGGTCTGGGGGACAGTGAACTGGCCCCCCCTGTTTAAAAAGTTTGAGGACCCCTTCTCTACACCAATAGTTTAGCTTAATTAGCAAAGGATGTCTGCCTTGAGCATTGTGCTCTTCTAAAGAACAATGGGAGAAGAAATGAAATCCACAATGGGCCACTGGAAAGATCAGTTAAGACACTTGGAGGGCGGTGAGTTTATGTTAATCAGAAAGGGAGCATAAGAAACTTTACACAACTTGAAAAAAGTGTCATCATGGTCCCTGGATTGTACATGTAGTAGCAGTTGAATTGGTGTAGGCTCTGATTCATGTTTATTTCTTTTGCTTTTTTTCATTTCAACAACTTGTACATCGATCATTCAGTGCCATTGATTATACTCCTTGTGTTGTACAACCATTATTAATACCCTTTTCTAAATTATTCTACCACCATAAGCAATGCACCCTAAACAAAAACTCCTCCTTCACCCGTGGTAACCATTGGTCAAGTTTGGTTTCTTTTTCTTTTTTTGTTTTCTTAATATAATATTCATATCTCATAGACTTCTGTAGTTAAATTGATTTTAAAAAGAGTATGTACATCATCACAATCAGTTCTACTGCTCCCTCCTCTGGCATTCATTGTTTGTTCCCCAAACCTCCTCAGCCTCCTCACCGCACCTCCACATCCCAAGAGAACATCGCATCCGTTACTGTCTCTATGCATCCACTCCTTCCATGCTTCATAAACTGGGAAACCCACCCAAAGCCCATCTGTAGGCAAGTGGACCCCCCCTTACAGAAGGATCAAGGGGAGGAGACGAGCCAGTCAGGGTGCAGGGTATCAACGAGGAAACACAACTTTCCTCTAGTTCTTAAATGCTTCCTCCCCACCCACTATCACGATCCCAATTCTACCTTACAAAGCTGGCTAGACCAGAGGGTGTACAGATAAGAACTGGAAACACAGGGAATCCAGAACAGATGATCCCTTCAGGACCAGTGGTGAGAGTGGTGATACCTGGAGGGTAGAGGGAAGGTGGGGTAGAGAGGGGGAACTGGTTACAAGGACCTGCATTTAACTTCCTCCCTGGGGAATGGACAACAGAAAAGTGGGTGAAGGGAGACTTCAGACAGTGTAAGACATAACAAAATAGTCATTTATAAATTATCAAGGGTTCATGAGGGAGGGGAGAACAGGGAGGGAGGGGGAAAATGAGGAGCTGATATCAAGGGCTCAAGTAGAAAGAAAACATTTTGAGAATGATGATGGCAACAAATGTACAAATGTGCTTGACACAATGGATGGATTGTGATAAGAATTGTATGAGCCCCCAATAAAATGATTTTAAAAACAAACTGGGAAACCCAACAGAAATAATAAGAAGTAAACAAAATGCCAAAATAAAATAATAGAAATAAGAATAAAAAGTAAGAAAGAAAAGACCACCATCAATATTTAAAAAGCCAGAGCAGAATTTCTGTCCTGGAACAAGTGAGAAATATTTCAGCCTAGAGCAAATTCAGGTTGGGTCAAGAGAGAGGTCGACGGGCCGAGTCATATTACACTATGGTTCGATCCACCATTGATTCCTGTTTCAACCATGGAAAAATAGGAAAATAAATGATTAAAATAGGAATCTATAACATTTAATTTAAAACATCACCTTCGGAGCAGTGTTACTCTGCACACGTGGGTGCCCCATGGGCTGGAATCCATTTCAAGGCCACTAACAGCAACTCATCTAGCCCTGGCTCATCTCACTTGTCATTTTTGGATGTTTTCGCTTGCTGTGTTTGATTCTTTGTCATTTCTTTCCCACTGGACACTGAGGGGAAGCGGCACATTTCTTGGCGCATAGTCAGCACTCCCTGTGGTGTTAGGCATCATGTTTTTCCTCCTTTTATCTCCCATTTTACCTGTACTACAGTCGTTGCTGTAAAAATGAGAAACGACAAAAGCAGATGAAATTAGAGTCTTTGAAAAGGAATTTCTCCTAGAGATGATTCTGACGTACAGTAGCCCTGAAGGACAGAGCAGAACCGCTCCTTTGCGGGAGCTGAGAACCTCATCTGTCGCCCTTGGGTTCGAACTGCTGACCTTGTGATTAGCAGCCCAATGCCTCACCCACTTGTAGAAGCAGGGTTCTTTCCCCAAGACTCACACCTTGATTTTGCTACCCTCCTTCACCCACTGGTTTCCCCTACAGGTTGAAAACCCTGCTATTTGTTTTTTTTTTCCTGCTATTTGTTTTTAAAGCGAATCTTTTCTCATTTCTGTTGTTTTTCAGCCTGACTGTTACCATAGCAACATCGATTTTGCCCTATCAGCCTCAGCCTCTACTGAAGTGGTTTCAAGGCACATGGCCAGTTCTCTCCTCTCTTTTCATCATTCACGAGTCTCTGATTCAGATCCCGGTGTCTGTCTCATTGTACGATTTGGAGCAGGTTTTGCAGAAAAGGAACTGAAGTCGGTGTGTTAGTCAGAGGTCTGTGGTTTCCAGTGGCAGCAACCTCACTGGAATCGACTTGAGTGAAATAGGGGGGGTTATTGGCTCAGGAGCCTTTAACGTCCAAGCTCAGCTGCATACAGCCTCAAACTATGCCACCAGGATGTTCTCTGCATCTCTCATGGGCTTTCCTGATCATTTGTTTTATTCTCCATTTTCTCTGACATCATCACACGTTTGGCCCTATTCTCACACTGACTGCCCTAGGACAATGCAGAATGGAGGGGGTCTCATTTCCCAATGCACCAAACCAGTCACTGGTGAGTTGATTCCGACGTAGAGTAGAATTACGCTCCCTGGGCTTTTCAGGAGCAGGTTCTTCGGAAGCAGAACACGAGGCCTTTTCAAAACCCCACGTGCCCCTGGCTGGACTCTGACAACGGGTCAGTTCAGTTCAGACCGTTTTCTAGTATGCAATCCTTACGGCAATGACCGTGGTACATGCAACACGGGAAACACAAGGAAGAACAATATCATCCCTGACGCGACAATCCACGAGCACTTACGATGTGCTAAGAAATGTACCGCTGTCCTCTCAAGGTTTTGGGGGGGGTGTCGGGGGGGGGAGACAAAGAATCCTACACAGCAACGTGAAATGAACAGCTGAAATGAAGAGGGAGGTGAGGCAAGGTTAGATGGGGCACTGTTAGTTGCTTGGGAATGGATTTCAACTCATGGTGACCCCCCCCCATGTGCATCATGGGGAACACTGCTCCAAAGGTCATGTAAATTTTTATAGATTCCTGTTTGAAACATTTATCCCCCCCCTCTTTTTATACAGTGTTGAAACATGAATCAGAGCCTACACCATTCAACGGTGACGACATGCACGGGCCAGTGCATTCTTCAAGGGATGTAAGCCTCTCTCCTTTTCTGACCTGTTTCTCCCTCATTAACAGAAACGCCGTCCCCTCCAAGTGTCCTTTCTAATCTTTCCGGTGGCTCTTGTCTCTCTCCGACGAAGCCTGGTTTCTTTTCTGATTTTGAGTTTGGGTCCGCATTTTTCTCCCACTCTATCCAGAACTTTCTAAAGCAATCCCTTTCCGAGCAGGCAGGTGGTTGTGAAAGCCGGGCACCGTCTAGTTCTTCTGGTCTCGGGGTTGTGGAGGCTGATGTTTTAGGGGCCCATTTGTCTTTTGGATAAAATGTTTCCATGTGCCTTTAGATGTTTATCCTTCTTTCCTCTAGAGAAACTAATCATTGCACCTTAGATGGCTGCTCATGAGCTCTTGGATTCTTAGTTATTCTGAGAACAAAATATACCCAAAGTGATGTGTCCCTGGTGCATCCCATCAAGAGGCCCCTGACATTGGTGCATCCTGTTATCAGTGGAGCTTAGGATCTGCAACTTGGTTGATGAAAGGAAGATGTTTTCTTTCTTTCTTTAAAAAAATCATTTTTTGGTGGGGCTTGTACAAAGCTTATCACAATCCATACACCCATCCATTGTGTCGAGCACATTTGTACATTTGTTTCCCTCATCATTCTCAAAACATTTGCTTTCTACTTAAGCCCTTGGTGTTAGCTCCTCATTTTACCCCCTCAGATGTTTTATTTCTTAAACCACATTAAAACAAAACAAAATTTAGCCCTTGGTGTTTGGGTCAAAATAAAAACTGAACCCAAATCTTGCATCTCTGCCTCCACTCTTCTTTCAAGTTTGGCTATGTGGTTATATTGCTTTTTAGAATCAAAGGAATACAGGATAAACAGACATTTAAGAAATAGTTTTATTGGCATATACTTCACACATCATACAATTAAACAGTTCGATCGCATCAGGAAGAGTTGTACCATCATCACCACAATCTAATGCTTTCTGCACGACAGCAAGACTACTCACATCTCTGGTCTGTGGTCAGAGGGGATTTACCTAATCCATGTGGGGACCCTGTAAATGGATTTTGGGCTTCCACTGTCATCCATAGCCTTCTGCAAACCAGCTGTACATAATTTACACTCATACCATTCCCTCCTTTGGATATGGATTTTATTATTCACAATCCTTGCATCACACAGACTGGTGTGCTTCTTAAAACAGACATTTTAACGACTCATTATATCATTTAAGATATCTACATTTAAACAAACATTAGAATTTGTTCTGTTGTAGATAGAGCGCTGAGTTGGCAGTCATTCGATGGCACTAACAACATTTTATTAGGGGTCCCTGGGTGGAACAAATAAAAGGCCCTAGTGACATGGTTAGATGTTGGGCTGCTAACTGCAAGGTTAGGGGTTCAAACTCAACAGATACACCTCAGGATAAAGATAAGGCTGTCAACTTCCATAAAGATTTACAGCATCAGAAACCCTATATAGGACTTCTGTAGGTTCGGAATCGACTCCATAGCAGTGGGTTTCCGTTTTTTAAAAAAATGTGTTTCACTTCTGATGGAAAGGTTGGAAGTTCGAGTCTACCCAGAGGCACTTCAGAAGAAAGGGTTGCCCATCTCCCCCCGCAAACATCAGCTTCTGAAAATCCTATGGAGAGTGGACTGTGCACCCTGTCAAACTAGCCTTCTTTGGTCCAAGAGCAGAACTGATGGTGCCTGGCAGTTACTACCCATTTCACAGAGTCCTGGTGAGAGTGGGAGAAATATGTGGGACAGAGTTCAAGATCATAAAAGAGACCAGAGGTTGGGTAAGTTGTTTAATTTGTTGAATGCAAAAAAGTTGTTTAATTTGTTGAATGCAAAAATGATGTTAATGATGTTATAACCCCAAGGTCATTACCATGGAGTCCATGCCTGTTCACCGTGACTCTCTAGGACAGTGGTTCTCAACTGCGACCCTGTCATACAGTTCCTCATGTGGTGGTGACCCCCCAACCATAAAATTATTTTTGTTGCTACTTCATCACTGTCATTTTGCTACTGTGATGAATCAGGCGACCCTGTGAAAGGGTCAATCAACCCCCAAAGGGGCCGAGACCCTCATGTTGAGAACCACTGCTATAGGACATGACCCCTTTGAGTTTCTGAGACAACAACTCTTTACTGAGTAGAAAGCCCCGTTCTCCCACACTGATATGTAAAGTTCCACGTAACATACAATACAAAATTTTAAAAATATGGACATATATATATATATATGAGACAAGGTTTATTGGTTGGATAGAGACTGATGAGATAATGGCTTCTAAGTTACTTGTCTAGCTTGGAACTGAACTCACCTCTGCGGCTCAATTTTCATCCCAATAGCAGCTCTGTGGACCTAGGAGAGCAAGAACCGCCCCCAGTCCCCCTATGGAGCACAGGCCACAGGTGCTTGCCTGCTTGACAGAAGCTGAAGCAGACTCGGTGGCAACTGGCTCATTTCATTCACTCGTTCATTCGAGGAGCCCTTCTGGTGTAGTGGCGACTCATTGGGCTGCTAACTATAAGGTTGGCCGATCAAGACCACCAGCCCCTCCGAGGGAAAAATGGGGCTTTCGACTCTTGTGAAGATTTACAGCCTCGGAAACTCACGGGGCGGTTCTATGGTGTGCCGTAGGGCCACTATGAGTCGGCATCAAGTTTGGGAGTTTGGGTTGCTAGATTGCTGGGACCATCGCGGGAGCAAGGTGAGGGAAGGGCAGGGAGTGGTAGGCTCCGAGGGAGGGGCCGAGGGGCCAACAGTGTTTGCCAGAGCTTCCCATTTCTGGAGAGTGGAGCCAAGGGACCAGGTAGAAGACAGATGGTCTAGGAGGGGGCATAGACAGATGCAACGTTCCAGCTGGGGCCTGTGACTGAGGGCAGCGGGCATCCGGTCTGCCAGCCTCAGCCTGTGGCACAGGCATATACTGGCAGAAAACAGTATCTATGGTGACCTTTTTTTTTTTTTTTTTTTTTGTGACCCGGTTTAACTCATTGGATAGTCTCACACAGCTGTGGACACAAAGTGCCATTGCCAACATAAACTGCTCAGTGACATCCAGGGCACGTGCTGCACCTGCTGTGCCCTGGCACCCTTGTCCCCTGCTTTTGAGTCCTACCTGGTGGCATAGTGCTTCCTCATTGGGCTGCTAATTGCAAGCTCAGCAGTTCGAGACCACCAGCAGGAGAAAGATGGGGTTTTCCGCTCCCATAGAGCTAGTCTCAGGAACTCCCCGGTGTGGTTCTCCTGTTCTATAGGGTGGCTGCGAGGCAGTTCATTTACCTTGTCTTAGACCGCAGTGTTGCCCAGTTCAGTCACCTGCTTCTGGTGCTGCTGACTTGACCACCTCCCCGTCTGGTGTCTGGACATCGTTGGCTGGAGGCCTGGCTGCCTCTGGAGAGTCATTAGACTTGAGATGACAGAGGGCCCACACCTCCTAGGACACCTGGGGGCTCGGAGGCAGTTGGGAGGGTCTCCCACTTGGCGTGCACTATGGACGGGTCTGTGGGTCACTGGGGGCAGGCAGGTGGGCAGTGGAAGCCCACCTAAGGCAAGGCAGTGACTTGAAGGAACTTCCCAGTGCTTGGCCAGTTGCTGGAGGACTGCCCCTGCTGCCGACAGGAGGCACACAGGCCCTGTACCTGGGTCCCCACAGCTGGACTGGGAGTCCTGCCAGCCTTTCCAACCCCTGGTCCCACCTGGCTCAGCCACACAGCTGCCAGTTTATCACACCGCAGGAATTTGAATTCTCAGACCACCAGGGCATTGGCTGCCCTCCACTACTGGCCAATCCTGAGCTGCCTGTCTTTTCCCAAGTGCACGTTAGACATGCTCATATCAAACTCAAGAAAAGCCTAAAGGGAGAGAAAAGGCAGGGGGTAGCCCACCATTCATAACCCTGCCCTCAGAAATGACCAGCGATGGCATCTTGGCAGACTTGTTTGGGAGTCTTCCGTCCCCAACTCTGGTCAGCGTTCCCCACCCCTAAGGCCTAGGCCGACACCCCGGTTCAGACTGCCCTGGCACAGGCACTCGAGCCTAGCCACTCCCATGACCTGGGAGAGCACAGGCCGGGGAACACAGGACGCAGAGGCAGGGTTTTTGAATCTGCTTTATTAACACTCAGCTCCGTGGGCCCCCAGGAAGCCCCCGGGGGCATCGCAGAGAAAACTGTGCAGCTGCCTTGAGCACAGATTGGCAAAGCTCGGTGTGTTTGGCAAAGTTGGGGGTGGGGGTTGAAGAGTGGTGAAAAGCCCAGGACCCCCCCCACCCCCGACATTAGTTCCAGAGACAGACAACCCAACCCAACCCACAGCTGGTTCTGCCTGGGCCCACTTATTCTCCCTGGGTTCCATGGGGTGGGTGGGGCCTCCCATGCACTGAAGACAAGGACTGGGGCCACACACCTCGATGAGACTGCTCCCCGAAGGCGATGAGACCTCAGGGCACCCACACAGGGCTGTGCCACCCAATTGGGACATCACCCTTCTTCCAGACCGTGAGAAGGCTGGGCAGGTCTTGCATGGGACTCTGGCCTCCTGATGGTTTTGAACTCACCCACGGGTACCCGGTCCTCTTGGCTCACCCCGGCTGCCTCAGCTCTGGGAATCTGAGGTTCTGGTAAGGACAGAGGCCCCCTTCTCAAGCCTCTGTGCTCCCTAAGAGTTAGCACCTGTGGCTCCATTCTTTCCCACAACTACTGACCTATAAGAACAGACAACAATCTTACATAATTCATTCCCCCCTCCCCCCTGACTCTATCTGTGTGGTCCCCTGAAGTGCAGGCATTCGAGGGGGAACTGCTACAGACTCACTCACTCTGAACGACAGCAAGTAGTCT
This sequence comes from Tenrec ecaudatus, assembly GCF_050624435.1. Lineage (NCBI taxonomy): Eukaryota > Metazoa > Chordata > Mammalia > Afrosoricida > Tenrecidae > Tenrec > Tenrec ecaudatus. Next base: position 20,282,879 of record NC_134545.1, read on the forward strand.
GTCTGCAGACCCCTGCCAGGCTAGAATGGGCGATGGGGGTATAAGGACAGTCCCCACCGGGGCAGAACAAATCTTCACCATCATCACAAAAGCAAGGGCACTGGGCTGTCCCACTGCCCTTCCCTGCCCCAGGACTGGAACACCACTGGGGCAGCAATAGTCAAAAGCCACAGCGGCGGGCAAAATGGGAGCCAAGAGAACTCCTCACTCAAGGTCGCCTCACAGGGGACAGGCCTGTAGTTGGGGGTTGAGCCACATCCCAAGGTCTGGCCTGGTCCTGGTATGCAGCCACGTGGAACTCAGGCCTCTAGCAGGGGTCCAAGGCCAATCAAGTGCCTGGCTGGACCTAGCTAACAGGACCTGTGCTGAAGGCGTTAGCCCTGGGCTAGGGTGTTCACTGGAAAGGCCTGTTCCAGACAGGAATGAGGGCTACATGCCAGGGGTAGGAAGGACTCCTGAACAACTGGTTCTCCATCCTGAGGGCTGGGCGCAGGCCCCCTTTCGGCCGTCTCCTCTCCAGGGGACCAGCCTCTCTGTCTGGGGGAAGAAGCGCCTTCTGCATGCCTTCTCTGTCTCAACACTCCCAAGCCGCAGGGACATTGCTTTCTGCCTGCCACCCATCGTCTCTCAGGTGGCTTCTAACTCATCCCTGCAAGCACATCCCTTGTCTTCTGTGACCTTCCAAGTCACCCAGTCCCACTGAGTCCTAGGGTGCACTGGCAAACAGGTGAGGGGGGGGGTCGTCACAGCTGATAAAAGGGGGAAGCTGCAGGCTCTGGTGGTCAGGTGTGGGGTGGAGCAGGGCTAAGGCTGCCAGGCCCCAGGGAATATGAAGGACTGTAAGTCAAGCAAAGGGGCCCAGTGGCCCACAGGCTGAACTCTGACCCAGCCACCGGTCTTCTAAGCCATGCTTCTTCCCAAGGAAGTCAACAGTGACATAACATATTCTGGAACATGCTAACCCAGCAGTAGTGGGAGAAACCTTCAAGGACACCCCCCCACCCCAACTTGGCCCCTCAGTTTTGGGTCTAGCGAGTGACTCAAACTGCAAGGCCAAGAGTGGCAAGAGTTGAAGGAGTGGGGCAAGGCCCCCCAAGAAACCCATGATCCCCATCTCCCAGGGCAGGGTGAATGTTCTTGACACTCACTCAAGACTGCACATGTGGGCATCTGGCCATCCTGGCACATGGCAAAGAGGAGAGAGGGACTGGGCCTAACACTGGGCACAGCGCCTGGGGCCCCTGTTGACCCAATGCCCTAAGGACACCCGCTGGAACCCACCACATGGGCAGGTCCAGACCCCCGTCTGGCTTAAGGCACTTCAGTGGCTCGGTCAACACCACCTTTTTGGAAAAAAAAAATTTTGTTTTGATCTTGATTTAGACCAAAAAAAAAAAAAAGTAATAAAAATTAAAAAAAAATTAAATACTAATTCAGTAACACTGCAAAAAAGGTTTCCCCAGAATATAGCAAAACAAAACACAACACAATCAACAAAGCTCCCCCAACGTTAAGTCGTCTGAGAAGCAATAACTGCTAAAGTACTGCTTAAATTATATGGCACGACAACTTGGCACGTCAGCTGGAACACTGCTTCTGAGTTAGACCTGCCTCCGGAGGAGTCCCAGTGGAGGGGGCCCCCAGGCCCGAGACTGTTGAGTGTCCATTTCTCAATGAGGGCAGTGGACCCGCTCTGGGAAACCAGCCCAAATGGCCAACCAGAGGGGGTCTGAGGGTGGGGAGCCCTACCCTGCCAGGGAAAGGACTAGGAGCTGGATGAGGGCAGGACACCCCCACATCACCTTCTCCTCCCAGGTTTCCTGCTGAGACCTTTGGCTATCCCTCCCGTCCCCCACATCTGCTACAAGCACGGTGTGGCTGCCCCCTGCCACCCAAAGGACTCACAGTCCCCCAGCCTGGGGCAGGCACTAAGCAAGGGCTCTGGCAGGGGGCGGGGGATGGGGTGGTAGGAGTGTGGGTGTGCGTTCACATACACAGCCCCGCCCACTCAGTTCCTAAGGCTTCGGAGGGGCAGAGTCACAGGGCAAGGTGGGGAGGGGAGGGCCTGCGCCCCCCACCTTCTCGGCACCATTCAGCTCCGAGGGCTCAGAGTGCACAGCTCCCGCCTCCGGGGGCCCAGCCTTCAGCAGGTCCCGGGGGTCCCTGAGGAAGACCACCAGGACGGTGATGTTGTCTCGGGAGCCCTGCTCCTGGGCAGCGGCCACCAGCTCCTTTGCCACGTGAAGCCCGCTGCCCTGGTGCTGGGCCAGGTGGTTCTGGACAAGGCCCGCGGCATCCTCAGGGGACACGAAGTCGAAGAAGCCGTCGCATGCGAGGAGCAGGTAGTCCTCGGTGCCGGTCAGCTCCCGGGAAGCCGCGTCCGCCTCAGCCGACACGTAAGGCTTCTGGAAGATGTCACCTGGGCAAGGGCGAGGACAGAGCCTGGTGTCGGGCGGGCCCTCGCATGGTCCCGCTGCCTTCCCCTCAAACTGCCAGGTGCACAGAGCCCCGGTCAGAGACCGGTCATGACCACCCCAACTTCACGGGGGCTCGAAGTGAGTGGCCAAACTGCAGGCTTCCCTTGGGGTCCCCGCAGACAGCCTGCTCCCCCGGGGCCAGCACACACCAGCTTGCTGCTCTCCCACAGTGCTCAGAGGAAAGGCCTGGCCATCTCCTTCCCAGAGCTCCGCCCCTCTAAACACTGACGCAGAGCTCTCCCAGTACCTGCGCACGGAGGGTGGAGGTGTGGGGGGGTGCCCGGGGCTGGGGTTGACATGGCAGAAACTGACCAGGGCTGGGGGCGTTTCAGGCATATAAATCATGCCCAGTGGGGCCGGCGTTGATGCCCAGGAGATGGTAGCGGAGCAGCACGCTGTGTGGAACCCGGGACAGGCCCCCTTGGGTGCTCTCACCTCGGGGTGGCGTGTTTGGGTCACTGTCTGCAGCTCAGGTGCGAGGCACCGCCACCGAGCCTGTCTGGGGCCCTCGAAACACCTGCTGTTCTCAGCACCCCCAGGCACCTCTGAGTCTCTGCTTCTCAGGCCTCCCCGAGTTAAGGTGTGGCCGCCCCACCTCCCTTCCCGACTGCTCACCCTGCCCCAGGTCCGCCCCCTCCTCCCCAGCCCTCCACTCAGCAGCCCCAGGGTGGCTGGAAGTTCTCACTGGCCCCCTGGCTCCTGCGTGGTAGTAAGTGGCTGGCACTGCCTACTGGCTGGGGAAGGCATTCCAGGCGGAGCCCTTCCTTGCCCTTCTTGACACAGGGTGTCCAGAGAAAGGAGGGCAGGCGCAGCAAGGGGGCCACACCAGGCCAGCACGGATGGTCTGTCTCCAGAGCTCTGGAGGAAGGAGGTGATCTCGGAGGTGTGCCTGCTGGGCCCTGGGCTAAGAGAACAGGAGGCGGGGGAAGGTGGCTGTTACTTTCCCCCCAAAAGATAAGGGAACCTTCCGTGCCCCCTTCCAATTGTTTTAGTTTGGTAAGAAATAGGAGTGCAAGTGAAAAAGTACTGCATAACACCCGAAAACCTACTGTAATAAAAACATCAAAAGGTGAAGCTATTGTTTCTGGTAATATCGTCCACCTAAGTCCATATCCTTCTGAAGGGGTTTTCATCTCCCTGATTGTCCCCAAGGGGGTCCAGGTGGCCTGTGGTTATGAGTTGGGCTGCGATCTGCCAGATCCACAGTTCAAAACCACCAGCCGCTCCTCTGAGCAGAGACAGGGCCTTCTACTCATGTAAATAGTTAAGAGTTTCGAAAACTCACAGGGGCAGTCCTACCCCGTCCCACAGGGTTGCTATGAGTCGGCGTCGACTGGATGACAGTGGGATTTGGGAGCTCCCTGCACCTCCCCGCAAGGGTGCTTGCTAGGCCTGGAGCTACGAAGGCAGGAGGTTTCTAGGCTCATGCCCACTCCAGATAGAGCCGGTAAGTAGGATCAGGCATTGTTTCCCCTTTTGTGACCGACGGAGTTGCCTCAGCGCGGTGTTTTCAAGGTCTAGCCCAGTGGTAAGAGCTCTGGTGTTAGTTACTATCTTGGAAACTCACACGGGGCAGTTCTGTCCTGCCCTGCATGGTTGCTATAGTCCCCATAGTAGTGAGACACTCTTCTGGCTAAGGGTGGAGTCAACCCTGTTAGTCAACTGGTAGCCTGATGACACATTTTAGGGGGTGGGGCTCTTTGTAAGAGAGTGAAGGATTCTGGGAACTGCCTCTCACTTTACCACTTTAGCTTCCTCCTCCTTGGACGTCACTGGAACTCTGGCCACCAGGGGTGGTCCCATGTGGGCCACTGACCCTGAGAACTGTGGGCACCCTGCCACGCTTCGCCCACCTTGGGTCCACGGGGCTGCACCCCCTGGCCTGTAATCATCTTGCATTCTCCTTCACCCTTCTGCGTTATCGCCTGCAGCAACGTAAGCCTGAAGGGGTCCGGGCTGGCATCAGACTTACGGACTAGAGCTGGCCTGGGCGCAGATGCCTCCTTGGTATATCATCATCCTTGATATCATGCCCTTTCTTGTACCTAGCTGCCAGACAACCTGGGCCCCCCTGAGAATGAGGCTGGGTTGGGAAAGGGGGTCTTGGAAGATGCGCTCAGGAAGCCCCCTGGATTAGGGGAAGCGGTAAACGGTCACTAGGGTCCTTCGGAGGGATGGACGGAGCAGCTCAGTGAACACAGGCGGACAGGGAATCAAAGTGCGACAAGCTCAGGGGGTCAGGCATCACTGGGCGTGGGGGAGGGGACCCTCACAGGGTTCCCTGGACACAACACCTCCAGAGCTGTGGGAGAGGAGGACTTCTGGCTGTTCTTAGCTGCCCCAGTGGCACCGGGACATGAAGCCCTCGGTCTACCACAGGTTCCTCCCAGCTCCCCTCCTCTCGTGTCCCACGCCTCCTCTCACCAATGGCCCTGGAAACCGCCAAGGTCCCGTTGACTCGCCAGCAGTCCATGTGGGACACGAAGCCGCCCAGCGCTTCAATGCGCTCCTTCTCATCCTGTTGGGAGAGAGCTGGAGTCAGGGGTGGCCCCGGCCACAGTCCAGGCTGATACACCAAGTTGGCTTAGAAGACGGAGTCCCAAACCACAGCAAGGGAGGGACAGAGGTGCACCGCAGGTACAGATTCTTAAAACACAGTGAGACATGATGACCTAGGTGTCATTCAGTTCGAAGCAAACTCGCAGCCATCGAGTTGGTGCTGACTCATGGTGACCATACAGGACAGGGTAGACCTGCCCCTGGGGGTGTCCAGGACTGTAACTCTTCATGGGAGTGGAGAGCCCCATCTTTCTCCCGAGGAGCGGCTGGTGGTTTCAAACCGCAGACCTTTTGGATCACAGCCCAATGCACCAGGGCTCCTATATACAAGAAAGTACGTATCTTCAAGCCCCTCACCAGCATGCGAGCGCAGTACGGTGAAGGATGGCTGATGAAGAGGAGATAGGTGCCTCTGGCGAAGAGTATTAGCACAGGTAAGTGGGAGTGGCCGGAACAGAGACAAGGGGTGGGGGGTTAGGGTACGGGGAGGGGGGCATGGGCATTTCTCAATCAACCCCTGGAGAAGGACATCCTGTGTGGTAAAGTGGAGGGGCAGCAGTTGAGGAAGGCCCTCCAGGAGATGGACGGACACCGTGGCTGCAGCAATGGGCTCAGGCACAGGAAGGGTGGTGAGGAGGGTGCGGGACCGGGCAGGGTTTTGCTCTGCTGGGCATGGGGTTGCCAGGTGCCAGAATCGACTCCATGGCACCTAACGATGATGACGACAACAAGGAACTGTTGCTGCCCGACCCCAGGAAATGAAGGCACTGGACGGCTCTGCGAGGTGGAGCCAGGTGAGGATCCTGAATCCTCTGGGCAGTCCCACCAGGGGTCCCGCCTCTCCCCAACTGCCTGGATGTAGCTGGCTGCTCCTGTGCACTCCAACTTCTTTTACTCGGCTGCCCTGGGCCGTACGGAGTGCCTGGGTTATCATGACTTGGTGAGCTCTGGGGTACTGGCTGGTGCCAGCCTCTTATTTTGCCTGCCCCAGCGGCTCATCTTCAGCGGGGCTTCTGGCCTTGTGTACCGTGTGAGGCCCAGGCCGGCCTGCGCGCTGCCCAGTGAGGGGATGTTCAAGGATGGAGTGGGGGTGGGGACCTTACCTGTCGCTCAGGCCTGTGGGCATCCATCAGCTTCACGACCTGTCCCTGCTGCACCAGGATGACCTGGGAGTCCCCGAGCCAGGCGATGTGCAGGGTGCCCCCGGCAATGAGGGCGCACACGCCCGTGGTGCCGCTCTGCAGCCGCTGCAGGGAGAGAAGGGGGCAAGGCTGAGGGCACCTGTCTGCCTGCACAGCGGGGGAGCCCAGCACGAGCCCATTCATGTCTTCAGGGTGGGTCACTCTGACCTGGGAGGATGCTCCCCACTCAGCCAACCTTGTGAGACTGGCTGAGAAAGGTCTGGTGGGCGGAGGCCTCTCTGAGACACGAGCCACCCACTATTGCCCCCAGACCCTCTAGGTCAGCGGTTCTCAACCTTTGGGTCACGACTCCTTTGGGGGTCGAACAACCCTTTCATAGGGGTCGCTCGATTCATCACAGTACCAAAATGACAGTGATGAAGTAGCAATGAAAATAATGTTATGGTGGGGGGTCACCACCACATGAGGAACTGCATGAAAGGGTCGCGGCTTGAGGAAGGTGGAGAACACTGGTCTAGAATAATGTGGTGGCTTAAACCACCAGCCGCTCTGTGGGAGGAAGATGAAGCCTACTGATTCTGTAAAGACTGACAGACTGCTCTGTGTCAGAACTGACTTGGCCCAAGTGGGTTTGTTTTGGAGCCTTGGTGGCACACTGGATAAAGCGTCCAGTTGCCAGCCAAAGATCCCTCCCCTGACCCATGGGAGGAAGTCGGGCTGTCTGCTCCTGTACTGGTCACCAGGCCCAGTAGCCCCATGGGGAGCAGCTCTACCCTGTCCTGCAGGGTCACTGGGACTTGGAGTGGACTTGATGGCAGTGGGTTTTTAAAAATAAATCTAAAGCTATAGGCACGCGTGGACTTCTGAAAGTTTGTAAAAAAACTGCTTTATTTTTCTAAAACATTTTCCCATCGACTTCTGGAAGCCTCTTTGTGTAATACATACTTCCTGTGATTTCCCCGAATTCTTCAAGCCAATTGCCAGACCCAAAGGAGAAAGGGGGTCTGGCAGGTGAAAGCAGGGGTGTCCTGGAGCCTGTGAGATCTGCTCAGCCCTTGGGGGACAGAGTGGGCCGCGTGGGCGGCGGGTGCCGGGGAAGAAGAGAGAGTAGTGGGAAAGTGGAGGCTGCTCCGGGCCAGAAAGTCACGCACAAGATCTCAAACCCTTGGAGATGCAAGAAACTAGCTTGCAGTGTCAGAAAGCTGATGGGTGGCCCACAGGGCCGGCCGGCAAGGGGGTGGGAGGAAGCCTTTGGATGTGATGGTGACGCCCAGGATCAGGACTACAGTGATAAGGGTGTCTGAGTATAGACTTTGGTGAAACCTCATCAAATAGCAAATCAAATCATGCATGGTGAAGTACACCAAGCTCACTGCCATCAGGTCGGTGCTGACTCGCAGGGACCTTGCACACGGTTCTAAGACTGCCTCACCTTTCTCCCTGGGAACAGCTGGGTAAATTTGAACTGCTGACCCTGTGGTGAAGAGCCCAGTGCCTAACCCACAGCACCAGGAGGGCTCTTATATTTTATATGTACGGCTTGTTAAGTGCCGATCCAAGGAAAAGAAAGACAAAATGCTAAGCAAAATCAAGCGTCTGCCTCAGAGAACTATGGCTCTAGTCCAGGGCACCCTCCGTCACTTCCGGGGGGTGCTGGTGGCCAGTTGGGGAGGGTTGTGGGGCACGGCGTCACCTTCTGACCCCAAATTCAACCAAACACAACTGCCATCCAGTTGATTCACAGCGACCCTACAGGACAGGGTAGACTTGCCCTTGTGGGTTTCTGAGACTGACTCTTTATGGGGGTAGAAGGTGCTCCCAGCTCCTCCCTGACCCCCTGGTCCTCCCATCGAGGCCACCTGACTGTGCCTGTCTGTTGGGCTCAGGGTGTATGTATGACAGTCATGCCCCCTTCCCTCAAGGCATGGGCTGTTCCAGTTGTGGTGATTCTATCAGCTCAGACAGCCCCTGAGGCTCGGCGTCAGCTGGAGAGAATGAGGAAGATACTGGTATCTGTCTCATGGGGTTACTGGGAGGGACCTTGCAGTTCTGGAGGGGAGGGGTGCTCAGAATTCCTGAGGAGAAAACTCTCCTGGGACACTGGAGCTAGCAGAGGCCAGCCTGCCTTGTCCCCACAACCTGTGCAGCTTCTGGAGGCAGGCGGGCACAGGCTGGGGTGGGTGGAATGTGCTGTGCTGTGTCCCTGTTGACCGCTCTTCTCTGACGTTTCTTGCTCCCGTGGCGCAGTGGGCTACAAGTTAGGCTGTTCAACACATGCTCGGGGTGCCGAACCCACCGGCTGCTCCTTGAAGACAGAGGGGGCTATCTGGTTCCACAACGACTTACGGCCTCTGTAGAAGTCACCACATAAGGAGCCCCGTGGCAGAGTGGTTATACGTGGGCTGCTAATGGAAGGTCAGCAGTTCGAAACCACCAGCTGCCCTGTGGCAGAAAGAGGAGGCTTCTACTCCTGGAGAGCGTTCCAGTCTCAGAAACCCACGGGGGCAGTTCCACCCAGTCTAGCAGGGTTGCTGTGCGTCGGAATTGACCTGATGGCATTGAGTTATATATGGGTCCACCAACCCGGAGGTCAGCAATTTGAAGTCAACAGCCCCTTCTGGTGTGGGACAAAAAAAAAGAGACTGTCCCCCAGCTCGTCTCCCCCAAATATATGTCAGACCTAGGGCATTGCTTGCAACGAATGGTAAATGATTCACAAGTTATCTCCCTAAAGGCACCAGCCATACAGAGCAAGCAGATCTTATTGTCTGTCCCATTGTAGGTGGGGCTCAATCCCTACTGTTAGGGACAGTGGATTGCTTCCCCTGAAAGCTTAGACGAAATCAAGTCTCCAGCTCAAGGGCAATCAAGGTTAGGCCGCCACCATGAATCTAGATCTGCCCATCTTGTCACATGCGTACCCTTAATTCCTCCTCTTCCTGTAGCAGGTACACCCCTAGATCATCCCCCTCCCATTACTGTATTACCTATTACTGTATTGCCCATTACTGTACAATCCCTTCTGCGACGTATGTATTTACCTGTAATCAGGGGGCTTGCATGCCCCCAAAGGATATATAAGCCTTGGTTAGAAATAAATCTCTCTTCTCTCCTGTCGTCCGCCTGCGCTGGTGAGATCATGGTCGTCGAGGAAGTGGGTGAGCATGCTACCATGAAATGTGTCTGACCCCTTTATTTTACTTTCCTATCTTCCATGACTACTGTAATCTTTATATATCTTAACCATACAATTGCGCCGATCGGGCCCGTGATATAGTTGTGTGAGGGGCTGGTTTCTCCCACATTCTGGGGAGAAGGCAGATGCCATCTGCTCCAGTGAAGAAGGGCAGCCTCGGAAACCCCGTGGGTGGGAACGGCCTGGCGGGCACTGGCTTGGTTTGGCTGTCCTGCCTGGGCATGGCTCTTACCTCTCGCTTGGCTCTCCTGAGGAACATCTCATCGGTGAGCCGGAACGCTTCCCTGAGGGTCCCTGCAGGGTCCGTGGCCAGCCCTAGCTGGCGGGCAGCATTGGTGTGTACGTGCACTGAGGCGAACTTTGCCGCGTCCACCCCTCCGTGACCATCGAACACGGCAAAGTAGGCACGGTCCACAGAGTCCTGTGGGGGGCCGGGTGGGATGGGGGAGGATGACAACAAGGCAGTGAGATTCCCCAACTTCCCGGTCTCACCTGTCCTGTGCCAGGCTAGTTCTGAATATGCATCTGGGAAGTGCTGATGGGCAAGGCTGGGAGAATCATCTTGGTTTTGGGAATCGGGGGAGTTGGAGGAGCCTGGGGTAAGACAGTCATTGGCCCCAAGGGTTGGGGGCAGGTGCCGTGGGCCAATGGATGGACAGTGGGGCCCACAATCACCTGTTGGGTGAAAGTGGTACCCCAGAGCCCTTCCTGAGTAACAGACAGCTGCCTGGGCCCCACTGGTGCTGTCCTGCCACCCTTCTAGTACTTGTGTTCCCAGCCCAACTAGCCCCAGGCCCAGGAGGGGACACTCACCGTGAGGCCAAAAAGCTGGTTGAACGCCAGCAGCGCCACATGCCGGTCCTCCATTTTGCGGCGTGTGTTCCGGATGGCGTGGGCAGAGACCAGCCATGGTTGCTGGGGCGTCCTGGCCGTTGGGGGCACCTCCTCTTGCCATGAACTGCATACGCTCCAGAGATGGGTGAAGAGGCTCCGTGCCAGGCTCCGGGCATCCAGTACTGCCGAGCATGGCAGAGGGGCAGTCAATGCAAGCTCAGGCTGCCACCCCAATGCCCCTTCCCCTTGTGATGGCCCAGGCACGTAAAACCCCACGTTGGGTGACATGTGCCGAGAGCCTGGATGGTGTCCCCCCCCCCTCCAAAATGTGTGTTGGATTCCTGACCCCTAGCCCTGCGGATTTGACCTTCTTTGGGAATAGGGGTCTTAAGTTAACGAGGCTGTGCTCTAAACCAAGCCGCTTCTCAGCACAGAGACAAGGAGAGGCGGGTTTCAGGAAGTAAGGAACTCGGGGCTACAGCTGCTGAAAAGAGACAAGAGATTGTCCTTGGGTCCACAGGGTAGAGAGCCTTCCTGATTCCAGCCCCTGGGAGAAAAGGCTCCTCTGTTCTTCAACGCCTCCCCCTTGTGGTCATGCTGTTACAGCCGCACTCAGAGTCTCCAGCCCAACCCTAAGCCACTGCTAATGAGCCCATCCTGACTCACTGCTGACTGACTATATATATACATATACATGCATACAGCAGCGGTTCTCAGCTTTCCTACTGCCGCGCCCCTTCAGTACAGTTCCTCAGGTGGTGGTGACCCCCCCCCCCCCCCCGCCATGAAATTATTTTCGTTGCTACTTCATCAGTCATTTTGCTACTGTTAGGAATCATCATGTAAATATCTGAGATGCAGGATGTATCTCCATTGTGACAAATGGAACAGAATGAAAGCACAGTGATTCACCACGAAAACCATATGCAATTTTGTATTGTGAAATATTGATTTCTAATGACAAACACATGAAATTTTGTCTGGAAGCCTGGTGTAGCGTGGGTAACAGTGTTACTATACCCACAGTAAGCTACATTGCTACATGTTGCGACAGTACGCTTAAAAAGCCAACGTCAGTGGGAAGGGTGAGATAGCTTCTTTCTCACCAGATCAGCTTATCTGCATGTGGGCGGACCCGCTTGGAGCTGGACAGAGGAGCGGTGTCTCGGTTCCTAAGACCACTGGAAATACGTGTTTTATTAAAAATTTTTTAAAAATTAATTAATTAATTGGAAACATGTGTTGTCAACAACAACAAAAAGGAAATAATGTTTTCTGATGGTCTTAGGCGGCCACTGTGAAAGGGTCATTTGACCCCTAAGGGGGTCTCGACCCACAGATTGAGAACCGCTGCTCTAAAGGGTTTCAGAGGTTGTCGATATTTATAGGAACAGGTAGCCTTACATTTCTCCCGAGCCGCAGCTTGTGGGCGTAACCCACCAAACTGGAGGGTCCCTTAGGAACGAATAAGCCAAACTCACTGCCATCGACCCCCCATTAAACGCACCGCACACTGAAACTCGGCGCCATAGTGTCAATGCCGACTCACGGCGATCATAGAGCCAGGGCGGTTTCCCCACTCTGACTTTGAACAGGGGAAGAAAAGCTCATCTTCCTCCCAGGGAGAGGCTGGTGGTTTCAAATGGACCTCGCAGCAGTTAGCGGGCCACTCTGTAACCATGATGCCACCAGGCCTCCTCAGGAGCCAGCAGGAAATACAAAATGAATGAGCACAAATGCAGATAAAAAATATAAACAGGCCCATAATAGAAGTGGCGATGGAAGACATCATAAACTCCTGGCAAAAAGAACGCCCAGAACCAGATGGTTTCAACAGGGAAGTTTGTCTAAAAACATTCAGCGAAGAGGTGACATCATTCTACCCAGACCCTTCCAAAACAGAGAAGAGGATGGAAACTCCCTGACTCACTTGCATGAGTCAGTATCACCCGGACTTCAAAGCCAGGTTAAAAAATTTTAAAAAATCACACCAATACCCTTCATGACCCTAGGTACTAAACACTCTCAACAGAATTCGAGTGAACAAAATTCAACGTTAAGAAAATGATACACCACGATCAAGTAGGAGTCACACATCAGGAAGGCAAGGGAGGTTCAACCACACAAAATTAATTGGTGCAATCTATCACAGAAATAAGACAGTGGGAGACATTGGACAGTGTAAGACATGACAAAATAATAATAATTTATAAATTATCAAGGGTTCACGAGGAAAGAGGGGGCTGGGATGGAGGGGAAAAAATGAGGAGCTGATACCAAGGACTCAAGTAGAAAGAAAATGTTTTGAGAATGATGATGGCAACAAATGTACAAATGTGCTTGACACAATGCATTGTGGTAAGAGTTGCATGGGCCCCCAATAAAATGATTTTTTTAAAAAAGGAGATAAATAAACACTATATAGAACTTATTAGAAGGTACTAAGAAACAACTTTTGAAGAAAAGTCAACCAGGAAAATATCAAGTTGGCCAACTCTGTAGGCCTTTGTCCTACTTTATTAGCCAATTGAAATAAAGTGGATGTTGCAATTAATAAAGAAACAAAAAACAAAGAAACAAGACAGTGGGATCGAACCTCACCATCATCAACACGGATGAGAAAGACACTCGATGAAATTCTACAGGAACAGAAGGAGCATTTGTCAACATAACTGAATGCACGCATGCAAAATCAATTGCTAACGTTATTCTAGAAGGAGAAGGCTTGAGATCCCCATCTTTGAGCATCCGAACAAGACGACAATGCCCACCATGACTGCTTTTATTCAGGAGCGTGCTGGAAGTCCTAGCCACGGCAGTAAGGCAATAACAACAGTAATTCATAATAAGAGGCTCTAATGCAGAAGAAAAGCCTTGTTCCTGTCCATGGATGACATGAGCTTACACGTGTTGTTGGTGGGGCCATCAAGTTGCCTCTGTCTCATAAGTGATCCTGTGGACAACAGAACGAAACACAACCCGACCCCGCGCCACCCTCCCAATTCTTGCTAAGCTTGAGTGCAAGGTTGCAGCCGCTGTGTCCATCCATCTTCTGGAGGGCCTTCCTCTTTGGGCTGTACCTTTACTGTACCAAGTGTGATCTGACAACCTCAGAACGTCTGCAAGGATGATTCGTGTCCTAACAGAAGAACTCAGTAGTGTTGCTGGGTACAGAGCCAGCGCGCAAAAATCATTCGGGATCCTTCAAAAACGGGGAAAATTCTACAGAGGAAATCAAGATATCAACACCGTTTTTTTTTTTTCAACACCGTTTTTAACAGCCTCTAAGAGGATAAAATATCTTGGCAGAAATCTAGCCAAGATGTAAAAGATTTATACGACGACAACTATAAAATAGTACTACGAGCCTAAAGGAGACCTGTCGAACGAGGTGGACATGCTGTGCTCATGGAGAGACTTAATATTATGACCATGCCTTATTCCCCAGAGTAATCCTGAACTAATATGAAGCAATTCTGAGCCAGATTTGTGGTGAAGTGAAGACGTGTGGCTCCTCGATGGGTCTTTCTGTAACTCCCGCCAAATGAGTGGATGGGACCACGCAAATACAACTGGGGAAGAGCTGCCTCCTCAACCTTGCTAGTGGACGAGGAGGGCCTTCTTCACTGCCAATGTGGTATGCTTCCAAATGAGAAGAGGCAGTTGGAACATCCATTAATCATGAACGTGTGGAATGTCTGAAGTATGAATTGAGAAAAATCGGAAATCGAGAAAAATGACATGAAACTCAAAGGGTGATATCTTAGTAATGAATGAGCCGAACTGGACGGGCACTGGGCATTTTGAACCAGACAATCACACGGTCTGCTCTGTTGGGAAGGACAGATTGAAGAGGAATGCATCTTAGTTCATCTGTCGTGAAGTGCAAAGCTGTCAGTGATGGGGAAGCTGTCCATATGCTTACAAGGGAAACCAGGTAATATGGCCCTGGTGCAAATGTGTACACTGACCACTAAAGCCAGCGATGGAGAGAGTGAAGATCTCTGCCAAGGTCTGCAGTCCGAAGTTGATCAAACACACAATCAAAATGCATTGCTAATTACTGGTGACTGGGAAGTGAAAGAAGGAAGCAGAGAGGATCAGTGGTTGGAAAAACACGGCCCTGGTGACAGAACCATGGCAAGCCCGTTATACTTGTGCCACACCAATGACTCATGCACTAGTGGCAAATGCCTTTTGCCCACAACACAAATGGTAACTACCCACGTGTACTGCACGGGGCAGGGTGTTGCGGGGCGATGTCCTGGGCGTTGAGAGGACAGGAAGGGATCAAAGGCAAAAAAGAAAAAACCGGATGCAGGAATGAGTCAGAAACCACAGAGAATTACAAGAAGAAAAGATGGAGAAAGAGCTGAACAGATGATTCCAAGGGCGGCTCAAGAAGACAGAGCATTACAGCGAAACGTGCTAAGACCCAGGATCGGATCAAGAAAAGGATCCCACTCTGCATGCTGGAGAAGACATGGAACATGGATTGAAGGATACGGCTCTCTTGTAGGGTTGCTATGAGCCGGCATGGATTTGTGGGGTGTATATAGAAGCGCCTCCAACCCCTTGCAGTCTCAAAACCTGGACGGGGCAGGTCTTCAGGAGCTCTCCCCTGGAAAGGCAGGCTCTGTGTGCTCATCAGACACAGCAGCAGCAGCCCCTGACTTGTGGCTGTGGATTTTCTCTTCTAAGGCCGTGCTAACCGAATCTCGGATTACCACAGCATGATACAGGGTTTTCAGGGCTGCAGATTTTTTTAGGGGAGCAGATTGTCTCTCCCTTCTCCCGTGGATCAACTGGTGGTTTTGAACCAACAACCTTGTGGTTAGCAGCCCGATGCTTATCCCACAGTGAGTGCCAGCCACTAGGGTTCCTTTTCTGGTTCCAGAAGGCCAGTCATCAGCCCAAAGTGCAGTTCTCCACTCGGTCAGCAGGCGGCCTGCCTCTCACTTCCTGCCTGCGCTGGCAGAGCAACCAGCCTAAGGGATGTGTGTGTGTGTGTGTGTTGCATGTGGTGTGTGTGTGTAACTTGGCGTCTCCCTTTGTGGAGCTGTCAGGAGGGAGCTTGCTGGTTCTGCGGAGAACAATGGCTGCCTGTCGCCAAGGCCAGCAGCTGCCCACCGGCTCTAGAAAGCCCTGGAGACAGCAATGCAGTGTGCGCTGCACTGCGGTGACAAGGGAGGGAAATGGCCCTGCCATCCATCGCAGCCCCAGGCTTCCATAGGGTCCTGGGCCTCAGCCACCACCTTCCACCTCGCTCCAGGTTAGCCACGCGACACCATGCCCACTCTCGCGGCGAGTTGAGACAGACACCTGTCTATCAGTCAGGAACGGAGAAGACCCACTAAGGGGCTTTGTCCAGGTACCTGGAGGCCCGGTCAGGGGGATTCTTTCAGCTGGGAAAGGCGCCGAAGCCCGAGGCCTGCATCCTATGATACCCTCGAAAGTGGGTGCAGCCCGGGACCAGGGCACTTGCAGTTCTGGGTGAGCGCTGGGCCCTGATTCTGCCTCTCTGTCCCTGAAGTGTGTGTGTCCTGAGCTGTCCCTGTGGGGCCATCGGTACAGGCTGGTTCTGCACAGGCCCCCTCCCTCCAGACTTCCTTTGCTCGCTGCACTTCCAGCAGGAACCCCAACAGCGTCCTGGTCGCCACTGAGCAAACCTGGCTCCCAGCACCCACCCTGCTATGGAGGGGAGAAGGCCATCAATTTGCAGCAGCTGTGTGTGGGGAAGCAGGTCGTCAGCCCCTTTTCCTGGTGTTCAGGAACCTGTGGCCGCTCAGCGAGCAGCCATTTCACAGCACCTGGGGGGGGGGGCCCTCAAGGAGCCCTGGTGCTGTCATCATTACATGTTAGGCTGCAATCTGCAAGGTCAGCAGTTCGAAACCATCAGCAGCTCCTTGGGACAAAGATGAGGCTTTCTCCTCTCGTCAAGAGGGACAGTCTTAGGAACCCACAGGGGGCAGTTCTGCTGAGTCCTACACGGACTAAGTCCAGTTCTGACTATGAGTCAGTACTGCCTCCATGGTAGTTGAGTTTGGTTGTTGCTTTTTGGTCTGGGGACTCCTAATGAACCAACGCTTTCGTCAAACACAAAGAAAAGCCCCACGACTTTATGAGGCAATCTGACAGGCAAGTGGCCGCTTGGTTGGAGCTCCTGGTTTTTCCTGGCTGTGAGCACTAGCAGTGCCACCGCTGCCCAGGCCAGCCTGCCCACCGGGAACCGCACCCAGGGCAGCGCTGACCGCCTCTGCCTCGAGGTCCCTGGGGGCCATAAGATGTGTGTCCCAAATTCTGGCAGCTGTTCTACCCATGCCTCACCGCCAAGCCTTGGGCAGGAGGACCTCGGCGGCGGTGCTCACCACGGGGATGCCGACTGGTGTGCCCGCGTGTGGCATTCCCCAGGTGGTCTGCAGCATGAGCTCCCTGGTGCTCGGGCTGGGCTGTGCCATGCTGGCTGCACGGTTGGCGTGCTCAGATCAACCCGGCCCCCCATCTGCAGCCCAAGACCAGATCAGGTCAGTGCTGACAGTCCCATCCACCCAACCTGGGGCCACCTGAGTGGTGGGGGCAGTGGGGGGGGGGCGGGGGTTGACACTCACAGGTCACAGGTGACTTGTCCTCTTCCTCTCCACCGTCCTCATGCTCAGTCACTGGCGGTTTCTCAAACTCTGAGAGGTCTGTCTGCAGCAGCTGAGAGACGGCTGCGTGGGTCAGGGCAGAGGCCAGTGCGGGTGGCATGCTCCTGGGGATGGACGTGGGATGGGATCACCAGAGCTTCTCCCAGAGACCCGTGCCCCCTCTCCCCTCCAGAGGTGGGAAGCTGGCCTGCGCTGCATGTATACCCACACGACTGTCCAGGGGCCTAGCCGGCTGGCACAACAGGGGCACCTGTGCACAGCCCACCGGAGTAGGGCGTGGTGGTGTGCCAGTTTGGGGAGGGTGGTATGTGAGGTGGGGATCACAAAGTCACATGAGCTGTGGCCACGGCCAGGGAGGGGTCGATGATGCCAAAAAACCACTGCCATCGAGTCAGTTCTGAATAAGGCGACGCTGTGGGATAGAGAGCATGGTCTTTGTGGGGTTTCAAGAATGTAACTCTTTCCGGGAAAGGAAGACCGCCTGAAATACCATCTGGTCACTGTGTGTCCAGGGAGGGATGGGGAATGCTTAGGGACCTGGGGCTCAGGACCATCGTCTTGGGGGACCCCAAGGTCAATGAGTGTAAAGTAGTCCACATCACAATGTTCTTACAAGCTACTCCAAGGAGTAGCCACTGGGGCCTTACAAGCTCACGATGGGCCAGTTAAGGTGCGACCACTGGTCTCTCCCTGCCCAGACATCGCGGAGAAAAACCAAGCCACACAGAAGAGAACTGGTCCACAGGGCCACTGGGCAGCAGAACCACTGACTCCGTGACCTGGAGACCAGAAGCACTAGATGGTGCCCGGCTACCACTGGGATCACAATAGAGGATCTTGGACAGAGTGGGAGATCAAAAGAGCCGAATGTGCTCAGGAAGAGGGCAGGGAGGATTAGGAAAGGGGGATGAATGGAAACGGGAAGTACTGGGAGGAAGTGGGGAAGAAGCTGCTGGTTACTTCACAGAGGGCTATCCATGTCAGGGAACAAAATGTGTCTGAACTGTGGGATGGAGAACGGACTTTCTGTTCACTTCCATCCAATTCACAACAAAATGTTACAAGCAACACAGGCAGCAGCGTAGCACCCAGAGACTGGGGGTGGGGGCAAGAGGGACCCCTGGGGCACCAAGGAGGTGGGAGAGGTTCCAGAAGTCGGGGAAGGGGCTGGAGGGGGATTGGGGGACCTCAGGGGCTTGTGGGGAAGAGGGGAGTCCTGTGGACTTACAAAATATGGGGAGCTGGGGTGTGGTGAGAGGGGAGGGCCTGGGGCTCAGGGTGTGGCATTTTAAAGGGCACTCATGCCCTAGGGGCGTAGTGGTTCTGCTTTAGGTTGTGATTCGAAAGGTCAGCAGGTTAAAACCACTCTGTAGGAGGAAAATGAGACCTTCTACTCGTGTAGAAAGTTACAGCCTCCCTCGTGGAATGATCACCTACGATCAGGGTGCTACAGCAAGGTGAGGTGCAGAAAGCAGATGGTGCCCGACTATCAATCGGAATAGTTTCTGGGGTCTTTAAAGGCTTAAATTCCAACAAGCAGCCCTCTAAGCGAGGAGCCAACCAAGTCCACATGGAAGAAGCTCACCAGCTTGGGTGATCCAAAGGCGACAATAACAAAATTCAAATGTGACAAAGGGAAAAGTCTAAGAGCCCCAAAACCTATTTATAGAAGGTTACGGAAGGCAGCGGGAGCCCCAAACCCATCTGCAGAGTGCCTAGTCAGATCAAGTCACTGGCAGGTTCCCTCTAGCCACAGGCCAGGGTCTCGAACAGCCTTCCTACCCAACGGAGAGCACTGTAATCACGATAATACTGGCTTGAGGTGGGTACTTGGTCCATTGACCTCCCTCTTGACCCAGTCTGAAATTGTTCTAGGTGCAGATAGTCCTTGCTTGCTCCATGACAAAATTTCCTCCCTGGCCTTTTAATCCAGACAATGCTCTTTTCTTTCGTACTCGTTATTTATATTTTTATCTCTGTATTATTATTATTAATTATTATTTATCCTCACCACTTTATTCTGTTTTTATCGTGTCTTGTTTCCGTTCGGTTTTTGAGCCTGCGAAGCACAGAAGGACCATGGCGAGGGCTTAGAGGGAGGACTGGGCGATAAGGAGGGTGAGGGGCGGGGGGAGCAAACACTGCTTGTGGGAAGGGGGAGAGCACTAGAGCGGATGGTAATTCCATAACTCATTGTAAAAGCGATTTAACCACGTGAGGGGGCAGGGTGGGGAGAACATATTCTAGAATTGATTTGTTGTGCTGACTACACAACTCTTGTTGAGATGATTGAATTATTGGATTGCGTGATACATGGATTAAGTGCCAATCAAACTGTTGCCAAAAAATAAAAGAGTTGCAGCCTCTGGGCTTCACGGGGGCAGTTCTACTCTGTCCTATTGGGTCGCTACGGGTCGGTTGGTGGCTGCGTTTTTTGGCCTCGAGAGGAGGAGGGACCTCGGGGAACTGGTGGGTGATGGTGACAGGAGGGCAGAGTCAGGGGACAGGCAGTGAGGCCCAGCTGGACGGCTTAATCAGCCAACCAGAGAGGGAGGGAAGGACAGCAGGACCGCCGAGGGTGCCGTGATGGGCTGGACAGGAGATGGAAGGGGGTAGAAATGAGGCGGCCAGGAACACGGCCACCCAGATGAGGCCTAGTCATTGCTTCAGCTGTGTCTGCCAGGCCACGGGGTGGAAAGCTCAGTGGCTGTGTGGCCCTCTGTCATTCTGCGCTGTGTGTGTGTGTGGGGGGGGGAGAAAAGCTGAAGGGGGCAGAGTCCTGCAAGAGTTAGTGCCGAGAGGGGAGACATCACTGGTTAAGGGGGGATGGAGGGTCAATCCCCGCTGTGGCTGAGAAGGGGTCCGTGGGCAGGGCTGCTGGGAATTGTAAGACAATGGTGCCCCAGCATAGCCCCCTATCATCCAGAGCCTGCTGGATGTCTGCCTCCCCCAGAAGTCTTCCCCCCTGTTCCACTGGGTGCCCTACAGCCACCTCCCGCAGGGCATCCTTCGCTCCCGTGCCTGCCCCTGCCAGTGCCCAGAGCTGACGAGGAAGCTCCCAACGGCCCAGAAGGGCCAGGGGATGTTCTCTGGGCCGGTGCTCTTGGTGGCTAGTCTGGTGGTCTGAGGAATCCACCCTGATAGGTCAGTGCTTTTTTCAAAATGAGGAAGGGGCCTGCTGAGTGGAGCTCCTGGGCCTGTCTTTGAAAAACCACCAGCCAGGACAGGAGCGGTTGGCTGTCTTTCCACAACCTCCTGTTCGCCACCCCCCTCCCCCCCGAACCCAACGGGCGTTTCCTGTTGGGAGTCCGGGAGGGGATGCCTGCCCCTGTGAGCTCAGCTTCCTGCCGCTGCTGTCAGCTTGGTTTCTGGTGGCAGGCCCTAACAATGGTGGCTGAGGGCCATCTGCATCCTGCGCCACCCCAGGATACCCCACCCCTCTCGTGTCACTTCATCTGCACCCTGGGGGAGCCCCAGCCATCCCCCATAGGGATCCCTGAGACCTTGAGTCAATGTGGACCTGTGAGCAAAGCCCATGGACCCAAGGGCTTGTCCTGCCTGGGGACCCTGAGCCCCGTGAGGAGAATCCAGGGCCTGAACCAGGGCTCTGACCTCTGGACATTTCCAGAACATCCCAGTTATCATCTGACAAGTCTGAGAAGCAGGACCCCAGGGCCCCCTGGACCCATGAGGGAGTATGAGACAGACAGGCAGACAGAGGTATGCATGTGACCACCTGCCAGGCTCCGAGGGTCACCACGTGGATGAAGAACCACGAACACAAGGAGGAGCAGATCCCACTGAGTAGCAGCTGACTGGGAGGCTGGACAAGCACTATAGTCCAGGGCTTTTGAGTGGACTTCCAAAACATTTCTAATTCCCCGAGGTCCAGGGAGCTGTGTATCTCATGGAGTAGGGCACAGTGTACAGGCATGCCACCCTGTTGGCACAACAGCTGTGACCTTCTGGGCTCAGGCCTAAGCTCTGTCTGGCTCCTTGCAGCTGCTCCAAGGACCAGGCCCACCACCCTCAAGTCTGCTTTGTACCCTGCACGTCTAGAAAGACACCACCTTCGTAGCCCAGGCCACCCCCCTCCTTGCCCACCTCCCACCTGCACTAGGAGGCAATGTCCCAGGCGCCTCCTGCGCCCACCCACCAGTGTGGTGCCCTGCTGGGTGGGGGTGCCCCGTGGGCGGCTTCCTCTGCTTGGCCCTGATCCAGACTTCGCCCTGGTCCCACCATAGCATCCCTCACTGCCAAAAGGCCCTGATCCAGACTTCGCCCTGGTCCCACCATAGCATCCCTCACTGCCAAAGAACCCTCAGAGCCTTCAGACCGCCCCGCAGCGCAAATCTTGGCATCACCGAGGGGCCAGTCAGAAAGAAGAAGACGTAGAAGAAGGGGCCCTGAAAATGCCTTGCCCAGCCACCTCATTAGAGTGGTGGGCAGGCATGGAGGGGACACTGACAAGGAAGCTCAGTTTGGGGGCCCTGAGGGCCGATCACAGGGGTCGGCCCGGTGGGAGAGGCAGAAGGCCTGGCCATGTCACAGCGGAAGGGGGCTTGCAGAGGGTCTTAAAGGTGAGGCTTGGAATTGGGGTCCAAGTGTACCCCCTGTAGCTGTGTGGGAGCCTTTGCCGTCATCCTGCTCATGGAGGGGTAACATCTGAGAAGCAAGTGAGGGGCACAGCTAGTCCAGGCCTCCCCCCAAAACAGCCAGGGGCTGCATCACCCCTCTGCTTCCTCGTCTGTAAGCTAAGGGGGCTTGCACCTCCTTGATGTAGTAGCATGGCCCAACCCTGGGGAGCCAGAGACTGCAGCCACAGCCCAGAGAGGCCCACCTCCCTTCCCAGGGATGAGCTCGCCTACCTGCTGCCCAGGAAGCTCAGCGCCAGCTCAGCCAGCTCACCCTGCACCTCCTCATGGCTCAGGACTGCACACGGGGCCTTCCACGGCAGGGGGGTCTCTGGACCCGGAGGGGCCGGGAAGTCCCGCAGGAAGCCATCCAGGAAGACTTGGGCCTCTTCAGCAGGGCTGGCTCTTGGGCTGCCTTCTTTCGGGGCACCAGAGGCCATCCTGAGGGCATCCCGGGGGCTGATGCTGGGGGGCGTCCAGCCAGTCTTGCTCTAGGGAGAAACATGAGAGTCAGCCGACACTGACCACTGCTATCGCATCTGGCTCTCCCAGTCTCTCTGCTACACTCCCCTCCCCTCTGGAGCAGATGCACATGCCAGGCCTCAGGGCCCTGTTACTGGTTCAGTCGGCTCAGGGATGGTGGTGGTGTATGTGTGTGTGGGGGTGGGGTGTGTGTCAGGATGACCGTGGGGGTGGGTGGTCTTCAAGATGAGGACATGGTGTCAGCAAGATACTTGTTAGAGTTCTGGGACGGGTCCAGGAGAAAGCGAGAGACCTGAGTAGAGAGCAGCAGGGAGGGCCCACGAGAGCAGGTTGCGATGTTAAGCTGAGTGGGGGGTGGGCAGGCAGTTGAGGGGCCTGGGTCCACATGGCTCTGGTCTCAGGGTGGGTCGGAGAGGCACACCCAGAACAGTGGGAATACACCCAGGACCTGGCCAAGTCGGCTCTATCCTCCCTGATGGACAGAGCAAGCTTCGTGCTGGACCCAGCTGGGAGACACCAAGGGGCTGGCAGGGCTGCTTCCAGGCTGTGGGCCCACCGCTCAGCTCCTGACTTGAGCTATTCCGTTCCTGTATCCTTAGAGACATAGAGGGCTTTGCTGCTACGCCCTGATATCCTGAGACACTAAAACCTAGAACAAGTACTCCTATCTCACAGGTGAGAGGTTCGGAAAGGGAGATGGTGGTGGTGGTAGGGAGGATCGTGAGCTGGGGGCCTCTGTACTCTGCTCCCTCCACTCCTACAAGTCGGACTCCCGAACTTACCCACGCTCCATACTGTAGGCCGAGTCTTCAAGCTCCATACTGTAACCTCCACCCTGGGGGCCCACGCTGTCCTGGTGCTAGCCAACCCTCCTGGTCCATGGGCTGGAATGCAGGGCCCACTGGGTTCTCTCACCCACCACTCTCCAGCTCCAGCCCCAGCTCATCTCCCTCTACCCACCCATCTCTCATACGCTGGCTGCACCCTTCTACCCCACCCCAGCGAGGTCCCCTCCTAGCATGCTGGCGAGAACTTCCAACCGTGTCCTTCAAAGTTGTGTGTTCGAGCCCTAGCCTCTACACCTGTGGGTGTGACCCGGCAGGTAACTGGGCATCTTTATGTTTACACAGCCATGCTAGTGTGGGGGCACGCCTTCCCTCCTGAGTGATGTGAGGCGCAGTAGCGCCCGTGGACTGCCTGAAGAAGGAAATCAGTCTTGGACAAAGTCCTGCTAGAAGGCTCCTTAGAGGCAAGGATGGCAAGACTTCATCTTTATGTACGTTGGGCAGATCAGGAGCAACCAGTTCCTGGAGGACCATCCAGGAGAGAGAGAGGAAGGCCCCTGATGAGATGGGTGGACACAGCGGCTGCAACAATGGGCTCAAACATCACAATTGTGAAGACGGTACAGGACTGGGCGATGTTTCATTCTCCTGTACGTAGTCAGGATGGCTAAGGTATGTTGGGGTTTGAGAAGCTGAGGTAAGGGTTGGCGCCCCCAGAGCTCGCTCTCTCTCTCACACACACACACACACTTTCTCTCTCTCTCCAGAGTACTCAGGGATGCCATTTTCAAAGCAGCAGCTAAAATACCGGGGGGTGGGGGTGGGGTTGCTTCTAAAACTGTGGTGTAAAGGAACCAAAAGATCATGGAATTTATCCCCCAACTCTTTGAAGCCCCTTCATAGCCCAGGGATGAGGCAGGTCTTAGCACCAGGCCTGGCCACAGGTGCTCTCTCACAGGAGAGATAGACAAAGGAACTTTTGGATAAGCGTGCAGCGTTCCAAGTGGCATTCCTTGTGTCCACCTCATCCAACCATGCTGACTAGTACTTGCAGTCACATTTCTGGAACAGATGTCTAAGTACCCCCCCAAACACCATTGGTCACATACTACTCCCATCGAGTCGATGCTGACTCACAGTGACCCTAGAGGGCAGGGACAACTGCTCCTGTGAGTTTCAGAGCCTCTGATTCTTCACCGGAGTACAAAGCCCCGTCTTTCTCCCACGGGGCAGCTAGTAGTTTGGAACCGCTGACCTTGAAGTTAGCAGCCCAACTTGGAACCGCTATGTTCTCTGGGCTCAAGATCCCAGGTTGGAGATGGCGAATGAAGCCAGGATGCTGCGTGGTTCCAGCTGTTCCCAGGTGAATGTGCTCTGGCTGTTAATGAGGCTCCCCGCCAGGCGCCAAAGAAGAAAGGCCTGGCGATCTGCGTTTGAGAGATTGGCTGCTGCAAACACCGCAGAGGGATCACAGTTCTGCAGACCCAGGCACAGACAAGAGTCAGAGTTGACTGTCAGGCTACTGGAATCGGTGACTGTCATTTCCACCTCCGCTTAGAGAGGAAAGGAGGGGTTAGGACAATGGGCGGAAAGGTCAGAAGTAGCTGGAGATAGGCCCAGAGTGGGCCTGCCTGGTGGGCCACCCCTGGGAATTCAACAAGGTGGGGGGGGGGGGCACGGCACAGCCCACCATCATTAACCGAGAGAACATGAAGAGGGGCCATCTCTCCCTTCCACATAAGTGAAGAGTCACACAGCAGGGGTGGGGACCCTGGTTCAGGGTGGCCCTCTATCTTACAAACCTTCCCTTGAACTAAAACACATGCCTTGTATATACTTGGGGGGCTGGCGAGGGGGGGGGCAGAGCTCGGGTCGGAGTGTGGACCGCTAAAGGTGCAGGAGCTAGTGCAGCTTGGGACTCCCGGCAGCAGGCCCTGGCCAGCCAGAGGCTCCTAGGGCGAGGGGACCCCGGGGCAGATGAGGCGCCCCGCATTTCGATCGCCCCGTATTCGGTCTCCTGACGCTCACTTCCCGCTTCACCCTGGGCTCGGTCACGCCGCCTGCGAACTGGCTCTGCGAACCCCACTTCTGCGACCCTGGCTCTCCAGCCCCTCAATTTCCCGCCTGGAGCCCCTCCCCTTCTGCCGCTGCTCAGCCCCCCGTCCCTGCCTAAAACCACTGGGAGCTCCGTCTGAGCCTCTTTGTCTCTCTATTCCGACACATGCGGAGTCCTCAGGCACACAAAGCGCCCTGGGTCCTCACCCCGGCCCTTCAGCGACCTAGTTCCGCCCAGGTGTCCGCACCCAGAGTCCTGGCCTCACCTGTGCTCCGCGCCACGAGTCGCTCCGTCGGCCCCGCCCACTTCCCGTCCGATCGCTGCGGGCGCGCGCAGGCGCAGTGGGGATGGCCTCTGACGCCCTCTACAGGCCTTCTCCGGGAGCGTCGCGCGGGAAGCACCGCCCTTGCGTTCCCAGCGCTGCAGTCCCGCCACTCACCGCTGGGGGCGCCTGGGCGAGGGGGCGCGCGGTCAGCCCAGCCTCTCCGCACCCCAGATCCTGCAGCTTGCACACGTCCAGAGCGGGTGAATGCCAGAGCGTGGTTGCAAACCGGGGCCCCCCTTACTGTCGTTTCTGTTTCCTATCGCTGTCGTGACAACCCGCCAGCACACGTTTTTCATCTTCGAATTCTGCAGGTCCCCTGCTAGAGTCACCGGGATTGGGGTGGAGGGGAGGGGTGGGGCCGAGGGGTTGTGTTCCTAGAAGCAGCTGCACAACTTGGCGGGGGTTTCCTTTCCTTCCTCCCCAAAGCTAGTCTGGCTCCCACTGAACTCTCTCCGCTGCCCTTTTCTGATTTAGCCTCCTTCCCTGGGGCGGTGCCAGGGTGAAGGTGTTGGCTGGCCACAGAAAGACTGAGAGTTGAGTCAGCCCTCCCGGGAGCACCTTGGAAGAAAGACCTGGCAATTGCATTGCTGATAACCAGCCATTAAAGGCATCACGTAGCACGTTCTCCTCTGGCGCCTGGTATTGGCTCAGGAAGGCAGGGGACCCAGTGAGCCACTGGCTGGCAGAGCTGACCGGACACTTCCCTGGGGGCATGGCAGGGGTCTACCAGCTCTGGGGGGGTCCCCCTTCCCAGATCCTGCAACCTGCTGATGGAGTGGGAGCTCTGGCATTGACTGTGACTCAGGGCATGTTTAGTTCCCCAGAGCCCTGATCTCTGTGCTACTGTGAGGTCTTGGGTCAGTGCTTCCCATGTGTCTGGAGTCTGCGAGCATCAGAAGGCATGTGCTGTGCTTGCGCATAGTGGGGCTGTGGGTGGCTCAGAGCGTTAGTTCCTTAGCACAGTGGGAGTGGTACCCTCAGATCTGACAATATTTTGGGTGCAGCAAGGCATTGTTCTCTGGGGCCATGCCTGGGCTACAGGGAGTCACCCCTGTGGTGTCAACTGTCTCGGGAAGGACTCTTGCCAGCATGACCCCCTGGTGGCAGGAGGCTCCTCTCCAGGAATCCTGCCCCACACCTTGGTTGTCAGCACGAAACCCCCTCCTTTATCCCTTTCCAAACTCAAAATTCACTGCCATCGAGTTGATGCTGGCTTATAACGACCCTAGAAGGCAGAGAGGAACTGCCCCTGTGAGCTTGGGAGACAAGTGGCTGCAGACCTTGACCTTAGCCGTCCAGCGCTTAGGCACTACGCCACAAGGGCTCTTCCATCCCTTCCCATATGGCCAGCAGATGCTTCCTATTGCTTCAGTGGTGGCCTGAGAAGAAGGGGCTGCCAACCCTCTCATCCCGAGTTTACTTTGGGTGGGTTCTTGGGGTCTCCCTCGCCATTCCCTTTTGCAGCTGTAGGCAAGAGCCTCTGCCATCTTCCCAGCAGCCCCAGGAGGGGCCGTTCCACCTACAGCTCACAGAGACCACCCTGTGCTCTCCCAGCAGGCAGCTGCCCTCCCTGGCCTCGCTGCCCCAATATTATGGTCCTGGTGCCCGTGTGTGCCTGTAGTCCAAAGTGGATGTGGAGGGGAGTGAGACCAACAACAAACAGAAACGCTATGACATTGAACCCCGCTGCTGATCGTGCCCTGGTGAGGTCTGGCTTTGCAGCCCTCCAAGCCCAGACTCCACGCCGGTGGGTGGGCTGCCGCACGGGGGAGCCCAGGAACCCAGCCCGTCACCCATGGAGTCACAGCCTGCCCAGGGACACACCCCACTGGTGAGTGTGGTCTGGCTGCTGGGCTGGGAACCTGGAGGAGCAGGAGCCCGGCCCCCAGACACGTTTCCCATGGGCCAACAGCACAGCTTCCCAGCAAGCTGACCTAGCTCACCCCACGGGACCCCTCCCAGTCTCACTGTGGGCTTGTTTTTGGGGCAGCCTCCCAGAGCATTGCGGCATTTCTGCTAGCAGTGGGGCTCACCTTGCCTATTAAAGGAGGCTGTGCACAGAGCCTCATACGCTGCGTAACCAAGTCTGCTCCAGGAGGGGCTCCTGTGTGGTGGCCTGGGACACCTGAGGGGCAGAGGTGGAGAGCACATGGCTGCCCCAGGCGCGTGTAGATGGAGGGGATCATGGGAGGGGGCAGTGGGGCCTATAGGGATTTTTCTAAATCTGGCCTGTGACAGCTTCCAGGGCTGTCCACGTCTTGTCACAACAGACCCGACTCCCCCTCACCAAACTCACTGGCAGCAACGATGCCAACTCACAATAAGCCTGTAGGAACGGGGTAGAACTAGCCCTGTAGGTTATTGAGACTGAAATCCCTTATGGGAATAGAGAGCCCAGTTCCTCCAGGAATGGCAGGTGGTTTCCAACTGCTGACCCCTAAGTGTGTAACCAGGGCCCCCTGCTGTGTTACTGTGGCCCTGCAGTGAGCAGGAGTGGGTGTGGGAGTCCTGTGCGAGACCGGAGCAGTCCCGGGGTGCCTTGCTGAGTCCCGGAGTTGGGAGCACAGAGCGTGGGGGTTTGGGAACTGAAAGCCACGCGGGGGGCAGGTGGGGTGACCCCTCCTCAAGTACTGGGGCCGGCGCCCACGGGGAGCACATTCGTTCTGGAAACCAAGGAGTGAACTCTGTCTGCAGATATGGGCCACAGAACAAGAGGAAGAGGAACCCGTGAGCTGGGAAAAGAGGGGCGCGGGCCCCCCAGGCCACAGGGATGCAGCAAGACTTGCAAGATTTCGCTCTGGAAAAACATGTTTTAATGGGTTCTTTGTGGAGGACGCCATGGCCAGGCCCCATGTGGGGCCACGAGCCCTCAGACAAAGTAGGCGGCCAGCGCTGACATCTTGTCCTTAGGCCGCCGGGGACCAGGCTTCCCCAGTGGTCTCCGGCCGCGGCCCCGCCCTCGGCCCTGCCTTCGGCCGGGCCCCCCGCGGTGCATGGGGTGACAGGAAGCTGCGTGCTTCAGCTCGACCAGCTCCTGGAAGACGGGGTCGCAGAAGACGCAGCCTGTGTGCTGGGTCTCGCCACTCGGCAGTGGGGACTTGGCCTTGTTGAAGTCCACGTCGAGCAGGGCGGCCTCGCAGACCCCACAGGTGTCCGCGGCCACGCGCACCCGGTGGGCGTTCTCGAAGCAGCGGGCCACCACGTTGCACCTGTTGCAGGCCATCTTCCACTTGGGGCCCGAGGTGGGGTCCAGCACCAGCACGCCGCTCTCGCACTCCACACACTGGCCCACGCCCAGCATGCTCAGCGAGTGCTGGCAGGTGGGGTGCGTGCATTCGTTGCAGCCCATGCCTGTTGGGGGGGTGGAGCAGGCCGTGAGCCACTCTAGGTTCCGTCCCAGCAGCCCTCCCCATTGCTGTCCTGAGAGCCTCTGAACACCGCTCCTTTCAGCAGAAAAGGCTCCCTAGCCTGCTTCTGTGGAAGACCCTACCCTGACCCCGTCTCTGGATCCTGGGGAACTCCTGTACCAGGCCAAGAGGAAACACTGGGTCCTCTGGTAAACTTCGGTGGCTTCACTGGCCCCCAGTCAGGGCTTCACCCAAGTCCCGGCAATGCTCGGGCACCTGCCCTCGGCTTCCTCTAGTCATCCCCAAGTGGCTCCGGCGTCTGGCTCTTTGTCCTGGGGACTGCTGCCTCAGTCCCCGTGGAGTCTCCCCACCATCTGCCCCCGAGGAGAGGGAGTTCTGGGCCAGCTGGGCAGCTTGTACTTGACAGAGGGGTGGGCTGGGGGCGAGGCTGGCCCGGCTCACCTTTCTTCATGTCCCGGAAGGGCGGGTGGTTGTAGCAGTAGGGGCAGAGCGGGTAGCTCTTGCCCCTGGAGCCCGAGGACCACAGGACCAGCTCAAAGTCGTCGAGTGGGCAGCGCAGCTCCTTGTAGAGCTTGATGGTGCCGTTCGGGGGCAGCGTGTAGGTCTCATCGCAGTGGGAACAGTGCAGCCGGCTCGGCTTGGCCTGCACAGGCAACGGGGGGTGGGTGGGGTGCCCTGCATTCCCCCTCTGAGATCACACTGCTGCTACCGCCTGGCCTTCAGAAGTCCCCCCCGCCCCCCACCGTCTCCTACAGAAAAGGAGCCGAAGTCTGCACAAAGCATGCATGACTGCCACCCCGTGGACCTCAGGGTGCTTTCAGGAAAGGCTGCTCCAGGCGTCAACCAGGAAGAGGCAAGCTTTTTCGGAGCGGGCCCTGCCCCACCCACCTGTATGTACTTCATGAAGCGGTGGCACTTCCCACAGCGAGAGAGGGGCTTGCCCGTGGCGGCCAGCGGAGAAAAGGACACTTCCATCAACTCGTCCATGCCTAGGCGCAAGCAGAGCCCAGGGGAGGGGGCACCTGGTGAGGCCCTGCCCTGGGGAAGGGGTCTCTGGGCGAGGGGCTGCAGGGGGCACAGGACTCAGGAGTTGATCCAGAGGGACGCCCCCCACCCCTCCCCTGCCCATGGTCGGCCAGGAGCCGAGTGTATAGTGCCCGCAGCAGGCCCAGCCTGGGAGAGCTGTGGCCACCGCTACACGTCCACGCGACACTGTCCAGCAGAGAGCACTGGCCACCGCGGCCTGAGCAGAGGCGCCCTGAGGCAGAGCTGGGGAAGCCGGCACACCTGCGATGGAGTCGACGAAGTAGTGGAACTTCCTCTTGAAGACGTCCAGCGTGTGGCCCAGCACCTGGCGGTAGTCGGCTCGACCCTGGGCGATCAGGTTCAGCTGCTTCTCCACAGCACTGCGGATGGTGGGCTGCACCAGCTCCACGTCTGCCGGGCAGGCAGGGGCGCAGTGGGAGGGAGCATGGGACCCCAAGGGGCCAGCCCACCCGTGACCTTCAGGCCACTCCTCTCCAGAGCTGGATGCCACTGGGCGGGCTGTCAGCGGGGCTTCTGGGCCTCCCCTGAACCGCCAGGGGAGGGTCAAGGCCAGGTCCATGGCCTCTTCCCACAGCAATGGACCCCGACTGTGCTCAGCACCAAGGCCTGCCCCTCGCTCCACTGGGCTCCCTGCATCATGTGTGGACCCCCGTGTTCAGGCGGCACTGGCACCGGGCATGGGCTCACCTATCTTGTAGTAGCCGTGCACGAGGACGATGCCCAGGTTGGTGGGCTTCAGCCGGCGCCCGCTCTCCACGGTGACGTAGTTCCGCTGGCAGATGTTGTTGATATGCACAGGGATGCTGGCGTCCGTCCCTGCAATGCCCAAGTGAGACCAGGGGCCTCCTGGCTTCTGACTCTCCCCCCACCTCCCACGAGTGTCCTCTCCGGGGGCTGAGTGGCCTCAACAAACACCCAGATCATCAGTGCCCCTGCCTGCCCACAGACAGGACTCGGGGAGGCGGAGAGGCCGGGCTCCTCGGCCGAGTCTGTGCTCTGGTGTCTCCTGCCTGACCCTTTTGCCCACGTCCTGCACACACATGGCCTCCCAGTACCTCTGCAGGAGGGTGGGGCTCCCAAGTGCCAGTCTTTTCATGAGTAGGACTGCAGCAGCACCTAAGACAAGACCAACCACTGCCCCTCACCCTGTGTACCCAGGCCAACTGTGACCAAACTGATCCTGACGCACAGGGACCCTCTGTGGGATTTCAAGACCGTCAATCTGCACAGCAGCAAACAGCTTCATCTGTCTACTCGGGGACCGCTGATCCAAGTGAGACGCCTAATGCTGAACCCCACTGTGGCTGCAAGGGCAGTAGCAAGAGGGTGACCTGGCAGCAGGGGAACTGCCCTGCGCTCACCCTGTAGCCCCAAGACCACTGGCTCTGTGACGACGCCTAACACCCCCATATCCCAATCAGACTTTCCCTTCTCAGCCTGGTCACTTATACTTCATGCTGAGGGACCCCGGGCTGCAACTCAGAAGCCGAGTCCCATGGGGTGGGGGTCCCCTCCTTCCCTGGGCCCACACACTCTCCTGACTGCCAGGGATGCTGAACACCTCGCCAAGAGCACCCCGTCCAAACCTGGCAGCCCTGACCCTTCTCTGCCCTCCCCCTACCCCCAGGGCCTGGGATGAGGCCACCCTGTGGCCCAGGTCCAGGGCCCTTCTTGGTATGGAGGACAAAGATGGAGACTGATGTGTGGAGTGCCAGGGACAGCATGTTACCCTGTGCTCTCGTCTCTCCCTGGGTGGATCTGAGGCAGGACCCTGGCTGCCTTTAACACAGTGCCAGCCGTAGTCACGGTCACCACAGCACCTACTGGACAATGGACTTGGGTCGTGGGCATTGAAAGGGTCCCTAGCCTGAGCAGGGCTGTCCCCACCAAAGGGCAGGCTAGGGTACTGGGCTACCAGGGCCCGGGGTCAACAGGAGGTGCTCCACTGAGCAGTCCGCCCGCGTGACCCATCAACCCAGAGCCCAGCCTTGACTACTCTCATTGGCCCAGACAAGCTGGGTGCACGGTCGCCCAGAGCTTAACCTGGCTGGCCAGGGGGTTCAGGTCAGGCACCTGGCAAGGTCCCTCGTGAGGAACACAGGCAGAGGTCTTGCTAGCTAGCTTCACACTGAAAGGCAGGGGCCTGATGCAGCCACCTGCCCCGGCACAAACACACAGGTGACTCTCGACTGCAGGGGACATCCCATGGGGATGCTGTCCCCTCCCCGGGGACACGGCTTGGTGGGGCAGGCACAGGCAGGCGGCCGTGGGTCGGGGTGTCGGGACCAGCGTGGGGCCTCTGGGCTGGCGCGCACCGATGCCATGCTTCTCCA
Source organism: Tenrec ecaudatus (assembly GCF_050624435.1). NCBI lineage: Eukaryota > Metazoa > Chordata > Mammalia > Afrosoricida > Tenrecidae > Tenrec > Tenrec ecaudatus. The sequence goes on from NC_134545.1 coordinate 20,314,765, forward strand.
TGAGGGTGATGAGCTCGGCCTCCGTCAGGTAGTCGGGCGGGCTGGTCTGCTTCTCCAGTAGCTTCACCTCGCTCACGGGGAAGGTGTCCCCACGCTGGCAGGTGGGCAGGCTCTCCTCCAGGGGCACGCTCTGCCAGGGCATTATCGCTGTGAAGCCTGCACAGAGCAATCCCCTCAGGGCCGGGACAGGGAGGGGAGGCTGGTGATGGCCTCCTTTCCCCTCCACCCCCACCCCCACCCCCAAGGGCGGGTGAGGCATCACCTGGCGAGAGCACAGTCTTCCCGGAGCAGGTGAAGTGCTCGGGCCCGATGCGGAAGGCGATGGTGCTCTGCAAGTACCTGCAGTCATAGCTCACCGTGGCGATGAAGTGCCGCGTGATGTACTCGTACAGCCGCCAGGCATCGCCCCCTGCAGGGACAGCGGGGGGGGGGGGGCAGGCACGCTCAGCCTGACGTGCTGTTGGTGTAGCCTACCAAGGCAGAGCCCGGCAGAAGGAAAGGCAGGGCAGGGCGCGGGGCGGAGGGGACTGGCCCCCAACTTCCCCGCCCTCTGCACAGAGCCCTCACCTCTCCTTGGGCACAGCCTCCAGCCTTCAACTGATGACCTGCTATTGGACCCACCTGTACACCCTCCCCACCAGAGCTACGCCCGCCCCCCCGTGTCCCATCTCTAGGCTGGTCAGCAGTCCTGCTACCACTGCCTATTGCCAACATGACTGAGTCCTGCTGCCAGCCCTGGCCAACGGAGGCCTGAGAAGCCAGTGCGTGTCTCCTACCCAGTTCTACTTCCGTGGCCGCCTTCATGGGGGTGATGGGGGGGTGGTCGCCAGCATCATGGCCTTTCCTTGGACGGTTGATCCCTTCTGCCAACAGTTGCTTCACCTGCAAGAGGCAGGGCCGTGTTGCAGCCGTGGACGCTTCCCGGCCTGCTCACTCTGTAGGTGGGGGCTGAGTAGGGAGGGGTGAAGGCGGGGGGAGGGGGCTAGTCTGAGGGCCTGCTCACCCTGTCTCTGTCGGGGGTGGGTGGGGTGCTGCCTAGAGGACCTCTGAAGTCCATGTACTACTCACGGTCCTGGCCCAGGCGGGAGGGGGTGCGCCTGCTCACCGTGTCGGCCCAGTACGGGTGGTTGGCCTGCTGCCGCAGCGGGCCCTTCAGGTCAAAGTTCTCGGGGTAGTGCGTGGTCTCGGTGCGGGGGTAGCTGATGTAGCCCTGTGTGTAGAGGCGCTCGGCCGTCTGCATGGCGTGCTGCGGCCCCATCCCTGTGGGAGACCATGGCCTCAGCAGGCCTGCGTGCCAAGGAGGGCCAGACCCAGGGCCAGCACCCCTCCGCCGCAGCCCTGAGGACCCAGCCCAGGGGCCCCCGACCATCACCAGCAGCAGGCAGCTGGTCAGTCTCATCTCTCTAGCCCACCAGCAAGACCCAAAGATGCCATCCACCTTGGCCCCAGGCCAAGCGCAGGAGACAGGCTGCTTCTAACCCTACCGGGTCCCTCTCCCTGATCCCAACTGACGCTGCCAGAGGCACCTGCCCCAGTCCACGATTAAGGAGCCTCGTCACTGCTCTCTGTGAGCCACAGGGTTCTCAATGACCGCCAAGATCAGGTCACCAGGCCTATCTCGGTCTGGAAGCATCTCTGAAACCCATCCACCTGTGGGGTGGCCTTGTTGGCACTGGAAGTATCAGTGGCAGAGGTCCCAGTGACACCGAAGCCACCACAGGGACAGACAGGTGGGGGACGGCACTGTGGGGACTGAGCTCGCATTCCTTTCAAACGGCTGCAGAACGTACCACGCATAGACAGACCCCAGGTCCATCTGACTGTCACGGGTCAGTTCTGACACATACTGGGTTTCTGAGACTGCCAATCTTCACGGGAGCAGCCAGCCTCCTCTTTCTCCTCTGGGGTGGACCCCAAACCCCATTGCTATTGAGCTCACCCCAACTCAGTGATCTCAGAGGGCAGAGCACATGGCCCAGGGTTTCTGAGCAGGACAGCCCGTCTCATCTTGCTCCTCTCATCAGCAGCTGTGCTAGCCCAGAGGAACAAATTCGTGCTACACCCTGGCCTTTGCTTGCTCAAGGGAGAGGGGGAGGGCACCGTACCCCATGGCTGCCCAGAGGGACATGAGCCGTCAGCACCACTGCTGAGGAAGTGACTGCAGATGGCTGAGGACCTGCCCGCCCCTGGCGTAGGGCCCTGAGGGGATGGATGCTAACAGAGAGCCAGGGGCTTTTCACACTAAGGGGATGGCCTGGGTCCGTTTCCTCACATCAGTTTCCAAAGCTTCTGAGAAATGGAATCCTCCCTCCTCTCTGCACTGACTGGTCGCTGCCCTGGAGCCAGGCCCAGGTGGTGCCAAGAGCGGGCTCGTTGTGGCTGACGGCTAGTGGAGAAGCCAGTGGCTCGGACCACCTCGTGGCTGCCTGCCCCCCGTGGAGACTGGCCTTGAAAACCTTCAAGGGCAGTAGGGCCCCAAACAGAGGGGTCACCATGGGCTAGGCTCTAGACCTGTCGGCAATAGGTCTGGCTAGGCTCTGGAACATGATGAGAAATGCATCTGGGGCTTGCGGTGGGCTCCTTCCAAGTTTCACCCAACACAGGACAGCCAAGCGTGGGGGAGGGTGTTGCTTTCAGTCCCTACGCACCCAGAGAGGAGCTGGCCACCCGCAGCATCTCCACCGTGTTCAAGGCCAGAGGCCTCTGCTTGGCCTTCTCCTTCTTGCTGGTGGCCTCAACCTGAGGAGCAAGCAGCAGCATGTCGGGAAAGGGCTGGTTCCCACTCTCCCCGGGGCCCCAAGAGCAGGTGTTTATCAGGACTAGGAAGGGGGGAAAGAATGACAAAGTCATGGGGGCCTTGTAGCAACCCCACAGGGTAGGGCAGAACCTCCCCCGTGAGTTTCTGAGACTCTACTCTTGTAAAGAGTGGAAAGTCTTTCTCCTGCGGAGCGGCTGCTGGATTCAAACTGCTGACCTTGCGGTTAGCAGCCCACAAAGAACCACGATGCTACTAGGACTTCTATTCTCACTAGAGAAGCATGCACACCTTAGAATGGCCCACCACTGGAGACCAGCGGGCCGGAGTTCAGAGGGGTTAGGACAGGAAATGGGGTAGCCAGGAAGTGGGGTGAGGTCTGCTCCACTGTGGGGACAGCCATCAGTGATGTAAATGAACACGTCTGAACTGGGGACAGGTAAACTGACCGCTCCAACCACCACCCCTTGTCCATGGTGAAGTGCCTGCCTGGTTTTATAGGCACGGGCTCCCCACCGGACGGGGGCATGTGATACTGAGAGCCAATGGGTTGGGTGGGCTCAGGGACTACGAAAGGCTCGTGAAAAAAATCCCAGCCCACTTTGTGAAGTACCATGGTCTGCGTGAGTGACCCAAAGGTATTTGGGTTCAAGGGAGGAGGGAGAGGTGGCCTTGGCCCTGAGACCTTCCCCCAGCCAGAGGACCCCAGGCTCGGCTGGGTTGGGGCAGGGGTGGCCAGGTGGGCGCACCTGGGCTTCCTTCTCCAGCTTCGTCATGTTCAAGAACATCTGTGCGATCTCCCTGTCGAAGACGCGCACCCGATCCCAGTCCAGCAGCAGCGTCCGGTTCTCGTCGGCATTCACCTGCGGGAAATTGCGGAGTGAGGGGACACGGCCCTGGGGTGGCGCAGTGCCAGGGCGGCGCTGGGGGACACAGCAGCTGGTGCTGGCTGGAGGCAGGCCTGCAGGAGGACTGTCAACCGAGGAAGGAGGTAATCCCCGAGGTGCGCCTATGTGCACAGAAGAGAGGGGCTAAGGCCTTTTTAAAAAGGCACTCGGTCCAATCCTGGGACCCGGCCACAGACGCTGGTTGGAGCTTGCTGGGAGGCTTCCCTCGACCTCCACATCTTCAGGACCTGGCTCAGCCCTGCCCACCACCCCAGCAAAAGCTCTCGGTTCCTGTTCGGGACCTGGCAGGCCGTGCATCCCCTGCCTCATGCCCATGCGTGGGGTCCATGTCTGTGCCCCTGGCCCCGGGAGCTCCTGACTAACTGACTTTCACAATCATCACGCTCCCAGCGGGAGTGGCCGCTGTGGGGGCCGCAAGACGGACCCACAATCACGGGAATGTGCTGGTGAGTGCACGGGGCCTCGGTGGTGTGGGCAGGAACCGCTGAGAGGGCTCTGGCGCTGCGCTGTGCCCAAGGCCCACAGAATAAACATTGCTGGGCCCGCCCCATCTTCACAGTGGTCATGGGCAGCCCCGCCATCTCACATGCCCACCACGGGAGGGCCCCCCGAGGAGGAAGGGAGGGGCCAACCTTGGCCTGCAGCACCCAGTAGGTCTCTGGAGTGAAGGACTGGATTTTATCATGTCTCTCCACACAGAAGCCCAGGGTGGGGGTCTGACACGGTCCGAAGGAGATGAGGGAGCTGTCCAAATCGCCATACTTGCCCTGGAAGTACTTGGTCTGGAACCTACAGGGTGGGTGGGGTGAAGGAAGCTGCCAGGTCAGACACCCAGTGAGATGCTCCCCCATCCCCTGCCACCCCAGTGGGAGTCTAGCAGGTCCCACCCGGCTGCGAGGATGGACAGACAGAGTCGGGGCTAAGAAGGCCTGCCTGTCCATGTCCGTGGGTGTGGGCCAGAGTGAGGAAGGGGCAGAGGGCCTTCCCAGCTCAGTTGGGCCCCTTCCATACCGGCACTGGCTCCCCCCACCCCACGAGCTCCTTTCAGCTAAACACAGCTTTCTTTAGGCTTTATACTGCCCCTAAAATGCCACTAGGGGGGCTTGGTGGCACAGTGGGTTGCGTGTTTGGCTGCTAACAGCAAGGTCATCAGTTTGAAACCACCAGTCACTCTGCAGGAGAAAGACAAGACTTTCTACTCGCATAAAGAGTTCCCGTCTTGGAAACTCACAGGGGCAGTTCTACCTTGTCCTATAGGGGCCACCATTAATTGGATAGCAGTGAGCTTTAACCTAGACCTGGGGGAGGGGCATTCAGAGGTCACATGGCTGTTCACAGTGAGGAGTGGGGTGGGGTGGGGGTGGGAAAGGTGGTACACACCAGGGCTCCTTCCCTGGGATGGGATTCCAGTGAGGTAGAGTGGGGGGTGGGGTGTGATCAACACCTGGTGAAGGCACAGCCAATGCGCAGGTCCAGCTCCTGGCGGGCGTCCACTGAGAGTGCCTCGTTGTGGTCGGGCGAGCCCAGGTGGGTCATGGCGTGGCAGATGTCTGTGTCGGTGATGGAGCTGAACTGGGCCCGGAACACCGTCTTCTCCCCGCCGTGGGCTTTGTTCATGACGGGCAGCACGGCGTCCAGCACCTGGGGGGCACCGCAGGAGATACTCTTCCCAGGCAGCGGCCATCTGCCCCGGTCCCCCAGCCAGCCATGAGGTGGTGCCCACAGACCCCGCTGTGCAGACGGCCCTGCACCCGGCCTCCCTTCCTTCCTCCCTGCCCCAGGAGCTGGTGTCCCCTCCCCTCCTGCGGCCAACCCCCACTCTGGCCCACTTCGGGCTTTCCACAAGAGGTGCTGGAGGAAGAGGAGGAGTGAGGGAGAGCAGTGTGGAGCCTCTGGAGCCAGGGTGGGCAATGGGCGATCAGAGCTGAGGCAGAGGCCTGGCTAGGAATGGAAGGAGCAAGATGTGCTGCTGGCCAGTGGGTCCCTGAGCCAGGCCACTAAGAGGCCCTTAGAGGTGGGAGGGGTGGTGCTGTGGGCGCCTGGCCGGGAGGCTTGCCCACACTCACCTCTGTGGCCAGGGAGGAGGCTCTAGGGGAGGAGCGAGGGGGACAGTGTCTGAGGGTCTCACTGGAGCGGTGGGGGCCGCCATCAGTTCCACATGTACTCGGTGAGACCCCACACTGCACCCGTCCTGTGTGAGGGTGTGTGAGGGTGCAGATGAGGCTGTGCTAGACCTAGACAATTGGAAGCCCGGAGCCACGTTGCCACCAGGCAGAGCCCGTGAGGCGGCCACAGTCACGGCCCGGGGGTGTCTCCAGAGAGAGGTGGCAGGAGGGGAGGAAGGAGGTGGAAGGGGAGAGAGCCGAGGTGGAGAAGGCAGGAGAGCGGCGCTGACCGACATCAGAGGATGGCATGGGTGCGGCACCACGCAGAGCCCTCCTCTCAAGCCAGCCCCAGCCTGAATCCCTCCCCGACTGGCCTCGACCCCCTCGGACCCTTTTACGAGTGAAGCCACACCTTACCGATGGCCAGGCGGCATGTTTTAAAGTCTTGAGGACCAAGGGAGAAAAGGCGTTTGCACGCCGGCCTAGTGGATTCCCCACTGCAGCTGCGGGGAGGAGCCCTGGTGGTTCTGCATTGGGCTGCGATCCGCAAGGCCAGCAGTTCAAAACCACCAGCCACTCCAAGGGAGGAGAAGTTTTCTACTCCCATAAAGAGCTCCCATCTTGGAAAGCCACGGGGGCAGTCTACTGTCCTATAGGGTCACTGACTTGATGGCAGTGAGTTTGGGTCTATGTGGAATGGGGGGGAGGGTGACCGACGCCGACATACAGGGAGGGACACGACGCGACGCAGCACTAACCTCAAAGCAGATGTTCTCTCCCTCTTTGTCACAGTCCAGCCACAGCACGATGTAGTCACAGCCCCGAGCCTCCACCTACACACGGCCCCCTGTCAGAGTGTGACAGGTCCCTGACGCCCATGCCCTAGCAATGCCAGTCGGGGCCCCACCCAGGACACAGATCAGGGCCCACGAGAAGAGACATAACCCACCCACCCCGCCCCCAGGGGGGAACCTCGGGTCCATGCAGAGGTGCCTCTGAAGAAAGGCCTGGCCATCCACTTCCCAGACCAGCCGTGGGGGCTGGCCGGGAGCTTGATTGAGTGGAGTACAGCCAGCGCTGGGACAGAGGTTCAACGCCCAAACCCCCAAAGACAGGACGGGATCCCCTCCCTGGGGAACACGGCACTAGCGGGAGCCCTGGAGGCCAGCAGGGCTTGTCTGAGAGAAAGGGGCGGGGAGTCCCCAGGCCATGCAGGGGCACCTCGGGAGAAGAGTCTGGCCATCCACTTCCCTGCTGCTGAAAGCCTGGGGACCCAGCAGGGTGGCCCCCAGAGGTAGGGGAGGCCCAGGCTCTGCCCCACCCACCTGCAGGAACTTCACCATGTTCAGCTTGGGGTTGGCTTCCTTCTTCTCAGTGGGCGCCTGGCTGAACAGCTCGGCAGGGTCCACTTTGTCCCACTTGTTGTACTTTCCTGCAAGCAGGGTCACGTGCCACAAGCTACTTCCCTACATTGTCACCCGAGGAACAGGGGGCAGACAGGGAGGCCCAGAGCGCTATGCCTGCCGACAGCCAGCTGGCTGGGGCTGAGCCAGGAGGGGGGCCCAGGAGGCCTCACAGCTTCCCCTAGAGACAAGCTCACTTCATTCTGGAACTGGTTGTGTGCTGGGAGGACTTGGTGGGAAGCCCAGCAAGCCCACCCCTGGGGGCTGGCTACCATCCTGCCTCATTGCCTAGGCCTTCTCTTCCCGCCTGGGTTTCGTGTAGCCTTCCAGGCTTGTGCATGGCCGACCCCAGGGAAGATCAGAGACTCGGCTATGTGCACAGGCCACCCCAGGCTGTGCTGGGGCTCTCCCTTAGGTTCCGTTTCTTGAAACCCGGGGACAGTGGGTTGGATGCAGCTGCGTTCAAATTCTGGGCCCCCCACCTGCTAGCTTGTGCGACAGCCTGAGGACCACTGCCACAGCCCCCTGTGGTCCACGCCTGGGTGGGACAGACTTGCTGAGCCCTCAGACACCTTGCAGGGCGCTGGTGTTCACACCCCAAACATGGGGATGTGCAGCTCTCAGAGCTGGAGTGCAGGCCCGCCTGGCTCTTCCTGGAGAATGAGCGCCCAAGGCTGCGGGCAGGAGCGCCCTGCAGGTCTGTGCCGTGACAGAGGGCTGTGCTCTGTGAGCTGGCCCCACTGGAGACTCATGGCTCCAGGCAGACCGCTCTAGCCCGCATCTTCCCCTGGCTTCTCGCAGACCTCCAGGGTGTAGAACTTGGGGTTCTCTCAGGGCAGGCGGCTCACCCAGGAAATCCAGGGTCATCACATGACCACAGACGGACGTCATCTTAAAGTGGACGGGCTGGCCGGCGAAGGTCCCGCTGTATTCGTGGACAGAGCAGGCCCCGTTCAGCCCTTTGTGTGAAGACATAGTCCCTGGGGAGGAGAAACTCCGAGTGGGCTGGCCTGCCTTCCTGGCCCAGAGCAGCTGCTGACCGCCTGCTCGCTCCGACAGGGATGGGTCAATGGGCCGTGCTCAGGGGGGCTGCGATGAAGCGACCCCCACTGCCGCAAAAGCGCAGTGCTCCCTTTCCACTCAACCGCCATTGAGGACCCTCTGCGTGTGGAGTCCCCTGGGGTCTGCTCCAGGGCCTGGGACCCCCACCCCTGTCCCGTTTCCTCTCCCCCTTTGGACCCAACTTCTCAGGCCACTGGACCGGGGCCCTTTCTCCCACTTGCCACTCAGCACCCCAGTACTCTTCCTGTTCCAGCATCCCAGTGCCGGAGGAAGGGGTGGGGGTGGCCCAGGAGGGCAAGGGGCCAATGGCGAGAGCCCAGGTGGGGGGGGCATGTGTGGCACAAGGGTAGTGTCTTCTTCCTCCATGACCTCCTTTCCTGCCTTCATCCACCCCCGCTGGTTTCTGTGCCTTATGCCCAGTCTGCTCACAGAGACCTGTCCTCTTGGGCACCCTGCCCTGGCATTGCTGGGTTGGCCACTATGAGTCCCTCCCACAGTGACACATGCTGGCCTGAGTTTGCTCTGGCAGCGGAGTCCCTCTTTGGGGACAGATAGAAACACCCTGTGAAATAAGACTGACTGGGCTCGCCACCGAACCCGGGAATACAGGCTGGGGGGGATCTGAGGTCACCAAGAGCAGGAGGGCAAGAGATGCTTCTGTGTTGCTGTGATACCGAATAGGTTGGGCAGAGTGGTCACACCCAGACAGACCAGGAAGAAAGGCCTGGAGATCAACATCCGAGTATCAGCCAGTGAAAACCCTGTGGGAGTCCCATGCTTGGCTCTGCCTGAGCCTCCACCGGTGTGGCCCTGCTCACTTACCTCGAGAGAGGATTTTGGCAATAGACTGCGCCAAGGATGGCTTTTCGGCTACCATGAGCACGGTCTTCATCTTATCTCACATCCGCCAAATTCAAGCTTCCAGGTGAGTGGCCAGGAGAGTGCCCGGAGCTGCCAATGCAGACTGCCTACAGGGAAGGCACACGGTACTCATGACCCAGGAGCACACCTGCCAAGCCCTTGCCACGGAGACAGGTGGGTAGATAGGCAGACAAACCCTCAGACAGGAAAGGCCCCAGGGAATTCAGCTTCATTTAGGGGTGACAGGTGTCCCCAGAGAAGCCCTGGTAAGGCAGCAGTGAACACGCTAGACTGTGAACTGTAAGGCCAGTGGTTTGAACCCACCAGCCCTGTGCTTCCATGCAGGTAGAAGACAAGTACAGGCAGGACAGAGAGCAGCCACCTTATCCGTTTGGACCCAAAGGCCATGTGGGCAGGGGTACAAAGCTGACCTGAGGTCACTGGGGCCACCTCTAAATCAACAAACCAAACCCGTCACTGCTGCACATCTTTACAGACGCACACTGCCACCTCTTTCTTCCATGGCTCAGCTGGTGGGTGACCCTTCTGCTGTGCAGCCCTACACTCACCCCGCGCTCTGCAGGCCTCCTCTGCAGACAATACAGCTGAGGGGATCCTGTGGGCAGCTCCACTCTGGGCTTCAGGGTCCCTATGGGTCAGAATCGGATTTGGGTTTTGTTTTAAGTCTCCACAGATGTATCTTTCTACAGTGGAATGGCTGGTGGGTTCGAACCGTCAGCCTTTCTGGCTGTCAGCAAAGTGCTTTAACCACTGTGCCAGGGGGATCCTTCCGTTGACATTACAGTCTTGGAGCTCTTCTGCAGCAGTTCTGCTCCGTCTTATGGGGTTGTTATTAGCTGGAAGCTGACAGTGTTTCACTGCTATCTAGAGGATATTTTTAGGAGCTAATTCCACCATGGTGGACAGCCTATTCCTGCTTCATAGTCTGGAAGCTCAGCTGAAATCTAGCCACTTTGGGTGACCCCTCTGGTACCTGAAATACCAGTGACATAGCTTCCACATCACAGCATAACACAGGCCACCACAATATGACAAGCTGACAGACACTTTGAAGACTAAGGTACACCTGACCCAAACTATTTTCAGTTGCCTCCCATGCATGGGAAAGTTGGACACTGAATAAAGAAGACTGAAGAAGAATGGATGCAGATGAATTCTGGTGCTGGAGAGGAATATTGAAAGTATCAGACTGCCACAAAACCCAACACATCAGTCTTGGAAGAAGTGCAGCCAGAATGTTCCTTGGAGGCAAGGATGATAAGATTTTATCTGACTTACTCTGCACATGTTATCAGGAGAGATCAGCCCCTGGAGGACACTCTGTCCCTAACAATAACAACGCCATCTTCATGTTGGCACATTGAGGCCATTATTTTGGTGATTACACCAACCCGTTTCCTGGAGGACTTCCTTCATTTTATGGACTCTCTGGTTTACCACACAAGACGTCCATTTCTAGTGACTGAGGTTGAACGGGCCAATTCCTTGGTCCTCCTTTTATTTTACAGAACACACATAAGCAGTGATCGATCGAAAGGGCCACAGCTAGGACCAGGCGCACCTGCCTTTTAAAACTTGAAACAGGTCCTTTGCAGTAGGTTTGCCTAGTGCCATACTCCATTGTCTGACTTCTTGACTACTGCAATGGGTGCTGACTGCTGGGCCAGGTGCTACAGGAGCTTAAGGTTTGCATGGGATAATTTCCTGAAGTGAATCGCCATGTCTTTCTTAGCAAGACCTTGTGGGAAGGTGTTCAGCCAGAATGCTCCTTGGAGGCGAGGATGGCAGACTTTGTCTCACATACTTTGGATACGCCGTCGGGAGAGAGACCAGTCTTGGGAGAAAGACATCATGCTTGGTAAAGGAGAGGGGCAGCGAAAAGAGGATGGCCCTCTATAAGATGGACTGACACAGTGGCTGCAACAAGAGGCTCAAACGTAAAACTGTGAAGATGGCATGGGGCCGGGCAGTGTTTCATTCTGCTGCACGCTATGAATCGGAGCTGGCTCCGTGCATGTAACTATGACATCCACCTCCCTTTTTTGCATTAATTAGGGCAAACTTTGGCAAGTCTGTCCTGTCAGTGTCTTCAGGAGCCCTGGTGGTGCTCTGCATAGGTGCTGGGCTGCTCACTGCAGGGTCAGTGGTTCACCCCCACCACCCAATCCAGAAGAGAGAGATGTGGCCGTCTTCTTCCATAAAGATTTACAGGCTTTGGTCACGCTGAGTTGGAATCCACACTGTCTTACAAACAGAAGGGCTTCGTTCCGATGCGGCAGCTTCCCAGTGGTAAAGACACGGTGTCGTGTCAGTATCTTTTCCAAATACCTCCGTGACGAAGAGGAGTTTGCGCGCAGGGGCTATGACTTAAGCACAGTCCAGGGCATGCTCTTAAACGTTGACTTTATTCTTGCTCACAAGCCGACCAGCACGTGAGGGGCGATCTGAGTTTCGGACCAAGTCAGACGACTGTCAGGCTACCTCTCTTCTGCAACGCCTTGGTTCTGGGTCCAGGAACCGCTGGGCCCCCTGGCCATCCAGCCCACGTGGTCCGGTCTCTAAGGTTCCCAAAGGCAGCGGAAGAAAGAGGCGAGACGAGGCCCCGGGTGAGTCAGGAACTACTGCTCGTGGACTTCACCTCCTCCGTCCATAAGAGTCCCCTCCCTGGTTTGTTGACCGAGAGCCACGCGGGGGGCCCCTCCGGGCCCCCTCGGTTTCCCTACTTGTGCAAATCGGCAAACAGACTCCGCCACCGCGCCCGCCCAGCACAGGCAGGGCAAAGCGCGGGTCAGCCCCTCCTCCCCAGTCCCCTCTCTCAGCAAAGACAGGGCGTCCTCCCGACAGGGAAAGGCGGCGCGGATGCAACACCCCGACTCCGAGCACCTGGCTGCATGGTCATCCTCACCTCAGAAGCACGCCGGCGAAAGGCCCACGCTTCCCGCCGCCCGGCGTGCCTGCCCGACCGCTGACCACAGTGCAGACGCCGACCCGCCGCGGTCCCGCTCCGCTTCAGCTCCCCCGGGCGGACGTCCGCAACCCGACTTCCGGTCCGGCCGCGCAGGCGTCCTTGCGTCTTCCGTCCGGCACCCGCGCGGCCGCGACCTTGGGTTCCGTGGCCCGCGGGTTCTGGGTGCTTGATTGGAACCCCTACCTGGTTTTGATGCTTGACCTTGACTTCTTGGATGGGATTGGCAGGGCATCCTCAGACCCTCCATCTGGGTCTTTCTTGCTGTGACCCGTGGAGGGGTCCTAAACTTTCCACCCCATCCTACCCCAGGCGGCAGGTGGGGTTCCCCAAATCCAGAGGCCTAGTAAGGCAAGGGTCATCTGGTCCCCACAATTCAAGCGCCCCACCACTGCCTGCCCGTTTATAGTACTCCGCCGACTTTCTGTCTTGGAAAAATACATCCAGAATGCTCCTTATGGAAGCCAGGAGGTGAAACTTCATCTCAGTAGATACTAATTTAGCAGGACATGTTATGAGAAGACTGGTCCCTGGAGAAGAACAGTATGCTTGGTAAAGAGGAGCAACCAGGAAAACGAGGAAGGCCATCAAGGAGTTGAATTGACACAATGGACTCAAATATAATGTTAATTGTGAGGATGGCGGAGGACCAGGCAGTGTTTGATTTTGTTGCGTGTGGGGTCTCAAATGAGTCCAGCCAGCCAGATGGCAACTAAGAAAAGACAATTAAAGTGCCTGGGCCAGTCTCTATGTTATGGTATAGTGCTTACACTTTGGGCTGCTAACCTGCAGATCAGCAGTTTGAAACCATCAGCCACTCTGCCGGAGAGAGACAAGGCTTTCATCTCCTATGAAGACTTATAGTTTCAGCAACCCACAGAGGCAGGCGGTTCTGTACTGTCTGAATCAACTCAATGGCAGAGTTTGGTTTTTAGAGATGTTGATAGCCACTCTATGCCTGCCTGTCTTGGAATATCGTTCCACAGTGCATGCGGGGCCACAATGAAGTTCACCCTGGGGGGCAAGTGCCCCTCTCTGCCATCTGTGGTTATCTACCATGCTTGGAAAGATGTTGGACCCAATGGAGTTAATAGAAATTGCTCATTCTTACCCACCCCCAATTTCAAATGGGATAAAGAACATACCCCATACCTGCCATAACTTAGATATGCTCCACACTGAAGTTCTCAGAGGGTTCTCAAACCGTCTACCTCACCCTTCTCTGTTCTGGTCAGCAGGGAGGTTCCCAAATCTTTCCCTAAGCCGATGTATCCCAGTCATATGCCATTGTTGACAAACACCAGATAATAAACCTGAAAATACATTGTTGTTGTTGCTATTGTTAGGTACTGTCCAGGCTGTCCCACTCATAGCGAACCCAGACACAACAGAACAGAATACTGCCTGGTCCTGCTCACCTTCACAGTTGTTTTTTAATTTTTGAGCCTATTGTTGCAGCCATTGTGTCCATCCATCTCATTGAAGGCCTTTCACTTTTTTGTCACTCCTTCACTTGACCAAGCAAAAGGTTCTTCTCTAGGGACTGGTCTCTCCTGACAGCATGTTCAAAGTACATGAGATGAAGTCTTGCCATCCTTGTCTCCAACGAGCACTCTGGCTGTACTTCTTCCAAGACTGATCTGTTTGTTTTTTTGGCAGTCCATAGTACTTTCAATATACTTCTCCAGCACCATGGTTCAAATACATAAATTTTCTTTGATCTGCATATTCAATGCCCAACTTTCACCTGCATATGAGGCAGTGGAAAATACCATGGCTTGGGTCAGGCAACCCTGAGTCCCCAAAGTAACATCCTTGCTTTTCAATACTCTAAAAAAAGAGGTCTTTCCCTTTGATGTCTTGACTGCTGTTTCCATGAGTATTGATTGTGGGTCCAAACAAGATGAAATCCTTGCCAACTTCAACCTTTTCTCGCTTTACCAGGATGGCACTTAATGGCCTCATTGTAAGGATTTTTATTTTCTTTACATTGAGTTGTAATACTTACTGAAGGCTGCAATCCTTGACCTTCAAGTGCTTCAAGTCCTCCTCACTTTCAGCCAGCAAGGTGTTGTCATCTGCATAATGATGATAATAGGCCTTTTAATGGTAATATTGTTAATAGGTCTTCCTCCGATCCTGATGCCACGTTCTTCTTCATATAAGCCAACTTCTCTGATTAGTTTCTCAGCACACAGATTGACTGAGTATGGTGAGAAGTTACAACCCTGACACACACCTGTCCTGATTTTAAGCCATGCAACGTTCCCTTGATCTGTTCAGCATAACTGCCTCTTGATCCATGTACAAGTTCCACATGAGCACAGTGAAGTTCTGGAATTTCCATCATTCCCAAGACTGTCCATATTTTGTTTTGAGGCAGAGAGTCAATAAACACAAGTAAACGTTTTCCTGGTACTCTCTACTTTCAGCCAAGATCCATCTGATATCAGTCAATAAAACACAAGTCAACGTTTTCCTAGTACTCTCTACTTTCAGCCAAATATCATCTGACATCAGCAATGATATCCTTTGTTTGATGCTCTCTTCTGAATTGAGCCCGATCCCTGTCGATGTACTGCATCAATCATTCTTGGATGATCTTCAGTAAAATTTTACTTGAATGTGATACTAGCGATATTGTTCTATAATTTGTGCATTCTGAACATATCGGCATGATGCAGGCAACCAATAGAAAGGTCTGAGGGGCCGGCCCCATTCCCAACTATGTGGACAGTCCCCTCTCCCCACAGAAGAATTCAGAGGACAGCACTGAAGCTACAGCTCAGGGAGAGGGACATGTCTGATCAGAGCACTCAGGAGCAAATGAAGGGGGAGGACAAGAGAGTGGAGCACAACCTGGCCCAATGAGCCCCAGGACGATATTCCTGCTCAGAGCAGCCAATGCACAGAAAGGGCCATAGGACTGGTCCCACTATGAGACACATCCCTCACCACAGTGTGGGAATTGTGCCCGATCTGACCCTACCACACCGAGGCTAAATACTTAGGCCGTGCAACAGAACAGCAAGGGGAGAGGAGCAATGAAGTCCCCCGGGGAATACCAAAAATAGACTTTGGGGTCAGGGCATGGCACCCCATAAGACTCGATTGGAAAACACTTGTAAAGGTCAACAAATAGGCATTTCTTTTTTTGTCATTGGTTTTTGTTGTTGTTTTCTTTTTGTTGTTGCTTTGTTTTGCTCTGTCTTGTTTTTGTGCATATTATTATCTCTGCATGTCTATCTAGATAAGATAGGTGGGATAAGCAATCAGGAGGAGAAAACAATGCTTCTGGGGGACATGGGAGAGAGGGAGCTGGGGGAAAGGAAGTGGGTGTTAGCAAACCCAGGGACAAGGGAACAACAAGTGATCTAAAATCGATGGCAAGGAGGGTGGGTGTAGGAGGCCTGGTAGGGCTTGATCAAGGGCAATGTAAATTATCAAGGGTATATGAGGGAGGGAGGGCGGGGGAGGGAAAAACGAGGAGCTGATACCAAGGGCTCAAGTAGAAAGAAACTGTTTTGAGAATGATGGCGGCAACAAATGTACAAATGTACTTGACACAATGGATGGATGGATGGATGGATTGTGATAAGAGTTATATGAACCCCAAATAAAATGATTTTTTAAAATGCATGCATTCTGTGGGGTCACTTTTCTTTGGGATGCGTGGAGATCTGGATCTCTTCCAGTCAGTTGACCAAGTAGCTGTCTTCCAAATGTCTTGGCACAGACAAGCGAATGCTTCCAGTGCTTCATCAGCTTGCTGAAACATTTCCATCAGTATCCCATTTTGACTCAGGCTTTCAGTGCAGCTTGGCTTTCTTCCTTCAGGACCATAGGCTCTTGATCACACGCAACCTCTTGAAATGGTGGAATGCGGTCTAGTTCTTTTGGATACAGTGACTCTGTGTACTCTTTCCATTTTCTGTTGATGTTTCCTGAATAACTCAGTATTGGGTTCACAGACTCTATAGTGTAACTCAAGGTTCAACATCGTCTTCAGTTCTTTCCATTTAAGATATCCTGAGCATGCTCTTCCCTTTTGGTTTTCTAACTCGAGGTCTTTGCACATTTCATGATCATATTGCACTTTGTCTTCCTGAGCTGCCTTTTGCAATTTTAGCTCTTTGACTTCATCAGTTCTTTCATTTGCCTCAGCTCCTCTGTGACTGAAAGCAAGTTTCAGGTTATCTTCTGAAACTGCCCTCTACTTTGATTTTTTCTTTTGTTCTTGTCTTTCGAATGACCTTTTGCTGTCTTCATGTCTGGCGTTCTTGATGTCCCCCCACCAGCTCATCAGGTCTTCAGTCAGGAGTATTCCATATGACAAACCTGTCTTTGACGTGGTCTCATAATTCTGATGGGGCACACTTAAGGCTAGATTTTGGTTCCGGTGGACTTGTTTTAATTTTCCTCAGCTTCAACCTGAACTTAGATATGAGCCATTGATACCTTGCTCCACAGTCAGCAATTGGCTTGGTTTAAGCTACTGATATTGAGTTTCCCCATCATCTCTTCCCACAGATGGAGTTGATTTGATTTCTGTATGTTCCATATGAAGAAGTCCATGTGTATAATCGCCACTTGTGCTGTTGAAAAGGGATATTTGCTATGAACAACTTGTTGGTTTTGTACAATCCTATCATGCAATCTCCAGCTTCATTTCTATCTATAAGACCATACGACTCTCATTCCTTCCCCTGGGAGAAAATGGGCCTCTTCTACTTCTCTAAAGAGTGACAGTCTTAGAAACCTGCAGAGGCAGCTCGACCCTGTCCTGTAGGGTCACTGTGAGTCAGAATCGACTTGATGGCACTGAGCTTGGCTTTTGATTGGTTCCTTCCTCATTGTTTCCAACTTTTGCATTCCAATCGCCAATGATTATGTTTGCCTATTTATTTACTTTTGTAACTGGCATTTTACTGGTTGTTTTGATATCAGTACTAGAGACATTATGAACAATTTGTACACAATTCTTAGTGCACGTACCAAAATCCTAAAATGGCATGTAGATATATGTAATTCTTTTCTACATTCCAGGAACTTTCCAGCTTTAAATTTGGAGGCATTAAAAAAATTCTTTACTGGTTTTATTAGAAATTCTCATTAGCCATTAATCTTCTTGGGTATAACTAAGATTCTTCTTTTAAAAAAATCCATTTTATGAGGGCCTTGTACAGCTCTTATCACAATCCATCCGTCCATCCATCCATCCATTGTGTCAAGCACATGGGTACGTATGTTGCCATCACGTCTTAATAAAGCATTTACATGAAAAAAAATGGGATAAAGTGGAATTTCCTCCTCCTTAAAAAATGTTTCTAGAGCTACTAAAAAGCTTTCATTTACAAAATAGTTGATAAAAAAGATTCTTCTGGAGATAAAAGCGTCCACTGATGAGACCTGGTAGGTAAACATGAATCAGACTTGGCTTCTTTTTCTCCTTGTTTTTCGTTTCTCAGTTTTGAAAGGTCAATCTTCAGTGTCTTGGTTAGTTATTTCGCTCTGTTTCCCTTTGCTCCCCTCTTCCCTTTTGCATGCACTTTTTTGGGGGGAGGGTGTCCTGAAGATTTATCCTTTCCCATTGCTTTTTTTTGGGGTGTCCTCCCTACATTGGCAGGCGCAGGTTTCACTGACAACCTCCCCTAATTCCTTGTAAACTCCTCTTTCACCAACCCTTCAGCCTGCCCAGGTGGCCTTCCTTTTGGGCATCTTGGCTGTGGGCAGGGTATTTGCCAGATGCCTGTGGGCACCCAGACCTTTCTTGAAGCTGGGTTGCCTGGCTGCTGCCGTTCTGCCTGGAGCTGCTAGGTCCTGCCAATAATTCTCAATACACCTGATTACTTGTTTGATCCGTTTCAGACTCAAGGCGCTGCTAGAATTCTTCAACCTCTTCCTTATCACTTGCTTTTGCGGTGGGTGCATACATTTGAATACTAGTTCTGTTGATTGGATTTCAAACTACATGTGGATAATTTCCCCTTCCTGTGTTTGGTGGGGGGAAGAAGCCCAATAAAGTTCTTGACTCACTTTCTGAATGTAGAGGTGAATTTCCAAACTTTGTAACTACAAGTATACTCTGACAATGTCGTGGCTTGTTCTGTGTCCTCATTAACAGGACGTACTGGTAAGGAGTGTGGAAAAGAATGTTTTTCTTGGGAAGACATAATACTTGATGTGCTTTAAGTCCTGTCAAGGCAGAAGACGCACTTTGTGTTCTCATTCTCTGTGCTTACTGGAAACATTTTTGTGATTGTGTAAAAGCCTGCTTCGCTTTTGTTCCTGTTAAACTCTTCTTGGATAATGTGTAAAACTGTTTTACCTCGGTGTATTTGTAAAGGAGAAAGAGTTATTAGTTTCTCACCCATACAATATAGTGATGATGGTCTCATCATTGTAACTCAATTCACACTGACCAGTTGACATCCCAAAGTTCTCATTCCCGCTGTGTACTGACGCGGTTCCGTGTAGGGGGATCCAATGTGTTTCTGAGGAAGACGTAATACTTATTGCTCTACAAATATGGTGATGGTAATTTTTTTTGAAAAGAGCGTTATTTTTTCATTCCAGTATGTATTCAGAAACTTTTTTGTGTTTTCAAACAACACCCCCCCACACACACACATTTTGCAGTTTTGACCATCATAGTAAATCAAAGTATTTTTGGAAACTTGGTAGTAATGTTTTACCGTCATGTACTTGGACAGGAGAAAGACAAAATGATTTTTGTTGTGCCCACAATATCTTGGTCCCTTTCCCAGCATTGTCACTAAAAATATTCTGTGACAATTCTATTGACATGGTTGTTTCTCATTCACAGGTGATGGAGTGATTAATCTTCCACGTGGAAATCCAACGTGTTTCTGTAGAAAGTAAAAATTACTGTGCTACAATATACTAGTAAAGGGTACTCTGAAAAGGAAGTCAAGAAAACAGTAGCATTCACAAAAGCCACCCCAAAGTCAGCGAATTTAGTAATTAACGGGAGAAACAAAATACTTGCACAGACAAAACCATATTTATTTAATAAATGGAAGACTATACCGTGTTCATGATAGGTATGAAAGAATAATCACAAGCTTTCTGTGGGAAACTGAACAAGCTCACTGCCATTGAGTCCATTCTGACTTGTAGCAAGCCTGCATGACCGAGTGGAACTGCCCCTTTGGGTTTCCAAGACTGGGAGTAGAAAGCCTTATTAGACAACCTCATCCTTCTCCAGCAGAGCAGCAGGTGGTTAAGAACTGATGACCTTGTGGTTAGCAGCCCAACATGTCATCAACTACGCCACTAGGCCTCTCTTTATTTAAAAAAAAATTAAATTAAAAAAAATTTAAACTAGGCCTCCCTTTATATGCAAAGGAAATAGATTTATGGATTCTGAAGATTCAAGTTGTCAAAGAACAAGTGAAAAATTAATATTCACAATTGACTACGTTAAAGTATTTACAAAAGGAAGTTATGTTCTAATTCTGTGCTAGTGAAATTTAAAACACCTGTGTGGGAAAAGTAGACTTGGGGACAGAAGGTCTCTTGAGAGCACACATTTCTTTGACATAGCCAAGATTCCCGGGAGCAACTCAGACTTGCCTCAATTCCATCCATTAGGGCTACAGGAGCCCTGGTGGTGTCGTGGTTGACTGTTGGACCGCACTTTCCACTCCTGTAAACGGTTACAGCCTCAGAAACCCACAAGGGGTCGCTGTGAGTCAGCAGTAGTAGAGAAAGGGGACCCAGGACTAGGAGGCATCTTCAAGATGTTCCTGGGAAACTTTCCTTAATCTTTCAGGTCATTTGGGCATGGACTCTTTGAAGCCCCGTTGTAGATGGGCCACAGAAGAGGTGAGTTAAGGTTGACAGGATGAGAACGAGGAGTTGCCAGGCTGAAGTACAAGTAGGAAGATCCAAAGGCAAAAGGGTGGAGGGATAGACTGGACTGGGTGGGGCGGGGCCCTCCTTCCCTGGCTGTGCCCTTCCTCACCCTCAGGTGCTCTCTCTGGTGAGGCCTTGTTAGGTAGGCTGGCGTAGGGCTAGAAAATGTCCATTAACACATGCCCAGAGAGCCAAGCCACGGGAACAAAGGAGTGGTGCACTGCACATGCTCAGAGGTTTAGGTTTCCTGCCGGTAAGCATGGGTGGGTGCTGAACCTGGATTGGCCCACCTAGGCCAGGTGAATTCAACACCTAGGTCACCTGGATTGGCCCACCTGGGCCAGGTGAATTCAATTCAGCCAATGGGGTCTATCAGGGGTTGTCCACCACGCCTCCCTGTGGAATCCTTGAAAAGGCAGGAGCCAAGTCAAAGGACACGTTTCTGTGTGAGCCGAGCAGCTTCCTCCAGGCTGCATGGTCGGGAGGAGTCCTATGGGTGCCGTGTAAACCTGAAACTTAGCTTCTAACTCTCATAAAACTCACTTGGATCACTAACCAGGCTTCGGCGTGAGTTCTTTCTCGCACGGAGCCAAGGACCGAGGTATAGATCTAGCTGCAGAGAGATCTAACAGTCTCAGCTCTGTGGTGCAGGCCTGGGTTTACAGGCCCGTGTGTGCTCCAGGCGAACAGCTTCCTGAGAGCCCCAGTGCGTCTCAGACCGTGGAGAGTCACCTCTGTGCTCTGAAACGCGTTAAAGCTCTGTGGCGGAACTCCAGCTGCATGTTCTGGGCCACCAGAATCTTCTCGCCCATTGGGTGTGGCATGTGACTCCTCTTCCGGTTCGTCCCCACCTTCCTGATGCTCCGCCCTCATCACCAATAAAGAACCGAAGAAACATCAAGCAGGTAAGGAACCCTTGATCCGACCCAAACCCGAGACTTTTTTTTTTGAGATGAACTTGTTTGTCACTAAAGACTCCATCTCAATTTTACTTTTCTTCCTTGTTTTCTAAAAAGCCACTGAAAAAACCACTCTTTAGCTTTGTGGGATAAAGAATCTGGAGGGATTTTGTTTTGTATTTTTGAAGGAAACATACTATATGTAATACACAGCTCATCCATAAAATGAGATCAACAATATCCTGTTCATACCTCCATTTTTTGGTCCCATCCCAATCCCTTCCCTCCCTCTGTTAGCATCCCCATCCCTGGCCTCCTCCCAGTCATCCAAGCCTTGTGTATTGGCGTATAAACCATGTTTCTTCCTCTTTGCCTTCCTTACAACAATGGTGCCATTGAATATTTATCTTTGTAATAGTGACTGAGTTTGCTCAGCACAATATTGTGTAGTTTTGTCCAAACTTTGCAGTCTTTAAAGAGGTATTGTTTTTTATTGATGCACAAAGTTCCATAGTTAGAATGTACTAGAGCATTGGTTCTCCACCTTCCTCATGTCGTGACCATTTCATACAGTTCCTCATGTGGTGGTCACCCCCCAATCATAACATTATTTTCTTTTTTTTGGTTATTTTAAAAAATTATTATTTTATTTTTTTCTTCGTAACGTTATTTTCATTGCTACTTCATCACTGTCATTTTGCTACCGTTATGAATTGTCATGTAAATATTTTTTATTAAACGTTTTATTAGGGGCTCGTGCAACTCTTATCGCAATCCATACATACATCAATTGTGTAAAGCACATCTGTACATTCTTTGCCCTCATTATTTTCAAAGCATTTGCTCTCCACTTAAGCCCTTTGCATCAGGTCCTCTTTTTTCCCCCTCCCTTCCTGTTAACCCCTCCCTCATGAGCCCTTGATAATTTATAAATTATGATTTTGTCATATCTTGCCCTGTCTGACATCAGGTAAATATCTTACATGCAGGATGTATTTTCATTGTTACAAATTGAACATCATTAAAGCATAGTGATTCATCACAACAACGTGTCATTATATATTGTGAAGTATTTATTTCTAATGACAAATCAATGGAATGTTGTCTTGAAGCATGGTGTAGCATGGGTAACAGTCTTCACACCTGGTACTCATAGGTGGGCATATCTGCATGTGGGTGGACCCCTGCTGGAGACGGATAGAGGAGCGGTGTCTCGGTTCCTATGACCATCGGAAATAGGTGTTTTCTAATGGTCTTAGGCGACTCCTGTGAAAAGGTTCTTAGACACCCCCCTCAAGGGGTCGCGACCCACAGGTTGAGAACCACTGTACTAGAGCGTGTTTATCCATTCCTCTATAGTTGGGTTTTTTGGTTGTTTTATGCTTTAGCTATTATGGAAATTGGTGCAATGACCATAGTTGTCTCCATGTTTGTTCATGTTGTATTCTTAATTTCCTTGCGGTATATACCCAGGGAAGAGATTGCTAGATCATATGGCTCCTGTATCTGCATCTGTTTCAGTGAGTGCCATACTAATTTCCATAGTGATTGTACAATTCTACTGTCCCACCAGCAAGGTAAAAGTCTCCCTCTCTCTCCAGATCCCCTCCGGCATTTATTATTTTCTGTTTTATTGAATTTTGCCAAAAGTGCCGATGTGAGGTAATATTTCATTGTTGTTTAATTTGTGTTTCTCTTATTTCTAGTGATTGTGGATATGTCTTCATATGGTTGTTGGCTGCCTGTATGCCATTTTGGTAAACTGCCTATTCATGCCTTGTGCCCATTTTAAAATCGGATTATTTGTATTTGTTGTCGTTTTCTGTAGCGAGGAACCCTTTGTCTCATGTATTATTATTATTATTTTACATTTTATTAGGGCCTCATACAACTCTTATCACAATCCATACATATACATACATCAATTGTATAAAGCACATCTGTACAGTCTTTGCCCTAATCATTTTCAAAGCATTTGCTCTCCACTTAAGCCCTTTGCATCAGGTTCTCTTTTTTTCCCCTCCCTCCCCGCTCCCCCCTCCCTCATGAGCCCTTGATAATTTATAGATTGTTATTTTGTCATATCTTTCCCTATCTGGAGCCTCCCTTACCCCCCTTCCCTGCCGTCCGTCTCCCAGGGAGGAGGTCACATGTGGATCCTTGTAATCACTTCCTCCTTTCCAACCCACTCACCCTCTACTCTCCCAGCATCGCCCCTAACACCCCTGGTCCTGAAGGTATCATCCACCCTGGATTCCCTGTGCCTCCAGCCCTCATATGTACCAGTGTACAACCTCTGCCCTATCCAGTCCTGCAAGGTAGAATTCGGATCATGGTAGTTGGGGGAGGAAGCATCCAGGATCTGGGGGAAAGCTGTGTTCTTCATCGGTACTACACCGCACCCTGACTGACCCATCTCCTCTCCTAAATCCCTCTATGAGGGGATCTCCAGTGGCCAACAAATGGGCTTTGGGTCTCCACTCTGCACTTCCCCCTTCATTCACTATGGTATATATATATATTTTTTCTTTTTTTTTTTTCTTCTGCTTGATGCCTTATACCTGGTCCCTTTGGCACCTCGTGATCTCACAGGCTGGTGTGCTTCTTCCATGTGGGCTGTATTGCTTCTGAGCCAGATGGCCGCTTGTTCACCTTCAAGCTTTTAAGACCCCAGACACTATCTCTTTTGATAGCCGGGCACCATCAGCTTTCTTCGCCACGTCTCATGTATTATTACTGAATGTTTCCCTCCCAAACTGTTTACTATTTTGATGAAGTCTTTGGATGTGCATAAGTGTTATATTTTTAGTAGATCCCAGTTCTTTGTCTTCTGTAGTGTGGATATTTTTCATTATGTTCAGCAACATGTTTATGCCTTGTATTAGGGTTCTTAAGTTTGTCCCTATTCATTGATATTCTTAATAATTGTGTGATTTAGATTTAAGTCTACAATCCATCTTGACTTTGTTTTTGTGCATGGTATGAGGTATGGGTCTCATTTTATTCTTTTTGTGGGTGAAGATCTAGTTTTCCAGTACCATTTGTTGAAAAGGCTATCTCTTGCTCATTTAAACTGTTTTAGTTCTTTACAAAAATTATGTGTCAGATAGGCAGGATGAACAACCCCAAGGAGAAAACAACAGGACCAGTGGTTCTGGGGGGACATGGGAGAGGAAGGGCAGGGTGGGGGGAGTGAGAAATCAGCAAACTCAGGGATAAGGGAACAACAAGAGATCTAAAGTTGAAGGTGAGGAGGGCATATAATGCCTGGTGGGGTTTGATGAAGTGCGTATCCCAGGGGACTGACTGAGAGCCAGAGTGGGGGTGAGCATGATAGTGGGATAGGAGGAAGGTGAAAGGAAATAGAGGAAAGAAGTAGGAGACAAAAGATATTTATAGAGGCATAGTGTTAGGAATGTATATATGTAAATATAGTAATTTATAAGGAAAGGGATAGAGGCTAATGTGTGGGGGGAGGTCAGATGCTTACAGGCATCCTCCCTGAGGACCATCAGTTGCCAGACTGCAGGGAGCCCCGCTCCTGCTGTTAAGGACAATGGACAGGCCTCAGGCAGGAACTTGGTTACTGTAGGTGGGGTTCACACCCTACTGATAATGGTTCCTATGGAGATTCAGAGAACAGATGAAACCCTCACTCGGTGACATCCAAAGTTAAGCTGCCATTCTAAATCTAGGATCACCCTTCTCGTCACATGTGTACCCCCAATCCCTCCTCTTCCTATTGCGTGTATGCCCCTAGACCACCCCCTTCCATCGCTGTATAACCTATAGTGCAATCCCTTCCTGTGACGTATGTCTTTACCTATAATTAGTGAGCTTGCACGTCCCAAAATGTATATAGGCCTGGGTTAGCAATAGAGAGCCCCCTCTCTCTCAGCTCCTCCATTGACCTCTCCTAGGCTCCCTCTCCTCCTGTTTCCCTTTCCCCTTGTCCTCCTTCCCTTCCCCCTCTCTCTACATGGAACACCAAGCAGGGCTGAGGTGAGCATTACTACCATTAAATTTGTCTGACTCCATTATTGAAATATCTCTTTTATTTCTCATGCTCTTGGTGACTTTAATATAATATTTATATGTCTCAACTGTACAATTTTGCTCACTGAACCCGTGAGTAGTGGTGGGGGACTGGTCCCCCAATTCTTACCACAGCTAATGGACATATCGTTATATGTTAAGTATTACGATAGCAGACAGACTTTGGGCCTTTACTCAAGGCCTCCCTTAGCACAAGAACACTTTGTTCTAAAAACTTGCCACTCTTTGATACCTTCCCAACACAATCACTGAAGACAAAGCGGGTGCATAAGCACATGTGGTGAAGAAAGCAGTTGGTGCCCAGCTATCAAAAGATGTAGCATCTGGGGTCTTAAATGCTTGAAGTTAAACAAGCGGCCATCTAGCAGGGAAGCAAATAAGCCCACATGGAGGAAGCACACCATCCTGTGATCATGAGGTATCGAGGGGATCAGGAATCAGGTATCAAAAGATCCAAGGCAAACAATTATATCATTGTGAAAGAGGGGGGTTGGAGTGGAGACCCAAAGTCCATCTGTGGACAATTGGACATCCCCCAAAGAAGGGTTACATGGAAGGGACAATTCAACCAGGGTGCAGTATAGCACCAGTGAAACACACATCATTCCTCTAGTTCCTCAGTGCTTCCTCCCCCTCACTATCATGATTCAGTTCTACCTTACAAACCCAGCTAGACTGGAGAACACACATTGGTACAGATAAGAGCTCTGGACACATGGAATTCAGGATAGATAAAACCCTCAGGAACAGTAGTGGGAATTGCGATACTATGAGAGTAGGGGATTGTGGGTGGGGGGAGAGAAGGGGAAACCCATCACAAGGTTGAATATATAGCCCCCCACCCCTTAGGGGATGAATAACAGACAGGTGGGTGAAGGGAGACAGCGGACAGTGTAAGACACGAAAGAACAATAATAATATATAATTGATCAAGGTTTCACAAAGGTGGGAGGATGGGGGAGAGAGGGGGAAAAAGAAGAACCGATATTAAGGGTTCAAGTAGAAATAAATTGTTTTGGAAATGTCAATGGGAACATAAGTACAAGTTTGCTTAACACAACTGAATGATGCATTGCCATAAGATTTGTAAGAGCCCCCTAGCAAAATGATTAAAACAAATTTGTGTCTATAGATATTTGGTTTCCTTTCTATATTTTCAGTTTTCATTGGTCTTCAGACCTATCTTGTACCAGGCAGTTTTGATTAACGTTGCTCTGTAACAGGTTTTGAGGTCTGGAAGGTGTGAAAGGCTGACTACTTAAAAAAAAAATTAAATAGTGTTTTACTTCTCAGTTTCTTTCTTTTCTGTATAAAACTGTTAATTAGTTTTTCAATTTCTTTGAAAAATAGTGGTGGAATTTTGATTGGAATTGTATTGAGTTTGTAATTTTGGCAATATTGACATTTTTACAATATTTAGTCTACCTATCCAGGAGCATGGTAACTTGTTCCATGTGTGTAAATTCCTTTTGGTTTCCTGAAGGAGCTATTTTATATTCTTCTTTGTATGTCTTTTGTTTCTCTGGTAAGATTGATTCCTAAATATTTATCCTTTTTTTTTTTGAGATGCAAAAGCGGCAAAAGGAGTTTATTAGCTAGCTCAAGCTAGGGCTTCCTCCCTCCGCTGCCCGGCATAGCGGGGATGCAGCATCCAAAGGGACTCGGCCTAAATATTTATCTTTTGTGTAACTATTGTAAATGGTATTGTTCTTTTGATATCTTTTTTGGGTATCATCATCCTTAATATACCATATATACTAGAGTATAAGCCAATCCAAATATCAGACCAGGCACTGAATTTTACCTCAAAAACGGCATTAAAAATGTGTTGACAAATTTGGCTTATATATGAGTATATATGGTACAAGGATCCAAATGCTTTCTGATGTTGATCGATCTGTATATTTCTAGACTGCTAACATTTTCAATTAATTCAAGCGATTGCTTAATTGAATCTTTTGGCTTTTCTATATATAGGATTGTGTCATCTGCAAATAAAGAGATGTTTATTTCATCTGAGCCTATGTGGACAACTTTAATGTCTTTTTGATGTCTATGGCTCTGGCTAAAACTTTCAGAACTATATTGAGATGCAGGTTATTGGTTTCACATATGATTTTTATTATGTTGAGAATTTTCTTTAAAAAAATCATTTTATTGGGGGCTCATACACCCTTATCACAATCCATACATACATCAATTGTGTAAAACACACTTGTACACTTGTTGCCCTCATCATTCTCAAAATATTTGCTCTCCACTTAAGCCCTTGGCATCAGCTCCCCGTTTCCCCCCTTCATCCTACTCCCCTCTCCCTCATGAACACTTCATACATTTTTATTATCAAATTATTATTTTGTCATATCTTATGCTTTCTGACGTCTCCCTCCCTTCACCCACATTTCTGTTGTCCATCTCCCAGGAAAGAGGTTATATGTAGATCATTATAATCAGTTCTCCCTTTCCACCCCACCCTCCCTCCACCCTTCCAGTATCGCCAAGAAAATTTTCCTTTTTATACCTATTTTGTTGTCTTTTTAAATCAAGAATGGATGCTGAATTTTATCAAATACCTTTTATACATTGTGTTAGTCTGTATAGACTAGAGAAACAAATTCATAGACACTCATATATGTATAAGAAAGAGCTTTATATACAAGAGCAATTGAATATTGAGAAAACATCCCAATCCAGTCTAGATCAAGTCCATAAGTCCGATATTAGCCCACATGCCTGATACCAATCTATAAATTCCTCTTCAGACTCACGCAACACATGCAATGATGTCGAATGCAAGAAGAGCACAGGCCAGTGGGTGGAAAATCTTGTGGATCCAGTGGTGGTACAAACATGTCAGGGCTGGCAGGTCTCCACATGACTCCTCCAGCTCAGGGCACTTGTGTGTCCATGTCAGCTGGAATGTCTCCCAAGGAGTGAGTGTGTGTCCTGCCTCCAATAAGCTATTTATCTCCTTAGTGGCTTCAAATGAGGTCATCAAGCTGTGACCTGACTGACAGGCCAAACTCCATCCTTCACTCTTAAGTCTCAAATTGACAACAGATTAGGTAACCACCACAGGCATCATCTGGATATAATCACATGGTTCTTTCCTTTATCTTGTTTATGTGACAAATGCCACTGGTCGTTTTTCTGATATCAAACCATCCTTGCATATTTGATATGAATCCCACTTGATGGTGATGTATTATATTTTTGATTCTCAGTTGAATTCCACACTTGATTCTAACCAAAGGGCCGAGAAGCGATACTCAGTTGAATTCTATTGGCTGGTATTTTATTAAAGATCTTGGCTTCTATATTCATTAGAGATACTGACCATAATTTTTGATACTGGTGATGTTTGCCTGATTTAGGTAGCAGGATTATAAATGCGTTATAAAATGAGTTCACTTACATACTTATTGTCCATTTGCATGTTGTGGAATAGTTTATATCAAATTGATATTGAGTCTTCTCTAAATGTTTGATAGAATTACTCTAAAACAATCTAGACCCAGCCTTTTTGATGTGGGGAGTATTTTTTTAATCATTTTATTAGGGGCTCATACAACTCTTATCACAATCCATACAGACAATTGTATAAAGCACATTTGTACATTCATTTCCCTCATCATTCTCAAAACATTTGCTCTCCACCTAAGCCTCTTGCATTAGCTCCTCATATTTCCCCCCCTTCCCCATTATCCCCACCTTCATGAACCCTTGATAATTTATAAATTATTTTCTCATATCTTGCCCTGTTCAATGTCTCCCTTCACCCATTTTTCTGTTGTCCATTCCCCAGGGAGGAGGTTATATGTAGATCCTTGTAATTGGTTCCCCCTTTCCAACCCACCCTTCCTCAACCCTCCCAGTATCGCTACTCACACCACTGGTCCTGAAGGGATCTTCCGCCTTGGATTCCCTGTGTTTCCAGTTCCTATCTGTACCAGTGTACATTCTCTGGTGTAGCCAGACCCGCAAGGCAGAATTGGCATCATGATAGTGGCGGGGGAGGGGAGGGGGCGGGTGGGGGGAGGAAGGAAGCATTTCAGAACTAGAGGAAAGTTGTATGTTTCATTGTTGCTACATTGCTGCACGCTGACTGCCTCATCTCCTCCCTGAGACCCTTCCATAAGGCCTACAAATGTCCAGTGGCCTACAAATGGGCTTTGTGTCTCCACTCCACACACACCCCCGCCTTTCACAATGATATGATTTTTTGTTCTTTGATGCCTGATACCGGATCCCTTCAACACCTCGTGATCGCACAGTCTGGTATGCTTCTTCCATGTGGGTTTTGTTGCTTCTCAGCTAGATGGCCGCTTGTTTACCTTCAAGCCTTTAAGAGTTGGGAGTTTCTTATGACTAGACTTATCTCTTGTGTTATAGACTTGCTGAGGTTTTCTACATCATTTTGTGGTAATTTAGGTAAAAATCCACTTCTAGAAACATCCATTTCTTCTAGATTTTCAGATTTTTTGGAATATAATTTGTCATAATGCTACAGGATTATATATATATATTTTATCTCATTTGGCTTTGTTGTACTGTCATCCATTTCATTTCTTATTTGTAGAATTTGTTTTTTTCCTATCAGAGAAAAACATCAGCTATTTTAATTTTTTGTGTCATCATCCTAAAAGAATTCAAATGTTCTCTGTTGATCTGTATATTGCTAGAGTGCTAAATTTTCCATTCAAGCAATTGTTTAATTGGATCCTTGAGGGTTTATCTTTGTTTATCCTGTCTCATTCCCACTTTTAAACCAGTGCAGAGGTTCTGAGATGGAAAATCTGAAGTATATACAGAACCTCCAACTTCTAGGGGTTTGCCAGGCAGGGCAGAGGGCAGAGGGTAGTCACTAGGATTTCTCTTTGAAGCTCTCAAAACACACCTATCTACATGGTCAGGGCCTCCATGGGAGGGGGAATCCCAAAGTGACACATGGTCTGAGGACGGGAGGACTAGGCATGAGGAATCCGTGTGGGAAGAGAGAATCTCACACTGGCTCTCCAGTAGCCGTCCTGTGGCAGGGATCTCTGGGTGAGGTCCTCCCTTGATATCGGAGCTCATCTGCAGAGTGGTGCTGGGCACCGGAGAGCCTCTGATCAGAAGCGGGAACCAAGCTCTAGCTTCCAGAATCCAAGTCACTGGAGGGAGCACGGAGGCATCTGTATGCCCTTCAAGAACAGAGAAATCGGGCTGGATCTCAAGGGGAAAAAGCCTCCACTAAATTCTTCCAAGAAGAAAGTAATATGATTTGATCCACCGTAAAAAGGAATAAAAGGGACATAGAATTCCATTACGTATAGAAAGTCATTGTATTTATACATATCAAATGTCTGCAGCTTGTCCAAAGAGGCCACGAGGGAACTGAACCTCAGTTTCTCATTCTCTTCTTGTCTATGGAGCCATGGAGCAGAAAGAATAAAATCTACTGTGCGAAGTTCTGCCCCCTCCCTTTCACCCTATAGGGTTTATATAAGTTTTCCTGCGAATTAGGGCTGGTACTGGGTCTGGGAGGATGGTAATTGCTGAAGAATGTTCTTCTGGGGAAAACAGTCCAGGGGAGAGACTCAGGACCAAGACCTTGCTCACATTCTGTGATTTATCTCAAGTGGGATGAAGCCCTTACGAGCCTCTGGGCAGTGGTGCCCAAGAGAGGGCTGTGTGGAGTGTAAAACTGGGCAACTGGAGAATTTTCTGGTGCAGCATCCCAGTCAAACTAGGGCAAGCTATTGAAGTTTGTAAAGGCTCAGATTCTGTGGGAGAGACCAGCCCCCCACAACTAATCACGGTTTTGGTAGGTGCAATTATAGGGTTATGATATATATAGATTATAGTAAAGTATAGAGAATAAGAGAGCCAGAAGACAAGGTAAAATAAAGGAGTCAGACACATTTCCTGGTAGCATGCTCACCTCCTAGACAGCCACGATCTCAGCAGCTAGGTCTGCGCACAGCACAGGCTGAGAGGGCAGGAGAGAGATTTATTTCTAACCAAGGCTTATATATCTTTGGGGGCATGCAAGCCCCCTAATTACAGGTAAAGACACGTGCCACTGGAAGGGGTTGTACTGCAGGTAATACAGTAATGGGAGGGGGGATGATCTAGGGGTATACAGGCAATAGGAAGGGGAGGGATTAGGGGTACACATGTGACAAGACGGGCGGATCCTAGATTCAGGATGGCAGCCTAACTTTGTATGTCACTGAGCAGGTTTGACCACTTCTCTGGTTCTCCATGGAAACAATTACTATCCTTATCAGTACGGTGTGAGCCCCCAACTAAGGTGGGACAGATAATAGGGTCTGCTTGCTTTGGGTGGCTGATGCCTTCAGGAGACAACTTGACAATCAGTTACCATTAGTTGCAAGCAGTATCCTAGGTCTGACATATATTTGGGGGAGAGAAGCTGGGGAAAAGCCTTTTTGTATCCCACAAGATTCCTCATTGAGCTGTCTCAGAGGATAATGGACTGGATTCACATTGTCAACGATCAAGCAGCTGACACACTGAGCCTGGCTAAGAGGGCAGTGACCATGCGAACGCAGACTTGGGCTCTCAGTCTAAACTTCCAAGGGTTTCACTGAGGGACAAGTCACTTGGCTTCCTGTAAGGTCCCCAGATGACCCGTCAACACCTTAACCCACTCTCCTGATTTCCAGCTTTAAGAAGTCGTCAGAAAAACAGAATAAAGATGAACACCAGTCTGACCTTCGGCCAATGTAACACCCCCCCTTTCTCTTCTGTATTCACCCCCCTCCCAAGGGGTCCTGAGTGACCCGGGACCACAGGGCAGCTAGGGCTGACTAGGTAAGGCAGGTGCTGGGGAAGCCCTTGCAGGTGGGAGAGCAGGAGCTCAGTGACGTCAGGGTTGGTGTGGGAGAGGGTTCCACTGAGGGGGCGGAGAAGAGATGAGTGTGGAGAGAGGGCTTAAAGGCAGGGTTTGGAGGAGGGAGGGGTAACTCAGGGTTTGAGGAGGGGATTGTGATGTCAGAGGGTAGAGGTTGGGTAACTCAAGTTGAGTGATACAGGGTCAATGGCAGGATGGTGGGAGGCAGGGGGTGCAGCTCAGGGTATGAGCAGGGGTGAGAACATGTCCTGCAGATGCCCATCCCCCACCAGGCCCACTCATCACCCTCTTTCCTGGTGCTGCAGCTTGGTCCTCTGTCTCCTGCAGCCACTGCAGAAAGGCCCCTGACCAGGGCAGCCATCATCTGCCGAAGATTTCATTGAGTGAAAGAGCACCTGGTGAAGCCCATCATCAGCCAGGTGGGGAGCAGGGTGGGGAGCCCCCTCCCACTGCCACAGCTCCTATGACCCTGCCGCCTCAACATCTGGCCCCCTCTGCTTCTCTGACCCTTAAATTAGACTCTTCGGATGCAGAGAACTCAGCTGATTGGGCAACTGCCCCAGAGAGCACTTCTCCAGGGACCTCTTCTTTGTTGGCTCCATCAGTTCCAACAACCATGGAGCCAAGGATCTACTCTTACTTTCAGTCCTTTGGAGGCAGCTCTTCGGAGGCTTCTACGGTGTGCAGGGAGCCCCTCATGGCTCTTCCCGGGCCCCTGGGAGCTCTTTCCCACCACCATCTTCCTCTGGCACTTACCGTGTACTACCAGCTGCCTGCTCCACTCCGTTGCCCTCGCCACTTTCCCAGCCCCAGACCTCGCCCCCACCCAAGGTCCAACGCCAACCTTCCGTTCCAACCCTGCCGAGAGCCCAGGTTCCACCTCTGACCCTAGCTCTCCCCCACGCTCATCTCCAGTCCTGCTTCCCGGCCCTCCCACCCGCTTCTGCAGCCCTACTGCAGGCCCGGGCAGCGCCCTTCCCCATAACGTCACACGGAATCCCACCTTTGGTGGACCGGAACCCTCAGGAAGCATGGTGTCCTTCCAGCTCCAACTTTCCACAGGCACGGCCTGGACCATCTCGGTGGGCAAAGGAGAGACTGGACACTGACCAGGAGGATGGTCTGCAGAAGACCCCCCAATATCCATCCACATCCCCCAACAAAGCCCCGGGGAATGCCCCGCAGACGGGTGGTAGGCAGGACTTCCAGGCTGGTTCCTTGAGCTGCACAGATCACATCGAGAAATACCTTCTCAGGAACCGAGAAAAATGACTCAAAATGATCTTGTCCACCACTTTAAAAAAGAGGTTGATGGCTAGCCAGGGCCAGGGTCACCAGTCTGTCCGCCCGTCTCCACTCATTGCCAGCCACACCACCCCCAAGTCCATCAGGGAGGAAGACACTGGGGCTCTGGTGTCAGCAGAAGACCAGGCACCCCGCATTAACACCAGCCAGGAGCCCCCCTGCTGGGATGCGGGCAAGCAGAAGACCCTGGAAGAACACCCACGTGTCCGGCCCAATTGGGGCCTTACCCGTTCCAGTGGGGGAGCCCGGGCATGTCAGTGTGAGGAAGACGCCCCTTTCACTCTATGGACTTTTCTCCCCAGCCGCCCAGGAGCCTCGGGCTGGCTCCAGAGCCGAGGGTGAGATAATCGAGGGAGAGCACCCGCAGGCCGCCAGCAAAGAGAAGGTGACCCCGAAACATCCATCCCCTCCCGGGGCAATCCTAAGTCCTCACAGGCTGGGCAGGACAGCAGGCTGCCTTTTCAGCCCCTCCCAGCCAGCCTTGGGGTCAGCATCCCCAAGAACAGCACTGGCCTGGGGGTCCAGAGGGCACCTCTAGCCCTCACTCCACGCCACCCAGGGATGCAGAAGGGCCCAAGGGCGTGCAGAGTGAGTGACAGGGACCCAAGGGGCTCAGGGACTCCGGAGAAACACCTCCCACCTCCTAGAAAGGGTGGTCATGATCTAGAGAAATCACGATGCACACCACAGGTGCCGTGGAGAGGAGAATCAGCGATGGAGGCGGAGACAGCAAACCAGCCTCGCGCCTCTCCTCCAGGTGTGCTCCTTTGAGACATGGCCACAACTCTCCTTCATCGAGCCTGTGCCCCGAGCCAGGACTCTCTCATCCAGGAGAAGAGTTCATTAGCACTGCTGGGCACCAAGCCCTCCCCGCTTCCAGCCGAGAACCAACTGTGTCCCATGGAGTCTCCCAAAGGCCCCTGCAAGAAGGTGAGGCATTCTCCCCCAGGCCTGGGCTCCAGGGGAGATAAAGAGCAGCAGGATCCCCAGAAGAGAGAATGGGTTGTGGTCTCTGCCCAGGGCTATGGGCAAGGGCCAAGAAGAGCAGGGTCTCTGGGGACAGAGGCCACTCAGATGAAAACTGTCATGGCGGCCACAAGCCAGGCAATAACCGAAACTATTAGGTTTCAGCAGCAGGTTTCTGGCTCACAGCTAAAGCAAGAAGGAAGAAAAATGAAGAAATGTCAGAGCCCACTGACCGGCCTTCATTAGACCGTGAGCCGCATCGTCCCCAGAGCAGAGCAAACCAACAAGGCCTTTTCAACAAACCACCAGCCCATGGCTTCTGCCAGAAATCAGTGGATCCAACAGGAAGCTAGAACACACATCCCCACACACAATGGGGGGATTGCAGGCCACTGAGGGGGCCACTGAGCCTTGTCAGTCCTTGCCGGCGAGGGCCAAAGATATGGGTGCCTCAAGCCATCCTCAACACGCAGGCGGCCCTCAGAAATGCATCCGGCCTGGCCGAGCCAGGCTTCTTCATGGAATACCCGGATGTTGCCCCCACCCCGACCCAATATATTTACTACCCAATATATATTATGCTTCTCCCACCATATATATATACTCTTCCCCAGTACATATGCTACTCCTCCTAAGAGCCTGCGTGTCCATCTGTGCCCTGTGTATGGCGCCGTGTCCTCTCCTTCTGAATGCCTGCGATGCCTTCTAGAAGGGGCAGCGGGCATGGAGGGAGGTTGGCAGTGGTCTTGCACACCTATCTGCACCCCAGGTACCCAGTTTGCAAGTTATGCTCTCCTAATACTGTTATTCTTTTTTTTTTATAAAGAAACGGATGAAAATATTTATGGCTTTTCAAAATGAAACAAAACCTACATTCCTTGAACTTTACGCAGCTGCAGCACGATGTGTGTGCAGAGGCTGAAAGGGACCAGGAATTCCCCCCAGATCTTCCCACGGCACAATCAGGGCACAGAACTTCGGGGGGCTGTTCTGGGAGCCTCTTTTCTCCCTCCCTGATGAAGGCTGTGGAGATGGGCCCCGCCGCCCCTCTCTCAGCTCACCCACAGAGTTGTACAGGGTCAGTCTACCCCTGTCCCTGCCTCTCTCGCCAGCGCAGCAGTGAGGATGAGCCTGGCCGTTGACACTTGGGTGGGGGGCGGCCAGCAGGCTGCTGAGGGCGTGCTCAGCCCCTGTCTCAGATGAAAGGTGTAGCCTCTCAGTGGCCTGGTTCTCAGGTCACGCACCACGGGTGCGAGTGTGTGGTGACCACTGACTGGGGGGCGCTTGGGACATCGATTTGGCTGGAGGAGAAACAGTACCTCCCACTAGATACGAGAAAGGCCGATACACGATGCTATTATCAATACCCAGGAAGCACTCAGGTCCCTTCCTTCAGGGGGAGCCGAAGTCAAGCGAGGGATGAGCTATGGTCCTGAGCACACACATCCTCCTGTCCACAGGGGGTCCCCCAAAGCTGGGGATGGAGGAGCAGTTTCTCCTGCCATCCCAGGGCGCTCTCAGTGCAGCCCAGCTCCAGAGAGTGCCGCTCTCACAGTCTGTGCGGAAGATGCCACCGATGCCAGGCACCACAGGTGCAAGTCCTGTCCTCCATGCGTGCAGAACATCAGGAGCTGCCTCTGGGCCCCGATGGGTCTGTGGGGAGGGTGGGGGGCCTTGGAGTAAGAGAAGGTGGTGAAGCGTGAGTCACGCTGCCCCTGGGGGCAGGTGTTGGGGGTCAGGTGCTGTTACACTCACCTGGTGCTACTGAGCGAACAGAGGAAGGAGCAAGTCCTGTCCCTTTCTTCCGCGCCCTCATCTTCTCATGAGCTGCAGTGACGCTGAAACAAAGATCCAGAGACCTCTCAGAAAGATCTCCACAGAGAGACTATGCAGAGACCCCAGCAAGTCCTCCAGAGACACCTCACAACGACCCACCCAAATCTCTCCAAGAGACCCCTACAGAGAGACCCCCATCAGAAAACCCACGTGGAGACCTCGCACCATGAGCTCTCACCTCCTTCAAACCTCCCCCTCCCCCCGTGACCTGTCATAGACAGACCCCCCGCTGAGACCGCAGGGAGCCCCCTCACACAGAACTCTCATAGGACCCTCCACAGGGACCTCCCACGTGGACCTCCCCAGAGGAAGCCGCGGAGGCCATTAAGAGCGCTCCCGCACAGACCTCAGCGAGGACGAGAGGACGACCACACGCACAGAGCGCTCTTGTCTCAGAGAACGCCTATGGCGACTTCTCAGTGCGTTCGTTCTCCAAGACCTCTCACAGACAGAACCCACACAGCTTCTACAGAGGGAAAGGAGCTCGTTTGTCCAAGCCGGGCGATCCTCCGGCGGAATGGCATCAGTCACTGGTTTCTTTCTTTAAAGATTATTATTAGTGATACGTATCGATCATTAAATGACATAGTTAGGAATGCTTTTTAAAACATTTTTATTCCTATATGTAATTCAATGATTTAAATATATTAAAAAGAGTTGTGCAATCATCCCCACAGTGACTTTTAGGCCATTTTCTTATTTTTGCAATCCTTATTAGCTTTTCATTTACCCCCAACCTCCCTTGCTACAACACGAAGAAAATAGCAACCCAGTTACTTTCCCTAGATTTCCTTTACAGAATTTCATATAATGAAAAACATAATCTACCCCCAACACACGAGAAAAGAAAACTCAATGGACGAGAAAGCAGGAAACAATAAAAAGTGCAACACATTTAAACTGGGTCAAAAGGGTGCACAAATGACAAGGTGTTAAATTTTAATTTAATCCACTTTCCAATACAGGCGGTCTGCTAGCAAGGCTGTTCGTATTCCTGGTCAATTGCTAGAGCGGATTCTCAGGAGACTTACCCCACATGCGGACATTGCAAATGGATTTTGGGCCTTCATTGTCACCCATAGCCTTCTATAAACCAGGTGCTCAGCATGTAAGCTCTAATACAGTTCTCTCCTCTGGCAGGGGATTTTATTATTCACAATCCTTGGGTCACACAGACTGATGATGCTTCTTCCATTTGGTCTTAGCTGGCCACTGCTTGTTTTAAGACAAGCCTTTTAAACCCCAGACGCTATTCTTTCTGATACCCAGGCACCATCTGATTTCTTACCCTTCATGCACTCAGATCTTCAGTGATCTCTCCATGACAGCAAGTATCTTGTACCGTTATGTCAAAAGAACAACTTTTTCTTAGATATGGACTATGATTAAGTGTAAGCTCAAAGTCCATCTGCAAAAAGACTGATTTCTTATCTTTGGATACATGATGAAGCAAGTACTTCTGCCAACGGACTTCATGGCTGAGATGAACCGGCAAAGATGTACCTGTCCCAGGGAGCTGTGGAACTGGCATATCATTTTGCATAGAACAGCTTGTGTCCTATGTGTGGGGCTTGTTTTATATTTGAAAGAAACAAGCCGTTATCATTAATGTCTGAATATTTTTTCCACAAATGAGAGCGATTTCTAGCACGAGCCATATGTCACTATTTTCCAATTTGAGACTCGCTGCTATAAATAATATGAAAAGATTGAGTTATGTTATTTTGCTCCTCAAAATGTGGCTCCATCCTCAAATGACAGTATTCATATGTCCCCCCAATATGATCAGAACCGAAGAGGTAGTGATTCTGTCACTCCCGGCACACTGTCTTTTCTTGCTAGGTTCTATAATTCATTGCAATGGCCACACAGAGCGTACATAGAACCTATTCAAGAGTCTGGACTTTATTGTGCAAAGTACGAGGTTACAATTCAGGTGAGAAGTGCTTAGGATACAGCCGTTCAGTCAGGACATGTTCCAAAGTTGATTTAGGGCTTCTAATGCCCAAAGGATGTGCCATTCCACCAAGGGTCTCAATGGGAAGGCATCAGCATTGTGGATCAGCGAATCCTCTTCCTCAAATGCAGTGCCCAGAGGCACCCTACTCCGGCAACCCTCACGTCAAAGCACAGCTCCGGCTCTGTGCGTCAGTGAACCCAGATCCCCAGAATGTAGTGCCTAGTGGTACTCTCCTCCAGTAACCTTCAGCCCAAAGGCTCAACTCCAGCTCCATGGGGCAGTGAGCCCAGCTCGCTGAAGGCAGTGCCCAGAAGTACCCCACTCTCGTTAACGTCTCACCCTGAAGGCACTCAGCTCGGGATCTCTGGGTCAGCAAGCACAGCTCCCTGAATTATGTACCCAGGGGAACTCCATAAGGCATCCTTATACCCAGAAACACTCAATGAACTTGCTCTGTGGGCTGGGAAGTCGACCGCTCCGCCTCCTGGTTTCTGCGTTGCTGCTGCGTCTCTGTCACGCCTGTGGTGTACATGCCTCTCCTTGACCAAGAAGGCTCATGATCTCAGGATCAGGAGGACGAGCTCCACTCCCGGCTCTTGCTGGTAGTGAGAACCCCCTATGTGCTTCTGAGCTGGCTTATTTTATATGCAGCAGGACGCAAACCACAATGAACCCCATTAACAAGCACTTACAGTGGAATCCTAACAATATCCTCCCACCCTCTCTTTACCAGACCCACCAGGAGCAGGTTGGTTTAGGGGAGTTACAGAGACAAGGGCCAGAAAGCCACATTAAATGTTTAACTGCTCGCTGGCTGCCTCCTGGCTCTTATAGCTATTGTCCCTTTCCTAACTGATTAAATGTCCCCCTTGTATTCATATCTCTGTGAATAAACCCAGAAGAGCTTGTACACCAGCCACTTCCTGCTTTTTACTCCAGTTGTAGAGAGCTCATTTCTAAATCCCCCATCCCTGATAACCCAGCGCTCCAAGGAGACAAGCATGCTCTTTGATTTGAAGAATGTCCACTTCCTGCTGGGACTTTGGCAGCTACAGCTGCACTCAAAAGCAACGTGCAGTTCAGAGCAAGTCACCAAGTGTCACCAGCTTGTACCTGTTCACGGCATCAAACATTTCTAGCTCTTCATTTGGTCCTGGTCTGGTCCTCTCAGCACTAGCCATCCATGGTAGGTGATTTAGGTACCAGTTACAAGCTGTCAGTCCACACACACCTCCCTGCATTTTAGATACACTCTCATCTGGCCTAGTCTCTGGGGCCATATCCTGCCCACACCTACAACTCCTTCAACTTCAGACGAGCCCAACCTCCTCTTCCCTCTCATCTCTAGCCTCTGTGAATCGGGTCCACGAGTACCAATGGAACTGTCCAAACTCGGCCCCTCTCTCCACTGCTGTGCTCCAGCTCACAGTTCCAGAACCACTAGATGATTCAGAAATACTCATTTTAAAAAAGTAATTCTAAGAAATATACATTGCCTAAAACTTGGTTAAGACAAGCTATGTTTGAAATCGATCGCAAGGCTCTA
Source organism: Tenrec ecaudatus (assembly GCF_050624435.1). Lineage (NCBI taxonomy): Eukaryota > Metazoa > Chordata > Mammalia > Afrosoricida > Tenrecidae > Tenrec > Tenrec ecaudatus. The sequence continues at coordinate 20,354,150 of NC_134545.1, forward strand.
AAAACCGATAAAGAGCCTCCAGTTTGCAAACGCTGAAGCCAATCGCTCCCTCTGTGTGTGAGAGCTTGCCTCGGTATGGTGATGGGGCGTGGCATTTTGATGACTCAGGGGAAGAAACCATGCACAGAAGCTGCGCTCTTTGCCTCAAACAAAGACACGCTGCCCTGCCATCAACGTGGCTCTGACTCAAGACGACCCCTCCTGCCAGGGCAGAGCTGAGCCCACAGGGTTTTCTTGGCTGTAGTCATCACAGAAACAGAGCAGCAGAACTTTCCTCCATAGCGTCACTGGGAGGTGCAAACGGACATACTTTGACCCCTCAAGACCCGATTCTGCTACAAGAACGAAGAATAAAATATCAAAGCTTCAGGTAAGGATGGCTGCTTACCTAGACATACGGCACAATTCCTCTTCCACAAAGGCACGAGATGGCAGATACGGAGGAGTCACCTGGGACTGTGAATCTTTGAAGAATTAAAAAAACAATAAACAAATAATGCAGTGAGTTGAACACCAACAGAGTGGGAGGCTGTCTTTGAGGAAACGGACCCGTCCTGGGTGCCCGACGGCTCCCCGGTTTACACGTGACTCTCGGGCCATGTTACTGTGACGAGCAGGAGGGGCCGCTAAACCCTGTACAGTGTGACCTGTAGGGAGGACCTGGCACAGCAGTAGCACGCGCATCACGGACTCTGCGCCCGGGGCTTGCCCGAGCCAGTCCCAGTCTGCCGCCGCTGCTGAACCAGTGGAGCGGCAAGATGCAACAGCCACAGGCTGGGAGGCCCAGGGACAGGCCACTTGGTGGCAGGCCTTGAAACCAGCAGAGAGGAGGGGCTCACACCTTTGCAGGCTCCCTGTCGTGGACTTGACCCTGACTGCTTGGATGGAGCTGATATTGACTTGGCAGAGCAGCATGACACGGGCTGGATGGGATGCTCATGAACTCAGCAGCGGGGTTTGTGGTTACACCCCCCTCCCCTCTCCACCTCTCCGCCCCGGTCTCCCCTCTTCCCCAGCTCAGTGCCAGAGAGGGTTTCAGTACTCTGGAGTTTCTGGGATGGATTTTCCTATTTTCTTCCCATTTCTTTCCCTCTCCCGTCTTTCTACTTTTCCACTTGTGTTGCTTGGTTCATCTGAGAAACCACCAGAGGAGAGTCCCAGGATGCAGGAGGGCCAGACTCCCAGCTAGCTCCCCGTGACCCTGTGTGGTGCTCAGGAAAACCTCCCCCCCCACCCTTCTCACATGGCCATGGCTGCCCTCCGACGTGCAGGAGACTTGATGAGCACAAGCTGGGGACTGACACAGAGAAAACAGCGTCTGACTCTGGCTAGAGTCGTCTGCTTTATAATTTTTAAAAAAGAGTTTTGCTCTATCATTTATTTTTGTATGGAAACTCATTCTCTCATTCGAGTTTTTGGTGTTATGTTTTTATTTTTGGTATGCTTGTTGCCCCATCTGCTTGCTTGCTGCTGGATAGGTTATTGAACCGTTTGTCCTACCAGACTGCCTCCCTGTAAGAGCCCAGATGCTGTTGGCCAAAGGAAAGTATCCATGTACTGGACACCTCTTTAGACTGAGGGATATAGATTGTTGGCTTTTACGGATTACACACGGAAGTAATTGGACACTGTTTACTTAAACAATGAAACAGTTATTTCATCATTTTCAGGGACACATGAAGCTTAGATATACATTAAAATACATTTAAAAATCAGAATATTATGTCAGGACAACTGTAGCTTCTTGGAACCACACTTGGGGACCACAGGACCTCGCCCTCGGCGGCATTATGTACAGACTCTGTAACACAAACACAGGAGCTGGCATCAGTGGGGAGGCACCTCTGAGGGCAGGGGCTGGTGGGTGGGGGTGGGCTGTGGGACTCAGAGGTTCCCGAGACCCAGGAGAGGCTCCCTGGAGCCCTCCTCTTCCCAGGGCTCGGCTCACGAGGACCCTGAGGCCTGCTCGCTGCTCTCTGCTGAGGGCGTTGGCACCGGACCCGAGCGAGATGTCTGTGGCTGTCCCACAGCAGGACTGGACCTGAGCGCTCGGTGGGCCCGGCTTCAGCGAGCACACTGCAGCAGAGAGGGGAGGACTCAGGGAGCCAGGATGGAAAGGCAGAACCTGGGCCATTGGGCTGGTTCGAGGGAACAGGTGTGGAAGTGGTGTCTTCACGTGACACGTGGGCGGCTTCCTGGAGCGCTCCCCTCTGTCCATCCCTATGCGTGTCCGACTCATAGCGACCCTCCAGGATGGGGTAGACTGCCCTGTGGGTTTCTCAGCCTGGAAATCTCTACAGGAGCAGAAGCCTCGTCTTTCTTGGGGGCGGTGGACGGTGGTTTCCAATGGCTGAAGGTGGCCAGCGGTCCGACGCTGAGCCCACGATGCCACCTTTGCTCCCCCCTCTGTCCCTAGGAGCGCTTGTTCCATGAACACCTTGCCCCGGCCTTTCAGGGACGACCATCACGGTGCTACAGTAACGCAAACAGCACTGCTGGATGCGGTGCTGTCCAAGGTGGAAGTCAAGACCAGGGCCAGCAACAAGGAAGGACACACGTGATGAGCTGCTCTGACACCGTGGAGGCAACAAGGGGCTCCAACGGAGCAGCAGGTGCGAGTTTGGCGCAGGACCCGGCACCGCGGCCCTGGGGTCTCTGTGTGTCGGACTGACGTGAAAGCCTCCCACCATGCCGCCCGTGTGGACAGCTTAGAGAAAGCACGGCATGGGAACATGCATTCAAGCCAGGCTCTGTCCTTTGTCTACTTACAAAGTGACAAATCAAGTCAACTGACTGCCAACCCCATGAGACAGGGTTGACCCGCGCCCACAGGTTTGTGAGAGTGTGAGTCTATAGACTCAGACAGCCTCATGTTTACCGCCGAATCCTACTCATAACTCATGGCACACGCGCATCGCATTGGATTTGCTTCAGACTCTTGTGGTTTTCACTGCGGTTGTTTTACACACACACACATGTACACGCACACACACACACACGACCCTCAGCTTGGGAAAGGAGGCCCTGAGGTAAGCCATGTCCACAGCCCCCCCCTATCAGAGGCCGAGGGTCCAGAGAGCTCAGGAACTCCCAGTCAGGCTGGGATGGTGCAGCCTGCCCCTCGGTGGCAGGCGTGAGTGAGCCCGTGCCCATGGGGAGGCAGGGCATGCCCAGGGAGCGATGCTGCTCCCACATGGGTGCTTCTGGATCCCTTGTCCCTTTCCCAGGTGCCTGGAGCTGAGGGGAGAGGCTACCACTCAGAACCTCGCCACCCCAGGGCTTCAGTGGGTTATGCCTGGGGATACTAAGGGGGCTGGGAGGGGAGGGTGGACGTCTAGATCCCAGGAATTATTCACAAATAGTTCGTCATGACTGGAAGCACTGTCGTCACTCACAGGCCACTCCACTGCCCTCTCCTCAGGTCACAGCAGCCACCAGGCAGCCGAGCTCATCTCTTCCCTGGCGAGGTATTCCGAACACACTCTTCACTTACCCAGACTCCTCCCAGCAGCCGGGTCTCCACTTCCATACAGATACTCCTTCTGCAGCATGTCGGGATTCTTGTCTTCCCTAAAGCACCGGAAGCAGAGCCAGGGAATCGGTGGAGCCCAGGGGAACCTCTTTGCCCCTCGTCCCGCCCGCCCCTCCCACACTCACACTGCCTCTGCCTTGACTTTTATCTCGTCCAGTTCCCCTCTGAGACAGAATGTCTTATCTGGGATTCCGCCCTCCTCCTCCTGGGTCACTGCTGAAGGCTGGAGGGGGAAACAACAAGTGTTCGAGACCAGGGCCAGCGCCTGCAGGGAGCGCTCTGGGTGGGGTGTGCTCAGGCCAGCACCCAGCGTCGCGGTGGCCCCCTGTGCAGGGTGTGGCCCAGGCTTCTGACTCCCAGCCCAGCTCTGTCCTGAACCCGGAAGGGCTGTTCCCCTCGGTTCTTCACTGCAGACCGGGGTGCAGAGAGCGAGCTGTGCGATGCTCAGGAGGCGGGGCTGGAGGCCTGGAGAGAGAGTTCATACACACCGAAGCTCCACAGCCCTCGATGGCCTCGACGAGACCAGCGCCGTCTGAGAGCGTGTGGGTGAGAGAGGCAGAGGGGAAAGGGTAGCAAAAGGAGAGAGAAACCTTACATTTGGAATGACGTCGGGTTTCTCTTCCTCATCCTCCGAGTGGTTGGCCTCTGCGTGGACCAGGGCACAGACCCGGAAGGTGTGGCCTTGGGGAGGGACAGGAAGAGTGAATGTTGAGCTGAGACTTGGGTCCCTGCAGCTCAAGGCAGGATATATCTATATAGTCTGACCCCGGGACCCGATTCTGTCCTCAGTACGTATGATACTCAGCAACCCCCGGCATTTCCCGGGCCCGTAGAGGACAGGAACGCGAGATCCGCCGGATCCACTTATCCTCACGCTGCAAGCGAGGCAGCAGGCATGTTTGCCAGGACGGTGGGATAAAGGATGCCACCAGCCAGCATGCGGACCGGACCTGGGAGCACCCAGAGGTGAGGATGCCTGAGCAAAGGTTGCCAGGTGCACAGGGAGCGTAGCAGGGGGCCCAGAGGTGGACCTGTCTGAGCTCAGATGAGCAGAGAATGGCCCCCTCCCCCTCAGTCCTCCTACCCAGGGTCTCTGCCTTGGAGCTGGCCAGTTCCAGGACAACAGACGTGATACAAGCCCAGCAGCCCCCTCACCACGTCCTCTAGAATGGCCCCCTCCCGGGGGGTCTCTAAGGGCAGCTGGACACCAGCCTCTCTACTGGAAATGATTCTGCTGCTGTTTCTTCAATGAGAGTTGGGAAATGGGTGAGAAGAGGAGGTTGGAAACCCGCCGCAGGTTTGTCCCTCTGTCCCTTGTCCTGAGACTGGATGGAGTGTGTGCAGTGAGCTAGTGGACATGGTCCCTCCTGTCTCAGCCGGTGAAAGCAGGGGAGACAGTTCACAGACACAGGAAGGCACTGCCACGGGACCCACCAGTGCAGAGGGGAGAGGGCCCACTTCTCACCAGCCGCCTGGCACACACTGCCGGGGGTCTGCCAACCATGTACCTGTAGGGCCTTCCTGACCCACCAGGTGCCCCACCTGGTAGGCCAACCCCCAATCCCAAACAAGCCACTCGTGCTGAGATCCCAAGAGATGCCAACCCAGCACATCTCAGGCTTTGATTTTTGGCGGGTGTGGACGTGGTGACGGGTCTCGTGGAAATGATGATTTTGAAAGAGGGACCCAGGAAAGGGGACCCCCAACAAAGGCCACAGGGGTGTCTCCCTCTTGGGAAAATAAAACAGGAAAAGAACAAGCGAGACCTTCTCTCCCATTTCCTTTTGCTCTCACTTCACCCCCTCCCCTTCCTTCAGTCTCCGTAGTAGTAGCAGGAGTAACCAGACTGCTCCCAAGAGCAGCCCCCCTCCCCTTCCCCCTCCTCGGATCCTGCCTCGACTATTGTTACCTACCGCCTTCATCGTCCTCCTCACTTGTCCAATCGTATTTTCGGTCATCTCCCCAATCTTTAGAAACACAAGCACCAAGAAAGACATGAGTGGGATTGGCACCCTGCGCCTCCTCCTCTGGCTGAGGCTCACTCAAGATTCCCACCGCTGAGGTACAGGGTCCCTCTGCCCTGACTCCATTGGGTCATTCTAGCTCTGACGTCAACCAATGAACTCTCTGGTGCATGGAAATGTTCTCTCTGCGACATCCAACACAGCAGTCTTAACATATACGGCCCTTGGACATTTGATGTTGTATTTTCAGGTTCAATCAAATAAGTGAATCGGTTAAGTTTAATCCAGTTAATAAATCGGTTGCATTCTTGGTGACGACTGCAGCTCTGGAGGTGCATGCAGAAGAGTTTCCTGCCTGGCCCCGATCGCTCCTTTGGTACCAAAGTACTAAACTGGTACCAGCGCCAGGCACTATGTGATATACTGAAAGAATAAGGCCCAGGACACGGTTGTCCTTGGAGGCGATTCAGCCCACATTCCACATCCTCCTCCAGCCCTGACTCCTCTCCTTCCTCTGTTCCAGGCAAATAGAGACTGATTGCTGGGCCCTGGGTGGCCTCTTGCAAACCTATCAGCCCCTGAGCCCTATTGCAGTGAACTAGGAGAGGGACAGAAACACGAATACGTTCTTAGGACAATAAACTACATGTCCCAGGAAACCCTGTTCTTACGCCTGGAAACCCAGAATGAGATCCCATGGGGCTTTTCATTGCGTGTGAACAGTCTCAGCCGCTGCCTTTTTCACCTTTACTGTTGTGTAAAATATCACACTCCTTTCACCAATCCATTTTCACAGGTGAATCGTTCCAGGAGTCACCGTGCAACCCCATCCCTACTGCTACTGGCTCCTCCTAGGGAGCCCTGGTGGCTCAGTGGTTAAGCATTCAGCTGATCACCGAGAAGTCAGTGGTTAGAACCCGCCAACTTTCTCCAGGAGAAAGCAGTGTCCGTCTGTTTGTTGGAAAGGCTCGCAGACTCTGAAGGCTTGTGGAGGAAGCTCAACTCTGCCCTGTAGTGTCACCGTGAGAGGGAATCCATGGTAATGGGCTTGGTAATGGATTCCCTCTCCTGTACAGTTCCTGGCTCTCATTACTGAACATTCCGATCAATGAGTCTCTAGGAGAATTTTGATCCTAAAGGGGAACTGTAGAACTGAACTTCAAGTTCTCATAGACTCCAGCCTTTTTTTTGGAGCCCAGGGGCTCTGTGAACCTTGAATACTTCGCCCTGCGATCATCTTGAACCCTGAAAGCAAGCAGACTCTCCAAAGTCTTCATAGCGCCAAATAGTAGTTTAGCTTTAACCAACAAAAAGGGACAGCTTGAATGGTATGCTCTTTCAAGAACACTCTTTAAGGGACTAAATTGACAAAACGATGGGAAAGAGAACACAGGAACCTCAGGGGGCCAGTGAGTTCATGCTCATGAGCGGCCCAGAGAAGGAGGATCAGAACAGACGACCACTCCATGGATGTCAACATGCCCACGGAATTGTACATGTCAAAACAGCTGAACTGGGGGATGTTTTGTTGTGAGTTAGGCCAAGTCCCACAGGGATTCTCAACACGAAGACCCACCATGAACCGTGTGCTAGAAATAATCAGGGCAGCAGGAGCAGACTCTGGATTCAAGAGTGGCAGACACCCTAGCTTACTATGGGGCCCCCATAGGGAGCTTTCTAAGTAAGGATGCTTGGTGGTGCTGAGGGTTAGGCGTTGACTGGTAACCACAATGCCTGCCGTCTGCTCCTGTACAGCTTTTCCTTCTCACAAACCTCAGGGGGCAGTTTTGTCCTGTCCCATAGGATCACTATGACTTGGCATTGACTGGGTGACCATGGGTTTGTTGTTTGGTTTTAGATTTCTTCCATGAACTTGCTGAAGACTGGGTGTGTGATAAGGAACCCTGGTGGTACAATGTGTTGGGCGCAGCCTGCTAGCCAAAGGTCCATAGCACTCAGAATCCATGGCTGACTAAGAAAGCACGCGACTTTTTGTGACTTTCGCACGAATGACTGTGGTGAAATGTACGTAGAACTTCCCTATGTTACCAAGGAGACAGTGTATGTGATAGACAGGGGCTGGGGGTCACTGTAGTCTTGGCCACTTACAGGCCTGTCCTTGGAGACTGGGAACTCTCTTGCTGTGAATACTGAACCCAAGGCTAAGAGAACTAGGGTTCAGGGATTCAGAGCCGCATCATTGGGTCCGCCCCGTGGGTACCCTCTTTGGCTGCTAAACCAAGGAGCTCAGTCATTTGGGCCATTCATTTCTGCACCCGATGGCAGTGTTGGAGACAGTAAACACATGCCAGGGGACAGCTGTGGTGAAAAATGAACTACCTCGTGTGGGCAGAATGAGCAGCAGGTATGGGGTATTTGGCGAAATGGGACTATGGCTGTTGTGTGTGGAAGTAGAGGCATATCTTCTGGGGAAACACACACACACAGTCACAACACAGAGACACACACCCAGATTCCCACCAACCCCTCTAACACCCTCCCACAGCACCCAAAAGAAGCCAGGATCCCTCGGGAATGCGGGACTCTAACACAGATTCTTCACGTGACAGTGGTTTCTTTCACCATACCCCCAGCCCTTTTCCCACCAGGATCTGGAGTTAGCTTGGTTCTCTAGACAAACCCAGCAGGAACCCCCTGCCGGCTTTAGCTACGTTTTTCCCTCACACCATAGACGGATTCCAGATACTTACCATTCCTTTTGGGGTTTGAGGTCACCTGCAATGACAGAGATGGCAAATTAAAACTCTGAGGGTCAGAGCATGCTGGGTGAGCTCTGTTTTTGACGGTGGAAAACCAGAACTAAACTCATGATGGGGTCCAAGCACCCTAAAACAAGGCCAGAGGTCACCTGAGGAAAAGACACATGCTCCCCAGCCCGTGCGCGTTGGCAGTTCCACAGTGCTTAGCCGCAGAGGAGATTACATGCGTATAGGCAGCACCTGACATTTTAGAATTCCCCACTGAAATCGATTTTCCCTCACACTCCCCCCAAAGAAAACAGCGTCTATTAGGTACATAGTCAGTTCTCATAACCCAAACCCAGGACCGCAGCCATCTTTTGATTGTGACTCGCAGTGACCTGGCAGGACAGGGTCCAGCTGCCCCTCCCTAGGGTTTCTGAGCCTGAGACTCTTGATGGGAGCAGACAGCCGCATCTCACTCTTGGAGAGGGCCTGGCATGTTCAAACCACCAACCTGCCCGTTAGCAGCCCCGACTCAGCCCTCCTGGGCTCCCAGGGTTCTCCTATCTGAACTCCATGGAAAGAGGGAGAAGGCAGGAAAGCAACACGTCACACACAGCGATTGACCGTCTTACCGTGGCATCCCCATCAGTGGGGAGCTCCTTGCTGGTGTCATCCTGGGGAGCTAGTGGGACAGAGAGTGACTGTAAGCACATTGGTGGCGGTGGTCAGGAACTGATCAAAGAACTTGGACTTGAACGTGAGGGAGTTCAGTTAAGACCTAACGGGTGGCTAAGGGCCATCGTCTGGGGACCCGACTGTTCTGCCAGTCTCCGCCAGACCAATGTTCCTGGTCTGAAAGAGATCAGCTTTTAAAAGCATTTACATCTTCCATTGTACTCAAGCCATGGGACCTATTTCCTGATACGCACCAATTTACGCTCCCCACACATACATGTTCACAATCACACTAACTAGACCCTCATTTGCACCCACTAAAGGGAACTCAGCTGCTTCCAGGGATGGTAAAATGGGGCCACAGTTTTCCACATGAAATGTTCGTTTCTTTTCCCACACCCCTGCATCCTCTATCCAGATAGGAGTTTGGCATCGAGATGACTTCTGGACTAAGGCCACCTCATCTCTGGGATTACCTTCACCCAGCAGGGAACTGACTGCAGACCCCGTACCTTTTCTGAATGCTCCTGGGACCTCCTGCAACGAGAGGGCAGAAAGCACACTAGGATCAGGCCACGTTGGAGAAGGTTTTGCTCTTTAGAACAACGGAGGAAAGCAGCACTTGAGTTTGGATCCAAGTGCAGCCCAGAGCACGCGTGTGGTCCCTGAGAAGGCACGCGCTTTTCCTGGAGGACGTGTCTCTAAGGCACGTCTCTGTCTTGAATCCCCAAATTCTTAACCCAGGGAACAATTCCTGCCGAGGGAAAGGCCCGCTACCATAGAGCATATGGCTTGATGCCACCATTTCTGAAAGTCCTCTTAAGCCAAGTAGCAATTGATCCCCTGGAACCACAGCCCCAGTCAAAAGAAAACAATGTCTGCCATCTAGAATGTACTTCGGTGTGTTTTCACGCCCGCCTCAATGAACGATAAATAACCAAGAAAGCAACATTTCGATCTCAGACATTGATGGTCAACCTCACCTTTATCGCATCTGCCGTCTCCTCCGGTTCAGTCTTCATAGGTTGAACCTGTGCAGCTGGAAGGACACAGGACCTGTTAGTAGGGTGGCAGGGTGTTGGTGTTGAAGGAGGAGCTCCAGTGCTTGGAGATGACCTATTGTAAGCATGGCCTGGGATGCTGCCGGACCATCCCTATTGGTGAAGAAAGATGGCAGAGGAGAGGACCCCGAAAGACACGAGAAACAGCATCCTTGCCTTTGGAGCTTTTTAAAGGTGACCTAAAAACAAGGCAATAGATCCATCTACAAATGAAGCAGCCGTCAAGAAAGCAAATGACATGTTGCCCTGGACAATGCAACTGCACAACACATTGTTCAAGGGTTGTTTTTTAAGGTGTGTTTCTTTTAAGTGGCCTATTGGAGGTCCTTATTTTCTTATCCAGTCTGCTTCTCTCTGTCTTGTGACTAGTGAGTTTAACCCATTAATATCCAGTGCCGTTCCTCCACTCAAGTACTCCCTCAATGCAAGAACACTTTGTTCTATTAAACTGGCATTCCACAATGCTCATCTTCCTGACACAATTGCTTAAGACAAAGTGGTGTGTAAGCAAATGTGGTGAAGAAAGCTGATGGTGCCCGGCTATCAAAAGGTATAGTGTCTGGGGTCTTAAAGGCTTAAACGTAAACAAGCGGCCATCTAGCTCAGAAGCAACAAAGCCCACATGGAAGAAACACACCAACCAGTTTGTGCGATCACAAGGTGTCAAAGGGATCAGGTATCAGGCATCATCAGAACAAAAAAATCATCACTGTGAATAAGGGGGAGAGTGGAGAAGAGACCCAAAGCCCAACTGTAGGCAATTGGACAACCCCTTCCAGAAAGGTCATGGGGAGGAGACCAGCCAGACTGCAGTGTAGTAATGATGAAACATTCCTCTAGTTTGTATTCTCTAGAGACAACCTTCCCCTAGTTCCTAAATGCTTCCTCCCCCACCTCCCCAGCCTCCTCCTAACATGATCCGAATTCTACTTTACAAATCTGGCTAGACCAGAGGATGTACACTGGTACAAATAGGAATTGGAAACACAGGGAATCCAGGACGGATGATCCCTTCAGGACCAGTGGTGAGAGTGGCAATATCAGGAGGGTGGAGGGAGAATAGGGTGCAAAGGGGGAACCAATTACAAACATCTACATATAATCTCCTCCCTGGGGGATGGACAACAGAGAAGTGGGTCAAGGGAGACGTCAGACAGTGCAAGATATGACAAAATAATAATTTATAAATTATCAAGGGTTCATGAGGGAGGGGGCAGTTGGGAGGGAGGGGAAAAATGAGGACCTGATGCCAGGGGCATAAGTGGAGGGCAAATGTTTTGAGAATAATGAGGGCAATGAATGTATAAATGTGCTTTACACAATTGATGTATGTATGGATTGTGATGAGAGTTGTATGAGCCCTCAATAAAATGATTTAAAAAATATGTCAGCCCAGGAGAGTTACTAAGATGGAAAGTCAACACTGCTGCATCACAGGAGGGGCATCACAAAGATTAGTAGGCACATATCCACAAGGTTTTGAGGGGCTGGGGCTTTTTCCCTACCACAGTGGAGGCTGTCTAGGGTTTGACATCAGCCCACCACTGTCTCGGCTGGGGTTGGAACCATCTGAAGCCAGCACAGGGACTTAATCTCAGCACAGCCACAGTTTGCCACCACCTTGGGGCAGGGATTAAACCCTTGCAGCCCCAGGGGCAGGGATTGGGGCTCAGCTATATTGTTACTTTTGTTTTCCTCTCTTCTCTCTATCCGCCCACAGGCTCAGTGGGGTTAGTTTTTCATTTTTTCTCCTCTTTGTCTCTTCCCTGTTCTCTCACACACAGCTGCAGAACTCCAGACTACTCCACTTAGCCTAGGGCATTTATGCCCGCTCCCCACCCAGTTAGGCGAGCTCCACCCTGTGCATTGTGGCCAGAGGCTTGGGAAAGCCCAGCAGACCTCCACCATGGGATACTCCACCCCACTGTTTACCAGGGAATATCTGCCTGTGTGGCTGGGGGAACTCCTACTTTTCCTCTGTTTAACCACATGACCAAGGGAAGTTCCTCCCGCCTACCTTAGGGCCTCACACGACCTAAAGCAGCTTGGCCAACACTCACCAATGTTCCAAGCTGCTTCAGGACCCTCTGCCCAACCTCTGCAGTGATATACCTGACCAGGGCATTTCCTCCCACCATTCGCGGTGTTCTACACCAAAGCAGGCAACACAACAGCCTTCTGATACACTCCCCTTGAGAGTGAAGCCACAGGAGGATAAAGTGGTAGGCTAATTCCATAGTGAATTTAGCTGTAGGAAGTTCAAAGAAGCATTCCTACGAGTCTCTCAGAGAGAGCCAGTGCTCTTTGACTCCCTGGAAATTGGCACCTGGTTCCTCTAAAACAACACATTGCAAACAGCCATCAGCACCAATGACCTCAACGAAAAAAGAGGAGAAACAAAAGGCAATGGCAGAAGATGTCTTGAACATAATGACATACATAGAAGAAGACATTGAACTTCCAGAGAAAGAGGTTTTCAGAATGCTGCTTGAAGTCATACAGGATATAAGGGAATCAATATAGAAAAAGGACGAAATGATAGATAACATTAAGTCCATACATCACAGGTAAATACAGGAGCTCAGGGATGATATAACAAAACCAGTAGCAGACTCATGGACCACGAGAATCGACAGAATGAGGTAGAGAACCATATTGGTGACTTGTAGGAGAGCCAAGCAGACTTTAACAAATGTGAACAAAAATCTAATAAGATCACGAGAGAAGCTGAATAAAACCTAGGAGCTATGTCTGATGCTATGAAGAGGAGAAACATCAGAATAATTTGATTACTGGAGGAAAACACAATAAAGAAGTCATCTGTAACAATTGTGAGAGAATTCTTGGAGGAAAAATTTCCCCAGCTTAATGAATGAAAACCAAGCAGCCATTCAGGAGGCTGAAAGAACACCAGCTAGACTGAATCCCAAGAAGAAGTCACCAAGGCACATAATAGTTAAACTATCCAACTTTGGGGAAAAGGAGAAAATCATGAGAGCAGCTAGGGAAAAACAAGCAATCACATATAAAGGTTCCCACATAAGAATATGTTCAGACCTATCAGTAGAAACTATGAAGAAGAGGAGAGAGTGGAGTAACATTTCCCAAAAATTGAAGGAAAACAACACAAACCCAAGATTACTCTACCCAGCTAAATTACTGATCAAGATAGGTGGAGAAATAAGAGTCTTCCCAGACAAGGCAAAACTCAAAGAATACGTTAGAAGTAACACAACCCTACAAAAGATCTTTGCTGGCCCAGTATGGACAGAAGAACAGTACTCACCAAGTATAAATAAGGGAACGCCACATAGAACCTCACCCAGAGGGCAACAAAGAGAAAACATATCACAAGATAGCATTGGCTTAAGGAATGAAAGAAGTCAAGAATCACACACACACACACAGACACACAGACACGCACAACACACTAATAATAAAGGAAGGTAGAAAAACACCCAACACAAAAGGTTTAAGATGACATTACAGAGTCCACAGATGGAGATAATAACCCTGAAATCAATGGATTTAACTGATGCATTAAAAGACTGAGGCTAGCAGACTGGCTTAGAAAACACAACCCATCAATCTGCTACCTACAGGAGACATATCTCAAGGATACAGACAAAATAGGCTGAGATTCAAAGGCTGGAGTAAGGCATACCAAGCAAACAACATTTAAAACAAACAAACAAACAAACAAACAGGGGTTGCAATCCTAATCTTGGATAAAATTGACCTCAAAGTGCAAACCATAAAAAGAGATAAGGAGGGACACTATATAATGCTCAAGGGAACAGTAGATAAAGAACCACTAAGCATTGTAAACATATATTCTCCGAATGAGAGACCCACTGAATACATCAACCAAACACTCCAAAAGATGAAAAAACAAATCACAGCCTCAACAATTATAGTGGGTGACATCAATACACCACTCTCTGAGAAAGATAGATCACAGAGAAAGAAACTCAACAAGGAGGCTAGAGTTTGAATCATTACAATTAGACAATTTGACCTGATAGATAATTACAGAGCTTTTCCTCCAAATAAAAAAAGTCACATTATTTTCAAGTCCACGTGGCACATATTTGAAGATAGACTACATGCTGGGGCATAAGGTGAATCTACATAAATTTAAGCACATTGATATCATACAGACCTCTCTCTCTGACCACTGTGCCATAAGGCTGGAAATCAACAAAAGGAAGACAAAGAAAGCAAGAGCAAACAGTTGGAGGATGAATAACTCTCTATTGCAAAAGGAGTGCATACTGTCACGGATCAGAGATGAAATTTCTAGAAATCAATGAGAATGAGAACACCATGTACCAAAACTTATGGGATACAGAAAAGGCAGTTACCAGAGGAAGTTCCATAGCAATACATGCACACCTGAAAAAGGAAGAGAGACTCATGATTGATATGCTGCCACAAAAGCTTTCAACTAGAGCAGAGTCAGCAGAACAAGCCTAATAATAGCAAAAGTAAAAAAACAATAAATATCAGGGCTGAGACTCAGGAGAGGGAAAATAAGAAAACTGGAAAAAATTAATGCTGCTAAAAGTTGGTTCTTTGAAAAAAAAAAGTTGGTTCTTTGAAAGGATAAACAGAATTGACAGACTGCTGGCAAACCTAACCAAAGAAAGGAGTGAACAAATTTCAATAGCAAGAATGAGGGATGAAGAGGGGACATTACAACAGACCCTAATGAAATCAAAAGGATAATTACACAATACTACAAAGGATTGTACTCCAATGAATTCAACAACTTGGAAGACATGGACAAATTCTTGGAATATCAATCCCTCCCTAGATATCCCCAAAGGACGCCAAGAGTCTCAACATACCCATAGCAATAGAAGAAATAGAAAGGGTTATCAAGGGAGTACCAACAAAAAAATCCCCTGAGCCAGATGGCTTCCCTGGAGAATTCTATTAAGCATTTAGGGAAGAACTTACACCAATCCTACACAAACTCTTCCAGAACATAGAAAAAGGCGGCAAACTCCCAAACTCCTTCTATGAAGCTGGTATAACTCTGATACCCCAACAGGCCAAGGATCCCACAATAATCAAGAACTACAGACCAATATCTCTAATTAACATTGATGCAGAAATCCTTAACAAAATACTGGCCAATAGAATGCAAAAGTATATAAACAAGTAATTCACCATGACTAAGTGGGATTCATACCAGGGATGCAGGGATGGTTCAACATATGAAAGACCATTAGTATCATTCGCCACATTGACATGAAAAAGTATAACCGTATGATAATATTGATAGATGCAGAAAAAGCATTCGACAACATCCAACACCCATTCCTGTTTAAGACACGTGAGAATAGAAGGAAACTTCCTCAAGACAATATAAGCTATATTTGAAGAACCAACAGTGAACGTGGTAGTCAACGGAGAAAAGACTAACACAATCTCATTGAAAAAGGGGCCAAACAAAAGATCTATATGAAGAAAACTACAGAACACTATTACAAGAAACCAAGTGTGACCTCAACAAATGGTAGAATATCCCATGCTTGTGGGATTGGAAGGGTTAATGTGGTAAAGATGTCAGTTCTGTCCAAGGCACTATATAAGTTTAATGCAATCCCGATACAATTACCCTCATCTTTCTTCAAAGAAATGGAAAAACTGATTAACAACTTCATATGGAGAGGGAAGAAGCCCAGAATTAGCAGAGAACTCCTCAAGAAGAAGGACACAGTGGGAGGGCTTGCTTTACCTGACTTTAGCACATATTATAAAGCCACAGTTGTCAAAACCTCATGGTTTTGGTATAATGACAGATACTCAGACCAATGGAAAATAACTGAAAACCCAGAAATAAAATCATCAGCATACAGACAACTTATCTTTGATAAGGGCCCCAAAAAATATCCAATGGAAAGCAGATACCCCTTCAACAAGTGATGCTGGGAAAAATGGGATATCAACCTGCAGAAAAATGAAGCAAGACCCTTATCTCACTCCATGCACAAGAATAAACTCAAGGTGGATCGCAGACATTGAAGTAAAACCCCAAACTATTAGAGCCATGAGTGGGGCAATTGGGACTTACTTGAGAACTTTGGCAAGGAAATACACAGGCTATCAGAAATAGGGAAGGACATAAGCACAGAGGAGACACCAATTGACAAATGGGATATACTGAAGCTACAACACCTGTGTACATCGAAAGAATTCACCAAAAGAGTAATAAGAGAGTTCACAGACTGGGAAAACATCTTTAGCAATGACACATCAGACAAAGGCCTTATTATTAAAATCTACAATACTCTGCTAGCTTCCAAAAAAACAAAAACAAATGCCCACTTAGGGGGTGGGCAAAGCACCTGAACAAAAGTTTCACAGGGGCAGAAATCCAATTGGCCAACAAACATATGAGAAAATGTTCCCGATTATTAGCCATAAGAGAAATGCAAATTAAAACAACTATGAAATAACACCCTCAAAGATAGCCCAATTAAAAAAATCAGAAAGCAACAAGTGTTGGAGGGGCTGTGGGGAGACAGGAACTCTCATCCACTGCTGGTCGACCTGTAAGTATGTACAGCCACTATGGAAATTGATCTGATGATATCTAAAGCAGAGGGAAATTGAGCTACCATACTACCTAGCAATCCCCCTCCTGGGCATATACCCAGAAGAGGCGAGAAGCAAACCACAGCAAAACATCTGTGCGCCAATGTTCATCGCAACACAGTTAACAATGGCAAGGAGTTGGAAACAACCCAAATTTCCATCAACTGATGAGTGCATTGAAAATCGGGGGTACATACGTACAATGGAGTATTATGCATCGCTAAAAAGCAGTGATGAATGTCTGAAGCACATCGTCACATGGGAAGAACTGGAGGAAATCATGCTAAGCAAAGTAAGCCAAGCACAAAAGAAAAAGTACAACATGAATCCACTGAGGTAAGCTTTAAAAAAAATGCAAAAAGGGCATAGGGGAAAAACGACTGTATACAAACATTCCTGGGGCAAGTACCAGGTAGTATGGCAGGGGCCAGACTAAATCCAGGGATACATATGGTAGCCAACTAAAAAGTAGGGGGAAAGGTAAATAATAAAAAAGAAATGGGTAGCGGGGGAACAAGGCACTAATCCACCCAAGGGGAGGGTATTGTTTATATTTCCACAGGGAAAGAGGGACCAGACTTCAATCTGGTGCTCAAAGATGTGAATGCAACATGCTGTCATGGAGTAGGGAACCAGTGGAGAGGACTGAGGTGCCATCCCCAATTCCAACTACATGGACAGCTTCCCCTCCCCCCAAGAAGAATTTATTTCAGAGGACAGCACTGAAACTGCAGCTCAGGGAGAGGGACATGTCTGATCAGAGCACACAGGAGCAAATGAAGGGGGAGAAAGAGAGAGTGGAGCATATCCTGGACCACCAAATCTTGACGACAATATTCCCACTCAGAGCAGCCAATCCACAAAGACCAGATGGGCGGCCCCACTATGAGACACAACATAGCCCTACAGGGGGCAACCCTGGAGACACAGTGTGGGAATTGTGCCCAATTTGATCCCACCACATTGAGGCAAAACACTAAGGGCGTGGAACAGAACAGCAAGGGGAACAGAGGAATGAAGTCCCCAGGGAATACCAAAAATAGACTTTGGGGTCACGGCTTGGCACTCCATCAGACTCAACCAGAAAACACTCCTAAAGGCCAACAGTCCTTGAATTAACTACAAGCTTTTCTTTCTTGTTTTGTTTTGTTCTATGTCATTGGCTTGTTGTTTTGTTTTCTTTTGTTGCTTGGTTTTGCTCTGTCTTGTTTTTGTGCATGTTATCTCTGCAGGTCTGTCTAAATAAGATAGTCTGGATGAAAAATCTGGAGGAGAAAACAACGGGACCGACAGTTCTGGGGGGACATGGTAGAGGGGAAGGTGGGGGGAAAAGAAATGGTGTTAACAAACCCAAGGACAAGGGAACAACAAGTGATCCAAATCGGTGGTGAGGAGGGTGTAGGAGGCCTGGTAGGGCATGATCAAGGGTAATGTAACCAAGAGGAATTACTGAAACCCAAATGAAGGCTGAGCATGATAGTGGAACAAGAGGAAAATCAAAGAAAACAGAGGAAAGAACTAGGAGGCAAAGGACATTTATAGAGGTCTAAATAAAGGTGTGTACATATGTAAATATATTTATATATGAGGATGGGGAAATATATTTATGTGCATATATTTATAAGTTTAGTATTAAGGTAGCAGATGGACATTGGGCCTCCACTCAAGTATTCCCTCAAAGCAAGAATATTTTGTTCTAATAAACTGGCATTCTATGATGCTCACCTTCCAAACAAGATCACCGAAGACAAAGTGGGTACATAAGCAAATGTGGTGAAGAAAGCTGATGGAGCCCGGCTATCAAAAGATATGTGTAGGGTCTTAAAGACTTGAAGGTAAATAATCAGCCATGTAGCTGAGAAGTAACAAAGCCCACATGGAAGAAGCACAACAGCCTGTGTGATCACGAGGTTTCAAAGGGATGAGGTATCAGGCATCAAAGAACAAAAAAAAAAATCATATAATTGTCAATGAGGGGGAGTATGGGGTAGGGACCCAAAGCCCATCTGTAGGCAACTGGACATCCCTTACAGAAGGGTCGGGGGGAGAAGATGAGCCAGTCAGGGTGCAGTGTAGCAATGATGAAACATACAACTTTCCTCTAGTTCCTAAATTCTTCCTCCCCACCCACTGTCATGATCCCAATTCTACCTTACAAATCTGGCTAGCCCAGAGGATGTACACTGGTACAGATAGGAACTGGAAACACAGGGAATCCAGGACAGAGCAGTGGTGTGAGTGGCAATACTGGGAGGGTGGAGGGAGGGTGGGATAGAGAGGGGGAACGGATCACAAGGATCTACATATAACTTCCACCCTGGGGGACAGACAACAGAAAAGTGGGTGAAGGGAGACATTGGACAGTGTAAGATATGACAAAATAATAATTTATCAATTATCTGAGGGAGGGCGGAGCAGGGAGGGAGGGGGGAAATGAGGAGCTAATGCCAGGGGCTTACATGGAGAGCAAAGCTTTTGAGAATGATGAGGGCAACGAATGTACAAATGGGTTTTATACAATTGATGTATGTATGAATTGTGATAAGAGTTGTACGAGCCCCCAATAAAATGATTAAAAATTACTCAAGAACCATAACTCTATTTTTACAAACAGATGGAACCACCATTATCGAAATGCTGTCCTTTATACGTGTTCAGTCGTACCTATGCAGACACGTATGCAGACAGACAGCTGCATGTGGCTCTCGAGCCGCAGTTGGCCGACCGTCCTCCAGCTACACTCCAGATTCTGCAATGAATCCCTTCACAGCATCTTCCGGAGGTTAAAATGATCCCAGTGGCATTGTGCCTTACTCACTGGGCTGCTCACCAAACGTTCAGTGCTGCAAAAGCACCAGATGGCCCCAGAGACATAGATGAGGCAGACGCCCCACTTGCAGACTCTAAGGGCAGGCTTGCTCTGCTCAGTCAGAACAGCCTCAGTGGCAGTGAGCTTGGCTCGTCTGAAATGAGGTTCGACAGCAGGAGAATAGACTTTGCCGTATTTCCCCACCCGCTGCCCTCAGTCAATTATGACTTACGGCCACCCTGTAACAGAGCAGAACTGCCCTCGAAGGGTTGCTGAGGCTTTAAGCCTTTCTGGAAGCAGACTGCCTCGTCGTCCTCCCTCAGAGCGACTGGGGGATTCAAATCCCAGATCTCCTCAAGGAATCACTAATGGAGACAGGACAGGTCCAGTCCTAAGAGGAAGTTATACTATGTCAATGAGAAGAAGTTCTTACAGGCAACCGCTTGAGAGAAAAATCAAAAGAACAGCCGAGGATGCTTAAGACAAAACTTTCAAACACATTTATGAACCTGAACGACACATTGGAAAGGAAGGAGATGTGGGGAGACATCTCTGGGGACTAGAGAGATGGCCCCTTTGGGGGGACGTCATGAGAAGACGATAGGAACCTACCTCTACAGCAACAATTTAGGATTCCCATCTGGTCGGACACCCGTACGAACTGTGAACTTCTGTGCCGTGCCTACAGCCAACTCTTAAGTGGTTCTCCCACAGAGTGACAGTTAGAACGGAGGGCAAGAGGCGCTTCCTCCCAGCAGTGGGTAACCATGGCAACAGGTCAAAGAATTCTGAGAGTAAGTGCACTCAACCCTACGGGCCTTAACTGCTGCTCCCTGGACGTGGGTGTCTTTGAGTGTTCAAGGTTGCCATCAAGAATACATGTTTTGAGCTGAAACAAAATGCGCACGAATTGTTGACTATAAAACTGACCAGCTCAGCCAATCTTCACCTAATTCACGATAAAAAGTTAAAACCCCAAGATAACCCAAAAAACATCTACTCTTGTCATGGCGTCAGTGGAGGCTGGAGACAAATTCTCTCAGCAGTACATCTAGGATCTGTGTTCATCTGGGACTAGAGAAACAAATTCATGGACACCCATATGTATAAAAGAAAAAGCTTTCTATACGAGAGGGAACCGATTACAAGGATCTACATGTGACCTCCTTCCCGGGGGACGGACAACAGAAAAGGGGGTGAAGGGAGATGTCGGACAGGGCAAGATATGACAAAATAATAATTTATAAATTATCAAGGGCTCATGAGTGAGATGGGAGCGGGGAGGGAGGGGGAATAAAAAGAGGACCTGATGCAAAGGGCTTAAGTGGAGAGCAAATGCGTTGAAAGTGAGGGCAAAGAATGTACAGATGTGCTTTACACAATTGATACATATATGGATTGTGATAAGAGTTGTATGAGTCCCTAATAAAATGCTTAAAAAAAAAAACAAGAGCAATCGAGTATTGAGAAAACATCCCAACCCAGTCCAGATTAAGTCCACAAGTCCGATATTAGCACATATCTCCAATACCAATATATATATTCCTCTTCAGACTCACAAAACACATGCAATGACACCGATTACAGGAAGATCACAGGCCAGTGAGTACCAGTGGTGGTAGAAGCATCTCAGCGCTGGTGTGGGTCTCTACATGGCTTCTCCAGGTCCAGGGCTCTGGCTGCATCAGTGTCGCTCCATTAGGCACATGGTCAGTAATGTCTTCCAAGGAGTGAGCCTGTGTCCCACCTCCAGTGAGCTATTTATCTTGTTAGCACCTCCAAATGAGGTCATCAAGCTGTGACCTGACTGACGGGCTAAATTCCACCCCTCCACTCTTAATCCTCTCAAATTGACACCACCACAGGCTCCTTAGGGTGCCTTCAAAAATGGCTTATATTTGGATTTACGGCGGAAGCTGCCTAGTGTGAGAAGAATCAGGTGGCTGCTATCCAAAGGCTGGCAGTTGTTGGACTTTACTGATCTCGTGCCTTCAGGGTGTCCAATGACTACCAGGACTACCATAGACTTACCATTTTAATGCTCTCCTTCCTCAATTATGACACGCCAATCTGATAGGCATGGTTCTCCCGATGTGAATGAATCTTATTAAAAGGTTTGTTCTAGTGTCCAGTTACTTAAGGGTTTAATCTGTAAAAATCAACAATTTGTGTATGGAGGTTTATAGCTGGCCTATACTTGTTTTTGATTTTTTAAAAATCATTTTATTGGGGGCTCATACAACTCTTATCACAATCCATACATACATCAATTGTATAAAGCACATTTGTACATTCAATACGCTCATCATTCTCAAAACATTAGCTCTCCGTGTAAGCCCCTGGCATCAGTTCATTTTCTCCCTCCCTCCCTCAGATAATTTATAAATTATTATTTTGTCATATCATGCACTGTTCAAAATCTCCCTTCACCCACTTTTCTGTTGTCTGTCCCCCAGGGAAGAGGTTATATGTAGATCCTTATAATCGGTTCTCCCTCTCTACCCGACCCTCTCTCTACTCTTCCGGTATCGCCACTCTCACCACTGGTCCAGAAGGGATCATCCGTCCTGGTTCCAGTTCCGGTCCGTAACAGTGTACATCCTCTGGTCTATAGCTGGCCTATACTTACATCATTTCCTTTTCTCAACAGTATTGTAAATTCTTCTTAAAATTTTATGTTATTTTTGGTGAAAACATACACAGCAAGACATATTTCCATTCAACAATTTCTAGACAGATTCCTCAGTGCCAAGGGTTACTCTTTTTGCATTGTATCCACATTCTCATTATAGACCATCCCAGATTACTGTTGTTTAGGAAGAAGCACAAGTTGAATTCGTACGTACGTCACAATAGGGTAGGGTTCACTATATCTAACAGCAGCCAAATGTTTCTCTTAGTACAGAAAACAGTGTACCTCCCTGTGCATAAAAATAGCATCAAATAAACACGTCCAGACACACTGAAACACCATTTAATACACTAACCCGGCACTAACGATGCTCTTATGCATGTGAAAGTTAGGCATTGAATAAGGAAGAGTGAAGACGATGGATGCAGTTGAATTGCAGTGCTGGAGAAGGATACTGAAAGCACATGGAGTGCTAAAGAACAAACATCTGCATCGGAAAAAGCAAGGCCAGAGTGCTGCTTAGAGGAAAGGATGGCAAGCTTTTCTTTCGCGATTTCATTTCGCTTACATGGACCTTATGGTAGTGACATAATTTCATGTCAATTTGTTAAATAGGTTATAGGGGTGGAGTCTAGCCTGTCGATCAGGTCATAGGCAATCATACCTCTGTGTGGGCATGACCTTCTCCTGAGGCTTCTGAGAACTCGTGTCTTCCTCCCTGGAGGCGAGACACATACTCTCCCCGCAGACCGTCCTGTTGACAAGCCACATGGAACTACGCTGATGGACTCAGAGCCCTGGAGCTCCAGGAGCCACGTGAAGACCCACGCCAGCGCTGAGATGTTTCTACTGCCACTGGATCCACAAGACTTTACGCCCACTGCCCGGTGATCTTCCTGCATTCAGCATCATTGCATGTGTTGTGTGAGTCTAAAGAGGAATTTATAGACTGGTATCGGACACATGGGCTAACATTGTACTTATGAACTTGATCTGGACTGGCCTGGGATGTTTTCTTAATATACAATCACTCTTTATATAAAGCTCTTTCTTAAACACATACGAGTGTCTATGTATTTGTTTCTCTAGTCAACCCAGACTGACACAGACATACTGTCAGGAGAGATCAGTCCCTGGATTAGGACATCATGTGCGGTAAAGTGAAAGGGCGGCAAAGAAGAGGAAGACCCTCTAAGAGATGGAATGGCACAGGGTTGCATCAATGGGCTCAGGCCCAGGAGCAATTGTGAAGATGGCCCAGGACTGGGCGGTGTTTCATTCTGTTGTGCAAAGGGTCGCTATGGGTCAGAGCCAACTCGATGGCACCTGTACTGGAGGGTGACCTTTAGGCAAAGTCCTTTCATCATGTCCAGATCCTGAGGATGGCCAGGAGGTCCGCACAGCCTTGCGGTGGCTGGACACTCCAGTGTTTTAAATTCTATACCATTGGGTAAATTAATGACACCATCCCAATGTTTTAAATTCTATACCATTGGGTAAATTAATGACACCATCTATGCCCTAGGGGAATCATTAATAATAATGTCTAACATAAAATGATAATGAGCTCTCTGAAGTGAACAGATACATATGTAAATCATAGATGTATGAATTGATTTTGGGTTCCCACATAATTCTAGACCCCATCTAAGAACAATTAGTTTTTATGATATGGCCCTGCCTGATGCTCACCCTTATGAAGAGATCACTGATAATATGGATGCTATATCAAACCATGGCAAAGAAACTAGATGTGCCCGGCTATCCCAAAGAATAGCTTCTGGGACCTTACAGTTTGTTTTGAAGCAAGCACCCATCCAAGTGAGGCATCTACTAAGCCCACATGGAAGAAGCCCACAAGCCTTGGCAATCCAAGGTTTGTAAATAATAAAATCCAAATCCGAGGGAGAGAATGGTATCAGAGCTTGAATTGTAAACACCTGGTTTGCAGAAGGCTGTGGATGACCGTGGAAGCCCAAAGTCCATTTTCAGGGCTCACACATGGATTAAAGCCTCGGGTGGGTCCCCTCTGCCCACAGACCAGGGATGTGAATTGATTTGCTGTCAGACAGAGACTTATAAATAAAGTCTATTATAGTAGATAGAGTTAGATTAAATGTGATATATATTTTTAATGTGATATTTATCATTTGCTCTCCCTTTTCATCCATCTTAAAGTTGTTTCTTTTAAAAAAAATGAAGGGGAAATACTGGTGGATGAAGCCTCTGGTGAATCCCCTCCGACCGCAGACCAGGGATGTGAATAGTCTTGCTATCATGCAGAGTGCATTGGAAAGTGGATTATTGCAGTTAGGCTAAAATTTACCACCATATCATTTGATTTCCTTTTTGATCCATTTAAAATTTGTTCCCATTTTTAATGTTGTTTTTTTTTTCCGATTGAGGTTCTCCTTTGTTACTGTTGGGGTTTTGTGTGTGTGTGTGTGTGTGTGCTTCTGTATATGAAGTCCAAGATTGGTAAAGCTATAGAACAGTAACTGGATTAATGGTTTCTTGGGGGGGGGAAGTCTGGCCGGGGAGCGCTATGGGGGGATATGTGGTGCTAATAGCAGTGGATACAAGAAGGAAGAAAATGTTCTAGTACCGACTATGGGAATGCTTGTACAACTCTTTTTTAATGTGATTGAACTACTGAATTGTATGCCATGTGAATTAAATGTCAATAAAACGGTTTTTTGCTTGTTCAAGGTCATTTACTAAAACTGTTTTAAAAAAACAACAACCCCCAAACACAGTGGTTTCCAAAGAAATCTGCTAATTCTGTTCAACTGAAGACAGAGAGGCCAGTGCAGAATGGCAAGGGCACAGACACGAATGGACAATTGAGCAAAGACAACCTCCGGGTGGCCAACAACCATATGCAGAATGTGCGTGTTCATTAGTAATAAGAGAAATACAAATGGAAACATCAATAAGATACCTCCTCACACTGAAACCTTTAGCAAAATTCAATAAAACAGATAATAATAACTACTGGCGAGGATGCAGAGAGCTGGGAGCACTGTTCCATTGCTGGCGGGACTGTCCAATTGTACAACCACCGTGGAAATCAGTGTGGCACTTCCTTAAACATGCACACCCAAGCACTTATGACCCAGCATCACTCTACTGGGTATGTACCTTAAAGAAAGGAAGCATTCAACACAAACAGGCATAGACACGCCTAGGCTGAGTGCAGCGATTTCCCTAAGAGCAAAAACATGGAAACAATCGAAAAGCACAATTAAAGAGGAATGGATAAACCAACTCTGGTACATTCATACAATGAAATATTATGCAGAAAACCCCAACAATGGCCACTTTCTTAATCGCCACATGACATGGACACAATATTAAGCTAAGTAAACTTAGCCACTCTTACAAAGATAGACAGACATTCAATAGCACCATAGTATAAGGAAAACAAAAAAAAAATGTGGTTTATGGCCCCAAGTGGGTGATAAGGAGGAGGCCAGGGATGGGGGTGGGGAAGGGAGAGGGGAGGGAGAGGATCCTGAGGAGCGAGAGCGGCAGGATGGCGACGGGAGGCGGAGAAGCACACTGACGAGGGTTGAATGGGCTGCTGCTGCTGTTCACTTCGTTTCTTGAGACGGACTGGGTGACTATACACAGGCGTACCCCTTTAAGAACTAACGTTAGAGGGGGAAAAAATCCCCCAGGATTCCTTGTTCCTCAGCCCTAAATGGTGGTCTGAGTGGCTAAAAGGAAAAAAAAGGAGGGAAAGTAAAACAGAAACTTGCTGTCTTTAGTGACAAGGTCATTTTGAACATCCACACACAGAAATGGTTACGTGGGACTGTATTTGGGGATTCCAGGGAGGTCGTCCGGATCGGTTTTCTTGAAGGGCACCAGACAATCATGGCGGCTTTCCCCAGAAATGTTCGAAGGGAATGGAAATCTGTGAGAGAAAAGCCTTAGATTAGACCACCCCTGCGCACAGCAGACGTTCCTCCATGGCTGGGGTCTGATTCACAGTGACCTCTAGGACAGAGGAGCACCGCTCCGTAGGATTTCTGAGGCTGTCACTCTGTACGGAGCACACTGCGGCATCATCACCCACCGTGCAGCTGGTGAGTCAGAAGATTCAGAGCTGCAGAGTCCACTGCTCAGCTCCCCGTGCCATCAGGTCCCTTAGAAGTTCAACCAGTGCCCGGAAATTCATGAATGGTCAAGCCCAGCTGTAGTCTGCCGTAGTATCACCACGAGATGGTTCATTGCGGTCTTTGGGCTCTTGTTTTCTGTAACCCGCCTCAACCATGCAGTAGTTCCATTGCCATGGCTTCAGGACCTGCTGCTGCTCCTTGTCCCCATCAGCGCCTGCTGTACCTTGTCATGAGTTGGGCCACAGTCAACTCCACGGTAGCCTGCTGTGGTACTTTGTGACCTCTCCAGCAAGGTGCTGTGCACTTGGGTGAGTTCTTCTCTGTTCAGGGTCCCCCACCTTCATTCATCCAGGTCATTCACGGTCAGCAGGGGGAGACTTCTGCACACATTTCAGCTCCTGTAGCTCGGATCACTGCTATGGCACCTTCAGGAGGCCTGCCCTGGAGATGATGTTGTAAAAGACTAGGGGGTGGAGGTGGGAGCATCTGCTCAGGGCAGGCAGGTGGGCTTGGAGTTGGGATTCCTTCATCCTGAAACTACTCAGCTTCAGGTGTTGCAGGGTGCCCAAGACCTCAACCAGGAGAACCTCCAGGGGTCCAGGACCCATTTGGACAGGTTGGTGCTACCCAGAACCAACTCTTCCAGGCAATTAACATGGATCCTCTGCAGCCAGCTGGTCTACATCCAGTGATCAACAGTGGGGGTCTAGTCATTTCTGTAGACACACAGTTTCATTCTCAAGAGTTCTGGAGCACTAAGTACATGTGGAAAAACACCTGTGCAGTCCCTTTGCCACACCTTGGTCGAGAGAGAAACATTCAGCCAATCTCTCATACTGGGTATACGCAAAGCTTGAAGTCAAGCCCATTCTGCACAGCCATCCCCAACAGGACCACTCCCTAATTTTAGAGAATGGCCTACTGGCCTCTCTGAGTCGCATTTCCTTAGGAGGCAGGGAAAGTCAAATAATCCCTCCTGATTCAGAAGTTATTGTAAGACTTAATGAGGTTCAGACACAGCATCCGTAGAGTAAGGTCTGGGTTTTCTGCTGGGTAGAAGATTCAGGAAGTTACCTTTATGATTTCCATTCCCCCAAATGGCCAGGTCCAGGGGGAGTTTGAGTCTCGAGAGGGGAAATGATTGACTGGCTCAACAGACCTTAGCTGTCGTGAGGGAGAAGGTTCATGTCCTGAACACACCGCTCCCACACTTCTCTGCCCGCCTCATCACCCAGACAGGTGACCCACACAGTGAGGTCTTAACATGTATATAACCTAAGTAGAACATTTCTCAAGTCTTAAAAGAGATAAAGACAACACAAAGATGTGGACACATCATCAGGAGGAGGGAGGCCATTCGCCTGAGGTCAGAACACCATCCAGGGATTCAAGTCAAGATGCTAGTCTTTATAAAGAGACCTTGTCCATGGTAAGCTCTATGCTTGGCATGTACTGGTTTCATAGTTCTATTTAGCAGGTCATCTTTTTAAAACTAAAATGATATTGCATTTTCAGTGAAGGTTTATACAGTCAATGAGGTTTTCCTTTAACAATTTCTAGATACTTGTTCAATGCCATTGGTTACTTTTTAAATCTTATTATTCCAAAAGAAAGCGGAAAATAATAAAAGTAGGACGAATTCAGAATGGTATTTGGATGTTGAGTTGGTAAATATTCATGGTAAAATGTTCGTGGCTTTGAGACTTTGAATTGGTAAATATTCATGATGTGTGAAAAAATGCATGAATCCATACTGTGTGACCTCAACCACCTAAAATGGTATGTTCAAAAAAATTTTTTAAATTTAAAATGTTATGCTCAGTTGTTTATATGCATATGCAGGATGTAAAAAGTCATTTCAAACTATCAAATCTTCAAATGATTGTGGATGACTTTTGTGGTTTTTTTTTTTGGTTTTGTTTAGCTCTTTGCTTTTCAGTTTTCTACAATGCTTTAAAAAGCTTGAAGAGAAAAAATATAATTAAAAATATTTGCATAGGCAGATCCCAATCCAAACTACAGGGACCCGCCCCTCCCCCCAGAAGAATGCACTTCAGAGGATGGCACTGAAGCTCAGGGAGAGGGACCAGTCTGATCAGAGCACACAGGAGCAAATGAAGGGGGAGGAAGAGAGAGTGGAGGACTTCCTGGTCCACCAGGCCCAGAGGGTGATATTTTTGCTCAGAGCAGCCAATACATACAGAGAAACATAGGGCTGGCACCACCATGAGACACCACATCCCTCACTGACCCATAGCGTTATGGGGACAACATTGGAGATTCAGTGCGGGAATTGTGCCCAATCTGACTCATCACACCGGGGTAAAACACTAAGGGTGTGCAACAGAGCAGCAAGGGGATCAAAGCAATGAAGTCCCCAGGGAATACCAAAAATAGACTTTAGGGCCAGGGCATGGCACCCCATCAGACTCAACTGGAAAACACCCCCAAAGGTAAACAAATAAACTATAGTCTTTTCTTTTTTTTTTGGTCATTTTGTTTTGTTTTGTTGTTTGGTTTAGCTCTGTTTTGTTTTTGTGATTATTTGTCTCTGCATGTTTATCTAGATAAGATAGGCTGGATAAACAATTCAGAGGAGAAATCAATGGGACCGACGGTTCCAGGGGGACATGGGAGTGGGGGAGGCAGGGAAAAGGAAGAGGGATGTTAACAAACTAAGGGACAAAGGAACAACAAGTGATCTAAAATCAATGGCAAGGAGGGCATATGATGACTGGTGGGATTTGATCAAGGGCAATGTAGCTGACAGGAACTACTGGAACCCGAATGAAAGCAGAACATGATAGTGGGACAAGAGGAAAGTAAAAGGAAATAGAGCAAAGAACTCAGAGGCAAAGGATATTTACAGAGGTCTAAATATAGGCATGCACATATGTAGATATATTTAAATATAATGATAGGGAAATAGATCTATGTACATATATTTATATGTTAAGTATTAAGGTAGCAGATGGACATTGGGCTTCTACTCAAGTACTCCCTCAATGAAAGGACACTTCGTTCTAATAACCTGGCATTCTGTGACTCTCACCTTCCCTGACATAATCACTGAAGACAAAATGGGTGCATAAGCCAATGTGGTGAAGAAAGCTGATGGTGCCCAGGTATTAAAATATATAGCATCTGAGGTCCTAAAGGCTTGAAAATAAACAAGTGGCCACTAGCTGAGAAGCAACAAAGCCCACATGGAAGGAGCATACCAGCCTGTGTGATCATGAGGTGTCAGTGGGATCAGGTGTCAGGCATCAAAGACCCAGAACAAAAAATCATATCAAAGTGAATGAGGGGGAGTGCGGAGTGGAGACCTAAAGCCCATCTGTAGACAATTGGACATCCCCTTACAGAGGGGTCACAAGGAAGAGAGAGCCAGTCACGTGCAGAATTGCACTGATGGAACATACAACTTTCCTCTAGTTCTTTAATGCTTACCACCGCGCCCCCCCCGCACTATCATGACCCCAATTTTACCTTACAAATCCAGCTAGACCAGAGTATGTACATTGGTACAGATAAGAGCTGGAAACACAGGGAATCCAGGACAGAAAAACCCCTCAGGACCCAATGATGAGAGCAGTGATACCAGTAGAGTAAGGGGAAGGTGGGGGAGAAAAGGGGAACTGGTTACAATTATCAACATATAACCCCCTCTGAGGAGGATGGACAAAAGAAAAATGGGCAAAGGGAGACAGTGGTCTTGTAAGACATGGAAAAAAATTATCAAGGGTTCATGAGGGAGGGATGGTGGGGGAGGGAGAAAAACAAGCTGATACCAAGGGTATCAAGTAGAAAGATAATGTTTCAAAAATGGCGATTGCAACATATGTACAAATGTTCTCCACACAATAGATGTATGTATGGATTACGATAAGAGCTGTATGAGCCCCCAATAAAAAAGAAACTTGCATGGAGTCCCCATTACCCCGTTTGATTCTAATAAAGTTAGCTTGCTGACACCTAAAAGAAAGAAAGAAAGAACCTGTGTGTGTATATGCATATACCCATATATATAACCCGTTCCACTTCAGTGGAAACACATTATCAGTTTTTGGAGGGATTCTCTACATGACCTCCATGGGGCCTTTAGTAGTTCTATTCAAATATCATTAAACTAGCCACTGGTACAGACATTAGAATATTGTTGACATGGGGAAATACTGGAATATGGAAAGCATTTTAGATTAAATTACATTATACCATTATACATCTTAAAATGTAAGTGACTGAATCCTGTATAGGAGAACAATGGGGGTGGAAGGGTTAGATTTTAATACCTGTGTGAAGGTAGGGTGGAGGCAACCTGTCAATCAGGTGGCAGCCTAATGATGTCTGCTTGGGGGTGTGGCCTTGCCTGGAAGAGAGACAGCAAGAAAGAAGAACTTCTCTCTCTGCCCCTTGGTCTTCCCTGCTGGCTGGGACTCCATGTCTTCGAGACAACTGAGGTTCTCCCATTTCTTGAGAGGCTTTGGAATTGCCTTTAGCGATTGTTCTGGATACAAAAACTATAGATGCCTAACATTTTCACAGTCTAATTCATTAATATTGTATTAATTCTTATAATTTTCAGGAAACTTGCAGCCATATCTATTTCTTATCTCTTCGTACAACTGTTGTCAAAATCAGAACTCCTCATAAGGAATGAGAAATAAACTGTTACACAGGGTTCTCTAGAGAAAAAAATCCCAGGACATTTATGATTTTATACACATATAAAATATAAAATTTATAAGAATTGTATGAGCCCCAATAAATTGCTTAAAAATATATAAAATTTATATTTATGTACACACACAATGAGAAGGAATATAACAACTAGTCCACACAGCAGTACAGAGGGCTCGGTTGAACTCATTTTCATGGAACAGTTAATATACTGAAGGTCCTTCAACTCCCACGTGCTGACAGTCCAAGGTCAAGGAAGCAGACAGTGGACTCTGTTCTCAGGTAGCAGACAGCAGACAACAGAGTGGGGGAGCAACAGTCAGTTGCTCAGGAGTGTAGGAAAGCAGGCCTGATGGAGTCTCAAACTCTAACAATGGACACACAGGGGCAACATGATCCACCCACCATGTGAAGCAGGTCTCCATGGAGCTTCGAGCTCTAGCAATGCACACACATGATCCACGGGTTGGCTCAGCCCACAGGTAGTGCAGCACATCATTGGGGAAAAGAATCAGCTCAAGCAGCAGCATGCTGGTCCGGTCACCAGGGAGAGAGTGGGATGCTGGCTTCGGAAAATATTTATCTCGGTTGCCCTCCACTCAAACTGTGACCTGATTAAACTCCGCTCACATGTTTCTGTGGAGGCCCACTTGGCACAATAAACCTATCACATAAACTAATGTATCATTGCCGTGCTGGTGACTGGGTGATGCTGAGTTGATTTTGAGTCATTGTGATCCCATGTGACAGAGTAGAACTGCCTCAGAGGGTTGTCATGGTTGTAATCTTTTCTCCTGAGGAGCCTCTGCGTGGATAAGAACTGCCACCTTTGACGTGAGCAGCTGAGAACTTTACCACTGAGCCATCAGGCTTCTTAACAAAGTGAGTAACTAAATATGAAAACAGGTAAGTATAAGTCATCCTGAAAATGCATGACATTACTCTAAATGACTGAAGTACACATTATAAAAATCAGCATCTGTGATTGAAATCAGTAAGAAAGATATATTTAATAATTTTCAGGGAAAAATTAAGTTAGGTGTGAAGTAAAATACATTAACGAGTAAGCATCACTATTAGGGCAGTTGTAGCTTCTTCGTAGAACAGTTGGGGATATCAGGAGTTTTTCTTCAATAAAACACAAACTGTAACACAAACACAGGAGCCAGCATCAGTGGGGAGGCACCTCTGAGGGCAGGGGCTGGCGGGTGGGGGTGGGCTGTGGGACTCAGAGGTTCCCGAGACCCAGGAGAGGCTCCCTGGAGTCCTCCTCTTCCCAGGGCTCGGCTCACGAGGACCCCGAGGCCTGCTCGCTGCTCTCTGCTGAGGGCGTTGGCACCGGACCCGAGCGAGATGTCTGTGGCTGTCCCACAGCAGGACTGGACCTGAGCGCTCGGTGGGCCAGGCTTCAGCGAGCACACTGCAGCAGAGAGGGGAGGACTCAGGGAGCCAGGATGGAAAGGCAGAACCTGGGCCATTGGGCTGGTCCGAGGGAACAGGTGTGGAAGTGGTGTCTTCACGTGACACGTGGGCGGCTTCCTGGAGCGCTCCCCTCTGTCCATCCCTATGCGTGTCTGTCTCATAGCGACCCTCCAGGATGGGGTAGACTGCCCTGTGGGTTTCTCAGCCTGGAAATCTCTACAGGAGCAGAAGCCTCGTCTTTCTTGGGGGTGGTGGACGGTGGTTTCCAATGGCTGACCGTGGCCAGCGGTCTGACGCTGAGCCCACGATGCCACCTTTGCTCCTCCCTCTGTCCCTAGGAGCGCTTGTTCCATGAACACCTTGCCCCGGCCTTTCAGGGACGACCATCAGGGTGCTACAGTAACGCAAACAGCACTGCTGGATGCGGTGCTGTCCAAGGTGGAAGTCAAGGCCAGGGCCAGCAACAAGGAAGGACACACGTGATCAGCTGCGCTGACACCGTGGCGGCAACAAGGGGCTCCAACGGAGCAGCAGGTGCGAGTTTGGCGCAGGACCGGCACCTAGGCCCTGGGGTCCCTGCGTGTCGGACTGACGTGAAAGCCCCCACCACGCCGCCCGTGCGGACAGCTTAGAGAAAGCACGGCGTGGGAATAGCCAGGGCTATTCAAGAGACAGATGAGCAGTACAGCACCCATGAAACTTACAACTTTCCTCTAGTTCTTTAATGCTTCTTCTCCCCGGTATCATGATCACAATTCTTTTGTTGCTCTTTAAATCATTTTATTGGGGGTTCACACAACTCTTATCACAATCCATCCATCCATTGTGTCAAGGATATTTGTACATTCGTTACTCTCATCATTCTCAAAACATTTGCTCTCCACTTAAGCTCCTGGCATCAGCTCCTCATTTCCCCCCCTCCTTCCCTGCTCCCCCTTCCTCATGAACCCTTGATAATTTATAAATTATTATCTCCCTTCACCCACTTTTATGTTGTCCGTCCCCCAGGGAGGAGGTAACATGCAGATACCTGTAATCGGTCCTCCCTCTCTACCCCACCCTCCCAGTATCGCCACTCTCACCACTGGTCCTGAAGTGATCATCTGTCCTGGATTCCCTGTGTTTCCAGTTCCTATCTGTTACCAGTGTACATCCTCTGGTCTAGCCAGATTTGTAAGGTAGAATTGGGATCATGATGGGGGGATGGGGGGGAAGCACTTAGGAACTAGAGGAAAGTTGAATGTTTCTTCATTGCTACACTGCACTCTGACTGGCTCGTCTCCTCCCCACAACCCTTCTGTAAGGGGATGTCCAGTGGTCTACAGATGGGCTTTGGGTCCCCACTCTGCACTCCCCCTCATTCCGAATGATATGATTTTTTGTTCTTTGATGCCTGATAACTGATCCCTTCAGCACCTCATGATCACACAGGCTGGTGTGCTTCTTCCATGTGGACTTTGTTGCTTCTGAGCTAGATGGCCGCTTGTTTACCTTCAACACTTTAAGACCCTAGATACCTATCTTTTGATAGCCGGGCACCATCAGCTTTCGTCACCATATTTACTTTTGCACCCGCTTTGTCTTCAGTGATTGTGTCGGGAGGGTGAGCACATGATCCCAAGTTTACCTTACAAATCCAGCTAGACCAGAACATGTGTATGGGTACAGATAAGAACTGAAAACACAGGGAATCCAGGCCAGATATACCCCTAGGACCAAAAATGGGAGTAGCGATACCAGGAGGGGAAGGCGGAGGTTGGGGGAGAAAGAGGGAACCGATCACAATGCTCTCCCAGGGGGGCACACAACAGACAAGTGGGTGAAGGGAGACATTGGTCAGTGTAAGACATGAAAAAATAATAATTTATAAATTATCAAAGGCGAGGGAAGGAGGGAGGGTGGGGAAGAGAAGGAAAAAATGAGGAGCTGATTCCAAGGGCTCAAGTAGAAAGCAAATGCTTGGAGAATGATGAGGGCAACAAATGTACAAAAGTGCTTGACACATGGATGGATGTATGGATTGTGATAAGAGCTGTAGGAGCCCCCAATAAAATTAATTTTTCAAAAAGGCAGTGCTATTTCTCTTGTTTACTTACAAAAGTGACAAATCAAGCCATTTGACTGCCAACCTATGAGAGAAGGCAGACCCGCACCCATGGGTTTCTGAGACTGTGAGTCTTTATAGGCTCAGACAGCCTCATGTTTACCGCCTACCCCACCCTTAACTCATCACACATGTGCATGGCATTGCATTTGCTGCAGACGCTTGTGGTTTTCACTGTGGTTGTTTTACACATACTTGTAGAACTTTGTCTTGAGAAAGGAGGCCATGGAGTGAGCCATGCCCTCAACAGCCCCCATGCCCCCCACCCCCCGCCTACCAGAGGCCGAGGGTCCAGAGAGCTTGGGAACTCCCAGTCAGGCTGGGATGGTGCAGCCTGCCCCTCGGTGGCAGGCGTGAGTGAGCCCGTGCCCGTGGGGAGACAGGGCATGCCCAGGGAGCATGCTGCTCCCACATGGGTGCTTCCGGATCCCTCACCCCTTTCCCAGGTGCCTGGAGCTGAGGGGAGAGGCTACCACTCGGAACCGCGCCACCCCAGGGCTTCAGTGGGTGATGCCTGGTGATACTAAGGGGGCTGGGAGGGGAGGGTGGACGTCTAGATTCCAGGAATTATTCACAAATAGTTTGTTGTGACTGGAAGCACTGTAGTCACTCAGAGGCCCCTCCACTGCCCTCTCCTCAGATCACAGCAGCCACCAGGCAGCCTAGACTTAGGGCTTTGTATGGAATGAGGAAATATCTTTCTCCCTGGCAAGATATTTTCAAGACCTCTTCATTTATCCAAACACATTCTTCCGTGCTGATCTCTGCTTCCATATACACATCCACTACCCAGCAACTCCGTGGTCTTGGCTGAATTGCTGTCTCTAAAGCACCAGATTGAAAGGGAAGCAATGGAGCATGGGGACACATGTGCCGTCCCGCCCTCATCCTACCCCTTCCACACTCACGTTCCTTCTTCCTCTCCTTTTCTGCCTGTCGTGTCTGATCTTGTACAGCCTCTTCTCAGGGATGTCTCCCTCCTCCCCCTGGGCCGCTCTTAACAACTGGAAGGAAAAGAACATCTGTGTAAGTCAAGGACCATCAGTGCAGAAAAGCCTCTGTGCCGGGTGTGCTCAGGCCAGAGCCAAGCTGCGCGCTGGTCCTCTCCGTGGGGCGTGCGGCCCAGGGCTTCTATCTCGCAGCCCAAATCACTCCTGAGCCACGAAGGGTGCTTCCTCTTGATTCAACACCGCACACTGGGATTCAGAAACCAATGGCGCAATGCTAAGCAAGCGGGTGTGGCGGCCTAGAAAGAAGGCTTAGAGACCACGAGGAGCTGAGGACATGGGTGGCCTAGAGGGCACCCGCTCCAAAAGACAGTCTAGGAACGAGAGAGAGACGGGGGCAGAGGAACGTTACATTTGGATTGCTGCTCCTCTTCTCTTCAGACCCTGGGAGGTCAGCCTCTGCGTGGACCAGGGCAGCGATCACGAGGATGCGGCCTGGGGAAGGGAAAGGACCAGTTAGGGTTGAGCTGGGATCTGAACTCCTGCAGCTCAAGGCAGGATATAGTCTGATCGTAGGACCCAGTTCTGCCCCCAGTACTACTCTGTCCTCCTGGGCCCTTGATGGCGGCGTGTCTGCACGGAGGGAGTGGGCCTGCGCCGGCATTCCAGACTTTGATCGAGAAGCCATCCATGTCACCTTGTCTCTCCAGGTGAGCAGTCACTGTCTCAGTGACACCTGGAGCCCGAGATGACTTTCCCTGACTCTTCTCCCTCACTACTTCCCGGCCTCTCATCTTCCCCCCAGTTCCTGCCTGTGGTAGTTATATAATCTGGTGTCAATTTGAGAGGATTAGGAGCGAAGGGGACGGGGTTTGCTTGTCAATCAGATCATAGCTTGATGATCTCATTTGGAGGAGATAAAAGTTCATTGGCGGCAAAACACACGCTCACTCCCTGAGGGACTCTCTAAGGACAAGACGCATGGGGCTATGCTGATGACAGCCAGAGTACGGGAGCTGGAGTAGGCACATGGAGACCCATGCCAGCGCTGGCCTGTGATCTTCCTATATTCGGCGTCATTGCATGAGTTGCGTGAGTCTGAAGAGGACTTTATAGATTGGTATTCGACATATGGGCTAATATCAGACTCAGACTTGATCCAGATTGGGCTGGGATGTTTTCTCAATATTCAATTGCCCTTGTATATAAAGCTCTTTCTTATGCACATATGAGTCTCCCTGGATTTGATTCTCTAGTCTACC
The DNA here is from genome assembly GCF_050624435.1 of Tenrec ecaudatus. Taxonomy (NCBI): domain Eukaryota; kingdom Metazoa; phylum Chordata; class Mammalia; order Afrosoricida; family Tenrecidae; genus Tenrec; species Tenrec ecaudatus. The sequence goes on from NC_134545.1 coordinate 20,390,673, forward strand.
CGGGCTAAAACACTGCCCAATCCCTTTTCCCTCTCATCCAACCAATCGCATGGCTCCAGCTTGGGAGCCCTGGGAGAAGGGTTGAGGTATATTCTCTCCATGTATAAAGAGCCCTCCTGGCACAGTGAGCTCAGGGTTGTTGGGCTATTAACCAAACAACTGGCCTTGCAAACCCTGGACAGAGTTGAAGCAGCCTTCTCTCCCTTACGTTTTGCAGACTTGGAAAGCCTATGGAGCAGTTCTACGCTGTCCTCCAGAGTCCTTGTGAGCTAGAATCAGACTTCATGCCAGTGGGTTTGCTCCGGTTTGGGTCACCCTGTGTAACCTATCAGCTGATCGAGGGCGCAATCCGTCTTATCCAGCAAGCACCTGTCGTGGGTCAGGGTTTGTGTGGGACCCCGTGGGAGGCAGCAAGAACCAAACCCGCATCTCAGGTGACTCTTCTAGACCTGGATTGACCTTTTACACTTGGAGGACGTCTGATTCTCAGACCACACCATCAGTGTCCTAGCCCATTAGAGAAGCCGAGCAGAAGATCAAAGGGAGCATAGTTTAGCTAGTTACCCGATCTTTGCAAAGGAGGCAACCGGACTTCTACAGTGAGGTTGGCCACATAAATCAATACCACCTGCTAGGTTTGCACCAAACCTTGTGAGGCTGCAGAGGCGAGGGCACCTGGGCAGAGTGGGGAGTGAGTGGAATATGAGGGGCAGGGGCTGACAGAGGGGGGCCATTTCCACCCATGTCACTCTTGCTACCCAGTGACTTTGCCCCGTGCCTGGTCAATTCCAGGACCCCAAGCCAATGGACTATGAGAACAGGTTTTTGATGTCAGCCCAGTCACCCCTTCACACAAATTCTCTAGACTCTGCCCTGCACTGGATGGTCTCGAGGAGCAGCGGAACACCAGTCTATCGACTAGCAGAAGATTCTACTGCTATTTCTACAGCCAGGGCTTGGAATTTGGGCTTGGGGTAGTCTAGAAAGCTGTTGCTGGGTATATTCACCTCCTCACTTGCCTGGGGCACTGGAGCATGGACGGCGAGCTAGAATAAATATCCTCCCTGCTCTCCTGTGCCCTGAGAGGGCCTGGGAAGGCAGGAGGAGATGGGACACGGAAACATGAAGGCACTGCCCTAAGACCTGCAAGTGCAGAATGGAGTGGGATGACTGTTCCTCGCCCACCCGGCACACACTGCTGGGACTCTGTGACCCACCAGATGCCCCACCTCGCAGGCCAACACTAAAGCCCTAAACAAAGCCTCTCCTGCACAGATCATGAGAGATGCCAACTTAGGGCATTCCAGGCTTTGATGTCTGGGAGTGGCACCGGTGGCCAGTGTTGAGGGAATGAAGATCTTGCAACCGCAACCAACAAAGCACGTTCTCAATAAAGGCCACAGACATGTCTTGTGCTTATAAAATTAAATGATGACAGGGGGCGGGGAAGACCCTCTGCTCGCATTTCCTTTTTCTCTTTGGACTTCCCCACCTTCTCACCCTTCCTTCTCTCCATTGTGACCAGACGGCTCCCAGGAACCTTCTCCCATTGGATGCTACCTGGAGTGTTGTTACGTACGTACCGACAGCATCGTCCTCGTCGCTGCTAGAGTCATACTTCCTTTCTGCCCCCCAATCTTTAGAAACACAAGCACCGAGAAAGGGATTAGAGAGGTGAACACATCATTTCTCCCTACTCTGGTTGAGCACCACTCATGCCTGCTGACTGAAGACCACCCTCACTCTTTCCCTGCATCCTCAACTCTTGCCCGGGCTCTGCAGCATCAGAGGACCTCAGTAAGCCATTGCTCACAGTTTGAGAACCTTCCCGTGAGACAGAGGTGAAGGGTCCCCCCTTTCAGCGCCTCACCGTCTGCTTCCATTGGACCATTCCACCCCGGACCTCAATCTTATCCACCTGAAATGCCAACTGTTGTAGACACACATTGGGTTGAACGAGTTCAATGAATAGACCCTGAGCCAGACCCAGAGCAGCTTTTCCTGGATGGGAATGTTCTCCCTGCACTGTGCAATATGGCGACCCCAGCATATATAAGGCTGCCATAGCAACACAGTGCCAGCACCCACACCTAAGCCACAGCTCGTCTTTCGTCTCTCCTCTTCACTGCACAGTCGCATTTGTGTCCTTATCTTCCTCCTTGTCTTTTTCTTCCCTTAATAATCTTCTCCCCTTTCCTTCCTTCGCTCGTCACTCTCCTTTATCCTTCTTCAATCATTCTTCTGCTAAACACACACACACGTGTGTGCGCACACACACACACACACACATCTTCTTCTTCTCTCTGAGTATTGGTTTGTACTTTTCTCCTGTCCCACCCGTTATACCTTTCTGCTCTCCCTTTTTCCTTGGGGAATATAATTCCATGAAATCTATGAATTCTGGTGACTTCTCTTAGAATATTTTCCCATTATTTTGACAAATTTGTTCCAGTTGCTTATTATTGATATCATTACTTTTAGTTTATTCTCTCTACTTTCCCCACCCCAGCCCAATTTCCCTACGGACCCATCTCTCTACCCTTTCCTCCATTTCACCACATGTTTCAGAGACAACTACTCCTACACAACCCAGCAGCTCACACACCGCTAATAGCTGCACCACAAACACAAGGAAATGGGAGTCAACCAAAGTGACCCCCCAAAATCAGGAAAAACAGACACAATGACCTAGTGTTCATAGATGTAGTGTGCAGTCACTTCAGTGTTGAATCTGGACAAACCAACACTTCATGTATTGCGATGTGAAAAGCCAGACTATTCATGTACAATTACCTTTCCTCGTCATCATTTTACATTCTATACAATTGGTTAAATTGTATAGCTATCAGTAGAATTACCTTATGTCTCAGGGGATGACTGATAATATTCTCTGTCTTAAAATGATAATGATGTCTCTAAAGTGAACCAGAGACGTGATGCATGAAGGGATTTGGGCTTGCACTTTTATTGCTTGAATCTAAGAACAATGAGCCCTTATGACATGGCCCTACTCAATACAAGTCGCCATTTAAGTCAGGGGTCAATTAAGTCTACATAGAAGAAGCACACCAGCCTGATACAGGAATTGCAAGTTGTAAAACCCAAATCTGAAGGAACAGTATCAGGGCTTAAATTCTGAACATCCAGTTGGCAGAAGGCTATGGATGGCAGTGGAAGCCCCAAATCCATTTTTAGGGTCCCCCTGTGGACTCAGCCTCTGGTGAATCCCCATAGACTGTAGCCCAGACTTGTGACTAGTCTTGCTAACAGAGAGCAGTAGAAAGCCGATTATGGCAGGTGTAGTTAGGCTAAAATGTCGCACCTTACCACTTTAACCCATTTAAAAATTGTTTCAGTTTTTAATATTTTCTTCTTTCATTTCAATTGAAGCATTTCTGCCCCGCCCCCACCCTCCCTGCTCATGGTTGTTTTCCTTTGCTTCCTGTTTGGGTTTTGTGTGATTTTCTGAGTATGAAATCCAGGATAGGTGAATCTACAGAGGCAGTAACTGGGTTGATAATTACCCAGGCACGGCCGGGGGGTTTGGGGAGGAAATGGGGAGCTAACAGCGAGGATGAGGAAGCAGAAAATCTTCTTAAATGGATTGTGGTGATGCTTGCCCACTTCTTCCTCTGATGACCCAACTATTTCATTGTATGGTGAGCCGGCGGCGAGTTTGGGGTGTTTTATGTAAATTATATGTCAATAAAAAATTAAGTAAGTACGAAATTAAAAAGCAGACCACCAATCTCTATTGGGCCAAATTGAGAACAGCAACTCAAAAGAGCAGCTAGGAGCCTGAGCGGGCAATGGGATTGCGTTAATGGGGAGGGGCAGCTCAGAGAAGAAGGACTTCAAACCCCACGAATGGAATCAAGGCCACTGGACAGGACACAGAGAAATGGCGGGACTGGTGTCTGTTTGCTCGTGTCTAGTCTCAACCACCAGTCATAGCTATGTCCTGCAGAGGCTCTCAGCAGGGAGGCCAACGGTAAAGAGTACATCAACTCCTCTGGACACCTGGGCCAGACTTAATCAGAGCAGCCTGGCAGACCAAGGCAGGGTACTCCACTGTCTTTAGGAGGCCTCTCTGGTCATCCTGACTCTGGATTGGAGCTTGGCATGGGGCCCAACAGGACTGAAAACACGGAGGAGAGTCACCGTTCAGGAATGTGTTGCTAATCTTGTGGCGTAAGCAAGCATCCCTGGTGGGGCTGCGGGTTCAGCCTTGGACGGGTGCTGCTGTCTGCTCCTGTCTGGCCTTTCCTTCTGAGAAACCCAAAGGAATGCTTCTGTCCCCTAGGGTCACTCTGACTTGGAGTTGACTCTATGGCAGTGGGTTTGCTGTTTGGCTTCAGAATTCTTCCATGAACTTTTTACAGCCCGTCGGGGGTTGGTGTGTCTGCATAAGGAGCCCAGGTGGCGCAGTGTGTTAAGCGTTGGCCTGCTTGTCACAAGGTTGCCGGTTTGAACCCAACCACCAATCCACAGGAGAAAGAGGCGGCAGTTTGCTTTTGTAAAGATTCAGAGTCTCAGGAACCCTAAGGGGCAGTGGGAGCCCATCCCACAGGGCTGCTCTGGCTTGGCGGCCACTGGATGGCGCCAGAGAGGCTGCATGGAGCTGAGCCCCGGGATGAGGAAGTCCTGAGGGTGAGCACCTATCAGCACCTGAGGGTGACCACCAGGAGGCCTGTCTGTCTCCTGGTGGGCGGGGGACATGGGTGGTTTGGTCTGGGAAGCCCAAGACCTTTTCTGAGAAACTCTGCATCTCCCGTCCTCCGAGCCACAAGGGAGAGGTGCAAGGACACCTGCGAGGGGGTCAGCCCACATCTCCCCACTGACCTGAGCATCCAGGGGGATGGAATTGGTTGATGAAAACAGCCAAGGCAAGCACCGGGGCTGTGTGAGGGGGCTTACATCTAGGGAAGCACGCAGACACGTGCACGCTCAGGCCCATCCCATGGAGACCCAGGTCACCCCTGTGCTCACAAACTCCCACCACCTACAGGGAGCATGACAGCTCTAGCCACTTGGCCGGAGAGCTCGAGCTGGGAAAGCGATGGCTTGCCCTCACATCCTGAACCCTCGCCGACACCGGTTTTCTCAAATCACGGTGGCTGTGCAGGCTGAAGCGTGCAAGAACGCCTCCTTTGCCACACCAGCCCGACTGTCCTCAGTGAGGGGTCGAGGCAGACTACATACCGTTTTCCAGGGTGCTGGGGACCAGCTGCAATGACAGAGAAGAAAACACCGTGAGGTAGCGTCTCGTGCTGTTTCGTTCTCCTGCTAACTAACTCTGGGAACTCATGTGGGAAACTGTGATCCAATCCAAGTCCCCAGACAAAGGACAAAGGACGCCCGTGGAAAAGGCCGGGGCTGTCTCCTGGAAGATGTTACTTCCCAAATCCACTTTCAGTGGTGATGACACAATTCTTCTTCTTCTTTTTAAAAATTTAATAAATCGTCTTACTGGGGGCTCTCACAGCTCTTATAACAATCCATGCCTCAATAGTATCAGGCACATTTGTACATAGGTTTCCATAATCATTTTCAAAACATTTTCTTTCTGCTTGAACCCTTGGTATCAGCTCCTCTTTTTTTCCCCTTCCCTCCCCGACCCTCCCACCCTCATGGACCCCTGATAAGTTATAAATCATTATTGTTTTCATATCTTACACTGTCCACTGACACCCTTCACCCACACTTTTGTTGTTTGTCCCCCTGGGCTGGGGAGGTTATACGTCAATTATAATTGGTTCCCCATTTCTACCCCTTCTCCCCCCACCTTCCCCCTACCTTCATGGTATCGCTACTCCCCTGACTGTTCCTGAGGAGCTTATCTGTCCTCTATTCTGTGTGTCAAGAGCTCTTATCTGTACCAGTGTACATGCTCCGGTCTAGCCGGATTTGTAAGGTAGAATTGGATCATGATAGTGGGGGTGGTATGGAGGAAGCATTAAAGAACCAGAGGAATGTTGTGTGTTCCGTCAGTGCTGTGCTGCACCCTGGCTGACTTGTTCCTTCTTTGTGACTCTTCTGTGAGGGGATGTCCAATTGTCTACAGATGGGCTTTGGGTCTTCTCTCTGATCCCCATCGTTTTGTATCACTATATTTGTTTGTTTGGGGTCTTCTGATGCCTGGTACCTGATCCTGTTGACATCACATGATTACACAGGCTGGTGTGCTTCTTCCATGTGAGCTTGTTGCTTCTCTGCTAGATAGCTGCTTGCTTACCTTCAAGCCTTTAAGACCCTAAACATTATATCTTTTAATAGCCGGGCACCATCAGCTTTCTTCACATTTGCTTACACACCCTTCAGCGATGGTGTCAGGAAGGTGAGCATCACAAAATGCTAGGTTATTAGAACAAAGTGTTCTTGCATTGAGGGAGTACTTGAGTGGAGACCCAATGCCCGTCTGCTACCTTAATATTTAACATTTAAATATATGTACATAGACTTATATCCCTATTTATATATTTACATACCTGATACAATTCTTAATCCAAGGAGGATTATTGCTGAGGGATTGGCCCTTATCATACATCTCATGGCCCCATGCAACCATGTTGGAATGCCCTCTTGAATCAGGTACCAATTGTGAGACCATCTCCCCTTGCCCCACCAAGCAGACAGTAGTATCTAGCACCTATGATGCCCATTGTCAGGCTTGAATTCCTCAGTGTCATCATAAAGAAAACAAGATGGCAACATTTTAAAGGCTGGGAACCTCACCTTGCCTTGCAAGTGGGCATCCTCGAAGTTCTCCTGCTCCATATGATTCTCCAGGGCATCTGTGAGGGCACAGAGTGATTGTCAGTGTGCTGGGGTGTTTGTTGCCCCTGGATTCTCAAGGGAGATTTGCTTAACACACGAGAGGGCTTGGGTGTAGGAGTGTGTTGTTGGAAGAAAGATGACCAAAGACATTAGCAAGAGAGAAGCAGAGTCCTTGGCATTGACCTTCAGATTGTCGAAACCCAAATGCTCATGGTCCCATCTGTGATTCGAGGACTGACAACTCCTGGAGCCACCCCCTTCCACTCCCCCACCCCCCGCCCGGAAGCCAGTGTCCTCGTGGCTGCTCCCAGGCCAACCCATGTCCACAGTAGCATGTGTGCTGCTGCACTGGCATTGACCCCGGGTTGTCTGGCAGTGGACTTCACTGAAGCCAGTATTTTTATTTGGAGGACTGTATTCGGTGCTCAGCATAGCTTTCCATTCTGCTTACTCACTGGCTCATTGTTTAAAAGATCATCACCAAGTACAAACCAAACCAAACCCATGGCCATTGAATCCATTTGGATTCACAGCAACCCTTGAAGGTAGCCCCCCACAACCCTTTGACCAACCCCTCCCAGACCACTGAAGAGAACCCAGCCTTTCACCTCCCCCCACCCCTCATCCCCACCCACGAATGGGTGTTAGCTTGGTTCTCCAGATGAAGCCGGCAGGAAAGCCCGGCCGTCCTTATCTGTGTGCTTTCCCCAAATTGATGGATCCATCGACTGGTTCCTGATCACTTACCACTTCTTTTTGGTATTAGGGCCACCTGCAATTACAGAAATGGAAAATTAAAAACAAAACCAAAAAACCCTTCAGGGTCAGATCGTGCTGCGGCAGCGCTGACATTTGAAAGCCAGAACTAAAGCCATGGTGGGGTCCATGGACGCTAGAGGACACCCCAGGAAAAGGCCCATGCTCCCCGCAGCCTGCTTGGCAGCTGTGAAATCGTTAGTCCCAGGGGAAAGGGCCGGTGAGGAAGAATAAACTCAACACGAAAGTCTGTCATCTCATGTATCCCTTTTCTTTAAAAAAAAAATCATTTTGTTGGGGGGGCTCATACAACTCTTATCACAATCCATACATACGATGTATCCCTTTCCAATGCTCTCTTGAATTCAGGTCTCAGAGCTCTTTCTTTCACAACCCAAAGAAAACAGCATCTACACGGCACATAGCCAAGTTCTCCTAACCTAAAGCCAAATCCACTGCCATTCTGGTAACCAGAGTTGCCTCGGACTCACAGCAACCTGGTAGGACAGAGTAGAACTGCCCATAGGGTTTCAGCAGCTGCCAATCTTTCCGGGAAGAGGCAGCCTCGTCTTTCTCCTGAGGAGCAACTGGTGGGTTCGAGGCACCAACCTTTCCGTTAGTTTGACCCACAGTACCACCTGGGCTCCTTGAGGTTCTCACCCCTGTACAAAGATGGGTACCCAAGCTTGACCATCTTACCTTGACCTCCCTGTCAGTTGTGAGCTTCTCCACAGTGTCATCCTGGGGAGCTAGAGGGACACAGAGTGAAGATAAGTACATCGGTGTTGACGGCCAACCATCGTTCAAAGAACTTTGACCTGAAAGCGTGACTAGAGCATGCTTCAATGTTTGGATTGGGAGGGGCTTGGGCTGACTGTACTGGGACCATCTTTTTTTGGTGAAAAAAGGAGGGTCTATCGTATGGGGGGGGGGTTGAATGAAGCTGTCCAGACAGACACTGGATGAATGGCTTCTTGTGGGTGGAGGGAAAATGGGGAGCTAATAGCAGTGAGTCTGAGAAAAGGAAATGTTCTCAAATGGATTGTGGTAATTACCGCAGCTCTTCTCGAAAGGACTGAATGATTGAATTGTAGGATGTGTGGATTAGGTGCCAAGAAGACCTTTTTTTTTTTAAAGAACCGTGAAAAGTCTCGATTACCCTGGTGGTGCAGCTGGTTGAGCTTTGGTACGAACCACTGATTGGCGGTTCAACCGCCCCCCCCCCCCCCCATTGCTCCACATGAGAAAGATGAGGTTGTCTACGCCCATAAAAATGCACAGCCTTGGAAACCCATGGGGGCAGCTCCCTCCAGCTGTCCTGCTGGGTCGCTGTGCGTCAGAACCAACTGGATGGATGGCAGTGGGTTTGGGTTTGGGTTTGGCTTGCTCAACTAGCCCAGAGCAAAGTGAAATCATACATCCGCCAGTGGAGCCAAAATCCACCTTCGGGTTTCAAGACAGAGTCCCACGCTCTGACCTTTCAAAGCGACGGGCAGGGTTTGCAATTGCTTTAGGCTCGGGGACTATATCCCTGGGAGGCTAAGATTTTGCACTTGTTTAAAAGTGACTGATGAGTGAGTGGCTGAGTTCAATCATGTGCAAAACATTTGATCAGATCTTCCACTCATCTTTAGTTATAAAGATGTTGTTGTTAGGTGCTGTGGTAGCTAATCTGTTGTCAATGTGAGAGGATTACAAGTGAAGGGGTGGAGTCTAGCCTGTTAACCATTGCACAGCTACTGAGACCTCTTGTGTGGGCATGGCCTTCCCCTGAAGATTCTGGGGATTCCTGGATTTCCTTCCGGGAGGCAGGAGACACTCTCTGACCCTGAGAGACTCTCTACTGACAAGACACATGGAGCTATGCTGATGGCAATGAGAGCCCTGGACCTGGAGAAGCCACGTGGAGACCCCAGCCAGTGCTGAGATGCTTACAACGCCACTGGATCCAAAGACTTTCCACCCACTGGCCTGTGATCTTTCCCACCCACTGACCTTGATCTTCCTGCACTTGGCATCATTGCCTGTGTTTTGTGAGTCTGAAGAGGACGTTATAGATTGGTATTGAACATAGGAGCTTGATTTGGACTGGGTTGGACTTGATTTGCACTGGGTTGGGATGTTTTCTCAATATTCAACTGCTCTTGCATATCAAGCTCTTTCCTCACCTATGAGAATGTCCCTGGATTTGCTTCTCTAGTCCATCCCCACTAACACAGGTACCATGAAGTCATTTCCCTCCCACGGTGACCCCAGTACAGCAAGTAAATACTGCCTGGTCCTCTGCCATCCTCACAATTGTTTCCATGTCTGAGCCCCTGGTTGCAGCCACACTGTCAGTCCCCCTCCTTGAGGGCCCCCCTTTCCTTTGCTGCCCCTCTGCTCCACCTAGCACGAAGTCCTCTCCTGATAATAACATGTCCAGAATGCATGGGACGACGTGTCATCGTCGTGGCCGCTTAGGCACCCTGGTCTGTCTTGGAAGAAATAGATATGGCCGGAGTTATGAAGACGGTCATAATGAAAGGTTTGGAAACATTGTTACCCTGCCATTTAAAACTGTGTTGCGCTCCATTTAGATGAGAAACCCACCACAGCTAGCTCTATAAACCCAAACTAATCCTTGGTGGTCGGAGTCCAGGGAAAAGGGTGAATACGGGGTGACTGGCTGCTTTGAGTGCAGGTTTCTGCTGGGGGTCGCGAAAACGTCTGGAACCAGACAGCGCCGTGCTGGCTGAACAGCGTTGGGAATAACGTTCCTAGACTATGCCGTGAGATGATTACCCTGGGAAACTGGCAACGAATACTTCGAAACTGGGTTGCTCTCGGCTGTCGCGGAGTGGCCCCCAGACTGTGGCGACACCGTGTGGCTCAGAGCAGAACTGCACCAGGGCACTTCCTCGGCGGGGATGTCATGGACTGCCCCAGAGCCAGAGGGAGGTTCCCACGGTCCCGGCTCTGGGTTAGTGGCTGATTGCAAACCATGTGCGGTGCCTGCTCTCCTTCCCCAAGTCGATTTCAACCCCCAGTGACCCTGCAGGACAGAGCAGAATGCTTGGGGAGCCGAAAGTGTCATCCTTCCCTTGGTATGGCTGGTGGGTTTGAACCGCTAACCTTGTGCTTAGCAGCCCGGTGCTTAACCCACGTTGCCACTAGGGCTCCGTCACGAAAAAGATCGTCGTCATAATAACATGCCCATTCCCGGAGAGTGAATTCCCACAGAGAGTGACCCGTTTCCATTCTTTTCAAAGACAGATGGCCTCATCAACGCTCTGGGTGGTTTTAGATCTCGAGGTTAGCAGTCCACTGCGTACCTGACAGGGCCTCCAACGCCCACCTTCATTTAAAAATTAGCCACCAAGCTGATTAGCCACCAAGGGCTCAAGCAGAAAGCAAATGTTTTGAGAATGATGAGGGCAACAAATGTACAAATGTGCCTGACACCATGGATGGATGGATGGATGGATGGATGGATGGATGGATGGATGGATGGAATGTGACGAGTTGTATGAGTCCCTAATACAATGATTTTTAAAAAATAAATAAATAAAATAAAAATTAACCACCAGTAATTGTGATATTGTCCACTATGGTCTTCCTTTTCTACATATCGGTGAAGCAGGGGGCTGGGGGTGTGGCCATGCATGCTTACACTGACCATCCATCTAACAGTGGAAGTGTTTAGCATGCTGGGGAAGCCATGTGGACAGCTGGACAGGAGAGCTGCAACCTGGGGGACGGACAGCAGGCATTCGCCCTCCAGGGTGGTGTGCGCGCTCATTTATCACTGTGACTAGGGAGGGGCACTCACAGGATTTGAGCTTTTCAGGGCTCCCGGTGTGAATGCCAACAAACACACTCCACAATATCAGCTTTGGGCCAGGGGCTGAGAAGTGACCTCAGCACGGACAGGTTGGACGAATTGTCCAGCATGGGACCTCACGTCTTTCACAATCTGTGAGCCTGTGTGCATTTCACAGCGGCGGAGATGCCAAAATCTGCTCCAAGATACCTACTTATGGCTACGTTGGGTCTGGATGAGCATAGGCGACCGAATATGACAGACAGTGTTTGGATCTCTCCGGGCTCGGGGATTTTCAAGCATGTATGTCGATGCTGAGTCTCCCTGCCTGTGATTCATGAGCCCATGAATGAGCGAGGCGCACAAGTCACTAGTCTATAAAATCACCTCTGGGGCCACAGGTCTAAGCTTACATCTCAGCTCTTGCACATCAACGCTCGGGAGCCAGGACCCTTCATCTCTGGCACCTCGGTTTCTCTATCTGAGAAGTGAGGACAGTAATAAGCCTCTAGATACAGCTTTGGTAGCACCAAGTGAGCCAATGAGTGTAGGGTGTGCGCTGGTTTTTAACTTTTCATTGTGAATTGGGTGAAGGTGTGCAGAGCAGATGACCAGTCTTCCTTTTCAATAGTTTAGACACATTTTGTTTCCTGGCATTGACTATCAACCCTACAATAAAACATCACTTATTCCACGTCCTCACGCTCTGCCTTCCTCCTTCCCTCACCCACCTGCATGTCACCTTTGGGTCAATGTGGCCCTTTTGATCTCAAATGGTTGAAAATGATTGTTCTAAAGAGTGCTTATGGAAGCTGAGAGGCTTCTGGTAAGACAACACTCCCCCCCCCCACACACACACACCCCACCGGCAGCAAAGACCAGAAATGGGTACAAATATGGATCTCTTCCGGTCAGTCGGCCACGTAGCTGTCTTCCAGATGGTTTGGCATAGACAAGTGTTTCCAGTGCCTCCTCAGCTCGTTGAAGCATCCCATTTGGTGTTCCACCAAGTCCTGGAGCCTTGCTTTCGGCCAGTGCATTCAGTGCAGCTTGAACTTCTTCCTTCGGCACCACTGGTTCGTGCTCATGTGCTACCTCCTGAAATGGTGGGATGGCAACGAGTTCTTTTTGGAATAGTGCCTGGATAGTCTTTCCACTTTGTGACGCTCCCTGCAACGCGAGACTTGATGTTTGTCTTGAGAGCTTTCCGTTTCAGAGATGCTGAGCGCGCACTTCCCTGGGGGGTTTCTAATCCTGGGTCTTTGCCTGTTTCACTCTCATATTGGGCTTTGTCTTCTCGAGCCGCAGCCATTGTTGAATGATCTTCAGCAGAATTTTACTGCCTGTGGTATCAGTGATGTTGTTCCAAAGTCTGCGCATTCGGTTGGTTCACCATTTTTTGGAATTAGGACTGTGGCAGTCACCTAATCTGGTGTCAATTTAAGGATGAAGAGTGTCGGGGTGGAGTCTAGGCTGTCAATCTGGAGATAGCCAATGAGACTTCTGAGTGGGCATGGCCTTCTCCTGAGAATTCTGGGAAATCTGGGACTTCCTCCTTGGAGGCGGAAGCCACCATTCTCTCTCTGCTATTCCCTGGGAGACACTGCAGAAGACAAGCCACATGGACGCAACCAGGCTTCGGAAAGCCGGAGAAGTCACAGAGAAACCCCTGCCAGCTCTGAGATGCTTACAACGCCACTGGATCCACAAGACTCCCAACCCACTAGCCTGTGATCCTCCTGCATTCTGTGTCATTGCATGTGTTTCGTGAGTCTGAAGAGGACTTTATAGAATGATATCAGGCATATGGGCTAATATCCGGATTTATGGACTTGATCTGGACTGGGCTGGGGTGTTTTCTCAATGTTCAATTGCTCTTGTATATAAATCTCTTTCTTGTACATATATGTGTGTCCATGGATTTGTTTCTCTAGTCTACCCAGACTGACACAAGGACAAATATGGATCTCTTCCAGTCAGTTGGCCAGGTGGCTCTCTGCTAAATTTGCTGGTATCAATGAGTAAGTGTTTCCGTGCTCCATCAGCTTGTTGAAACGTTTCCATTCGGATTCCGTTCATTCCTGGAGTGATGTTTTTGGCTCCACCTTCCGTGCCGCTTGGACTTCTTCCTTCAGGACCATTGGCTCTTGATTATATGTGACCTCTTGAAATGGTGGAATATGAACAAGTCCTTTTGGTACAGTGACTGCGTATTCTTTCCATCTTCTCTTGGTGCTTCCTGTGTCATTTGATAATTTGCCACAGAATCTTTCTATATTGTAACTTGACAAGTGGTTCCATTTTTTTTTCTTTAGCTTCAACCTGACCTTAAAATCTGAACTGATCTGGTTTTTGCTGATCTCGAGCTTTTAAAATTGTCTCTTCCCACAGGCAGAGGCCATTTTATTTCTGTGTATTTTAACTGGAGAAGTCCACGGGCCTTTTGTATTGTTGAAAAAAGGTATTTGCAATGACGAAGTCATTGCTCTTGCAAAATGTTATCATCCAATCTCCACCAAGACATATTTCTTTCACCAAGACATATTTCTTTCACCAAGACATATTTCTTTCACCAAGACATATTTCCCAACTAATGATCCTTCCTCTTTCTTTCCAACTTTCACATCCCAATTCCAATAGTTATCGATGCATCTTCATTGCATGCCTGACCAGTTTCCTACTGAAGACATTGGTAGAAGTCTTCCATTTCTGTATCATGAGCTTTAGTAGTTGGCACATTAATGTGTATAATAGTTGTATTGATTGGATCTCCTTGGAGGTGGGCAGATCTAATCCGATCACAGATAGCGTTGTACTTCAAGCTAGACCTTGAAATGTCCTTCTGGATGATGAATGCAACACCATGCCTCTTGAATCTGTCATTCTGGGCAGATTTTAGGATCCAAAATGGCCAAGACCACTCCATTTCAGCTCAATGCCTAGAAGGTCGATATCTATGTGTTCTGCTTCACTGTGTACAACTTCCAACTTTCCTAAATGCATACTTCGTACATTCCAAGTTCCAGTTATTTCCTGATGTTTTCAGTTGTTCTCATTTTGAGTCATGCCCCATCAGCAAAGGAAGGTCCCAAAGGCTTTAGTCACTCAGGCTTCACTCCATCCACGTCATCGAGGCCAACTCTACTTTGAGAAGGCAGCTCTTCCTCAGTCATCATTGGAGTGCCTTCCGAACTGCGGGCCACATCTTCTGGCACCAGCTCTTGACAGCGTTTTGCTTACATTCGTGAAGTTTCCAGTCCATTCCTGAGGTTCTCCACAGAACCGCGTAATCCCAGGCATGGACACCGAGTCTGGAATTCCCTAGTACGGTTACTGGTAACCCCATGGCAGAGAGCCCCACCTTCGTGATGAGCACAGACCTAGGGCCACATGCCTCAGTTCTCCTCGTTGGTCATTCGGTTGGAGCTCGTGGCATGGGTCTGCTCCTCCAGAGCCTCCCTTTCTCCATCCAAGTGGTGCCAAGGCCAACCTGCCCCTAGCAACAAGCTAGCGTGTGCCATCTGGGCCCTGAAAATACTCAGGAGGTTTGTGGAGGGTAAAAGTCATGTCTTAGATCTCACACACGAACAAGTCCCAGAGCTGGCCGATCAGTGCCCTGTCTAGAGCACACACCTGCTTCGCCTGGGGAACGAACGTGCTGTTTTAGCCTCGACCCAGCTTCTTATGACTCAGAGGTATCCAAACATGCAGCTGTTGGTGAGCCCTTCAATCCACACTCAATGCCAGTTTCTACCCCAAGACAGAACTGTTCCCTGTTGCCCAACCCGTGGTCCAGAAAGAGCCAATCAAATGACATGTGTGCCATTTTCCAGGTAGAGGGACGTACTCTACAGAGGACTTCAGAAAGCACACGGAGAAGAGAGTGGAATTTGAGGCAAACTAGTGTTAGAAATCCCTGTTATAATGTCTGTGAGCCTTCCTCTGGTGGTACTCATTCCTCCCAGACGGCCAGCTGTGACGTCATGAGACCATGGAAAGAACCCAAGCTTGGCATGCACACCATGCTCTTGCAGGAAACATTGGGGGACGGAGGTATGGTGGCATGAGAACAGCATTGGTAGAAAGTTGATGTTGTGAAAGATGTCATGTAAAAAAGAAAATCCATGCGTCTGCTAGACACACACACACACACACAGACACACACACACACACGTACCCGAGGCTTCAAAACATTTGTGGGAAAGATTCCATGACCTTTCCATTCTATTTCCCCAGGAACATTTCGCAGACTTCGCCTATGTATATGTTTATTTAGCTCACAGTCTTTGCTTGTTCCCTAACTCACTTTGTACTGATCTAGTCTCTAACCCCTGCCCTAATCCTCTTTGAATCAGTTCCAACTAAAATTGACCCTCTAGGACCGAGTAGAAGTGCTCCTTTGAGTTTCTGAGACTCTAAAGCCCCACAGGACCACTCCCAGAGGGGACATTGGAACCGTGGATTGTGTGGTCAACGGTTCAATGCTTAACTTGGGGGGCCACCAGGACGCCCTTGTTGTCACGAGCCTTTACGAATGTATTCACCTACTTCTCTGCATTGCTCGCACTGGGCAGCTCAGATACAAAGTCACTGGGTTTTCCTCCACGGCTTTCCTCTGCAGAGGTGAGTGGGGTAGGGGGATGTTTATCCTTCACATCCTTGTAGTGTTGAAATCTTAGCTAACCCCCGAAGTGTAACAGCCAGTGCGCGTCCCTTCACAACCCAGCTACACGTTTCCTCGCGACCTGTTCTGGAAACCTAGTTACAGAACTGGAGCACTGTGTCCCCAGTAGACTGAACAAAATACACATTTTGGAAATGAGGAAAAGGACACTTTTTCAAAGAGCGAGGAATGAAGGCCGGTTCCTTTCATTAAGTAAGGATGCCCCCTTCCGCATCCCCCTCCTCTAGATTGCTCCACATTCCTGCACTTAATCATTTACTAGGTTCTTAGTGAGGTTAAACTGCACCCTGATGGCTCTGTGGACTAAGCACAGGGCTCTTCAGCAGCTGCTCCAAAGGAGAAAAAGGAGACCAGCTGCTTCCCAAAAGATCCATAGCCCTGAAACCCCTCTGGAGCAATACTACTCTATCCTACAGGGCCGATACGTGTCAGATTTGATTCAGATAGCAGTGAGCTTGGTTTGGTTTGAAATGGGGTTAAAACCGCATTAGAATAGACGTTGTCCTATTTCCCCACCCACTGCCCCGAGTCTCCTCTGATTCATAGCCACCTTGTAGGACAGGGTAGAACTTCCCCCAGAGGGTTTCTGAGTCTGGAAATCTTCCGGGACGCAGACTGCCTTATCTTTCTTCCTCAGAGCAGCTGCCCGGTCCTGCGCCATCCGCACAGTTGCTCCTATGCTTGAGCCCATCGGTGCAGCCATCCTGTCAATCCTGGAATTGCCCCCAAGGCAAAGAACCACCACAATAAAATCAAACGCACTGCCATCTAGCCGATGCCGACTCATAGCGACCCTCTCCGACAGCGGTTCTCAACCTGTGGGTCTCAACCCTTTGGGGGTCGAATGACCCTTTCACAGGGGCCACCCGATTCATCACAGTAGCAAAATGACAGTGATGAAGTAGCAACAAAATAATTTTATGTTTGGGGGGGGGGCGATCACCACAACATGAGGAACTGTATGAAAGGGTCGCGGCATGAGGAAGGTTGAGAACCACTGCTCTAGGTCAGGAGAAAATTGCCCCCATGGCTTTCCAAGGCTGTAACTCTTTCCAGAAGCCGAAAGTCCCATCTTTCTCCCATACGGCAATTGGTGGTTTTGAACGGCTGACCATGTGGTTAGAAGCCCAACATGTAACCCCCCTTCCTCACCGGTGCAGACCTCATGGGAACTTGAGAGGTTCAGAACTTAAGAGGAAAGATTACAATTGTGTCCAATGAAGAGGACTTTGAAAGACAATCTACTTGATGGGAAAACCCAAATGGAGACTGAGCAGGTTGAACTGAACACAAAGCCATCAAACACATTGATGAGCCTGGATTGCAAAGGGGAGAGGAGAGAGGGAAAAAACCCTACAGATTGAGAGTAATAGATTTGGAAGAGAAATCCGTAAAAAGGTCAATAGGTACATACCTTTACAGCAATTATGTAGGTTCCCCATCTTGCAGGAACCCGGAATGATGCTAGGAATGTCTGTCCCTGTTGCTCAACCTTCAGGGGCTAGCACGCAGAGTGACACCTGGGACCAAGGGTAAGGCGTCCATCCTCACAGGACCACGGCAATGGGTCGTCACAGAATTTTGAGAGTAAAAGCCCTCTACGCTCCATGGGATTCAACTGCAGCTCCCTAGACCTGGGTGCCTTTGCCTGCACGAGGATTTCAGTCAAATCGAATTGTTTTGTTTTAAAACCTGAGCCTCGGGCCCACAGGTTAGTCTTATCCATCTTTGAAAACAAGTCTTACAAGGCAGAGTGTCGCAATCCCTGTAGCAGCTGAAGTTAAATTCCCTGTTGGTCTTACAGATAACAAACAGCTGGAGTGCTGCCTCAAACCACTTCACTGTCACGTAGCCCTGGGCACTGCTGACGCATTCCAATGCAGGCCGAGCACTACGTCCCGTGTCTTCCGCAGATGGCCCAAGGGTGGCAGAAGCTGGCTCACTCCACCCTCCACCACCTAGTCTGCGGGGATCGTGACCGGAGGTGGCAGAGTTTCATTGATGCCATGTTGGGGTGAAGACTCATGTCTCCCTTGGGGACTGATCTCAGTGTAGGTGGGGAAGAGAGTGCTGATTTTTCCTGTTTCCAACCCAATCTGTAGGACAGTCACACAGGCTCAGTTCCTCACCCAGCTCCGCTGACAGCTAGGTCCAGGTTCCAGTGCATGGTTAACACGTCCTGATGCACACTGCCCCCATTGCTGCTAGATGAGGGGAGAGGCTCTGTACCACAGCTAAGCATTGATGCTATCCAAGAGCAAATGTGTCTCATTGACAGCTAGGCCTAACTGAACCACAATGGAGAAAGGTTTTTTTGTCCAAAATTTTCTTTCTTTGATGCCAGCCTTGGTCCTTTGACTAGGGGAAGCAGACTTCTCTTTGAACACTTTTTTTTCTGTGCTGGCTGACTGATCTAAATACAAGGTTTCTCTTGCACTACATCTAGGCTAGTGAGTTAAAGTTTATTGTGCCAGCCTGGCCATTTGAACACGTGGGGTTAATTGAAGGGCAGAGAGATAAATGGCTCAGTGAACCTCACCTTTCTAGTTCTTGGGTTTCTTGCTTTGTGATGGTTGGACCAGGGTGCAGCTGCCTTAGTCAGTTCCCTGCTTGAGCTTGCAAGACATCCCTGAAGAGAAGCCGCATGGACCTACCCTGATGCAGTCCTGGGTGCTGAAGCAGCTGTGTGGAGACCCCTGTCAGCGCTGAGATGCTGATACGTTCACTGACTCGGCTTTCCTCCTGCAGTCGGTGTTATAGTGTGTGTTTTGTGAGATGGAGGATGACTTTGTGGATTGGTGTCGGAAGTATGGGTTAATGTTGGACTTGTGGGCTTGGGCAACACTGGGTTGGGATGTTTTCCTGATGTGCTCTTACCCTTTATATAAAACTCTCATACATACGAGTTTCTGTGGATTTGTTTCTCTAATGTACCCAGACTGACACAGCTAGCCACCCACGAGCGCTATCATGTCAATTCCAACTCATAGCAACCCCGAGGGACAAAGTAGAACTGTCCCCGTGGGGCTTCCCAGGCTGTCAATCTTTGCGGGAACAGACCGCCTCATCTTTCTTTTGGGAGCCCCTGTTGGGTTGGATGCACTGACCTTGCAGGTTAGCTGGCCGATGTCTAACCCACCATTCTACCTGGACCTCTGAGAGCCCAGGATAAAGAGGAGGCAGAAGGGAAGCCCCTGGAAGCTCCTGATTTTCTGTTCATCAAGTCCAGGGGTGCCAAGCAGACTGCCTTGCCCCTTATCATTAGACCTTTCAGAATCTTCTTATATCTTCCTTGCATAGTTGATCCGTTTCAGACGACTGAAGAAGTTGGAAAAATTCTTTGCTTTCTTCATCGCTGGCATTAGTGGCTGATGCATAAATTTGAACGATATTGGTATTAACTGGTCTTCCGGGTGGACAAATGGATATTATCCAATCACCGACAGGGCTGTACCTCAGGGTAGATTTGGAAATGTTCTTTTTTGTCGTCCCCGGCATAGTAAACCGTAAGATTATCCTTTTCAAAATGGCCGGCACCAGGTCATTTCAGCTCACTTCCTGCTTGGGATATCAATCTTCACGTGCTCCATTTCATTCCTGTTTCATTTCATTTTGGATGAGTTCCATTCTTCCCAGGTTCAGATGTGGTGCATTCCACCTTCTGATCACTGACCAACACACACACGTTGGTGCCTCAAATGCTAGACGTGTTCCTGGGTATATTTGACCCGTGGAGTCCAAAAATGGCATCTGTTTCCCACCCCACCCCCCAGCAAGAATTTTTGAGATACAGAACATATCCCATTCTTCACTCTGCTCGGCCATAAAAAAAAAAAATCAGGACATTTTGATGTAGTGTTAGCTAGCCTGTGATCGAGGAGGCGCACACTGGATTGATTTAGAGTTGGTTGCGCTGTACTAAGTATTTTGGGCAAGTTATATTTCATACGGAATCCTTGGATCCAAAGATAGATTTGAACAGTGAAAATCACACGATGGGAGTCCTGGTGGCGTAGTGGTTTGTGTTGGGCTGCTCACCTCAAGGTCAGCAGTTCAAAATCACCACAGGAGAAAGATGAGGCTCTCTACTCCCAAAAGATTCACAGTCACAGGCACCCACGGGGATGGGTCTACCCTGCTCTCTAGGGTCTTGATACATTGGAATTGGCTCTGTGACAGTGAGGTGGTTTTGATTTTTGGAAGGTGGTGGCTGGACCGGCTTCTCTTGGGTGAGGCATGTGACGTTAGGAGGTATTAATGAGTTCTTGGGCCTTATACAGCGCACGGGCCAGACATTCCCCACCCTGGTCTATCTAGTGTGGGATGATGAGCCCCCTAGGGTAGGCAGCACTCTAAATCCACAGTGATTGCGATGATGGAGGTGAACACATGGATGACGCTCTAGATGCCTGCCCAGGCAATGGCCCTGGCTTTACGTTACACTGTGCGTGGAATGCCATGAGCCCAAGCAGGCTTCTGGGGAAATTAACAACCGCAAGGAACCACAGGCTCTCCTTTCGGTAAAAAATACTTTCAGTGAGTGCGGACGGAGGATGGCTTCTGCCACCTGCTTCATCCAATGGCTGCGAAACTGGGCATCCAGGGACCCAGCCGCCTCCCCGGCTCCCTGTGGGCCCCAGACACAAGCTCTCTAACAATTATTACTGCACTCGCGATGGCCGCTTGGAAGCTGGGTCCCACTCCATCGTCATGCCCTCCCAGAAGGCGCTGGTGGCAGGCAAGCCAGCAGAGAGTGCGGTGGCAGCCACTGAGAAGCTGGTGGTGACACCAGCTCCTCCCATAAAGCTCTGGGAGTTGTCCCAGGACCAGCCCTACCTGTGACCTTGCACCCGGAGGTCAGGGTCGCCGGAGCCCCTGCTGTGCTGTTTCCTTTCCTGGGGGACCACAACCTCTTGGATGGTGAACATGCCGAGCTTCCTGGTTAAAAAACAAAAACCTTCAGCTTTCTATACAATGAAAGGTGACCCAAGAATAGGTGGAGATTATTGAACAATATCATTAATGAATAGCAGTTGTGGATCTGACCATCCCGACCGGTAGGATATTCATTGGATGATTTTCAGCAGCGGATCATCAAACCTTTCTTCCCCACCAATATTCATTGTCAATTTTTTTTCAATCACCATAAATAGGAACGCATGACGCCTCTTGTTCCCATCACTCCCGACCCTGAACACTGGGCTGCCCACCAAAAACAAACGCACTGCCATTGAGCCCATCTGACTCATGGCGACACTACAGGACAGGGTAGAATTGCCCCCGTGAGTTTCCAAGATGCTTCATGGGAGTACAAAGCCTTGTCTTTCTCCCATGGAGCGGTTGGTGGTTTCAAACTGCTGACCTTGCCCATTAGAGCATGCTCCTTAGCACTTATGGCTATAAGGACGGGCTCACACACAGGAGCGATTGTGCAGCTGGCGCTTGTTCTGTTGTCCATTGGGTGGCTATGGGTCAGAACCGACTCGATGGCACCTGACAGCGACAACAGGATCGTACGGTATTTGTGCTTTTAGGAATTAAAAATTCGCTTTTAACCTCCCTTTTTGACAAGTCAGAGATGGGTAAAATAGTTACATTTGATTGATTTTTAACGTTCTTGGCTGAACCTCCCCACTGTCCCCAAATCCCCAAAAGCCAAACTCACTGCCTTTGATTCAGCACCGACTCATAGTGATAGATCACTACAGACTCACAGGATAGATCTTCCTTGTGAAATTCTGTGACTGTCACTGCTTATGGGAGTAGAAAGCCCCATCTTTCTCCCTCCAAGTGGTGGATGGTTTTGAACTGCTAACCTTTCAGATTGCAACCCAATGTGTAACCACTATGCTACCTGGGCTCTTTACAACGTTCTGGAAGGGTGTGTTGTTGTTGTTTTTCCTTGGTGTGATCAACTAATACCTTTCTGGAATCACCCATTGCCCTTTGGTTATTGTTGTTGTTATTTTGTTGTTGTTTATAAGTGCCATGGAGTTGATTCTGACCCGTAGCGACCCTGGGCACAACACAGTGGAACACTGCCAGCCCTGCTTCTTGAGCCCATTGTTGCAGCCACTGGATCAATCCATACTGTCAAGGGCCTGGCCTTCCTCTTTTTGCTGCCCTTCCACCATGATGTCCTCCTCCAGGGACTGGTCTCTCCCGACGACATCTCATTGCCCTTTGATTATAGCGATCAAAAATGGGCCAGACAAGAATATCATCCGTGGGTCTAGAAGACGGTGGGGATGTCCTCCAGGTGTGGAGCTGTCCTGTGCTTTTGTGCCCCCTCTGGAGTGAAGGTGCATTGCCAGCAGGAGCCCAGAGACTCCTGGCCTGCAGCTGAGGACAGGACGGACCTGGACTCTGAGCCAGTGTCCAGCTGCAGACAGATCCCTTCGCCAGGAGCCTTAGGGCTATTTGTCATTTTAACTTTAAAACATGCCCGCATAGACTGCATCGGAAAGTGGATTGTTGCAGATGCCGTGAGGTTAAAAATTAGCACCCTGTCATTTGAACTCCCTTATGATCCACTTAAATTTTTCTAGTTTTAAATATTTTCTGCTTTCTTTTCAATTGGGGTTTTTTATTAATTTTAAAAATCAGTTTTGCTTTGTTATTGTTCTTAGATTTTATATTTTTTAATGTATATGAAACCCAGGGTAGGTAAACCAATAGAAACAGTTAATGGTTTCTTGAGGGTGTGGCCTGGGGAAATTGGGGGGAAGTGGAAAGTTAATAACAATGAGGACATGCTCTAAGACTGATTGTAAACCTTTTTTTGATGTGATTGAACTACTGAATTGTACGATAAGTGAATTATACACCAATAGAATTGCTTTTAAAGAATAAATTAAATGAAATATGTTTGCATATGCATAGATGCAATCTAGCATATATTTCATATAATACTAAGATAAATAATAATTTAATGCAAACAAAGCAAACCTCAGAAAACTGGATATATTAATATTTAACATGAAAAGTTCTAATTTATGTATCAAGCAAGGTTTGTTTTTTATTGTCTATTGTGCAGGACATGGTGCACAAATTATCTCACAAATGAGTATTAGCTCACAAATAATACTCATTTGTTCATTTATAATTATAGCACTTATTCAGAAACAAACATTATAATTGAAGTCTGCACAGTTTAAAGCAAAATTAGTGAAAGTTTTCCATTGTGGGAGATCAACAGAATTTCGCATTGATTGCTGAAGCAACTAAGTGTACTGACTCTTCTGTTGTTGCTATTGCTGTAGAATGTATGAGATGATCTTTGTGTAGAAAACGTGATACAGAGTAAGATTCTCATCATCCTGCACTTAAAAAAATTCACGATCTATTCATTCAATCTTGGATGCCTCTTCATTGATAGGAAAGAGCTGTGGTGGTGGAGGGGTAATGAATTGGGCTGCGAGATCGGTAGGTTAAAGCCACCAGCAGCTATGGGGGAGGAAGGCGAGGTTTCGACACAAGTACAGAGTGACAGTCTCGAAACCCACAGGGGGAGTTCCACCCTGTCCTACAGCCTTGCCTGTGGCACTGCAATGGGACATGAGTCAGTATTGACCAGAAGGCAGTGAGTTTTGTTCGGGTCATATGTAAGGAGCCCTGGAGACGTAGTGGTTACGTATTGGGCTGCTTGCTGCAAGGTTAGCAGTTTGGAACCACCAGCTGCCCTGCGGGAGAAAAAACGAGGCTTTCTACTCTCATAAAGAGTTACAGTCTCAGAAACCCATCCAGGCACTTCTGCCCATCCCATAGGGCCACTCTCAGAATTGACTCAAGGGCAGTGAGTTTGATTTTTGGGGTTGTGTGCATGAATAGCTATCTCACATATTCAATTTGGATGTCTGAGTAAGAAGAGGGGCGGAGGGGACACAACAGATTGTCTGAATTTAGGTTCTAAACATACCTTCATCCAGCATTGACAGTTGTAGGAAACAACTTAAATGCCCAATGACACTCACTCACACTCACTGTCATCGAGGCAATGCCAACTCATAGCGACCCTCCAGGACAGGGTAGAATTAAACCCGTAGCGTTTCCGAGGCTGTAACTCTTCATGGGAGTACCTCTTCTCCCTCGGAGCCACGGGTGGTTTCAAACTGCTGACCTTGAGGTTAGCAGTCCAACACACAGCCACTACGGCACCAGGACTGAGACGTTCAATTCAAATATAATCTCTGAAAGCACAGTATTCAATCTCAAACAAGTCAATTCAAATAATCCAGACGAGAGAGACCATCAGGACAAGGGCGCAATGGGGTCCAAGGAGGCTCTGTCCCTGAGCCACTTCAGAGGGACGTGCAGTAGGGAGTGTGGCATTTCATGGCCACGGAGCCTTTAGATTACCAGTGGCCATCTTTGATGAACATTTTCAGCCATTTTAAAATGGCTTACCTTAGATGAAACTACTTGAAAATCATGTTAACATGGCAAGCATTGCATGTTTGTTCTGTGTTGAAAATGAGGTCCAGTTGTTGAGCTTCATCACATAAAAGATAAAGCAGGCAACCTTGTTGTGGTTAGGTGCCACCCAGTTGGTTCAGACCCATAGAGACCATGTGCACAACAGAACGAACCCCCCCGCATCACCCCACCCCCGGATCTAGGGTCAGCCTCACAATTGAGCCTGTGCATGGCTTGTAGCCAGGGTGAGAATCCATCCTAATCAAGGGCCTTCTCCTTCGATGCCCCTCTGCTTTACCAAGCATGATGTCCTTCTCCAGGGACGGGTCTCTCTGACCACATGCTTAAAGTATACAAGACATACAAGCAACACATGACCTTGTACCCTGTTTGAAAGTGTTTGACCTTCACCCCAAATAGTGCCCACTTGGAGGAGCTGAAAAATGGTGGACGAAGGCCCATCGGGGACTTCTCTTTCAATCTTTTATATATATATATTAGTTTATGGGGTGGGGGCTCTTACAGCTCATACAACAATCCATACATCAACTGTATCAGGCACCTTTGTACATATGTTGCCATCATCATTTTCAAGTCATTTTCTTTCTACTTGGATTTCTCTTTCAATCTTAGTACTGTATGTTGATTTTCATTCCCCTCCCTTCTATTAATAAACTGTCTCTTTGGTGCTCTTTAGACAGTCCTTTTTTAAAAAAAAATAATTTTATTGGGAGTTCTTGCAACTTTTGTTACAATCCATACATCAATTGTATCTGGCATATTCATACACAGATTCCAACATTTTTTTTAACGCTTCACGAAGTTTGTGCGTCATCCTTGCGCAGGGGCCGTGCTAATCTTCTCTGCATCGTTCCAATCTTAGTCTATGTGCTGCCGAAGCGCGCACCCATCATTCTTTTCTAGACATTTACTTTCCATTGAGTCCTTGGGATCAGCTCTTTTTTTCCCTCTCTCCTCCCTGCCCCCACCCCTCGTGGTCCCTGGATAGATTGTAGATTGTTAATTATTTTCAAATCTCCCATCTACCGCTGTCTCCTTTCCCCTCTGGTTTCTGTTGTTCTTCCCCCTGGATGGGGGGTGGGGGTGGCTGTGTGCAATAACCACATATTGCGATTGGTGCCCCCCTCCCTCCCCACCTCTCCCCTTCTTCCCCCTACCCTTTTGGTATCTCTATTCCCATTCCTGTTCCTGGGTTCCATGTGTTGTGAGTTTTATCACGTGCCTATACCTATGAACATGCTCCCAGCTAGTCTAGATCGGGAGGTGGCACTGGGGTCGTGATAGCAGTGGGGGTAGGGCTCAAGGGATCAGAGGTATATTGCGTGACCTATTAGTGCTCTACTGCACCCTGATTGACTCACCCCTCCCTGCGACCCCTCTGTGGGGGGATGTCCCATTGTCCACAGGTGGGCTTTGGGTTTCTGCTCCAACAACCCTCCATTCTCACCAGTGCATTTCTGTTTGTTTGTTTACTGTTTGTTGTGAATTTCTGATGCCTGTTGACCAGTCTCGATGACGACACCTCATGATTGCACCGGCTGGTGTGCTTCTTCCATGTGGGCTTGTTGCTTCACTGTTGGATGGCCACTTGTTTAACTTTAAGCCTCTAAGACCCCAGACACTATATCTTTTAATAGCTGGGCACCATCCTCTGTCATCACCGCATCTGCTTATGCTCCCATTTTGTCTTCAGTGAGCATGTGGGGTTGGGGGTGGGGGGTGAGCATCACAGAATGCCAATATGTTAGAACAAAGTATTGAGACAAGGTATGAACCGAGGTCCAAGGCCTGTCTGCAGCTTCAGTGTATTGCCTTATATATGTACATAAGCAATACCACCATTGTTATGGATTAATGTATTTTCATAAGTGCACACCTCTCTTAATCTCCCTAACTATGCCTTTGCTTCCTAGAACTTGCCTCTGTTTCCTTTGCCTCCTCCTGGCCCGCCATCACTTTCCCCCTTCTTCCACCTCTTAGTGCTTCCTCTCCACTAGCTTGGTGTTGCTCTGATACTCACAGGATCGCTACCCTCTCCTAGATGCTGGTTCTGCTTCCCTGGTTGTTCCCCTGTCCACCCTTCTCCCAACTCCTTCCTCCTCTACCTTCAGAGGTCATTCATTGGCCCCATTGCCTTCTCCCTGAGCTTCTCTCCCATGTCCAACCCATATAATTAGGCAAACCAGTCTAGTCTGAACAATACAAAAACATACGGTTGAAGAAACAAAAGGAAAGAGAAAAAGAAAAATTAAAAAAGAAAAAATTTAAAAACCCTACATAGGTTCAGGTCTGTTTGCTGGTCCCCATGAGACCCTCACTCCTGGTCTTGCGGGAGATCTGAGGGCTGCCCCACCTAGCCTGAAGTCCATTCTTGGGGCTCCTCAGGGGCTCTGTGGCTCGACTTTACTCCAATTGTTGATCTGTTATGCTCCATTCCCACACTGTATCCGCGCTTATTGTCCCATTATTGTCATCTGTATCCGTAGGCTCCAGTTAGGGGACATGTCTTGAGTTGTTGGTAGGCCCACAGTCCTCTCTGTGTCCCAGCAGCTCCACGCAGGGACCTCATCCTCTAGGCTTGGTGTGCCCAGGCTGACTGCCCCTTTCTCTTTGTCCTTCGTGGTTTGCTTCTGTCTGGCTATGGTAGGTCAATTCCTTCCCCCCAACAGAAGGTCTAGTATCATTCTCTGCGGCAACACTTCCAGGGTGGGGGTCAGGCTGGTTCTGGTTGGAGCCGGCCCTGTAGTCCAGTCTTTTAATGAATTCCTCCACGTGTTACATTGCCCTCCTGGTTTGGCACGCCATGGTGGGGTCTGTATGCACGCTCCAGTTCTGTGTAGACACAACCAATACTCTCCCCCTGGGTGGGTTAGTGCCCTGTTCCCCCCATGTCATCATCATCTCAGTCTCTCCCCACCCCCGTTCTCCTTCCTCCTTACCCCTTTTCCCGTCTTTATGTTGGATTCACATGTACCTCCCTGGGTTTGGTCTGACGTCCCTCAACTGCCTATATACCCATATATTGTGAGATAACTGATTAGACAGTCCTTTTGAAAAAGTACATTATAGTACCTGACCTGATCCCACCACACCGAGGCAAAGCACTGGGGGAGTGCAGCGGAACAGCAAGGGAATGGAGTGGCAAGGTCCCCAGGGAACGCTTAAAGTGGACTTTGGGGCCAGGGCGTGGTGCCCCAACAGACTGGACTGGAAAACGCTCCTAAGGGCCAGCAAACGATCCCTGAACTAACTACAAGCTTTTCTCTTGTGAACTGTTTTGTTCTGTTCTTTGTCAGTGGTTTGTTTTTGTTGTTTTGTTGCCTGGTTGTATACTGTTGCTTTGTTTTCCTCTGTCTTGTTTTCGGGCATGTTAGTGTCTCCACAGGTCTGTCTGAATAGGACAGGCTGGATGAACTATCTGGAGGAAAAACAACGGGACCGACAGTTCCAGGGGGACTTGGGGTGGGGGGGTAGGGGGGGTAAGGAAGTGGTGTTAACAAACCCAGGGACAAGGGAAAAACATGGGACCCCAAATGGTAGAGAAGGGGGAGTGGCAGGCCTGATGGGAAACAATCAAGGGTAAGGTTGCTTAGAGAAGAGGTATACTCTAGCCCAGGTGGCGACGAAGCATGGTAGTAGGGCAGGAGGAAAGTCAAGGGAGATGGAGGAAAGAGCTAGGAGTCAAAGGGCATTCATGGAGGTCTAGATAAAGACATGTACATGCAAATATATATAGGAGGATGGGGAAATAGATCTATGTGTCTATATTTATAGGTCAAGTATTAAGGTGGCGGAAGGACCTTGGGCCTCTTCTCAAACACTCCCTCAATGCATGAATACCTTCTTTTATTAAATTGGAACTCTATGATGCTCACTCTCCCGACACAACGGCTGGAGCCAAAGTGGGTGAACAAGTAAATGTGGTGAAGAAAGCTAGCTGATGGTGCCAGGCTATCAAAAGAGATAGTGACTAGGGTCTTAAAGGCTTGAAGGTGAACAAGCGGCCATCTAGCTCAGAAGCAAAAAAGCCCACATGGAAGAAGCACACCGGCCAGTGTGATCACGAGGTGCCAAGGGACCAGGTATAAGGCATCATGCAAAAAAAAAGATATAAGTGTATGTATGTGTATATGTATATGTATATATATACCATATTAACTGAAGGGGGAAGTGCAGAGTGGAGACCCAAGGCCCAAGTGTCAGCCAATGGAGATCCCCTCTTAGAGGGGTTTAGGCGAGGAGATGGGTTAATTAGGGTGTGAGGTAGTACCGATGAACAACACAGCTTTCCCCCAGATCCTGGATGCTTCCTCCCCCCAACTACCATGATCCGAATTCTACCTTGCAGGGCTGGATAGGACAGAGGCTGTACACTGGTACATATGAGGGCTGGAGGTACAGGGAATCCAGGGTGGACGATACCTTCAGGACCAAGGATGTGAGGGACGATGCTGGGAGAGTGGAGGGTGAGTGGGTTGGAAAGGGGGAACTGATTACAAGGATCCACAGGTGACCTCTTCCCTGGGAGAGGGACAGCAGAGAAGTGGGGAAGGGAGACTCCGGATAGGGCAAGATATGACAAAATAACGATGTATAAATTACCAAGGGCACATGAGGGAGGGGGGAAAGGGGAGGGAGGGGGAAAAAAGAGGACCTGATGCAAGGGGCTTAAGTGGAGAGCAAATGCCTTGAGAATGATTGGGGCAGGGAATGTATGGATGTGCTTTATACAATTGATGTATGTATATGTATGGATGGTGATAAGAGTTGTATGAGTCCCTAATAAAATGTAAAAAAAGAAAAGAGGAGAAAAAAATGATTAGGGCAAAGACTGTACAGATGTGCTTTATACAATTGATGTATGTATATGTATGAACTGTGATAAGAATTGTATGAGCCCCAATAAATTGTTTAAAAAAAAGGAAGAATAGGAGCTGATATCAAGGGCTCAATTAGAAAGCAAATGTTTTGAGAACAATGAGGACAATGAATGTACAAATGTGCTTTACACAATTGATGTATGTATGGATTGTGATAAGAGTTGTATGAGCCCCTAATAACACAATTTATTTAAAAAAAAGTACATTATAAAAAGTGGATTGGTATAACAAGGGCTTTCTAAAGCAAACCATTTATTAAAAATGTAATTTTTACCTCCAGATGGTATGACTAATTTGATAAAATATATGAATATATTTTCTTTCTCAAATATATCAGTTTTCATTTATCACGGGTTATGCTTATGAATTAAACTGTTTTTAAAACTATGAAGAATTAATGAAATGATTCATTTTGACAGATATATATATACATCAACCTGAGAAACTAGACCATTACAAATAATTAGAGTGAAATCTTACAAAATGGGTTTCAAAATGAAAGACGTGGTGGGTTTAAAGGTAAAAACGGGATTTTCCAGTTTTTGTTTTATTTTTCTGTTTTTCCAGGTAGAACCAGGTTTAAAGCTAGCAGCCCCGGGGAAAAGAGGCACAGTCTGAGTTTCATATGGCCCTCGCAGAAGCTTTTTGGAAGGAAAACCCAAAACCCAAATGTCCTGCTGCTGAACCAGTGTTGACTCATCACGACCCTGTAGGCCATGGTGGAACTGGCTCTGTTAGACTGTAACTGCTTACGAGGACAGACACGCTCGTCTTTCTCGTGAGGAGCGGCTGGTGGCCATGCAGCCCCACATGTGATGCTAGGCCACCGGGAAAAAGGACCCTGCCAAATTCAACGTCGAAAAAGCCTGAGAGGCTGGATGGCCCAGTGGCTGCTCACTGTGTATGAGACGTACAAGCAACAAGTGACTTTATAACCCATCAGAAAGCTTGAGCCAAACGGCCACTGGCGAGAGTATCAACCAGACTGCCCCCATTGCCTTGGACAAGCTCAGAGACTCTGAAACCAGCTCCTACGCTGGGTGAGGTTGCTAGGAGTCAGAATTGAGTCCGTGACCTGTGTGTGTGTGTGTGTGTGTGTGTGTGTTTTAATCAAAATGAATGCATTTTTAAAGAATCTACAAAAAATCTCACTGCCATTGAGTCAATGTTGACTCACAGTGACCCTAGATGACAGGGTAGAACTGTCCCTGTGAGTTGTCTAGACTGTTACTCTTTATGGGAGTAGAAAGCCCTGTTTTTCTCCCACAGAGCGGCTGGTGGTTTTGAACCACTCACCTTGTAGTAGCAGGTGTGTCAGTCTGGGTACTTTACAGAAACAAATCCACAGAAACCCATGTATAAGAGACAATTTTACATAAAGGGTAAGTGCACATCAAGAAAACATCCCAACCCAGTGCTGCCCAAGTCCACAAGTCCAATATTAACCCATATGTCTGTCACCAATCCACAAAGTCCTCCTGCATCTCAAAAAACACAGACTATGATGCCGACTTCAGGAGGAAAGCCGAATCAGTGAGCATGTAAACATCTCAGCGCTGGCAGGGGTCTCCACGCGGCTGCTCCAGCACCCAGGGCTGTATCCGGATAGGTCCATGTTGCTTCTCCTCAGGGATGTCTTGTCTTGCAGGAAGTGAGCCTTGCCAGCTGAAGCAGGAAACTGCCTAAGGCAGCTACACGCTGGTCCTACCATCACAAAGCAAGAGACCTGAGAACTCGAAAGGCGAGTCCACCAAGCCATTTATCTCTCTGCCCTTCAATTAACCCCACATGTGTTTATCCGCCAGGTTTGCACAATAAACTAACTACCTCAGCAGGTCAACACATAACCACTGCACCACCAGGGCACCCTTTGTAAAGAATGTAGGAGAGTTATATTTAGATAAGTAGAGGAAAAACAAAAAAAAACCTTAAAAATAATTAAACTCTATTCTAACAGTGTGGTGTGGCACATAATTTTTTTCTTTTCTTTTCCTCCCCCCACACACTTCACACATAAATAATTTTAAGATCATTAAATCATTTGATGATATTAAATTGAGTTAAGAAATATTTGCTATAATTTGCAGCTCATGTGCTCTTTAAAAGAGAAATATCTATAATCCTCTTTGCTAAATAGTGTGATGATTTTTTTTCTTTATTTTAAAGGACTAGATTAAGAAATATGCAACAAGAACTATCTTTAAAGGGATAATTGATCATCAATTGATTTAGTATAGTCAAAACCTTACTCATCTGACTATCAGGGTGTTTCTATCTATCTATCTATCTATCTATCTATCTATCTATCTATCTATCTATTTATCTGTGTTGGACAGGGTTCTCTAGAGAGACAAACCAGATTGCTAGTAATTATAAATAAATATATTTATAAAGATAGATATATAATACAAGAAATGAACCATTAAATTATGTACAGATAGATAATATAAGAAATTAACAGTTAAATTATAAAGCAGTGAGACACTAGCAGTCCTTTAAGGCTTGAGAGCTGCCAGTTGCCAGTTCCCTTCTGTTGAGAGAGCTGGGCTATATATCTGCAGGCAGCAAACAGTAAGGCAGGTCCCCAACTGTCATCAACTGTCGGTCCCCAGCTCCAGAGATGAACATTCCAATTGCGTGGGCTTAAAGGGACCTCAACTTATAGCGACACAGTCCACAGGCTAGGTACCCCTTTAAACTGAGGCACAGAACAAGCAAGGCGAGGCTCACTGAGCCATTTATCCCTCTGTCCGTCAGTTAATCCTACTTGTGTTAATCGGCCAGGCTGGCACAATAAACTATCGCTCTATCTATCTATCTATCTATCTATCTATCTATCTATCTATCTATCTACCTATCTATCTATCTAGCGAGAGCAAATACAATCTCCAATTATCACAAATTTTACAGTCCAGTTACCCATGTTAGAAAAATCAGTCGAGTTTGATGAGGTGCCACATTCTGTTTTCAAAGTCTATTTTTGGTATTCCCCAGGAATTTCATCACTCTGCTCCCCCTGCTGCTCTGCTATGGCCCTTCGGTCCTCCATGTGTGGTTTGCTCTGAGCAGGAACATCATTCTCAGGGTTTGGTGGGCCAGGATGTCCTCTCCTCTCTCTCCATCCCTTTTTGTTTCTCCAGTATGCTCTAATCTGACTTGCCCCTCTACCCAAGCTATAGCCCGAGTGCTGTCCTCTGACACGATCACTGAAGACAAAAAGGGTGCATAAGCAAATGTGGTGAAGAAAGCTGATGGTGCATGGCTATCAAAAGATATAACATCTTGGTTCTTAAAGGCTTAAAGATAAACAAGCGGCCATCTAGCTGAGAAGCAACAAAACCCACATGGAAGAAGCACACCAGCCTGTGTGATCATGAAGTGTTGACGGGATCAGATATCAGGCATCTAAGACCCAGAACAAAATCATACCCAATGTGAAATGGTGGCAGGGGGACATGAAGTGGAAACCCAATGCCCATCTCTAGACAATTGGGCATCTCCTCACAGAGGGGTCACAGGGAAGAGATGCGCCAGTCAGGGTGCAGTATAACGCCAATGAAACACACAACTCTTCTCTAGTTCTTGGTGCTTCCTTCACCCCACTATCATGACCTCAGTTCTACCTTACAAATCAGATTAGACCTGAGTATGCACACTGCTACAGTTAAGAGCCCAAAACACAGGGAATCCAGGATAGATAAACCCCTCAGGGCCAACAATGAGAGTAGAGATTCCAGGAGGATTAGGGGAGGGTGGGGGAAAAAGGAGGAATGAATCACAAGGATCAACCTATAGCCCCCTCCCAGGGAGACGAATAATGGAAAAGTGGGTGAGGGTGCTGGAAGACAATGTAAGATATGAAATAATAATCTATAACTTATCAAGGGTTTGTGAGGGAGGGTGGATGGGGGATGGAAAGAGAAGAAATGGAGAGTTGATATCAGGGGCTCAAGTTGGAAGAGAATGTTTTGAAAATGATGATGACAGCATATGTGCAAAGGTGCTTGACACACTGGATCGATGTATGGATTGTGATAAGAGATGTAAGAGCCCCCAATGCAAGTATTTTTTTAAAAATTAAAAAGAAAAATCAAAAGAGCTCAACTCATCTAGACGCATGGTATCTGCCCTGTCAGATAAGTAAAGAGATCTCAAATTCCAATAAAATTGATTGAGACACATTTATTAAATCGTAAACAGGACAAAGAAAAGACAAAACCAAATCATCCAGATAAGGGAGCCCACCACTACAAGGCCATTACAGGGTACAAGGATTCTCAGCCCTTTGGCCACTTAAAGGGGACATGGAGCACAAAGGAAGTTGTCACAAAATCATGAACGAGAAAGGGAAGGTGGCTGAGAGACATCCACTCTTACAGACAGAAACGCTTCCAAGATTGCTTCAGGGCCCTCTGACCAAGGCAGTCAGATTAGGACTCATGAGGTACCCATGTACCTCAATTTCCTTCCACCCATGAGGTACCCATGTCCCTCAATTTCCTTCCACCCATGAGGTACCCATATATCTCAATTTCCTACCCTGAGGCTGAGGCTGGCCCACCTGGGCTGGCTAGGGGTGTAGTAGTGATCTGATCCATGTTCAAATATAATTCAAGGAGACCATTTATTCAGTCATAAAAGGGAGTGGACAAGACAAAGACAGGTCGTCCAGACAAGGGAGTCAAATAGCACAAAGTCATAATGGCACCCAAGGGTTCGAAAGTAAATGGGAGGACAAAGGAAACTGTCACAAGCATGATTGGTGGCAGCTCAGTATATCATAGTTGCAGATGAGACTACAGAAATGGTAATGGGACAATGATTGGAAAAAGTCCATTATGGTAGACAGAGAGCTTACATGATTGATGCAAGGCAGGGGTCCTCAAACTTTTCAAACAGGGGGCCAGTTCACTGTCCCTCAGACCCATTGGAGGGCCGGACTATAGTTAAAAAAAAACTATGAACAAATTCCTATGCACACTGCACATATCTTATTTTGAAGTAAAAAACAAACGGGACAAAAACACCCGGCGGGCCAGATAAATGTCCTTGGCGGGCCACATGTGGCCCGCAGGACGTAGTTTGAGATGCCTGCTCCAAGGCCTTTCAACCAGGGGAGGGGAGCATGCCTCATAACCATGTCACCCCAGTATTGTTAGGTTCCTTGGGTGGGAAATACCTCAATTCTTGTCTTCACATGAGAAGGAATTGACACCAAAGCCTGGTTGGTGATCCAAGTGGAGTTTTATAAAGGACAGGAGAAGTTTCAGGTTTTACAGTCACTGGACACTGGCAACCTCATAGGACCGCACTCTCTACAATTGGTGGCCTGAGGCCAGAGAGAAAGATATCACAGCACTGCCGAACTGAAGGACGAAAAAGGACAGTAGTCTACAGGTTCTGGCCTTTAGGGTCTTCAGCTGGGAGGTGTGGTTGACGGTAGTGGTTGACCCCATGGGATGAATTATGCCCACCTGGCCCAGTTTGGGCCAACCCAGGTGTACTGCCAACCTAGGTGTACCACCTACCTGGCTCAGGGGCCTGAATTTGGACCGTGCCCCTTTGACATCCCTGCTTCTCGCTACCTAAGAGTATGTCAGTCTGCAACAATGACAAAGCCCTAAGGGAGACTGCCTTTCCCTGGACTGGTTAGGGGAATAGGGGGTCCTCCACTTTCCAATGTACTCTCCCAAGAGTAAGACCATTCACATTCCTGGTTCATGTTCAGAGGAATTCACTGGAGACTTAATCCACATGGGGACCCTGCAAAGGGATTTTGGACTTATCTGTAGCCTCTTGCAAACCTAGAGTTCAGAATTTAAGCTCTACTATGGTCAGAAAAAGTAAAAAAATAAATAAAAAGAAAACCATAACTGAGCTTCACAGGAGCACATAGTCTCATTTCTCTCTTGTGAATCAACTAGTATGTTTGAATTGAACCACTAGTCTTTTTGTTTTAAATCATTTTATTGGAGGCCCATCCATCGTGTCAAGCACATTTGTACATATGTTGCCATCATCATTTCCCAAACATTTTCTTTCTACTTGAGCCCTTGGTATCAGCGTCTCATCTTTCCCCTCCTTCTCCCACCCTCCCCCATGAACTCTTTATAAGTTATAAATTATTGTTATTTTTTCATCTCTTACATCGACTGATATCTTCATTCACCCACTTTTCTGTTGCCCATGTTTCTGGGAGGGGGTTACATGCATATCATTGTGATTGACCCGCTAGTCTAGCACCTCATCCACAGCACTATTAGGGCTCTCTCTCTCTCTCTCTCTCTCTCTCTCTCTGACACACACACACACACACACACACACACACACACACACACACAGTCTCTCTTTATATAGATAGATGATGAGGTCGTTAGTTTATTGTGGCAACCTGGCGGATAAACACATGTGGGGTTAATTGAAAGGCAGAGGGATAAATGGATCGGTGGACTTGCCTTTCAAGCTCTTAGGTCTCTTGCTTTGTGATGGTCGGACCAGGGTGCAGCTGTCTTAGCCAGTTCCCTGCTTCAGCTGTCAAGGCTCACTTCCTGCATGACATCCCTGAGGAGAAGCCTCATGGACCTACCCCGTTGCAGCCCTGGGGGCTGGAGCAGCTGTGCGGAGACCCCTGCCAGCGCTGAGAAGCTGACACATTCATGGATTCGGCTTTCCTCCTGCAGCCGGCATCATAGTGTGTGTTTTGTGAGATGGAGGGGGACTTTGTGGACTGGTGTTGGACATATGGGTTGATGTTGGACTTGTGGGTTTGGGCAGCACTGAGTTGGGATGTTTTCTTGATGTGCACTTACCCTTTGTATAAAACTCTCTCTTATACATAAGTTTCTGTGGATTTGTTTCTCTAAAGTACACAGACTAGCACAGACAGTGTGCACAAACCAGAAACTTTTAATCCAGTTTGTTCCTTTTAACCGTAGATTTTATGAAATCTAAATGAAGATCAAAGATGTATGATGAAAATTTAGCATGTGAATTGAGATGACAGGAGAAAGATGAGGCTTTCTGCTCCTGTAAAGATTTATAGCTTCAGAAATTCAAAATTCAAAGAAATTCAAAGCCTCTGTCCTTTATGGTCATTATAAGTTGTACTTGACTAAATGGCAGTGAGTTGTGTGTGAGTTAAGTATAAGAGATAAACTGAATTTTAGTGACTTGGTATGAATATATATATATATATCACATTAGCAATATATCGTCTTTTAAACTATTTTTTAATCAACTCTTTGTAGTCCCTTCATATATTATATTAATTACATGTTAAAACTGTATTAGAACCTCTTGACTCAACCTGAATTTCTTCTACGCTTAAATATTTCTCACTTGTTCCATGACAGATATTTTTCTCTGGCTTTCTAATTATTGCTGGTGGTCTTTTCTTTCTTTCTTGTTATTTTTCAGTTTTAGCTTTATATTATTATTATTTCTTCTATTTAATTTTTTACATTGTTTCTGTTAGGTTTCCTGGTTTATGAAGTGTAGATACATAGAGACAATACCTGATGCGATGGTTTTATTTGGGGTGGGGGCAGGGTTTGGGGAGGGTGAGGGAGATTGGGGAGCAAATAATGACTGTGGGAGGGGTAAGGAAGCACTAGAACTGATTGTGATATTGTGTACACAATTCTTTTTTTTTTAATCATTTTATTGGGGGAATCGTACAATTCTTATCACAATCCATCCATCCATCCATCCATTGTGTCAAGAACAGATGTGCATTTGTTGCCATCATCATTCTCAACACATTTGCCTTCTACTTGAGCCCTTAATATCTTCTGCTCCACAATTCTTTTTAAAGGTCACTTAACCATAGAAGTGTATGATGTGTGAATTTTAAATCAAGAAAGCTACTAAAAATAAGATAAAGAAAGAAACCAAAGTTGACCGATGGCTATCGTGGGAGGGGGAGGAAGAGTTTGGGCTTAGGAGGCACTAAATAAATGGTGGCAAAATGATTTGGAAAAGGTTATCAATCATGGTTGCACCACACGAAGAGTATAATCAATGGCATGGAATTGTACATGTCGAAGTTGTTGAATTTGAAAGTTTTGTTGTGTAGATTTTTGCCATAATTTTAAAAAGTAATCACACTAATAACAATGAGTGCAAAGAAGAAAAGGTTCTAAAATTGATTGTGATCATGATTTTACCACTCTTCTTGATATGCTTGAACTACGGAATTATGTGATATGTGGATGAAGTGCCAATAAGATCGTTAAAAAACTATAGTAGATATATTGGGTTAAATATACAAGGGGTATATATTGGGCATTTTATTTTTATTTTTTTATATGGGGTATGTTAGATAGATTAAATAAAATATACAAGGGGGCTTCAAAAGTTCAAGGATAATTCCATTTTCTATTAACTCAATTTTTCATGAACTATTTGAAGCCCCCCTTGTATTATTTAAATCAATTTGACTTGTTTCTTTCTTTCTTTTTTTTTTTTTTCACAAGAGAAAAGCTTGTAGTTAGTTCAGGGATCCTTTGCTGGCCCTTAGGTGCGTTTTCCAGTTCAGTCTGTTGGGGCACCACGCCCTGGCCCCAAAGTCCACTTTCAGCATTCCCTAGGGACCTTGCCACTCCATTCCCTGGCTGTTCCGCTGCACTCCCCCAGTGATTTGCCTCGGTGTGGTGGGATCAGGTCAGGTGCAATTCCCACACTGTGTCTCCGGTGCAGTCCCCTGTATCGCCCTCAGTCACTGATTGGCATCATTTCTCATAGTGGGGCCAGCCATGTTGTTCTCTCTGTGGACTGGCTGCTCTACTCAGCAACATCATCCTCATGGCCTGGTGGGCCAGGCTGTGCTCCACTCTCTTCTCCTGCCCCTTCATCTGCTCCCGTGTGCTCTGATCAGATATGTTCATCTCCTGGAGCTGCAGAGTCAATGTCGTCCTTTGGAACAAATTCTTTTCTGGGGACTTGTTTCTTTTCACTGTTTAAATGCAAACACTGAATTTTTAAAATTACATAAGTTGTCCACATTATATTTCTCCTGGACAGGTCTGAAGCAAACTAAATAGAATTCTGCTCAGGACAATGAAACCATCGGTTCTCAGCCCTGTGGTCATGAACCCTTGGTGGCATAATGGTTACCTGCTGGGCTGTTCATCGCAAGCTAGGAACTACCAGCTGCTTCCTGGGAGAAAAATGGGGTTTTCTACTCCAGTCTCTGAAACTGACAGGGGAAGTTCTACCCTATCCTAAAGGGTCACTATGAATTGGAATGGACTTGAGGGCATTGGGTTTGTTTTTTTGGTTATTGTGAAGATTATATCAGTTAATATGTGGAGCACACATAGAAACACAGGAATCAGCAAGAGCTATGTAAGAATGACTTGTTGTGGCTTGAGACTGTGACTTTATTTGAAATTAGGGTCCCTGCAGACTTCACTATCTCTCAATGCCATTTTTCCACAAACTTTTTGAAGCTTTCTCACATAATAGTTGAGTTCATAAGGTATCAAAAATGCAAAACAAAACAAAACATCCAAATCCACAGCCATCAGGTATATTCCATTCACACCAGGATTATAGGAGAGAATAAAACTTGCTAATAGTTTCCCAAATATTTACAGGAACAGACTGCTTGTCAATTTGACAAAATAAATTATGTACCAGCCTGTGTGACCATGAGGTGTGGAAGGGATCAGGTATCAGGCATCATCGGAACCAAAAATCTTACCATAGTGAATTAGGGGGTAGTGCGGGGTGGAGACCCAAAGCCCATTTGTAGGCCACAGGATATCCCCTTACAGAAGGGTCTCAGGGAGAAGACGAGTCAATCAGGGTGCAAAGTAGCAAAGATGAAAAATACAACTTTCCTCTAGTTCCTAAATGCTTCCTCCTCCATTCCCCCTCCCCCCCACTATCATGATCCCAATTCTACCTTGCAAGTCTGGCTAGACCAGAGGATGTACACTAGTACAGACAGAAACTAGAAACACAGGGAATCCAGGGCGGATGATCCCTTCAGGACCAGTAGTGTGAGTGCGATACCGGAAGCATAGAGGGAGGGTGGGTTGGAAAGGGGGGACCGATTACAAGGATCTACATGTGACCTCCTCCCTGGGGGACGGACAACAGAAGAGGGGGTGAAGGGAGATGTCGGACAGGGCAAGATATGACAAAATAATAATTTATAAATTATCAAGGGCTCTTGAGGGAGTGGGGAACAGGGAGGGAAGGGGAAAATGAGGACCTGATGCCAGGGGCTAAGTGGAGAGCAAATGTTTGAGAATGATGAGTGCAATGAATGTACAAATGTGCTTTACACGATGGATGTATGGATTGTGATGAGTTGTATGAACCCCTAATAAAACGATTTTTAAAAAGAAAGAAAAGAAAGAACAGCACACACAGCAGGGAAGGGCTGTGTGAGAATGTAGGGAGGGGCTAGAGTTCTGCAGATGGCCATTCACATGGTTTAGAAAGACGTTCCTTTTGAGCTGTGTCAGTGACTACATGAGCCTGGCACTGCGTGCAGTTCTTACCGTGTCAGGTGCCACTGAGTTGGTTCCACACCACAGCAACCGTAGGCAAAACAGTGGGTTACACTGACCGATGCTGCCATCCTTGCCATTGTTCTTCTGTCTGAGCCCACTGTGGCAACCAGTGTGTCAATCCATCTCGCCGGGGCCTTATTCTCTGCTGCCCCTCTGCTTTAGCAAGCATGATGCCCTTCTTCAGGGACTGGTCTCCCCTGATCACAAGTCCTGATTTCGTAAGATGGAAGTCTCATAAATCCTTGCCTGTGAGGTGCACTCTGGCCGTATGTCTTCCAAGATTTTTCAGCCTTTTGGCAGTCCATGGTACTTTTCAGTATTTCTCTCCGGCACCACAATTCAAATACATGGGATTTTCTTCCATCTTCTTAATTCAACGTCCACCTTCCACATGCCGATGAGGCTGTTGAAAATACCAGGGCTTGGGTCAGGCGCCCTTTCCTCCGCAAAGTAACACGTTTTATTTTTCAACACTTGAAAGAGATCTAGATTACACGGTACATCATTAGATTACCGAATGCAATGTATCTGCTTCTTGGTTTAGGATAAAGGGATTGTAGTCAACAAAGGAAGAACATTATGTCTGGACGAGCGGACAAGACTTGATTTTACTTCATTGCTCAATCAGTGAATCACGAAGAAATGGCTGGTAACCAACAGCGGACAGATCCTGCCAGGAAAGCCCAGAAGGCACTGCGTCCCTACCCATAATTCTCCGTGGCGGCTGCGCAGTCCTCAGGTGCTCCCCCACTTCCGGCCTCGCACCAGCAAAGCGGAAGCCGTTCTCTCCCGCAGGGCCGCCATGCTGCTTGTACCTTCTGGGCGCGTTGCTTTGGACAGCCCCTGGCATGGCATCATCGGCAACTGGAGCTTGGAGGGATACCACCCAAAGGCCTTCGACCTCGTGCTCTTGATTTTCTACTTTCTGGGCGTCCTGGTCTTGGGGCTGTGGGTGAGTCCCAGCCCACAGGGGTGGGTGGGCCAGGTCACCCACCTGGACAACCAGCCCTTTTCTTCCCAACTTTCAGCACCTTGGATACCTTTCCACTGCCTAGACCCAGCTGCGTTTTACGTCCTCCTTCTATACAAGGGCATATACAGTGGGGACATGAGGACTGGTGTCACCTTGTCCCCCAACGAACCCCCCCCAGCCCACTTGGTTCCTATTCATAGCAAAATATGGTGCCGTTTGAGCCCATTGTTATGACCACTGCATCATTCCATCTTCTCTTGTTCCTTGACCTCCCACTTCTCCCAGCATGATGCCTTTCTCCAGGGACTGGTCTCACATGGCAACATGCCTAAAGTGGGTGAGAAGAAGCCTCACGCTCCTCCTTTATAAAGAGCATTCTGGCACGCATCCAAGACATTTGTTCTTCTGGTAGTCCACAGTACTTTCAATATTTGCCAACACTGTAATTCAAATGCATCAGGTCTTCTCCAGTCTTCCGTGTTCCTTGTGCCATTGTCACCTGCATAGGAGGTGATTGAAAATACCATGGCTTAGTCACTCGGGCACGCCTTAGTTCTCAAAGTGCTCTTGCTCTTCAACACTTTGATGAGGAGTTGTGTGACAAGTTTGTCCACTGCGATATGTCTTTGGTTTCTTGACTACTGGTTTTGTATATATGCTTTTAATTGTGTGGAGGAATGTCCTTCCTATTTCCATGTTGTTGAGTGTTTTTATGTTTTCACAGTCACCTTTTCTGCATCAGTCGTTATGGTCGTTTGATTCTTTTCCTTTGTTTTATTTATGTGGTGGATTATCTAGATTGTTTTCCTACGTTGAACTTTCCTGTATGAATCCCAGCTCGTCATGATGTACTATTTTATTTACTTATTTTTGATAGTTTGTTGTATTCTGTTGGCTAGCATTTTGTTGGGAATTTTTGTGTCTATGTTCATGAAGGATATTGGCCTATTTTCTTTTTTAGTAGTATCTCTACCTGGTGTTGGTATCAGGGCCGGGTTTGTTCCTTAGGGTGAATTTGAAAGTAATCATTTTCGATGTTCTTGAATAGTTTGAGTAGAACGGATGTCAGCTTTTCTCTGAATGTTTGGTAGAAATCACTGGTGATGTCATTTGGGCCAGAACTTTTTCTTCTTGTTGGGAATTTTTCAATGACTTGTTCAATTTCTTCTTTGATGCTCAAAACCGAAAGCAAACTCACTTCCACTGAGTTGATTCCAACTCATATCGACCCTACAGGACTGAGTAGAATGCCCCCCCCCTTGGATTTCAAGGTTTAAAATCTTTACAAGAGTAGACAACCTCATCTTTCTCCCATAGAGCAGCTAGTGGCTTTGAATCACTTGCCTGGTCGCTAGCAGCTCACTTTCTTTTTGTGATGGGGCTGTTCAAAATCTCAACTCCAGTCTGTATTAGTATAGGTACGTAGTGTGTTTACAGACATTTGCCCATTTCATCCAGGTTCTCAAATTAGTTGGAGTATAGTTCTTCATGCTATTGTTATTATCCTTATTTCCTT
The DNA here is from genome assembly GCF_050624435.1 of Tenrec ecaudatus. Lineage (NCBI taxonomy): Eukaryota > Metazoa > Chordata > Mammalia > Afrosoricida > Tenrecidae > Tenrec > Tenrec ecaudatus. The sequence continues at coordinate 20,433,020 of NC_134545.1, forward strand.
GGTTTTCTGCTGTTATGTCATTCATTTCATTTCTTATTTTTTCTGTTTGCATCATCATCTTTATTTGATTTCCCAGCGGCCTGTTGATTTTATTAATCTTTTAAAAGAACCAATTACTAGTCTTGTGGCTTCTTTCTATTAGTTTTCTCTCCCCCTTCCTGTTTCATTTATTTCCACTGGTTCTGGAAGAAGCCCTTGCCTTTCTAGGTGTGGCTGGGGAAGGCACCCATCTGTTCTGGTTTTGAGACAGTGAAAAGCATGTGCCTGCAGACTCGGGGGTGGTGTGCACCAATCCAGAAAGACCTACTCTGGCTCTAGGTGAAGTGGGGACTGTGAAATGGAGGTGTCAAAAATGACTGAGTGGGTGAGGGTGAGAGCTGCTTATGCCTCTGTTCACTCAGAGGTTGTAGTGACCAAGGAGAGGCTCAAAGAGGATTGTATCATTCTGGTCGCCTGCCACTGGTCTTTACACTTGTGCTGGTTCTCCTGGGTGAGCGGAGCTGACCGTCAGTCCATGAACCCACCAGGATACTGCCTGCCAAAGTTCAGAATAGCTGGGCTGTGTCGGGGACAGCTAACAATTCACCCATCTGCCTCCCCTGTTCTGTCTTCTCTCCCGTCACTTTTGCCCAGCTTATGCTCCTAGTCAGTATTCAATCTAGTTCTTGATCCTTACCTCTGATGCTCAGGGTTCCAGGATTTCTATCCATATTTGTTTTATTTGGTTTCTTGTGTCATTGCAGTGGAGGAGGGTCTGGGTAGCACGTGTGCCTAATTTGTCCTGTTGCTGGTTCTTTCTTAAGAGAAAGTGGGTTACTCTGAGTGAATTGTTCTTAGACTGTTTTGTAAATTTTTTTAAATGTTTGTCTTCAGAGCAATGAAACTATTCTGTATGATACTAGAATGATGGGCACATGACATGAAGCATGTGTCGAAATCCACAGGATTGCCCAACCCAAAGAGTGACCCCAATGTAAACAATGGACTTAAGTTAGTAATAGCCTGTTGGTACTACAGGCTCATCAGCTATAACCAACATACTCCAGGGAGGCAAGGAATTAATCATTGGAAACACAATATGCAGGGCAGATGGGATGCGTGGGAAGTCTCTGTATTTTGTGCACATTTCCCCCCCATAAACCTAAAAATTCTTTTTTTTTAATTAAGTCTACTGAAAAACTCATTCCCACACTCACCCTCCAATATTGTTGATGTCTTCCATAGGAAAGGTCGGCTGTGCACATAGTATGCCCTCAAGATATATTTCCTCAACTGGATTTGGAAAGTTACTTCTTTGGTTTAAGACTTTATGATGTAAACAGCCCCACCGTAAAAATGCTGATAGCCGAGGCAGTGGTAGTAAGTTAGCTCTTATCTGGGAAATCATTTCTGTCAAGCTGTGCTCATCCTGGGGTCCTGTCGCAGGTGGTGGTGTTGGTTGGCTCTGACTCATGGCCACTTGACACATAGCAGAGGGACACTGCCTGCTCAGCACCATCTTCTAGCACTGAAGTGGTCCATGCTCTGTTGTGACCCATGGGTTTCCACTGGCTGGTTCTCAGGAATCGATTTTCCAGGCTTTCTATCCTAATCTGGAAGTTTCATTGGAAGTGGCCCTGCTGCTATATGAAACACCATTAGCATAGCTTCTAGCATTGAAGTACCTCACACACAAGTCCCTGCAGTATGACCAACTAATCCATGGGTGGCGGCAGTGGGTGGGTGTGTTGTCAGGTGCCGTTGAGCCCGCTTCAACTCACGATGACTTTACTTAAAACAGAACAAAACAACACCCAGCCCTGCTCCATCCTCACAATTGTTGCTGTGTTTGAGCCCACTACTGCAGCCATGGTGTCAATGCATCTCAGTAAGAGTCTTCCTCTTCTTCGCTGACCCTCTACTTTGCCAAGCTTGATGTCCTTCTACATGGATGAGGTCATGCTAATCTGACACAATCCAGAAAAATCCCCAAGGTCTTGACTTTGGCCACTGGAGGGTCTGGGAATCAGAGTTAGGAACTTGGAGTCAAGGGGACATGAATGCATTGGCGGGCGCCATCATAATGGACTGTGACTGCTTTCCTGGAAGAAGAGATTGAGCCATCCCTGACTGATCCGTCCCTGACCCACTTCTCCCCCAGACTTTCCCAGAGAGCAGGTCACTGGTTAACTCTCTGGGAAAATAAAATAACATTATTTAACAAGAATACATTGACCTCATGAGTTCTTCTAACTGGAAGAGGTACCGTCTCGAGCCATGCAGGCTTGGAGCTTGTAACTCAGGATGTACGGACTTTTCTTACTACAAAGAAGGGAGGAGCGTTGGCTTGGGGTATCTGATAAGGAGTCCTCGTGGTGTTCAGCATTGAACAGCTAATGAGAAGATTGGCGACTTGAATCCACCAGCCTCCACCGGACCAAGATGAAGGGGTCTGCTTCTGTAAAGATTTACAGCATGGAAACCCTCTTGAGACAGTTGTGTTCTGTGCTAGAGTGTCACTAGGCGTCAGAATCACCCCCACGGTGGAGGATTTGTGTGGCTTATGATGACGTCCCCACAAATGACAGCCTGGTGTCTCTGGAGCACTTGGTGGTATCTTCTCTTCTCTTTCAGATACTGCTGAAAAGCAATCGTTCGACAGTCCAAGACTTCTTCCTGGCCGGCCGGAAGCTCTCATGGTGGTCGGTGAGTGTTATGCTCTGCATGTTCATGAACTTAGCTGTCTGAGATGCAAAAGGACCCAGAGTTACGAAGTTGGCAATGTTGCATCATGAGAGTTCTCTCTTAACTCTTAAGTCGTGTCTTATCATAGAAAGTCTCTATTGAACACATTTTAATTTACTACTTGCCAGGTACCCAGTGTGTACAAGCCACTGCTCTAGGGTCCAGGGTGAGAGGTGAAATTGGTCGCCCTGCCCTCCGGAAGTGCACGTTTAGCATGGTAGTCAGACATAAGTTGTGTTAAATAGTGCCCTGGCCGGTCAGCAGGGAACACAGGGTTGCTTCAAGGTGGGCGTAGTGCAAGGCCGGGAAGAGCTTACAGAGGTGGACTGCTTGAGCAGGGGTCGAGAGACTGAGGGTTTGACAGGTAGGTGAGGTGAGAGAGTCTTTCAACATGGATATTCGGCCCAGCATCGTGGAGGATTGTGGGCAGCAAGGGCATTTGAATACCGATTTGGCCTCTTCACTTGTTATGTCTGTTAAGACTATCTTGGGCCAGTTTCGGTACATTTGTGTCCATTTAAGAAACTGTCCAGTTCATCTAGTTATCCCGTTTGTTGCCTTAAGAGTTGTTTATAATAGTCTGTCATCATTATGTTTATTTCTACTCGGCCAACTATAATTTCCTCTTGTTTTGTAATTTGTAGTTATTTGCATAGCTTCTCTCTTTTTGGTCAGTCTCACTAAAGCTTTGTCTATTTTCTAAGTGATCTTTTCAAAGAACTACCTTCTGGTTTGTTTTTTTTTTCTCTCTATTTTTCTGTTTCTGGTTTGGATCTATTTCGGCTCTTCCCTTTCTGCTGGTACGTGTAGGCTGACGTAACACTTCTAGTATTACCAAGTTAGCTTGTGGATCTGAGAACTACCTTCTTTTTTCACTGAGGCATTGGTGGCTGTAAGCTTCCCTCTGGCTACCACCTCGGCTGTTTTCCAGAAGTTTTGATGTGGCCTGCTTTTGTTTCCATTTGACTCTAGGAATTTTGTGAATCTCTTCATTTTTTTCCGGACCCATTCTTCGTTTTCAATAGCATTGTTTAATTTCCACAGGTTGATGTGTCTTACGGTTATTTTTGTTGTTCTTGTTTCTAGTTTCGCTCTATTGTGGTCAATTCTATCTTTTGTGATTTCAAGTTTTTAGAACCTAAAGAGGCCTGTTTTGTAACAGTAACCTATCCTGGAGAATGACCCACAGGCACTAGGTTGGAATGTATTTTGTGCTGTGTTGGTCTGTTTTTGTCTGGTGGGTCTATAGGTCTGGTTTTCAGTGTCATTTAGTTTCTTTGTCTTCTTGTTTATCTTCTAGCTGTTTTGTCTAATGAATGTGGCATCTCAACGGGACAGATGAGAAACACACACAAACATGGATGGGTAGGAACACATGAGACAAATACATTAAAAACCCCAAGAATGCCAAGGATTTCCAGCAGCTTCTAGAAAACTAAAAAGGATGAAGGAGGACTCCACCCGAAATTAACTGTGAGAAAATAAATTTCTGTTCCTCACAGTCACCCCCATGTTGGTATCTTCTTATACCAGCACTAGCAAACTAAGACACTTAGTATGAATGTGCATTAAAAAGAAAAAAAACAGATAAGAACTCAGATATGTATTCTTTGATTTTTCAGATGGGTGCTTCTCTTTATGCTTCAAATGTTAGCAGCAACTACATTTTGGGCCTGGCTGGGGTGGGAGCATCGTCAGGGATTGCTGTTGTGTCCTTTGAGTGGAATGTAAGTAATATCTTTTCGCAGAAACTAACCTCAAGTTTAGGAGCCCTGGTGGGGTAGTGGGCTGCTAACCATAAGATCAGTAGTTCGAAACTACCAACTCTCCAATAAAGAAAGATGGGGATTTTTATTCCCATAAAGAGTGACCGGCTCTGAAACACACAGGGGCAGTTCTCCCTGTCCTATGGGTCGCTCCGAGTCAGTGTTGACTTAAAGGCAGTGAGTTTGGATTTTGCTTTTAACCTCCAGCTTTAATATGGTCTAAATAAAACTCACAAGCATAAAACTTTGTTTTGGCTTTGGGTAAATAGTAAAGATTTCTTGAGAAATGATTGGAGAAAGGGGAAAATCGTTGATTTCTCAGCATTGTGCTGGTCTTATCTCCTTAGTAAATTGATGAGGAGACGAGGCCATTTTCATTCCAAGGGTCAAGGGAAGAGAGTGTACAAAGAACTTGTCAGCAAGGGAAGAGATGGTGTTGACCTTAAATTACATGTATGTGCATATACAGTTGGCCTCTTGCAATAGATGAGGGGGCACGCAAATAGGGCATTTGGAGTTCGTTCCACCAGGTCAAGTTTTCTATTTAGAGCAGTGGTTCTCAACCTTCCTCAAGCCGCGGCCCTTTAATACAGTTCCTCATGTGGTGGTGACCCCCCCAACCATAAAATTATTTTTGTTGCTACTTCAACACTGTCCTTTTCCTACTGCTATGAATCGGACGACCCTGTGAAAGGGTCACTCAGCCCCAAAGGGGTTGTGACCCACAGGTTGAGAACCACTGATTTAGAGGTTCTGAAAAAATTGCCTAACAAAAAAAGCCCTGCCCTGATTTGTGGCTGACAGGGGACTGGTTTTGCCACCACGACAATACACCTGCTCACGCAGCCATCTCAGTGCGCTATTTTGGGGTAAAAAACAGCGTGCCTCCCACACACCTTACTCACCTGACCTTGCTCTGTGCAACTTCTTTTTGCTTCTGTGAATGAAAAAGAATGAGAAAGGACAGCGATTTGATGTGTAGAAAAGGTAAAGAAAAAATTAGGGAGGTGATTTCAGTCATCCAAACATGAGTTTGAAAAATATTTCCAAGAATGGAATAGCAGGTTTGACCAATGTATTAAGTATCATGGAACATACTTTGAAGGTGATAAGGTTGTCTTATTTAAGAAAGAGCAAGAGAAAAAAATTAAAATTAAATACATAGCTTTGAAAACAAAAACAACCTTTTTGGGGGTACTCCCTCTTATACACCTGACACATCTTAAGAATGTTTATAAAAAATGGAGTTAGAAGATAATGGAATTCTTCCACAGTTTTTGAAATTCCTTCATCTGTGTGGTCTTGTATGAGAAGACTCCATGCTTATTGAGTTTCATCTTTCTTCTTGCCTTCACAAAGTGAAGAATACTTAGAACAGAGACAATTCCAGACTTCCTACACTGCCCGCCCCAATATTTCATTCCCTTGCATCTTTTCTTCTTCACGTATACAACCCCCACCCCATTTCTTTGTAAGCAAGACCCGCACTATCTTTAGTTATTTATTGAATACGGTAAAGTTATTGAATTTTAGTTACGGTGAAATTTTGATATTATTTATTCTCCCTTTTCCCTGAAAGACTTTTGATCCCTCCTCCCCTTTTTTAAGTGTTTGATCTGTCTTTTAAGTTTTATTATAAATCACCTTCATTTATATCTAAAAACAAGCAAACAATAGATACAAAAATGAATGGTGTCATGAGATGCCATTGAGTTGATGTCAACCTTGGTGTAACAGGTGAAACCTTGCCTGGTCCTATGTCACTGGCAGAGTTGTTGCTGTATTTGAGTTCATTGTTGAAGCCATGGTGCTAATCCATTGTGTTCAATATCTTGGTTTTAAAAAATGACTCAAGTAACCCCCTCAAATGAAGAATGCCTCCTCTTTTAGATAAGGTTCGTGTGCCCATTATGGCTAAGTTTGTTAAAATGCTTGGGACTTTTATTTGTAGTGATGTTTATTGAGCTCAAAACGGAAGGTACCTTAGTTTATATCTCATGTAATGTATTGACCTAGACGAGACACTGATTTCATTGTTGTTGTTCTTGGTTTCAGGCTGTACTTCTGCTCTTTGTTGTCGGTTGGGTATTTGTTCCCATTTACGTTAAGGCTGGGGTGAGTATTCTCTAGTCTCTGCACTATATTGTCTTACAGACCCAACACGTGTCCTAAAAACCAGCCTGCATGACAAGTTAAACTTCTCAGACTTTGGGCCCTTTAGACCCTTTCTGAATCCTGAGAAATTCCTGAAGTACATTTGCTTGCCTTGACTAAGCACATGTAGTAATTATGTATTTGGTTTTTTTCTGTCCCTTCCTCAACATTCTACCTCTTAAGCCTGTTAGGGAAAAGAGTTAAAATTTGTATTGAAAAATAAGTTGCAATTGACTCCATGGTAGTAAATTTGGTTTGGAAATAAATGTTAACGATGAGAAAATTCAATATCCTGACGATGTTAATTCTTCAACAATTGGTGCGTACGTGGGACTCAATGCCAAACAAAATCCAAGCAGGGCCTTTGAGAAACATGCCAAGCCATTTCTAAGATGTGCATAGGGGAGCAAAAAGCTGACTTTTTTGAGAGAGTCCGGAATGTCTTTGTGTTCTTGAGGTAGGGAGGATTTTAAAACAAGATATGTAAAATCCAAATATGTGCATGATCCCTCATGTACACATATGTGCATGAGACTTCAGGGAGTCTGGGCGAAAGCGAGCCCAAACCAGAGGTTTCTGCACTGGAAAGAAAGAACTGCCCCTGGTGAGATTTGTGAAGTTACCATACCCTTCACTGAGTGCATTGACAGCCCATGCTAAGTGGTGGAAACCAGAAGCCTTGCCTTTGTGAGGTTCCTGTGTTCAAAACTGAGGTTTGGGAGAACTACTGGCAATTTAGTTGGGGAATCCTAGACACAAGAGAGCCAACAGAGAGCTATTCACCAACTCTGCGCTCAAAGTGTGGGCATGTCTTTGGTTGATTGCCAAACTACACAGGTGCAGAGAAACCACCAGAGGGCCATGTTAAACAGCAGCACCTGGAAGCTGAAACTACAAACAGAAACACTAGCTGATGTACATATGCCTTTGGGTAGGAGAGGGACAGAAGGAGAAAAAAATGTGTGTTTATATATGTATATACACACACACACATATTTTAATACAATATTTTCCCTTGCTGACAAGTTCTTTGTACGCACTCTTCCCATGGCCCTTGGAATGAAAGGGTTCATTTTCATTCTGTTGTACATAGGCTCACTGTGAGTTGGAACTTAGTCAATGGCATCTAATGCCAACAACAGATAGACAGACCATGCTTAAGTAGAAGTCACATCAAGGAAGCTGGTGGGAGATAGGGAGCTAACCCCAAATACAAGGAAAAAGAAATGTCTTGGAACTGATTGTGGGGATGGTCCCACAACTCTTATGAGTGTTGTTGGACTATTGAAACATATGACACGTGGATTGTAGGTCAGTGAGATTGTTAAAAATAACCAGGCTAATTAAAAAAAACAACAACTATCAGATGAATGCAACAAATTTGCCAAATACAAGATGGCACAAGGATTGTGAATAACAAAATCCAAATCCAGAGGCGGGAACGGTATTAAAGCTTAAATTCTGAATAGCCCAGTTTATAGACTGCTCTGGATGACGGTGAAAGCCCACAACCCATTTGCAGGGTCTTCGATGTGGAGTAAGCCTCCAGGGAATCCTCTCTGAATATGGACCAGGCTTTGGAGTGACCTTGTTACCAGACAGAGTGCACTGTGGGGTGGGTTACTGCAGTTGTGATTAGGCTAAAATGTGACACCTTATCATTTGAGCTCGCTTTTGATACCATGTATATTTGTTCCAGTTTTTAATATTCTCTGCTTTACTTTCAGTTGAGGTTTTTTCCCCTTTGTTTTATGCTGTCGTTGTTAGGGTGTTTATTAATTTATTTATTTTGGCTATAATTTTGTATATTTTCCTGTATATGAATTCCAGGATTGGTAAATCAAATAGAGACAGCAACTGGATCGATAGTTTCCCAGGGGCATGGTGAGGGAGATTGGTGGGATATCGGGAGCTAACTAACAGCAACAAGTACAAGGAAAATGAAACATCCTAAAGTTGACGGTAGTGACTCTTTCCAATAGGTTGGAATTATGTGTCAATAAAACTGTTTTTGCAAAATCAGTGGTATCTCAGGATACTAGCTGTGAACCATGAAAGCAAATTAAGAAATCGTTTGATCTACAATGGCATCAGAAATTGTAAAATAAGTTTAGCCAAGTGGGTTTGAGACTTGTACATGGAAAATTACAAAACAGTGCTGAAAGAAATTTTAAATGGTTCAGATAAATGGAAAAACATCCGACACTCTTGGGCTTAAAGCTTTAATATTAAGATGACAGTACTCACCATGAAAATGATCTGCAGATGCAATGAAATCCCTGTTGAAATCCCAACTGCCTTTTTAGCAGTGGTGGGAAAACTGAGCCTAGTATGGAATTTCAAGAGAACTCCCCCACCAAATAGCTAAAACAATCTTGAAAATGAAGATATACCAACAACCACCTGAAAAGATGTTCAGTTATTCACTAGATATGTTAGGCAGGGTTGACTAGAGAAACAAATTTAGTGACACTCATATGTGTGGAAGAGAGAACTGTATATCAAGAAGTAATTCTATATCAAGCAAATCTCCCAGCCTAGTCCGGATCAAGTCTATAAGTCTGATACTACTCCATAAATCCCTCTTCAGACTCACAGAGACGCATGCAAGGATGCATTCAGGATGTAGGAAGATCACAGGTTGGTGGGTTCAAAGTCCTGTGAATCCAGTGGCAGTGGAAACATCACAGGGCTCTGGCAGGTCTCTCAGCATGGCTCATCAGCAGGAAGGTGAAGTCGGGGAGTGGGTGTGTGTGGTTTCCCAGGACTCTTGTTACAAGAAAGCCATGCCCACAAGGAGGCACCCTCAGGTTGTGACATGATTGACAGATTGAACACCACCCCTACACTATTATATATCTTCAAGTTGACATGAAATTATGTAACTACCACATGAGGTAATTGAAAGTCAGAAGCACTGGAGGAAAGTTGTCTTTTCATCAGTGCTACGTCGCTTTCTTCCAGTTCCTAAATGCTTCCTTCCCCCCCCCACCCACTACCATGATCCGAATTCTACCTTGCAAGTCTGGATAGAGCAGAGGATGTACACTGGTGCAGATAGGAGCTGGAGGCACAGGGAATCCAGGGTGGATGATACCTTCAGGACCAGGGTTGTGAGGGGCAATACTGGGAGGGTAGAGGGTGAGTGGGTTGGAAAGAGGGAACAGATTACAAGGATCTACATGTGACCTCCTCCCTGGGGGGTGGACAACAGAAAAGGGGGTGAAGGGAGGTGCTGGATAGGACAAGATATAACAAAATAATAATTTATAAATTATCAAGGGCTCATGAGGGAGGGGGAGGAGGGGGGAAGGGAAAAAGTAGGACTTGATACAAAGGGCTTAAGTGGAGAGCAAATGCTTTGAAAATGATGAGGGCAAAGAATGTACAGATGTGCTTTATACAATTGATATATGTATATGTATGGATTGTGATAAGAGTTGTATGAGTCCCTAATAAAATGCTAAAAAAATGAAAGAAGCACAATGAGAAACCACCTCATACCCATTAGGATGGGGAGAAAGCAATCTGAGAATGTGGGGTTGGCAAGAATATGCAGAAGTTGGAACCTTCATGCATTGCTGGTGGCAATGTAAAGTGGAGCCACTTTAGTGGACAGTTAGCAACTCCTCAGCAATTGCAACATGACCTAGCAGTTCCATTCCTAGGTATATATATATATACCTGAAAGTAAATGTTGATGTAAAATGTGTATACAGGGGTTCACAGCAGCACTACTCCCAATGGCTAAGATGGAAACAAATCCAAATATCCATCAGCCAATGAATGGATCAAAGTAAGTGGTGTCCAACCAACCCACTACCTGGGAATCTGTTCTGACTCATATTGACCCTGTGGGGACAGAGTAGCACCTGTCCTTGGAATTTCTGGCACTACAAATTTCTATGAAAGGAGAGAGCCCCTTCTATCTCCTGTGGAGCTGCAGATGGGTTGGAACCACCAACCTTGTGTTAGCAGCTCTGTGCTTAATTCACTATACCATCAGGGCCATAAAAAAGGACCATGGTACTGAGATATACTGCAACATAGATAAATCTTGGAAACCTAGCCCAAAACAAAGGGCTACACAATGTAGGATTCTGATGAAATGAATTCGCCAGAATAGTTGAACCTAGATTATTGAGTTCAATGGCCTCTACAGGAAAGAAGCCCAAACCATAAAGGAAGCAATTGGATTTCATCAACTGGTGTGTGTGTGTGTGTGTGTGTGTGTGTGTGTGTGTGTCCCTGCTCAGTCTCAGGATACCTTGGAGAAATGCATTGCCCGGTGTTTGAGCACTCATGTCTCCTTAGCACCTGCTCGGACACTGGTCTGGCAGGGTTGGTTGTGCAGGAGGGGGTGACCGCATGTGCCTACCTTGCTCTCACTACTTTCCAGGTCCTCGCCAGGGCACATTTTACTCATTATTTAAATTAATTAGTAAGTGTAAGGCAGCCTGTGAAGCTGAGAACCTAACTGAGAAAGTGAACCCTACACGGTCTTCTGGAATTAAGAACGACACTAAAAGATATGTGGGGGGGAGGAGGGTTAGAAGACAGAAGAGGGCTTCTAGGCAGCCCCCCACGCCAGGTGAGTCTTCATGGAGCAGATAGAGTTTGAGTTAGAAGTGAAAATTGGGCAAGTGAGCAAGAGCAAACGAGCATATTCAGGTCAGAAGGCCACACACTATCCATTCAACCACTAAGCATTCACCAGCTGTGGGCCACTGTACTGTACTGGGGCCAGGACTGTAGTGACCCAAGAGGGCTTGTTCCCTGTGCAGCCTGACATGACAGTAACAGAAATGAACAGCAGTGGGGTACTAGGACCCCCTGGGGGGACTGTGAAGTCAAGTCTTATCTATCTTGAGCATTTCCTGTGTTTGTAGAAAGTGATTTTGCCCTGTTTCACGAAAGTGATTTGTCATCATTAAGCTTGATTTTCGAAGAGCTTGGGGGGGGGGGGGTTGTCCCAAAGATTGCACAAGAAGCTAGACTCCATACTTCCTGGAGCCAGTGGTATTCTTTCTGCTTTTTGATATCTCCCACCTTAGCACATGCCATGCAGTTAGGATCGGTGGCCCTGTCCCTGGTATTCCTGGGCCTTGCCTGCTCACCTTCAAGGGACTGTTGACCCCAACAACTGAGTCTGTGACAATCAGCACTTTGTCAGCCTGGCTTATCCCTGTGGGCCTGCCCCTCCTGGTGGTCATTGAGTGACAGTTACTTCTCTCGTTGCTTCTACAGGTAGTGACGGTGTCAGAATATTTGAAGAAGAGGTTTGGTAGCTGCAGGATCCAGATTTTCTTCTCGATTCTAACTCTATGCCTCTATGCTTTCAATAGGATCTCAGTGAGTTATGTCAAACCCAGCCCAAGTAGGGGGTGGGGGTTGGGGGGAAAGAGAAAGAAAGAAAACACTCAGTAGATAGAACTAGGCTAAATTTACACCAGCCGTTCAACCCTGGGACCCAGGAGTGACTAGTTGGCCTCTGCTATCTATGCAGAAGAGAAAACAATTAGCTGAAGCATCCTTTTCAAAGAATGAAAGACAGTTTCTTCTCTCCTTCTTGAGGCTAGATGGCAGGTACCTTCCTTGACCCCTGAGGTCATCCACATCGTATCACCCTCACTTCCAGGCTTAAAACAAGCCAAGAGTTCCCACCACCTTTACATGAAAACCCAAACTTCCTCTCTATGACTTTAAAGGTTAGCCTGCTCTAATTGGCCACCTCTCTGGCTTTATCACTTCATTCCCTGCCCATCAATCCCTAGCACCTAGCTGCACTGCCTTTCCTACTGCCTCTCAAACACAGCATACTCAGCCCTGTACATTAGCTTTGTCCTCTCCGTCCATTATTCTCTCACGTGGGCCTGCCTGACTCAAATACCACCTCTCAGGGAAGCCATTGCCAACTGGTCCTATCAGTCTCTATACCATTAATCCATTCTGTTGTCTTTGTAGTTTATCCGTTATGTGCTTACTGCCTGAGAATTTGCTATCTCCATTTCACTGTGAACTTGACATGTAGAGCCTATCCTGGCCTATTCACTGCAGTACCCTGTGCAAAAATCACACTTGTCAGTAGGTGTCAGCTTAGATGCTTAGTCGTCCATGTCCTTTGATGGCTGATTCAGTGTCACCTATCACACTGCGTGGAAATTGCCTGTGTAGTGGTCTCTTTCTTTAAATGGAAGAGTCTGGAGGACAGCGACTGGGGTTTGGTAGCTATCTTCTGGCCCTGTCCAGTTTCGACTAAATGGTTGGTCCTCCATATAGAGCCAAAAGGTGGATGGATGATGTTGAGACAACTTTTCGTCAGCTTTGGAGGCCAGAAAAGCAATTACTAGACGAGTCAATTAGCTGCTGCAAAACCTGTGTCTGCTAAGTCTGGAGGTCATGCAAGCTTCGTGTGGCCAATGGCCTGCTTGGTACACAGCCTCTGAGCTCAAAGTGGGCTGTAGAGTTTTGCTAGCAACTGCAACAGCCAGAAAAGAGAGAAAAATCTGCAACAGAAATGATATGTAATCCACAAACCCCTCTACTGTGAATTTGATTCCCGTGTACAGTAACCCTGTAGTAGAGAGTAGAAATGTCCCACAGGGCTTCTGAGGCTGTGGATTTTTAGGGAAGCAGATAGACTCCTCTTTCCCAAGGAGCAGCCGGCCAACCTTTTGTTGGGCAGCCCAAAGCCTAACCCTCTGTGCCACTAGAGTGCTCGTAACCCACAAAGCGTACCCTAACTCCCTTGAGTCTTCTTCAGTAAAAGCTTGCTGATCTCTGATTCATAAGCCTCTGCCTCTTACCACTGGCAAGAACGCAGGGGGGCAGTTCCTTGAGCATGCTCCCCACTTGAGCTCCCTGCCTCTCCCGCCCCTAGGGGAGGAAGAGGCTGAAGTGAGTTAACAAGGTTCATTGCATCAACTCACATCCTACTGGTTTCGACCTTGACTGAACTCTGGCCGTGGGTTACAAGCCTCATTGCCCAACACAAAATAGACCTAACCTTGGGTCCTCTAGTGCTGGGATTGTCTTGCTGACCCCAGAGTGCCTCTTGCAGATGGCTTCTGGGGTCAGTTTCTTCATGGGGTTGTTGCTGATGCTGTTGGAAATTGACAGGCAGCATGGTGACTTGATATCATCATTGTAGGTGAATATCGTTTCTTGTGCTTTGTTCATGAGACTGATTATGGGGTTGGATGTCTACTTCGCTACTCTCATCTTGCTGACAGTCTCTGGCATTTATACCATCACAGGTGAGGTGCCTCTGACCACACAGGTATGTCTGTTGACACCAAAGCCTTGCCACTAGCTATTGCAGGATCTACAGTATTGACATTTCTGGTTGCCAAGGCCTGAGGGGGCTGAACCAACAGTGAGAGTAAAGGAGGCAAGGGGGGGGGGGCTGCTAAGTGGTATCTCACCAGTGTGTACATGGAGCAGGGCCTGTAGTTGTGAGCTGACATAGTGTGTTAGTCCAGGTTGACTAGAGAAACAAATCCAGAGACACACATGTGTGTAAGAGAGAACTTTAAATCAAAGAGCAACTGTATATTAAGAAGACATCCCAGCGCAGTTCAGATCAAGTCCATAAATTCAGCCCATATGTCCAATAAATTCCTCTTCAGACTAAGGCAGCATATGCCATGACGCTGAGTGCAGGAAGGTCACAGGCCAGTGGGTGGAGAGTCTGTGGCTCATCAGTGCAGCTCCATGTGTCTTCTCAGGAGAACGACAAAGTAGGGAGGGAGTGTGTCTGGCCTCCACGGAGCTATTTATCTTCATTGCACCTCCCAATGAGGTCATCAAGCAGCAACCTGATTGACAGGCTAACCTCCACCCCTTCACTTATAATATTCTCAAGTTGACACCAGATTTTGGAGCTACCACACACAGAAAGGAAATGGGGTGGAAGCAAGACCCTTAGGTCAGTTGCTCAGACCAGCAAGTGGGCTCTCTCTTGGGGGCTATTTTGCCTTAGCTGTCCTTGCCTGGGTTTTGAGAGGAGGAGTCCACGTTGCTCCCTTCCACAGCCACACAGCCACTCTTGGAGGCTGGCACAGGCTTCTGGCCGCTCATCTGCATGGGAAGGACCTAATATAAACCTTTCTTCACACGCAAAACTCCCCCCAGCAGACCTGCCCTGACCCCTTCAGTTCACCACCACAGTGCATTGAGGGGGATATTCAGCCAGGTCTGGAGACTTTGGGGTTGTCACAGGTGGGGGGTTGCTACTGGCATCTTTTTGGGAGAAGGTCAGGGGTGCTGCTTAACATCCACAGCGCCCAGGACAACCCCTGCCCCCCCCCAGCAGAATTACTCAGTCCACCATGACCTAATAGTGTCGAGGTTGGGAATTCTTATATCAGGAGAACAAATCAGAGGACAGCCACGATGGGCTGTAAAGAGCCAGGTGGGAGGTTGCCCTGTCTTTGCGACTCAGCCCCGCCACTGTCGTCTGGAGCAGCCACGGTTGGTAGGTAAATGGTGTGGCTGTGTCCCAATAAAACTTGACCTTCAGAACAGTCAGCGGGCCCTTCTCTGGCTACTCCCGAGCTACGTCTTTGTAGCACGAAAACCTGTAAAGGTCAGCTTTACCCAGAAGACAAACTTGAGAAGGCAGTGCAAGGGTGTTTATCTTGAAGTGAGTGGAGAGGGCGAACCCAGATCCAGCCATCGGAGCCACAGGGACACGCCGAGGAGCATCCTTGTCTGCCATCTGCAGGGGGCACATTGTGGAGGCACAGAGAGGGATTACCCAGCTAAGCCGGTGACTGACTAGATTTATAGGGCTTAGAACTATTCGGGGGAGGCACCTGTAATGAGTCATGGGGAAAATGGGATTTCCTACCAATTGCCAGATGGCCACTTTAATTGGTGACAAACTCCTGGACTTTGTGAACCAGGAGCTGGATTAGTTGGGGCCTTTTGGCACTGGGAGGATAAGTGACCATCCTCCTGGAATTAAAGGGATCAAGCTTCCATCGTGGCAAAGAGTTTCCATCTGAAAAAGTGGTACACAGAGGGGAAGAACAAAATCCCCCGGCAGCCTGCTGACACCCACAAACCCAAGAGGGCTTCAGAAAGCTCATGGAAAAATCCCATTTTCTGTTCATTCATTTTTTCCCATGAACTTTTTGGAGCCACCCCCCCCCCCCCCGGCGCCAGTCTGTGAGTTCTTTCCAGGTGGGGTCTGGAGCTCCTGCCCTGGCTGCAGTTAGAGGACATGTGCACCCTTTGGTTGGCAAAAGAGTTGCAGGAGCCTCTCTCAGAATAGCGGAGGTGGGTGCCAGGAAGGCTGTCCTCAAGGCTTTGCAAGGTGGTCCTAGAGACGAGGAGTCCGCCAGCTGGATTCTGACTGAAGCCTGAGGGCCCATCGGCCTGAGGGCGTCTTAGGGTGGTTGGGAGGACCTTCCCAGCCCAAGAGCCCTTCCCAAAGACACCTGCTACGGTGCTGGGGGCTGGGGGGTCTTCTCTCTTAAGAACACAGAGAGCCGGTGTAGGGATTTTGCCTGAAAAGAAAGTGAGGTAGGGGTGGGAAAGCGGAACTCAATGGACTCTACAGACACTTCCAAGCTGGGCTTTTGTGATTTAATATGTCAGTCTTTGCTGAGGGAAACTTGCAGACTGGCATGTCATCCAAGACAGAGGGGGCGGGCATTGAGATAGGGCCCTAGGAAGATAGCATGTTGCCAGGTCCTGTCGAGTCAGTGCCAACTCATAACAACCGTACAAACACAGAAGAAGAGACTGCCCGGTCCCGAGCTGTCTTCACCATCGTTAGGTTTGAGCCCATTGGGCTGAGAGTCTTCCACCTTCTGCTGATCTGCTGCTTTACCAAGCATGATGGTGTTGGCAAAGGCTATTAAGTATACTTTGGATGCTGCCCAAGAGCTCCATAAAGTGTTGACAAGCAAGGATGTCACTTTGAGGAAGGAGATGCACCTGACCCAAGCCATGGTCTTTGCCATCGCCTCCTATGCATATAAAAATTGGACATTGAATAAAGGGAAACCAAAGGAAAACAGCGATGCTTTTGAACCATGGCACTGGCAAAGAATTTTGAAAGTACCGGGGACTGCAAATGGAACAAACAGAGGTGTCTTGGAAGACGTGCAGCCAGCATGCTCCTTGAAGACAAGGAGGGGGAGACTTGGTCTCACGTACTTTGGACGTGTTGTCAGGAGAGACCGGTCCCTGGAGAAGGGCATCCTGCTCAGTCCAGTGGAGGGGCCGCAAAAAAAAAAAAAAAAAAGAGGCAGGTCCTCGATGAGATGGAGTACACGGTGGTTCAGCAATGGGCTCAGACGTAAAAACCACTGTGGGGACGGTGTGGTATTTGGTTCTGGTGTGCATGGGGCTCATGAGTCAGCACCGACTACAAGGCACCTACGAACCACCACCACAACAACGACCACAATAGCAACGGGTGGCAGAAGAATGACAAATATCTGTCTTGGAAGAAGTCCAACCAGAGTGCTCCTTAGAAGCAAGATTTCATGTACTTTGGACATGTTATCAGAAGAGGCTGGTCTCTGGAAATGGGCATCCTGCTGGGTCAAGTAAAAGATCATAGAGAAGGTTAAAGAGAGAAAACAGGCTGTATCAAGCCCTTTTTGTTTTTGTTTGTTTCTTTTTGTTTCAACTCACTGCCATTGAGTCAGTTCCAACTCATGGCAACCCTATAGGATAGGGTAGAACCACCCCAATGGGTTTCTGAGGCTAGCTCTTTACGGGAGTACAGAAAGCTTCATCTTTCCCCCTCGGGGTGGCTGGTGGTTTCAAACTGCTGACCTCATGGTTAGCAGCCCAACATGTAACCACTAAACCATTAGGGCTCCCAGAGGCTAGGCATGAGCAGTTGCAACACCTGTAACTGGACGCCTTGGAGCTAGCTGTGGTTCACTGTGTGATCAGAAGAGAATCACGTTTCTCAAGAATTCCCAGTGGCTGATTTCTCAAAAGTAGCTCAATCACCAGACCTTTTACCCAAGGTGCCTCTGGGCAGAGTCTAACCTTTAAGTTAGCAGCTCAGCATGCTGACCTTCCTCACTCTCCACAGGGCCTCCCAAATGAAAGTTACTCATCTCACTGTAGAGATCTGGGATTTAGGAAAAAAAGAAAAGAAAAGGTGGTACTAGAGTGACTTTCAACAGAGAGGGCCAAAGATGCTTTTTCTTTCTTTTTTTTTTTTTTCAAAGATGCTTTTTCTTCCTCTCTGTTCTTCCCCATTCAGGTGGTTTCATAACTATGATTTATACCAATATCTTACATGGGCTTGTTATGTTTGGGGGATCCATCCTGTTAATGATATTTGGTAAGTAGAACTTGAGAATCCTGGAAACATGGGTGAAACTTTTGAATCTGGGAGCTGCCTGAGGCCACTCTGGCCTCCCTGTCTCACAGCTGACGAGAATAAGGTCCCCAGGTCCCTGAGTGCCCTCCAAGGCTGCATGGGACGGGGAGGGGCAAAGCCCCACTCCTTTGAGAAGGGGGAGCTGGGTGATAGGAAGAGAGAAGCGAACGCTGTGCTCTGGAGTCACCAAGCACTGGGGTGCTTCACACGCAGGCCCACCTCTGTGCCTTTTCACGTAGACCCCCTGCCCCCACATCTCCTTTGATCCACTCCATGAAACTTACCGTCCAAGGTCAGAGTCACCCCATGTGTTAGTCTGGGTAGACTAGAGGAACAAATTCATAGACACTCATGAGTATAAGAAAGAACTTTCCATATAAGAGCAGTTGAATATTGAAAAGACCGCCCAGTCTAGATCAAGCCCATACGTCCAATATTAATTAGCCCATATGGTCCAATATTAGCCCATATGTCTGATACCAATCTATAAAGTCCTCTTCAGACTCACAGCACACATGCAATGATTCCCGAGTGCAGGACGATCACAGGCCAGTGGTAGAAAGTCCTTGGTTCCAGTGGCATTGTAAGCATCTCAGCTCTGGCAGGGGTCTCCACGTGGCTCCTCCATTTCCCAGGGCATGGGATCTATCAGCGAAGGGCCATGTGTCTTGTCAGTAGAGTGTCTCCAAGGGAGTGAGCAGAGAGAGAAAGTGTCTCCTGTGTCCAAGGAAGGAAATACAGGAGCTCCCAGAATCCTCAGGAGGAGGCCACGCCCACACAGAGGCCTCATGGGCTGACCCGATTGACAGACCAGACCCCCCCCTTCCCTCTTAATCCTCTCAAGTCCCAAATTGACACCAGACGATGTAACTAAGGGATGCACAGCGGTTCCCTCAGCAGATGTTCATCTCAGCTCCTGTCACTGCCACACAGCTTAACATTTTGTGGGCACATCCCTTGACCCTTCGACTGTCACATAAGCAAATCTTGTCACCCCAAGTCTCAGACTTTTAAAGAGCCAGAACCATTGTTTCCCCGACACAGAGTTCACAGGAAGATACGTAGTAAGTTCTTTCAACACCACAAGGGCGAACACAGTCGCTTGTCAGGATTGTGTGGCTGTTATCTTGTGTGTGTCACACCCTCCCTGTGTGTCAGATACCTGTGTATACCTGCGTGTTCTCATCACAGTCACCCTA
Source organism: Tenrec ecaudatus (assembly GCF_050624435.1). NCBI lineage: Eukaryota > Metazoa > Chordata > Mammalia > Afrosoricida > Tenrecidae > Tenrec > Tenrec ecaudatus. The sequence continues at coordinate 20,452,219 of NC_134545.1, forward strand.
GGGACAGTTACGGTCCCCTCTGTTGGACGGAGGAGGAGATTGAGTCTCAAGTGCACTGCCCATGGGACTGACCCAGAGCAGGACTCAGAGCTGCCTCTGAGAAACAGCCAAGCCCATGATGTGACCTGGCTCAGACCTCAGTGCGGCTCGGGGCAGGTTGGTGGTGGACACCAACTCACTGTGGCCCCACGCGCTGCTGCATGCAATTGTTCCACAGCGTTTTCTTGCCCGTGAGCATCACTGGAGCCGATTCCCAGGTCTCGGATTCCTGGTACATCTGGTTGTCTTGGAACCCCCAACCTTTAGGTTAGCAGTTGAGCTCGAGCCATTTGTCTCCCCGAGATCGTGAGTGGGCAGGCAGCCTGGTTCACAATGGGCATCCCCATGCAACCTTAAAGAGGCTGGTGCCCCGGCTGCTTCAAAGGTGAAACCCTAGTCATGCAGAAAGCTATCAGAAAAAGCCCACGGCTTGGAAGTGCAGGACCTCCTGGGTCGGTAGGAGAATACCATCCACGGGCCTAGTTCCATAGCGGGATGTGCTATGGAGCTCCCATGGGAAGAGAATGGAGAGAGTCGGAGGCCCACGGCCTGCAGGCCTTCTTCCTCCAGGACACATACCCAGTGCGGTGTTGCGTGACATCACGTCCACGTCCCGCAGGGTCCAGGGAGCTTCCAAAAGGCCTGAGAACTAACACGATCAGACAGGACAGGTTTCCTTGCCAGTGGAAGTGTTAAACGGCGCCATTTAAAGCCTGGCAGGTATACCTCGGCATGGGGGGGGGGGGGGTGGCGGTGGAGGTGGAGGTGTGTTTGTGAAATCCAAATAGAAGACCTTTGAGAAGCAGGTGCAGTGTTCCATTTCATGCAAACTATGTAGCTCCTAAATCATGGCATGTCAATCATTTTTCCTTGAGACATTCGACGGGGGCTCTTTCTTGAGGGGGGGGTGTTCATTCTTTTGATAAGGAAGGAGGCGGTTGTCTTATTTTCAGAACAGACCAGAGCTTGTCGATCCAGACACCGGTTGTCCTGAGAGACCCGTCCTGCGGGACGCCACGCTTGCATTTGGTTTCCGGCGAGGCATGACAAAGGCCAGCCGCAGCGCCACGCTCTTCTCCCCTAGAGTCTTCATTTTGGACACAGGAAGCTGTGTTCCTTTAAAATAGACTTGATGGTTGAAATGGGCCCAAAGTCCTTTGAAGGATAGCCTAGTCAGGGAGTGCCGGAGGAAGAAACAAAGTTACTGGAAAAATAAGACACCGGTGGCATCCCCACCTCCACTTCCCAAACAAGACAAAAACCCCACGACCCCCAAGTCGATTGGGACTCACAGCCACCCCATGGGACAGGGCAGACATGGATGACCAAGCTAACACTCTTCCCAGGAGCAGACAGCCTTGTGTTTCTCCTTCGGAGTGGCTAGAGGGTTTGAACCACCAACCTTTGACTAGTAGTGCAACACTTAGCCCACTGGGCCACTGGGGATCCTTTTGCTTCCTGTCAGTGGTGGAGAAAGCAAGCAGCCCAGCTGAATGATTTGGCTCTGTTAAAATATACACGGACGCCCCAGCTGGTTCTTGGAAAACTGGAACGAAAGAAATAAGGAAAACTTTCCAGGATCTTTTAAAGTTCCCTCCAAAATCTTGTAGGCGCCTTGGTGGATGAGTGGTTTCTGAGGGAGAGGGTGGGGCTTTCTACTCCCGTAAAGAGTCACGGTCTCGGGAATCCGCGGGAGCCGTTGTCACCTGCCCTCTGGGGGTCGCTGTGAGTCCATTCTCAGGTCTATCCGTGGTACATAAACTGTTGTCCAGGGGCCACCATGACAGCCCACCTCCACAGAGGGGGGGAGGCTCTCGTGTGGGTGGGGGAGGACGCTGGGTCCACAGCCCCCACGGCGTCCCTGGACGTGCCCTGTCCTTTAGCAGAGGCTGTCATCCCTTGCTCACATGAGATTTAGGCTTGGTCTCCCGTCAGTCACCACTTCCCACAGCAGTCATGATGGGTCACGTCAGACCTTCCGGCACAGGTCCTTCACACTCGTGCCATTGTGCCCGTCCACCTTCTGATCCGTGTCGTGCTCTGTAAGCCTTTAAGGAAGTGGGAGGATACCAGGGCCTCCGGAGGAGCTACCCCAACGCCATCCCAAGCATCATCAGCGAGGGGAACTGGACGGCCAAGCCCGAGTGCTACACTCCGCGCCCGGACTCCTTCCACATCTTCCGACACGCCATCCATGGAGACCTTCCCTGGCCAGGAATTATCTTTGGCCTCTCCACTCTGACCCTGTATTCCTGGTGCATTGATCAGGTACGTGGGGACTCTTGGGTCCACCAGGTGTCCCTGTGGCCAGCGCTGCCATGGCAACAACACGCCTGGCTCTGCTCCTGTGCAGATGTAGTTGATGTTCTCTGTGCTCTGAGATCCCCTCGCAATGGCTGCACAGAACTTATGAACAACATTCGTAATGCTCAGGGTAGTGTTTTTTTTACCGAGACATGTTCCAAGTAGGCTAATACATGTGCCAGGGGGCATGCCACTCCACTGTAAGCTTCAACCCCAAAGCATTAAGCTCAAGTTCGGTGTGTCTGCAAATCCAACTTCCCCAATTAAGTGCCCAGAGGAACCCTACTCCGCAAGCCAGCCTCCTGCCCCCAAACACCTGGCTTTTCTTGCTCCGTGGGTTGGGGAGTCCGTTACTCTGCTCCATGCTCTGGCTCTGGTTCTACTGATGCGCCTCTCATGTTGTAGCTGTCCTCTGGATCCAGGAGGTTCCCTTCATAAGGATCTCAGGTCCAGAGGACATGCTCCACTCCTGGCTCTTGCTGCTAATGGAATTCCCCCCTCCTGCTTCTCAGAGGGGGCTCATTTTATACCTGGCAGGATGGCACTCCAGGGAATCCTGTGTGCACTTATTCAGAGGTGGATCCTATCAGCATCTTCTCCCACCTTCCCAGACCCATGCAGGGAAAGACGGTTGAGTGGGAGTTAAGACTTTGGCTAGAAACCCCTTCAGCGAGTGGTCCATCTTCCTCCTGAGATGGGTTTACTTAAGGCATCCATCATTTTTAGCTTTGTTCTCTCTGGTGACCATGGAGCAGGTGGTTTGGAATCACTGGCCTTTTGACTAGCAGACCCATGCCGAACCTACTGTGCCACCAGGGAGCCTACCCAAACAATAAACCCCCAAACTCAAGTCCATGGAGGCGGTTCTGACTCGCAGTGACCTGCTCAGACAGAGCAGAACTGCCCTAGAGGGATCTCTAACGGTGCAGACAACCTCGCCCGTCTCCCATGGAGTGCCTTTGAACAGCTAACGTTGCACTGCTTAACCCTCTGCGCCCGCGAGGGCGCCTCATCAAACAGTGCAGTTGTTGTGATTGTCAGGGTCTTGTTATGGTGGCTATCGAGTCGGTTCTGAACCACAGTGACCGTACAGACAGGAGGACACACCTGCCCGGTCGGTCATGCACCTCCCTCGCCGTGGTCCATGTGCTTGAGCCCATTGTTGCAGCCATTATGTCCGTCCATCTCTTTGAGGGCCCTCCACTTTACCAAGCATGATGTCCTTCTCCAGGGACAGGCCTACACCTGCAAGGAAGAGCGTGAAGCCCCTGCTGTGCTTCCCCTCCGCACCTGCATCCTTGGTCTTACCCACTCCACCGGTGGGGCAATTATTTAGATGTACTTCCCAGAACACGGGAGCCCTGGTAGTGGCATGATTACATGTTGGGTTGCTAACTGCAAGTTCAGAGGTTCAAAACCACCAGCCTCTCTGAGGGAGACAGATGAGGCTTTCTATGGCTGCAAAAGGTTACAGTCTCAGAAACCCACGGGAAATTCTGCCCTGCCCTGTAGGGTCCCTGTGAGTTGGCATGGACTCGATGGCAGTGAGTTTGGGTTAATTTTGGTTCCAAGAACCCAGTTTTTCATAAGCCTGCAGACCTCACTGTTCAAAGGTACGGCCGAAACCCCCCTTCCAGCTCCCCTGCCCCACCCCAATCCAGGCTGCTGTTCCGGGGTAGCCTGAGTCTGGGCCCCTGCCAGGAAAGCTTGGCCTGAATGAGGCTTTTGCTTAGCCCCTGCCACATGGATGAACAAAGCCAGTCCCCGTGCCAGGCGCTCCCTTGTTGCCAGGAGCCGCCTCTGCTCTGACTGGTGTCCTATGAGCCCTCTTATTTCTGACAACAGGGGCCATCTGTGGCCTCCAGGAGGGAGTGTCCTTCCTGCTGGGAACAGCGTGTCACCTGCTGGGTATGCAGGGCCAGCAACAAGGGCAAGGGCACCCCAGGAGAGCCTCCTGAGGGAGCCCTGCCTTTACCTATGTCTCCCCGCCCCACCACCGGTGATCGATCGCCCAGTCCTCCCCTGTGTCTCCCACAGGTGGTGGTCCAGCAGTGCCTGGCAGGGAAGAACTTGAAGCACGTGAGGGCCAGCTGCATCCTGTGTGGGTATCTGAAGCTGCTGGCCATGTTCACTGTCGTCATGCTTGGGATGATCAGCCGCGTCCTGTTCACTGGTGAGGGCGGCACACTGCCAGAGGGGGCGCTGGCTGGCAAGCATGCAGCACAGCAGAGGCCCATCGGTTCCACGAGGCCAGTTCTGGCCAGCAGGGCAGACCAGGGTGCCTCCCTTGGGGCACACTCATCTGCTGGTATACTCAGGGCCCTGCCCTGCCACCCAGCATCAGCAGGTGGCCCCTCACAGCCCCATGAGCAGATGATGTTCATCAGAGGGGGTGCCCACTCAGCCCAGAGGTTCACCCTCTTCCCACTGAATGTGTCAAGACCTTCCTGGTCCCCTGCAGAAGCACTGGCCCACCGAGGGGGCTCAGCAAAGCCTGGAAGTACTAGCTGGTAAAGGAGCCATGCAGGTGTGGTAGGTTGAGCACTAGGCTGCTGATCTCATAGTTGGCAGTTCGAGCCCATAAGCCGCTCCAAGGGACACAGATAGGTCTGGCTGCTTAGTAAAGATTCACAGCCTAGGCTCCTGCCCTAGAGGGACTGTGAGCTGGAAACAACTCGGTGGCAGTGGGTTGGTCGTCTGCTCAAGGTAGCAGTTGGTGGGGGCGCCCTGAGGACAGAGCAGGCCCTGCCCATGGGGCCTGAGCTTGACACTCCTGACCAGGCCAGGCAAAATGGGTAAGGCTTTTCCTTGCTAAGTGGCAGGTTGTGGACCACACCTAAACCTGCTGCCTCCTCTCCCTCCAGAGGGACCAGACACTCAGAACATCTGACCCAGAGGTGGCCTGAGGTTCCTGGACCAACGTTTGAGGAGACGGGTTGGGAAGCGCTTTCGAGTCCTGAGAGGCGGCCAGGCCCACAGACGGGCACCACTGCTCCTGGAGCATCAGGGTGTAGGCAGTGTGGGGGAAACCAAAAGGGCACCTGTCAGTCGGCCCTGGCACCTCCCAGGCTCATGATGGAGGGCCTCCTCAGAGTCACCCACTCTAGCCCTGCTCCACCGTTCCCCTTCCCCAGCAGACGGAGCTGGGGTCCTCTCTTGGCTCCTCGTTCTGAGCCCACCAGCTGGACAGCCCCACCGAGTGGCTCCTATGCCCGCCAGTCTGCCCCAGGGAGTGTCCCAGCAAGACCCAGAGGAGACACACACTTGAGTCCCATGGCCCCTGACTTTGTTGTCCAAGAGATGGGAGGAGGGGTGGGGGAGGCCAGCTCCATGGGCCACTAACCTCATCCACACGCCCACACCCTGCTCGCGCTCTCTCTCTCTCTCTCTCTCTAGATAAAGTGGCTTGTGTTGTGCCTTCAGAATGCCTGAGGCACTGCGGCACCAGCACTGGCTGTAGCCCCATAGCCTACCCAATCCTGATGGTAAAGCTGTTACCCTCCTGTAAGTAAGGGGCGGCCCTGCCCAGTCCCCCACCCCCACCCCCACCCCTGTGCTCCCTTGGCCCCTGGGCCCTCAGTGGGCAGTTGGGCATGAGGGACTGGGATTGACCCGTGGTTCTGGGTGGGCATGTAGACTGGCGGGGGGAATGGAGAGGGGCTTTGCCCACCCCAAAGGAAGGCAGTGGGCCTTGTCCTCAAGGCCTGCCTCTTGTACCGCTGAATCACTGCTCTGCCTCCACCACGAGGGTCTCGCCTGACCTTCAAAGAGTATACCAGTCAGTGGGGGAGGTGCGTGGGGGAGCAGCCACCCTAAAGAGAGCCGGCTTCCTGGTGAGCAGACAGAGGCAAGGATGTGAGTGTGCAGGGGCACGGGGGAGGGGGGCGTCCACTCCAATCCTGATGGCCGCCTCACCCCCCTGAGGGGCCCGGAGCAAGAGTCCGGATTCCAGACTGGGACTCAGATAAAAGGCTACATGGTAAGTAAGGAGGCCTGGTGGCCTAGTGGTTATGTGTTGGGCTGCTAACTGCAAGGTCAGCAGTTCAAAACCACCAGCTGCTCCTCGGGAGAAAGACAAGATTTTCTCTACCCGTAAAGGATTACAGTCTTGGAAACTCCCCAGGGAAGTTCTACCCTGTCCTGTAGGGTTTCTATGGTGGTAATAAGCTTTTTTGGGGGTGGGGGAGGGCTGTCGGGGGTGGTAAGCAGGACATCAGAGGGCCCCAAATGGCCACTGAACACAGGGAGGGCATGAGAGCCATGGGCGCCTCAGAGTCCCTTGTGCCCTTCAGCCTCTCCCCACCACTGTCTGTGGCTGGCGCCCCCCCCCCACCCCCCGGTGTCAACCTTAGATGGCTGCCCAGCACTGACAGCGGCTGCGTTGGCTCCTTAATTTATCTCAGTCTCAGCAACAGCTCACCAGGGTTGGTGCCTTGCTCACCTGTAAAGCGGCAGCGGTGGTCTCCTGTCTCCCAACAAGCTCCCACCCCCAAGGCCACCATCACCCCCTCACAGGGCTGCAAGGAGCTGAAGCCATCGCTGGAAGCCCACAGTGGCCGAGGGACAAGCCCCTGCTCTCTGACAGTCACAGCAGGAAGCAGCCAAGTCTTGTCACAAAGCAAGGATCGACGGATGGACGCAATGCACTGTCCTTCCAGCGAGTCAGCCTCATGGGACCCTTCAGCCTGCGCAGACCGCCTCCAGGGGGCTCTCCCCACCCGGTGCAGCCAGGAAGCCGAGGCCCAGGGACTGTCCTTCTCTTGCAGACGTGCGTGGCTTGATGCTGTCCGCCCTGTGGGCCTCCCTCTTGGCCTCCCTGACTTCTATTTTCAACAGTGCCAGCACCCTCTTCACGCTGGACATCTACACTTATCTACGGCCTGAGGCCTCCGAGAAGGAGCTCATGGTCACAGGAAGGTGAGGGGCACCCCTGTGAGTGCTCGTGACCGCTGTGGACACGAGGATGGCCGCGGGCTGTGGCCACGCATGGAAATTAGGCGTAGAATTGAACGTGGGTGGGGCCTTCAGAAAGTTCAGGAGATGATTCCACGCTCTCCACTTTGTGAAGTGTTCCGCCCCTCATACATGACATTGAACTGCACACGTATATGATTGGGTTTTTGTTTTGGGGGATTTTGGGGGGGTGGGTGGGGACTAGCTGGAGTATCCGGGGCTGCTGTTTTCAGTGAACATGTTTCGCGTTGTTTTGTGTGATCATAAAATCGTTTCCACCTGGGGAAAAGATCGAGCAATCATCCCAGTGATCCAGTGAAACATCAGGTGATCGATGCTGCGTGAGGCCAGGTGGCAGCTTCAGGGACACTCATCTGTGTACAAGAAAGGGCAGTGTGCCAAGAAGCAGCTGCCCAGCAAGGAGGCATCCCAGCCCAGGCCAACTCAAGTCCACAGGCCTACAACCAGGGCCCTCTCCAGATTCAAGTAGCTGCCACGCCAGGAGCGCCCAGGCTGTGCGCGCAGAGTGGCATGGGTCCAAGGCCAGTGGGAATATGGTGGCATGCTGACAGCTGTCAGGGTTGGCCGTCCCTGGCAGCAGAGTCCCAGTGAAGTCCCATCAATGAGGAAGACGAAGTTGCAGAGGGAGCGAGGGGGAGGCAGTTCCTAGAGTCCTCACGGGCATATAAAAGGCCACACCCCCCAAAGAGGTGCCATCAAGCCACCACTTGGTTGACAGGTTTGACTCTGCCCCTAGCCAGGAGTCCAGTTGTCATAAAATCATCCAACCCCTCCCCCACCCACCCACACAGACACAATAGTCCTGGTGAGGCCAGTTTTACGCATTCTTGTGTAGTCCTCGGGGCAACTCAATTGAGTAAAACTTTGTGCCTAGATTGACATCTTTGCTCTTAAACTCTAAAAAGAGGTGCCCCGAGCCACGGCTCCCCTGTCAATCCCGGAAGAAGCGCAGCCAGCATGCGCCTCGGCAGCAAGGGTGGCAAGATTTCATCTCAAAGATGTTGAACGTGTGGTCAAGAAGGACCCCTCCCTGGAGAAGGACATCAGGCTTGGCAGAGGGAGGGTTGGCGAGATGGCTTCAACAACGGACTCACACAGAGCAACGATGGTGCGGACGGCACAGGACTGGGCAGTGTTTCCTTCTGCTGTGCCCGAGTGTCTGTGAGCCGGAGCCGACTCGTTGGCACCCCAACGGCGGCAGCAGCAGTGCTCCTTGTACAGATGGCTCCGGAGGAGGACATGGCCTCTCTGAGGCCACGCTGTAAGCAAAGCGACCTGTCATCTCCAGCCTCAGGGCTCCATGCCAGGCCTGGCATGGGCGAACACACAGACCTGTCACGCGTGGTCCCCAGCTTTCAATTGCTGATGGATGGGGGTCCCATATGGACCGACCGTGGCCACCTCCAGCCCTCTACTGTGCTGACTGTGCTGTCTACAACCGCTTCTTGCTATTTGGGGCTCAGTGCCTGCCATTTGTTGACCTCTCCTGCCTTGCCCCTGCCGGCCCTGAGTTTGATCTCATGTTTCGCTTCGTCTTCGGTGGTTGACAGGGTAGGCAGCTTGCAGTTCACTGCTGCCTGGAAGCCTGGCAGTTTAGACTCAGGCAGCCGCTCTACAGAAAGGTGACCTTGAAATCTCCCAGAAAGCCCCGTGGCACAGCCCCCGCTGGGACACGCAGGGTCCTCAGGAGCGGTGGGCAGGGGGAGGGGGGGCTTAGGGGCGTTGACAGCAACTGCCACAGTAAGGTCTGCATTTAACTTGACGTTGTGGTTCCTGTTTCCAGTTTAGCGAGCGCTCCTCCAAGAAATGAATGGATTTCAGCCTCCTTCCAAAGCGGTGTGGTCCTTGCTGTTGTGATGCACCGTCAAGTCAGCTCTGACTCAGAGCGACCCCGTGTAAAACAGAGGGGGACACTGCCTGGCGGTGCCGCCCCATCCCCACATTCCTCCTTATGTGCAAGCCCATTGTTGCAGCCATGTGTCCGCCCAGCTGGTGGCGGGACTGCCTCTTTTTCCACCGTCTCTCCACTTTCACCAAACACGGTGTCATGTACCAGGGACCAGTCTGTCCTAAGACTTTGAGATGAAGTCTCCCCATCCTTGCTTTCAAGGGGCACGCTGACTACTTCCATCAAGACAGCTCTGTTCTCGTTGGCAGCCCTTATGCTAATTTTCAGTATGACTGAGACCCATTTCACAGAATTCAAGGCCCCAGGCCAAGACCTAGAGTCAAACTCACTGCCATCGAGTCAATTCTGACTCCTCGCAACCTTATGGGACAAGGCAGGACTGCCCTAGGGGGCTTCTGAGACTTAACTCTGCACTAGAAAGTCAGTCTGTCTCCCACGGAGCAGCCAGTTTTGACTAGTGGACCTTGTGGTTAGCAGCTCAGCATCGAACCCTCCCACCGTGCCACCAGGACTGCTTTAAACCAGAAATACAAATAGAAAAAGGAATGAAATTGAAGGCCCGACCTCACATGTAAGCATCAATGCAAACATAAAGAAGATATTAAAGAATCAAACTGCCACTGAGCCGGTGGCGCTGTAGGCTGGGTAGAACCGCCCCTATGGGTTTCCAAGACTGGGACTCTATGGGAGTAGAGAGCCCCGTCTTTCTTCCTTGGAGCGGCTGGTGGTCTCGAGCTGTCGATCTTGCTGATCGCAGCCCAACTTGTAACTACTGCACCATCAGGGCTTCAAAAAATAGGAGACAAAAATCCAACTATCCATTAACCACACTGAATTCTAAGTGTAAGGATGGTTTGGTGTTACGAAGTATAGGAATATCCCAAGTGGATAGATCAGCACCGAGGAAATTTATTGTATGAAGAGGCTTGGCAAACTGCATTTCCCACCTGGTACAACATGCCTGTGTCGTCGTGCCTGGACCACCTGTCAGTCTGTCGTTTTGTGGTGGCTTGCATATTGCTGATGCTGGAAGCCAGGCCACCAATATTTCAAATACCACATGGCCACCCATGTATGGATTACAACTCAAAGAGGACCCACATCCTCACAACTGGACCAGGAGGTCACATCATGATCCACAGAGAAAAGATGGAAGTTCCTAAGGATTTCGTCTGGCTTGGGCCCACAACCCATGCTCATGGAAGCAGCAGTCAGGAGATCAACAGACAGCTGCATTGGGCTTATCTGGTGCACGTGACCTCTTTAGAGTGTTGAGAATCAGGGTGAGTGGTTCAAACCCACCAGCCACTCTGCAGGCAAAACATGAGGCCACCTGCTTCCACAAGCTCAGAAACACTAGGGAACAGTTCTTACCTGGTTCAAAGCTGGGTTATACGCAGGGCCACCACTGTGCCCCTGAATTCATCAACGGGCCCCCAGAATTTTATTCTGAGGGATAACTGAGTGGATAGCCTGTGGCCTGCAGCTATCCGACTGGCAGGGAGAACATCAGCTGTCAGGTTTTCACCAACTGTTGGTTTCTTTCGACAGGTTTTTCATTATTTTGTTGCTTGCTGTCAGTCTCGTCTGGGTCCCTGCTGAGGTCAAGACTCAGGACAGCCCACTAGTGGATTACATGCAGTCACTGACCATCTACCTGGCACCGCCCATTGCTGCCGTCTTCCTGCTGGCCATCTTTTGCAAGAGAGTCAATGAGAAGGTGGCTGTTGGCAGGGCCACTCCAGATGTAGGGCGAGGGCCGGTGGGAAGGCTGGGGTTCACCACTTGGAATGCATGTTGGGGCCCGACCGGCACTGCAACTGCCTTGGCCAGCGCTGCCTTTCCAGCAGCCAGGTGGTCGGCCAGGTGGGCTAGAGAAACAAATCCAGGGACACTCATCTGTGGGTAGCAAAGAGCTGGCTATCAAGAAGGAATTCCATATCTAAAAGGCATCCCAGTCCGGTCCAGCTCAAGACCTTAAGCCTAACGCTGGTCCCTAAGTCCCTGTTGAGACTCTTCGTAGCTACAGGCTGGTGACCCAGAATGGCGAGGCAAGAAGCAGGAAGATGGGAGGCTGGTGGGTGCAGAGTCAAGGTCAGAGGAAACGTACCAGGGCATTGACCGTTCTCAAGGTCCAGCGGCCCACATCGGGCCACCCCTGGAGACCGTCAGAGTTCCAGCAGGCAGGAGGGCAGAGGGGCAGAGAGAGAGAGAAGTTTCCAGTCCCACGCCTCCTTAAGAAGGCCCACTGGGTTCAGCAGTCCCAACCCACCAGCTGCTGCACAGGAGAAAGAGCAGGCATTCCAGTGACATCTCCGAACCCCACAGGGACATATCTGTCCCATCCTATGGGGCCGCTATGAGTGGGTCTGGACTCGATGGCAGTGAGTGAGCCACGCTCGTCCTAGACTACATCCTGTCCCAAGATCTCCCCCACTTGCAAAGGGGGCAGAGTGGGGGTTGGGGGGGGCTCCTTGCAGTGAAGAGGCCATCATTTCTTCCTGTCCCACTGAAGACCGGAGACAAAGACCCCGCTGAAAGGCTCTGCCTTTGCATCCATGAGACAGTGAAAATGTGGGGTCCTCCCAAATACGTTTTCCCTGTGTGTCAGTCCTTCACTCCTAAGCACTCCACCCCACCCCACTGTCCCAATACCACCTTACTTAGCAGGGGGTGGGAGTGGGATGGGGGGCTGCAGCAGTCCTGAACCATGACAACTGAGGCGGTATGCAGTTGGGCCCCAGCCTACCTCTGCTGCTTTCCCTCATCTCGCCCAGTGCCCTGCTCCCAAGGACTCCCCCAGGCACTGAGAAGTTATGGGTGCAAGCACTGCTCCCTGGGGCTCCCGGGAAGGACGTGGCCGGAGCTCCGAAGCACTAGTCGGGGCTGTCGGGCGGGGCCTGTCACTAAGGAAGACAGGCATCTGGTCAGTACCTCTCGCACAGTTCTGGCCCCAGGCCACCTGTGTTCAGCAGCTACCATCTCTGAGCCAGGGAATATCTCCAGCCACCTCTGTCCCTGAGGTCCCCGAGGGTGAGCCCCTCTGCCCTGCTTCCTCAGCGAAGGCTTCCCATGGGTCATTGGTCTAGCTTTAGGGTTCTGAACTTTCTCCAAGATGTTTGGTTGGTGGGCGACCTCACAATGTCCCCAAGACACAGCCTGTCAGGTTGTCCCTTCCTGTGTCCTTGGGCACCTACCCACTTGAGTCAGGCTCCAGCTCTCAGCCAAGGGCCAGTCCGTACCCAGCTCACAGGGGCCTTGGTCAGCATTGGCCTCCCTCTGCCTCTACCGCCCACCTGCCGTGGGAGATGCACTTGGCATGGTGAACTCTGTCCCTGATCATGCCCACCCCGGCCCAGGAGCTCCAAGAAGTCATGTCTTAGTCAAGGCTCCTGAACAGTCTTTTCAAAACAGTGTCCGCTTTTCTAGCTCCCACAGATACTTCTCAGACATCAAGCGCCCTCCATGCGCCAGCCTGTCCTCGGCTCTGGGTGACATGGCAGACAATGTCCTGACCCTGCTGGGTCTGGTGGCGCCTAGCCACAGAGACAGGTGGCACGCAGCAAGCAGGCGGAGAAAGCTGCCTTAGTGACACGGTGGCCCGGTCCTGGAGTCGGCTCCGACTCACAGCCACCCAGGGTCCACAGCAGGCCCCAGCTTGGCCCTGCACCACCCTCACAAGTACTGCAGCCTGTGGCTGCGGCCACAGTGCCAGTTCATCTCACCAGGGCCTCCCCTTAGTGGCTGTCAAGCAGCGGAGGGAGGCAAGGCAGACACATGAGGCAGGAACAAGAGCCAAGGGGCGGGATAAGGGCCCTGCTGCCGCCCAGGCGATGTGGACACATCTCGACCACACAGGACAGAGGGGAACCGCTCCATGGGGTTCAGAGAAGCCCACAGCCCCATCTTCTTCCCAAGGAGCCCGCTGCTAACACTTAACCCCCTGCACCACGAGGGCTCATTTGCAAACAGAAATGACCTTGAAATTGAACCTGGAGGGCGAATTAGGGAAAGACCCACGCCAAAAAAGGGCAGGCCTGAGGTGTAGGAAGGCCGCCAGGCGACCGGAAGGGATGGGCCCAGGGAGAGGGATGATGGGGCCAGGTGCGGCCGGCCGGCCAGCTAAGTGCAAAGAGCCATCCTCTCCTGTGCGCCTTCAAAGGCCACGGTCACGCTGACTTCTGTGGGGAGGGTGGGATTCATCAGGCCAGCAGATGGGAAGGGTGGAGCACCCCAGCGTGGGGAGGAGCTGCCTCCCAGGTCCCTCTTGGAAAGAGAGCCTGCAGAATTGGTGGTGGGGTGTGGTAAGCAGCAGGACCTAATCTGTAGTAGCTGCCGGGTTGAACCACCAACCTCAAGGAGAGCAACCAAAGCCAAGTGCTTGACCTAGCAGACAGGGTGGGACTGCCCTGTGGGTTTCAGAGATTGTAGTTCTTGAGGGGTGTAGAAAGCCTCTATTTTCTCCCTCGGAGCTCTGGTGCTTTTAAACTGTGAACTTTATGCTTAGCTGCCCAACTCGTAACCACTATGCCACCACGGTCCCTTAGAGGCACCCCAGGTGCTCAGATTTAGAATTGTGTTTCTGGTGTCCGGTAAACCCCGAGCCAGTTTGGACTCACCAGATGTCCCTCACAGAGGACTCCATGCTCACTGCCTCCACGTGCTTCCCTGCTGTCGGACCTGGTGAGCATACCCCCCCCTTTCCGCAGGCACCTCCGGGCCTCAGGAGTGACTCTGGGCACTCTCTGGCAGGGTGCCTTCTGGGGGATGGTCAGCGGACTCCTGATCGGCATCTCTCGCTTGGTGGCCGACTTTGTCTACGGCCCCCAGACCTGCAACAAGGACACCAACTGCCCGGCGGTCCTCTGCAGCGTCCACTTCCTCTACTTTGACCTCATCCTCTTCACCCTGAGCCTGCTCATCACCCTGGGGATCTCCTTGCTGACAGAGCCCATTCCCGACAAACACGTGAGTGTTTGAAGCCCTGGGCTTTGCCTGCCCGCGCCATGCTATTTGGAGAGTCAGAGGAGGGGTTGAGGGCCCCCCCTGGAGCTCGCCTCCAAACCCAGACCCCTGCTGGGACCAGGAAGAGGAGGGTCCCTGAAGGGAGGTCTGGCCTCCCCCAGGGCCAGCAGCCCAGGGCCAGCCTTGGGCCACTCCAGGACTAAGTCTGGCTTGACCTGACAGCGGTGGGGTGAGTGTGGATTTAGGCCTCACAAGGGCAGTGAAGTTTGTTTGATTTTGAGCCTTGAACATGTGGAGCCCTGTTACTCATTGGACTGTGATCCCTAAGACCAGCAGTTCGAAGCCACCAGTGGCCCTGCAGGAGAAAGAGGAGACTATCAAGGGGGAGGCTTTCTATTTCTGTAAAGAGATGGATGGGGGGGGGGGGAGTGCTCAGAAACCCAGAGGGGCCGTTCTGCCCTGTCCTGTTGGGTCACTATATGTCGGCATCGACTCCGTGGCAGTGAGTTTGGATTTCTGAATTGGAATTGCAATAGGCAAGGCGGGGAGGAAGAGAAAACTTGACAGGTGTGGTCGGCTGTAGGCTCAGGGCTGGTCCCTGAATTCCCCCATCCCATATCTGTCTCTGCCAAGCTGGAAGGCCAGGATGGGAAACCCAGCCCTCCCAACTGGTCAAGTCCCAGGGCTTCATCCAGGAAGCTTCTCAGAGAGCTGGGGCTCAGGTGGGGGCTGGAAGCAGGGCTGACCCTCCAGGAGGGGAGCGCAGCACAGAGGCGAGAGTCAGACTCGGAGGGCCCGAAGCTGTCAAGGTCCGGTCAGATACACTGGCTTCCACCTGGGTAAATGCTCACTGGACTGTCATTCTGCATGTCCCCACCTTTAAAACAAACACCACACTCAGCTGGGCTTTGTCCTTCCGGAAGCAGCCATCTGTGTTCATTGGAAGAGGAGAAAACAGCCCCACAAGTTCTGGGCGCTCCCCTCTCCGCCTCCCCCCACTTCTATTGTCAGTTAGGTGGGGACTTCCACTTTAAATCATCAACTTTAAATTGTTCATTAACCAACCCCCCTGCATACCCATAGATTCCCCTTCATCCGAACCTTGATCTTCCCCTCCCTCTGGGGACTCCTGTCTCCCACTCCAACCAAGTGAAGGCGCATCCACAATCCAGCCCATTGACTCCTCTTCCCTCCCCTCTCCCACTTGGCAGTCCCCCCAGTTCCCTTTGGTGTGAATGTCTTTCTCTTGATCTTTTATGTATCCCCCGGATACCCATGGTTCCTTTGTGACTGACCAGTTCCCCACAACACGATGTTCTCCCAGTTCGTCCACCCCAGGTGGTGGTTCGTGGCCTCACCCTGTTATCTACGGGTGCGTGGTGGGGCTGCCAACCCTACGGCCAGCAGTTCGACACCACCTGCCTCTTCCTGGGAGAAAGACGGGACTTTCTGCTCCCGGGCAGAGGCACGGTCTCAGACACCCACGGGGGCAGTCTACCCTGTCCTGGAGGCTCGCTAAGTGACAGCACTGATTCGAGGGCAGTTGAGTTGGGTTTGGGTTGGATTATTCCAGGGTGTGTATGGGTTCTTACTCCGTGCTTCTGCGGATTTGGCTTGTTTCCAGCGGCTTGCCATTATCATGGGCAGCGCTGTAGTGGACGCAGCTGTGCCCACGTCTGTTGGTGTTAGGACTCTTCCCTCTTTAGGGGATGCACCCAGCAGGATCGCTGGATCGTATGGAATTTCTATTCCCCACTGTTTGGGTGGCGGCGTAGCGCTTTCCCTGATGGTTGTCCATACTGACAGCCCCACCAGCTGTGGAGGAGGGTCCAGTCTGTCCGCAGCCGGTCCAGCATGGGCTGCCCTTCGCTGGAGTTGGCCTGGCTGTCAGCAGTGGTGTAGGGACCTAGCTCCTCACTGTTCCCTGTTGCAATGTGCATCTCCCATTTGGCATTTCTTCGCATGCCTATTGGCCAGTTGGGTATCCTCTGTGGTCAAGGTCTCCTCATGTCCTTTGCCCAACCGGGCCTGCCCACTGTGGCCAGCCAGGGGTGACTTCCTTTTGGAATTGGAAGGAGCCCTGAGTAGCTGCTACCAAGCGCCCCCTTCCTATAGCCAGGGACATGAGACACAGAGGCCCAGATGGCCATCACCATTGCAGAGGTCACACAGCCACTGCTGCCAGTCCTGGCAGAGGCCTCACCTGGTCCTTGTCCCCACATCGGGGAGGCCAGTGGCAGCAGCTGGGCCTGCCTGGTGATCAGCCTGCTTTCCCCCAGCTGCACGGGCTCTGCTGGAGTTTACGGAACAGCCCAGAGGAGAGGGTGGACCTGGACATTTGGACTCCGAAGAAGGGCACCCCCAAGTTCAGACCACTGCTGGGTGAGCTGACTCCGGAGTCCCGGCCAGGCCTTGTTCTTGGCTCCGCCCCCCTCCCCACATCCTGGCGGGATAATCGGAACTGGGCCTATAGGTTGGGGTTTGAGCGGGGACCACATCTGTCCAGCTGGGGTGGGGAGGGGTGGGAATCATGCTAAGGTAGCCACTTGAGCCCAAGGACAGGCCTGCTGTGTCCCCGGGAGTGCATTAGGGCGTCCAGGGGCACTCTGGGAATTCTCCAGAGCAGCACTGCCACTGTTGGAAGCAGCAGCTTCAAGAAGGGTGGGCTTTAAGCTGCTCAGCAAGGCCAAGAGGGAGCTGCAGGGGTGCAGGTCCGGTGAGGGGTGCAGGTCCCCTGGGGCGGGGCCAGGTCTGTGTGGCCAGCTCGAGGGAGACGCTGCGGTAGGGGAAGGGAACAGAATTGTCAGTGCGTGTTGGGGAGCCCGTTGGCTCCAGGAGCTGAGACCCTCAAAGAAGGAAGGCGAGGGGTCTGAGGAAGCAGAGGGGTCACTTGGTGCTCCAGTGCTCCGGGGGTGGTCAGTGAGGGTCTGTGGGGAGTGGGCAGGCATGGCCGAGGAGGGCTAGCAGCTGGAGGGGGCAGAGAGCACTGAGCCTTTGTGAAGGCAGCCTGAGCTGCTGGCAGACCTGACACAGGCAGGGATAAAGGCTAATGGGCTTAACCTGGAAGCAGAGTCTGGGGAAGAGGGGGAAGGGTAGGAGCAGGGTGAAGGGAGCTCTGTTGGGGTGAGGCAGGGGGTGGTGTCTGCTTCCCCGAGGGGGTGACTGGACCTTGGTGCCCTCTCAGTTCCCCCTCATGCCACAGTGGGCTGGTGGGACAAGTGGCACACCCATGCCAAGCGCTGCTGGCTGGACTCTAGTGTGCTGGTCCCAGAGTGGCCAAAGGTCGGGTTACTGTCCCTGTCATAGAGACCCTAGGGGCCCCTGGGGCCCCTTGACTTCCACATCCTGACCCTAGACCAGCTCCCAGCAGCCTCTCCAGGCCTGGAAGCCAGGTGAGAATGTGGTCACTCTGAGCCCAAGGCTGGTTGCTTTGGATGTCCTTGGCTTGCAGTCCCTGCAGAGGACACACTCATCTCTGGGCAGTATGGTCACGTCTGACCCAGAGAGCCCGGGAGCAGGACCAGCCCCAGGGGCCAGGTGGTGCTAGGGAGCTGAGCTCCTGGGAGCCCTCCAGCTGTCTAGGCTTGTCTTCTGAGGAGCAGCCACTGGTCCAGAGCAGGACCAGGCTGCATGGCCCCAGCCTGGCGTGAGCCTGATGCTGCCCTGCCCAGTCTGGTGTGTCCGCAGCCCTGGATCTGCTGTCTGGTGAGGCGACCCTTCAGGTCCAGAGCTGGGGCCCTGACTATGGCCCGTCCCTTCGATTGCAGGCATTAACAGGGAGAAGTCTGGCTGCCTCTGGAAGATCTGGGAACTATTCTGTGGGCTGGAGCCAAGGCTTGGCTCCAAGCTAGCCCCCAAGGAGCCCACCCCCAAGGAGCTGAGCCCTGGGGAACTGAGCCCCGGGGAGCTGATCCCCAAGGAGCTGATCCTCGGGGAGCTGGTCCCCAAGAAGGCTGAACGAAGAGACCTGCTGGAGACCCCTTGGGGGAGGAAGCTGCTCCAGGCCAGCGAGATCCTGCTGATGGTCCTTCTGGTCCTGGGCCACATCATCTTCTTCTGAGGTCTCAGCTGGCTTCCAGGATGGAGGGGGCTGCCTCCAGGGTTACTGGGTGACCAGGGCGGGGGGTGGAGGGGGTTTGCTGTACCCTGCAGAGCCAGCCACAGGACACCTGCTGGAGGGAGGGGCGTGGTGCCAGCTGTGGCCAGCCCAGGCTGTGCAGACAGACCAGATGTATGTTCCTGTGTGCAATAAGTTTTTTTGTCCCAACGGCTTGGCCATATAATTTGGGCCTCTTCTCTCCAGGTGTGTTTGGGGCATGCCTTGTACTTTCCCGCCGTGCCTGTATTTGGTTCCAGGGGGTGGCACCCAGGGCCCAGATGAGCCGGCCTGCCAAGCACACAAGCTAGGCGAGCTCTGACCAGGGCCTGGGCTGGCATGGTGAGAACAACTCTCCAGCCCCAGGGACAACTAGGGCAGAGACTGGGGACCAGCAGCCAGCAGGGCGGTCCATTTTCATGAAGGACAAGATGAGGTCTCCCCGACCCTGCTCTATGGGCAATGGGGTCCTTGGGGATAGTTCCCTTTAGGACCCAAGTGCTCCCTGGGCTGTGGTTACAAGACCCCCAGCCCCTCATCTCCCTGCTGCTTGGAGACCAGAGTAGGCCACTTGCATCTTGAGAAATTTCCTAGCCCACCTAAAGGCCAACCGAGGCTCATCCCC
Source organism: Tenrec ecaudatus (assembly GCF_050624435.1). Lineage (NCBI taxonomy): Eukaryota > Metazoa > Chordata > Mammalia > Afrosoricida > Tenrecidae > Tenrec > Tenrec ecaudatus. The sequence goes on from NC_134545.1 coordinate 20,471,131, forward strand.
AGGCCCTGCCGTCCTGTAATGGACTGGATGCCTGTGCAGGCCGCCACACCAGCACCCAGGAGGGAGCTATGATGGAGTGTGTGAGATCTGGATCACTGACGCTTACATGCTGGGCTACTCACCACACGGCCAGTGATACCTCCACCAGTGACTCGGGAGAAAGATGGGGCTTTCCAGTCTCAGAAACCCACCAGGCAGATCCACCCTGCCCTCACAGGGTCGCTCTGAGTCAGAATCAACTTGCTGGCAGGGAGTTTGGTTCTTTGTGAAGGACCAGTGTCGACTCTTGCCAGGAGTTATTTCGGGGCAGGTGTCCAGTGGGATTGAAGGACCCAGAACTCAGGAACGAAGCTGGGGCTGGAGACACTCATCCGGGGCCAGAGAGGTCAAGCGCAGCCAAGCAGGGGACCTGGGGACGACCCCACAGCGGGTAGGTAGGTAGGTGAGGAAGGGGGAGAGGAGGAAAGGCCATCGTGGGAGGGCCACCTCTGACTTCCTTGGGCTCCCAGGCTGCTTGTCACGAGGCCGAGCGGGGTCAGACATGCCTTCACCCACTATTCCTTTGTACCTTATGCTGGCCCCCAACTCCCCCTCCCACATCACTTTACTTCCATGGCTGGGTTCTGTCATTCATTACCATGGTCACACAGAGCTCATGAAAATGCTCACCATCACCAGGTTTCCCAGGGAAGTTAGCAAGTTATGATTCGAGAGTGGGACGCTTGGGATGCAGTCGTTCAATCAGGACCATTTCTTCTCCGCCATGCTGTGCTGGCCGAGGTGCCCAGAGAGACCAGTCGAGTCACATTCCGCTGTGGATCAAAGAGAGCAGCCCAGCCCAGTCCTACTCGAGTCTGTATGCCCGATGCTCATCCACAAGTCCCTCTTCAGACCCACGGAGCCACATGACACCGAATGGTGAACCAGGAAGCAGAAAGATCAAGTCAAATGGATCCAAAGTTGGTGGGAACACGGCAGGGTACCGGCAGCTCTCAAGCAGGAAGACAGATTGTCAATGAGAGCAGGGTCCCAGTTTCTCATTCCGAAAAGAAGGCCACATCCCTAAGGAGGCATGGCAGGCTGTGACCTGATTGACAGGTTTGACTCCACCCATAGCCAAGAGCATCTAGTTGACGTAAAACCATGCCCATGCCCACAGGTAGGGTTCTTTCTGACCGTCAGTCAGCCCCTTGGCCTGGCCCCTGCCCTCCTTGGGGCAAAGTTACAAAGCTCCTTTGGTGTTGTCAATAAATGCCCAAAGGGCCCGCCACTCCGCTGTAAGCCTCCACCCAAAGGCGCCCAGCTCTAATACCCCCAACTAAGTGCCCAGAGGCACCCCACTCCATAAACCAGCCCCCTACCTCAAAGCACTCAGCTTTACTTGCCCTCTGGCTCCTGGCTCTTCTGCTACTCTGGTGTCAAAGCTGTCCTGGATCAAGGAGGGTCCATGAGCAGGGAGCCCACGGTCCAAAGGACACGCTTCCATCCCTGGCTCTTCATTCTTACTGGTCCTGAGTTGCCCTCTTCCCGCTTCGGAGCTGGCTAACGTTACACCCAGCAGGATGACGATCATCATGCACACTGTTAGTGGTCCCTCCCAGTTGTCTGGGGGGAAGAGAAAAGGCTATGGCCAGACCTACATTAAAAAAATTCACTGCCCTGCAGAAGGCCCAGAGCAGAGATGAGAGCCACGCCAACACTGGCCATGCAGGACAGTGGTCTCCATAAGGAAGACGGGAGGAAGAGTGGCTAGAGCCTTCAAAGAGGGTCCATCCATGCCGCCTTGGGCACCAAGGACAGGACCTCTGCCCAGGAGAAGGTCCATGAGCTGGACCAGAGCCCTGTGGGGAAGTGGTGGGATGGAGTGGGCCTGTTGCCGGGAGAGGCTAGATTGGGGCTTGAGGAAGTGGGGCCCCGAAAGCACCTGATTCTCTGAAGGAGACAGAAACAAGGTTCCTCTTACTTGCCTTTTTCGAGAAGGGGATTTAACCTGAAATGCAGGGGGCCCAGCCACTGTCCTTTCCAGAACAAGAGTGGCCACTTCTTCCCCGCAAGGGCAGCATCTCAGTGGGGCTCGTGGCAGATGAAGACCTTGACCCTCCTTAAGAACTCAGGAAGGAGCTCACCTTGGAAGTCTGGTTCTGACAGGGTCACTTCTATGAGGGTGGCATCCAGGAGACCCACACCTCCCTCCTTCCTTCACACCTGGGGGCTCTGTCCCCTCGTAGGACACCCACCACCTCGCCAGGCCAGGTTGGCATAGGAGCTCACCACCCTGTCCCCTCCCCACTGCGGCCCAGCTCCCTCCCCAAACCCTTTCCTCAGCCCCTCCTCTCCCAGCTCAGCCCCATCTTGACTATAATCAAAAAATCACCAGTGAGTGCCCCTGACAGATGCCTCTTCTCACAGCTGAGAAGGCTTGATGTTCACACTCAGGCTGCCAGTTTCAGGGGAAGACTCTCTCTGAAGGGCCTTACCTCCTCTAGACCCAACATTCCGTAGTCATCTCCAGATCTCGGCAGCAATCTCCCCTTGGGTCTAGAAGGCCCTCAGCACAGGGACTCCCAGTCCAAAGAACACCCCGTGCTCCTGGCTCCTCTTTGTGGTGGGTGCCAGACCCCACTCTCTCTCTGCTTGCTTCTCCCTGGCAGCTGCTACCCAGTCCCCAGTTCCCAAACCACCCCTACATTTTGGATCTTGGTTGGAGCAGCAAGCCCGCTCTTGGAACCCACACCTGAGTTATCACGAGCTACTAACACAGAAATATCACAAGGGGGTGGCTTTGACAAACAGAAATTGTGTTTTCACCACTGGGGAGACCGGCATTGGACTTCAGGGTGCCTGCTCTGGGGGAAGGCGTCCTCTGTGGGCTCTGGAGGAAGGTCTTGGCCTTGGGAGCTGCTGCTTGTGCAGCTTGGCATCTATTGCCCCCATCTTTGCACCTTAGTGTACTTGTGGAATCTCCTATCTCAAAAGAGATTGACTCCAAATGCACCTCCCACTAACTCTGTGTCATTAACATAACAAAGACCGCCAATCCCAAATGGGGTTATGGCCACAGGCAAATAGAGATTAGAATTTGTAAGTGTGGGGGGGGGGGCAGGAATACACACACAATCACACAATTTTATTCATAACAACCTGCTCCTTCCACTCATCCCTCTCTTTTCCTCCCTTATCACTCCAAGGTAGAGAAGTGAGGCAGGCCTGCCCTGGGCAGGGAAGGGACCAACCTGGGCTGGTGACAGGCCACATCTGTGCATAGAAGGACATCACTATTCGGAGAAAGATCTTAACAAAGAAACGAGAAAGCTAGCCCTGATCTGAGAATGGAGTTGCCCCTTTGGCCTCCCTCCTGGCCACTCAGGAGGACCTGGTCCAGCAGATGTCTGAAGCTGGGCTTGTGCCTAGTCCAACTCCTGGGCTCACCTGCCCTCCCTATCCCCCACCAACACCCAGGGCTTGCCCCTCCCCCCCAGGGCTCAGGCTCACCCGCTCCTCCCTGAGCGGTAGTTTTTCACTCTGCCCAGACCCCAGTGTTTGCTCCCAGGGAGCCCTGGGGTTGGGCCCACGGGCCTGGCCTGCTGGACACTTGCTCTCAGGCCCCGTTTCCCCTGGGCAGGAGGAAAGGGAAACAGCCACTCCAACCAAAATGAAGGGGCTCGGCCCGTTTATTCAGGAGGCAGCTCAGGGCTTCCACTCAATGACCTTGATGGCAGTTAGGGCTGCCCGCTGCACAGTCGGGTTCGGGTCATCCTCCAGGAGTCGGAAGACGGGCACCTGGGCCTGCAGGTAGCAGCGGCCCTCCGGGGCCTCGGCCAGCATGGTGAGGACCTTGATGGCGTTCAGGCGCACCTTGCTCAAAGACGAGTTGAGCAGCATCAGCAGCGGGGCCATGGCCTCGGCATCCAGCGCTGCATATTTCCCTGCAGGCCGCCGGACAATCAGTGACAGCCACATCCTGCCTTCCCACACCCCTGTCCTTGGAGTCTGCCCCTGCTTCGGGCTCCCACCACAGGCCACACAGGCCCCCACCCCACCCATGCCCCAAGTCTTTAGGGCCTAACCCTGTTATATGTCTCCATTACAAGTCACGCAGCAGTGCTGGTGTCCCTGGGAGGTCTGTGTGTGTTCCCATCACAGGCCACCCTCTGTCCCTCATCATGCTGCTGCCACTTATTTGAGAGTCCAGTGCCCATCTCAAGCCCAGTCCAGGCCAAGGCTCAGAGGCCACCCACATGTCTCTGTCTCCTGGCTGGGGTCCTGGTCCCTGGGGCCCTTCCTCAGCTGCCCAGGCAGAGAAGGACAAAGGTCTCCCTGTGGCACACGGCTGAAGCCTGCAGGGCAGCAGGCTCAGGGAACACCATTGGTCCGAGGGTGGGGGATGGGGACCCGAATCCCTCTACTGGGCAGAGTAATTTTACGGTGGGTTTCTGTTTATGATGATGGGGAGTCTGGGGGAGTGCCTTGGAGGGGTTCTACAGAGCCCGAGGGCACAGGGGCAGGATGGGGAATCCCCAAACATCATGTGGTACACGAGGGGGGCATCAGGTGGTGGGAAAGGGCTTTGTCCCTCCAGCTCTTTGATGCGGCCTGGTTTGTCCTCAACACGTGAAAAGCGGAGTATGAAGGGCCCGCCCGAGGTTCGGCGCGGGCTTCAGAATTGTAGTGGGCTGCAGGATCAAGCCCAGACTCCTAGGAGGGGCCTGGGTCAGAGGCCTGGGGACAGACGTCAGGGTGAGTGGGGGCCAGCTGGTGAGGAGACAGTGTGGTGAGTGGCCGAGCCCTTGGGACTCCAAGCCAGGAAAGGGTGATGGTGAACGTGGTGGCCCCCCTCCTGGGCTCACACCCTCTGGCCACTCTGCCTCGGGGCCTCCTGGGGGACCTCACCTTCTGTGGTGACGGTGGCGTACATGAGGGCCCCGGCGGCATTGGCCTGCACCTCCTGCACCGGGTCCTTCAGCATATGCACCAGGATGGGGATGACGTCGTACTGCCACACCTGGTTCTTGCCGTCCAGAGGGACGCTGCATGGGGACCGCCCAAGGGAAGATGTTTGATGGGGACCCTGCCTGTGGGCCAGCGCTGGCCATGGCCTCAGGCCCGGGGGCCCACACGTGGTTTCAGGGAAAGAGACAAAGCATGTGCCCTCTAGACCCAAACCAGGGCACGCACCCAGGGTGAAGCCAGGGGTGGCCCTTTGAAAGTCCCTCACGCAAGGACGCCAGAGGTTACCTCATCCTGACTCGACCTGAAGCCCAGGGAATGAGAGTGGTGGGCCTGCGACGTGGGAGTGTTGGGCTCTGCTCCGGTCACCCCAGTGGGAAGGGGCAGGCTCTTAGCCTCACCAGACAGCCATGAGGGTGTGGGCGGCCTTGGCCCGGATGTCTTCGTTGGCACTCAGCAGCATCTCCTTGAGAAAGGGCACCACCCGGTTGTCCAGGGCCTCGGTGGTCGCGCCCTCCCACAAGCAGGACGACAGTGTGTCCAGGATGAGCAGTTGGACGGATTCATCCTCTTCCCGCTGCAGCTTCCACACCAGCGATGGGATCAGTCCGCTGTTGATGATGCCCTGAGCCCCTGCGGGCAGACAGGAGGGAAGGGGGTGCAGACCAGAAGTGGGTATGAAACCCGACTCGGTGAGGGGTTGGGGTCAAACAGCGCTGGCCCAGGGGCAAGGGGCTGCAGGGAGGCAGGCAGAGAGAGGTGAGGCCAGCCCTCCTGCTCCCCAAGGACATGGCCAGGTGCTGCTGGAGTCCCAAGGGCCCCCCCACTGCGGTGCCCCAAGGCTGGCTAATATACTCTGGGGCCACCGATAATGAGCCTGTGCTCTCCCAGGCCAATTAGCACCCAAGGCCCCTCCTTCAGGGCTTCCAAGGGCACTGCGCCAGGTGTGGAGGCAAGTCGGCAGTCCAGAGCCTCGCACAGGTCCCCTCTGCCCCCTGAGGTCCCTGGGTGTCAGAAGCCCCCTGCCTCTGGTTCAGCTCCTGGGGGCGGGGCTGGAGTGGAGAGGTGTGCTCGCCCCAGCGGCTCCTATTGCTGTCAGTGTGGCTGCCCACCGGCGCCGCCAGATTTAGCGCAGCGTTCCAGGACTGCCCAGGGTGGCATGACGGGGCGGAGAGGGGGTGTCGCGGGCACGGGTTACGGTGGGCTGACAGCCTCAGAAACGCACAACGATCCGTCTACTCTGCCCTGTTGGCTCTCTATGGTGGGAATCGACCTGTGACAATGAGTTTGGGTTTGGAGGGCCGGGGGAGTCCGGAAAAGCCCAGGTCTGACTCCTGCGCGCGGTGCGGCCCTGGACAGGTCCCGGCGTCTGCCTGCTGTCAACATTAAGACCCGCCTGGCTGGGGCTTGCAGGGGCTTGCGGTGGGTGGGCGTGGTGGTGGGCTGGCAAAGCGGCGGGAAGGTGTGACGACAGCATGTGGGTGTGGCAGAGGGTGGGCACAGCCAGGAGTGGGTGTGGTGGGGCGGGGCTGAACCGCGGGTGGGTGTGGCGAAAGCAGTGGGTGGATGTGGAGGTAGGCGGAGCAGCGGGCAGGGGCGTATTCTGCGTCCCTGAAACAGGATTGCCACAGGAGTGGGCCCAGGGCACCCCGCGTCTGTCTGTCCTCCCCAGCTAGGGGTGTGGGAGGAGAGTAGCAAGAGTACCTGTCTGTAGTCCTCGCGGCAGCTTGCCCAGACCCCAGCGCTGCCGTACCCCGCCCAACGTCCCCATACCTTGCCAGGCCACTGCATGGCCTGGCCCTGGTTCTGCTCCCATCAGCCCAACCTGGGGTCATACACACCCAGACCAGAGACCTGGACCAGCCCCTCCTCAGCTCAACGGAGAAAAATGCAGAAAGCCAACCCCCGGCAGAACATTCCCCAGGGTTTCTGAGGCCATCAGTCATTATGGGGGCATATAGCCTCATCCATCCCCCCCTCCCCTCCCCCAGAATGGCTGGTGGATTTGAACCACTGACCTCTTGGTGAGCAGTCTAACGCTGAACCCACTGTGCCACCAGGACCCCCACTCTGCCATTGAGAAATTCTGACTCACAGCAACCCTTTCAGGCTGGGTTTGTCAAGGCCCTGTGGCTTCCAGACTAACCCTCTACAGGAGTAGAAAGCCCCATCTTTCTTCCAAGGAGTGACTGGTGGTTTCAAAATGCCCACCTGGTGGTTAGCAGCCCACGCAGTAACCACTATGCTACCAGGGCTCCTTACAAGGCAGAGTGGGGTGTGGCTATTTAAACAGACATGTAGATTGGGAACTGCTTGTTCACTAGGGCAGGAGCAGCCCCCAGACCCCCTGGAAACAAGTCCAGGAACCCTCTTGTGCCTGAGGGCGGTGGGACAGAGAAATGCCAGCCTGAGATAGTGGCATTGGCGCAGACCAGGCCCCCTGGCCATCCACTGGCCTGCTTAATCTGATTGGGATACCCTCCACCCCCACCCGCACCCTCAGGAGGCTGGGAAACTGGTAGTCAGCGAGGGATCAGCCACAAAGCACACCTGTTGATTAAGTGGACACTGGTGGAGGCCGTGAGCATGTCTGGCCATTGATTGCTAACCTAAAGGTTAGGGCCCTCAGAAGAAAGGCCTGGGGATCGCTTTCTGAAATATCAGCCATTAAAAACTCTATAGGACACGCTGACACGCTTGGACACTCAGGGAGATTGCCGGACTTGGGGTCCACTTGACAGTCACTGGGTGCAGGACAGGAGACTTGGAGGGTGAGGTGGGGCAGGGGAGAGGTAGTGGAGGTGGGATGAAAGGGTGACATGTGCCTGGCATTCAGAGCGGGTGGTGAAGATAAGCCAGAAAGACACGCCGGGCTTGGGGGTCCCAATGCTCACAGCTTGCCTACAGGGTCCCTTCACTTCCCATTACAGAGCCCAACCATGCTGTCCGAATCCTGACCTCCCGGCCACCCTCTTCATGGTCCACTGACCGAGGGTAAAGGCTGTGTATCCCTCTGCCCTGGCTTCCGGGCACTCTAACACCCACCCATGCCTGCCCATTCTCACCTTTCTCCTACCTCATCACCAGCACCGTCCCCACACAAGCCTCCTCCTGACCCCACAACTGCAGCCAGCACTTCTGTGCTCGGCCCCATTTCCTCTGGGTTGACGAGTTTATTTCAGTGTGTGATTTAATGATGCTTATTAGGATGGGTAGACAGTAAATAAATATAAAATGGAAACTTGAAGGCCTACTTTCTCGAATTGAAAACCTCCAGGGTGTCGCCCGCCAGCATCCCCAGTCCAGCTGCTCGCTTGGCAGCGCCTGGCCACTCTGGCCTTCACTGGCTCCAGCCACCCTGGTTTTTTCTGGTTTCTTCTGAAACCTGATGGTGTAGTGGCTACCCGTTGGACTGCCAACCACAAGGCCAGCAGTTCTAAACCACCAGTCGTTCTCTGGAAGAAAGATGCTTTGCTACTCTGCTAAAGGCTAGGAAACTCACAGGGGCAGCACTGCCCTGCCCTACAGGGTTGCTATGAGTCCACATTGACTCGATGCAGGGCAAGAGGGGCTGGCAAGAGGGGATGGCACCACAGCTTCAGCAGTGGGCTCAAATATGCCACCCGTTGTGAGAAGCACTGGGCAATGCTTCATTTTGTTGTTGGACATGTGGTCACCATGGGCCAGAGCTGAAGCAGCACCACGGGTGGGCGTGGAGCACGCTGTGGGTGGCTATAAGAGTGAGTAGTCAGGAGGAGACCAGCCCATCAGGGTGCAGTGTAGCACTGATGAAACATACAACTTTCTTCTAGTTCTTTAATGCTTCCTCCTCCCACCCCCAATTCTACCTCACAAATCTGGCTAGACCAGAGGATGTACACTGGTACAGATAAGAGCTGGAAACACAGGGACTCCAGGAAAGATAAACCCCTCAGGACCAATAATGAGAGTAGCAATACCAGGATGGGAAGGGGAAGGTGGGAGGAGAAACGGGAAATGGCTAACAATGATCAACATATAACCCCCTCCCTGGGGGACGGACAATAGAGAAGTGGGTGAAGGGAGACATCGGTCAGTGTAAGACATGAAAAAATGATAATTATTTATAAATTATCAATGGTTCATGAAGGAGGGAGGGTGGGGGAGACAGGGGGACAAAATGAGGAGCTGATACCAAGGGCTCAAGTAGAAAGAAAATGTTTTGAAAATGATGATGGCAACATATGTACAAATGTGCTGGACACAGTGGATGGATTGATGGATTGTGATAAGAGCTGTATGAGCCCACAATAAAATGATTAAAAAAAAAAAGAGTAGTCAGTGGGTGGATGCAGGGTGGGACACCCCACCCCAACCTTGAGGGGGACACCAGGACTGGCCAGGGAGGCCGGAACCACCCCAGCGGGCCAGCCTCTGACCTCACACAGGCCTGTAGCAGGGGTCAACCCAAACTCTTGCATCTGCATGTCCTTAAGGGACTCAACGTTGACCCCTGACCCAGAAGGAGAAACTGACCTCATCCTTCTGAGCTAGTGCCACTGTGCAGTTCCTACACACACACACACACACACACACACACACACACACACCCCACTGAGGTTCCCTCTGGGCAAGGTTGTCCATTAGTGCCCCTTTCTACTGAAGAAGAAGCCCAATGGTGTGGCAGGTTAAGCACCAGGCTGCTAAATATGAGGTCAGCTCCACAGCTGAGGGTTTGGCTGACAGGACTCGCAGGCTTAGCCAGGTGAAACAACTCTCCCAAGGGGATACAGGAGGGGACAGCAGAGCCGGGCCCGCCCTTGACCCCAACTACCTCTTACCTCTGACACACACCCCACACACGGCCTAGGCCTACCACCCACCTGATGTCACAGCCAAGGAGCCCCCACTTGATCTGGACAAGGGGAGGGCACACACAGAGGGGCCCAACGTCTTTGCTTCTTGTAATTTACAGTCTCAGAAACTCACAAGGCCATTATATCCTGTCCTGCAGGGTCACTGTGAGTTAGTCTTGGCTCCATGGCAGTGAGTTTGGATTTGGGTTTTTGTTAGCCAAAGAGCTAGATCCCGCCCCAGCCTCCTGAATCCAACCTGGCTCTTGCCACAGTTTCACATCACCTCTGTGGGTGGGCAGTGCCCGGCCTTCTGCTCAAAAGCTGGGGACCAGCCAGGTCATTGGACCGTGTGAAGTGACCACAGTGTTAGCTGGGATGACACCTGCGTTTTGCCAGGAACAGTCTCAAATACGCAATTATTCCGTTGATGGTGATGAAGTTACATCCAGACACAGTAAAATGGGGGTGGGGGTGGGAGGGCTCCTGGGCCGGGCTGCACTGTTGGCCCAGGGGTTCCTGAGCTCCCGAAACTAAAAGTAGAGTTTGGATGCCTGTCTTCAGACCTCATCCTTGTGTCCCTAAAAGTGTCAATGGGGGTCCCAACTTTGGCACCTCTCAAACCCACTTTTCCCGGGACAGGGTCTCTGGGGACCCCCAAAGTCTCTGCAGGCTGGCGGGGTATGAGGAGGAGAGGTGGCTAAGACTGTCCTTTCTTTAACTGTGAACCCCTGGCCCAACATGCTTCAGCAAAGTTAAGTGGTTATGCATTGGGGTGCGAAGGGCAAGGTCAGCAGTTGGAAACCACCAGCCACTCATAGAAAAAGGAGGCTATTTATCTGGGAAAAGAGTTACAGTCTCAGGAACCCACAGGGGCGGTTTTACTCTGTCCTATAAGGTCACTGTGATTCAGCGCAGGCCCCGTTAGCGACCTCAATAGCAGTTCACTTAGATTTTTGGTTTTCTAAGCTAAGAAGATGTGGGAAGAAAGGCCTGGCGATCCACTCCCCAAATAAACCAGTGAAACATTCAGGATCATAAGGGTCACAATCCGCAGCCCGTGGCGAGGATGTCCAGGAGTGGGTGGCCTGTGGTTCCAGTCTGCTTCGTCGTGCAGGGCAGAGGGTGGTCACCCTAAGTCAGGGGCTGCTGATCAGAGGGACTGTCACGAGAGTGCAGGCAGGCAGGTGCCACCAGCCCCACGTCCACGGCAAGCTCGGAGGGCGGGGGTCAGTGGGCCACCCGAGGTTGCGTAGGGCTGGACCTTTGCCCGCAGGCGGCTCTGCTGGGGGCGCGCGCCAGAGAGCTGGCTGCGTGTGCGCGGCAGCCGCCCCACGGCGCCATTGGGCCGTGCCCACGCCCGTCAGCCTCCCGCGCCCAGTCAGCGGCCAGCCAGCGCGCGTGGCGGGCGGCGGCGCCCGGCGCGTGGTGCCCGGCGGGCGCGCCGCACCCCGCCCGCGGTTGGCCTGGCAACGCGCTGCGCTCGCGGCTCCGCCCCCTCTGGCGGCGCGGGGCGGGCGGGGGAGCGGCTGGCCGTGCGTGAGCGCCGCCCGCGGTCCGGTCACGTCCCCGCGCGGCGCCGCCGCCCGCGTCGTGCGGAACCAGGGCGCGGGCTCGCCGCCGCCGCCGCCGCTCGGAGCAGCTCGGCAGGCTAGGTGCCGGCTCGGAGGTGAGTGCGTGGCCCCCGGGCCCCCAGCCCCCTATTGTGCGCGGGGTGAGCCTGGGGGCGGCGGGTCGGGCAGGTGCGCTGACGTCGTCCGGGGTAGGCGGCTGGGGGTCCCCGGGACATGGGCGCGGTGCGCGGGCACAGCTCCGCAGCCCACTGCTTCCCGGAGCTGAGCATCGGCCATCTGTCCCTGCTCGCTGTCTTTTCCCTTAAAAGGCGGCGGGGGTGGGGTGCGGTGGGGGGCGCTGTGTCCTGCGGAGGGGGGGGTTCTCAGGGGCCCTGCCGTTAGGGCGGTGCCGAGCCTTCTGGGGGGGTTGGCAGCAGGAACCCGCTAGGCCAGCCAGCGCTGATGGGAGGGCGGTGCCAGTGCAGGGTTCCCTGGGGGTCCACGTCTGGGTGTGTGTGTGGGGGTGGTCCCACCTGGTACTGAGGTCCGCCTGACCACTGACCACCGCAACCCTGCCTCAGTGTTGCTCCACCCGCCACCCTGGGCGCTTTCTGGAGCCGGCTGCTGGCCCAATTCGCTCAAACGAGCATTGGCTGAGCCCTTGCTCCCAGGGCTAGGCACTAGATGGGCAAGGGGAGGAGTGGACAGCCCTTTCCCCCCACGACTGACTCACCACGCCTATGGAGACACCGCACAGCCCCAGGGGGCCAACTGGCCAGACGAGGGACCTGGGGAGGTGGCCCCAGCTGAGGGTCAGGCAGGCCTATGGGCAAGGTGACATTTGAGCTAGAACTTGAAGGGCATGGTCTGGCTGGGGGTGGGTGTTGCAGGCAGAGGGGGATGCCTGGGAAAGGCGTGGGGGTCTAGAAGGAGTGGACAGGCTTGCCAAAACCCGAGGTATGGCGGGAAAGAAGGGACGCTGGGAGCCTCCTTCTGGCTCCACCAGTGGACACCTCAGCCTCCTGGTCTGCAGAAGGACCGGAAACATCTGGCAGCTGTGACAGCAGACGGGGCGGGCCAGGCCAGGGCTTCCACGCCTGCCAGAGCTGTGTCTCCAGGTGCCTGATCCTTTATGGTGGTCACTTGCAGCTGGTGGCTGTGTCTCTGGGGCGTGAACATTGGAGAGCAGTCACCATGAAGGCCAAGGGTGTTTCCTGAGAAGACCCCCGCCCCTGACCCCTCCCGGTGGGTTCCACTGAAGCAGGAGGGGGGTGGGGGTTGAGGATCAAAGCCGCCCGCTACCCTCAGCTGCTTGCTGGAGGGCTCCCTTTGAGGGGCTGTCTGACTCATCCCTGCAGCCCTGCCCCCACCGCCTGCCCGCAGAGGCACTAGTCAGGCCTGAGCCTGAGCTGCCGCAGCGATTCCCCTGCCTGCCTGCCCTCATGGGGCGTGTGATCTGTGCCCAGTGTCAGGACGCTCCACTGCTGGCTATGACTTCTGCCTTGTCCGGCCTGCCCTGCTTGGCCCTGCCTGGGTTGGGATGCAGGAGTTTGGATTTACTGCCCCTCTATCCCATCCTCCTGCCTCCTGGGCTGGCTAGGGCCCTTCCAGAAGCTTCTGTTTAGTGAGTGAGCCGGGTGAGGACCACCCCTTGGAGAGAGTGTCACATGGTGATGGGACAGCTGGCCCCGGCACTGACCAAGAGTCCCCGTGAGTGGAACTTGAAGTGGGGGGAGGGACAAAGTACAGAACTTGCAGCCCCCAGGAAGGAGACTGGGAGACAGAGCCCCAGCTGGGGCCTGCAAATGCTGTGCATGGCTGGAAGAGGCTCAAAGGTGAGCAGTGGGTGTAGGCATGGAGGGCCCAGTCGCTGGTACCCACAGAGTAGTGAGGCCCAGGGGAGTGCTAGTCTAACTTTACCAAGCCTGGGACCAGACACTGTCCACCTTGCTGAGCGAGCTGGGCTAGTTCCATTGATAAGAACAGAGTGCGCGCGCGCACACACACACACACACACATAAACACACCACAGTCCCTTTTGGGTCCACAGTGAAAAAGGAGGGCTCTCAGCCAGTTCCCTGTCGGTCCACACCTACATGAGGGATGGCCCAGTGCTTAGCTCTCCCAGTCCATGCCACAGGAAAGGTTTCATATGGGACTGGGAACAGAGGGTGAGTCTCTGTACTTGCCCTGCCCCCTTCTAGTCCACAAAGACGGGAGGGTTTTTTCTTGTGCCCAACCTCTTCCAGGCCATGCCCACAGAAGGGATCTGCCACCCCACTCGACTAGCCCCCCCAGGCCACACCCACAGGAGGGGGAGTCTTGGCACTTGCTCCGCCCCTTTGCAGTCCATGCACACAGAAGGGGTCTCCCACTCACCTAGCCCCACTGAGATGTCCACGGGAGGGGTCTCCCAGAGTGCCCCCCTTCTCTGCTCAGCCTCCTCCCAGTCTGCACAGAGGGCAGTCACTGTCTCCCTGCAGCCCCCCCAATATGTTCATGTGGCAGGGATGCTGCTTGGTCAGAAGGTACCCCCAGTGACACAGTGGGTCCTTGGTGCAGAGCCTCGCATGGCCCCCTCAGCAGAGTTGACCCACACAGGAGCAGGGCCAGCACTGTGCCACCCACCTCAGTTTGTGCCCCCATCAGGAGAGGACAGGCTGAGAGAAAGCGAGGGGGCGCCCAGGACCCCCTCTGTGTACCTAGCAGAAATGGTGGCTGGAAGAGCGGTGGGGGGCAGGGAGGTAGATGCAAAGGCCCATAAGCTGCGGGAGCTGGTTGGTGGGGGGCGCCTAGTGGGGTCATGGCTCGGGCTTGTGAGCTTGGATTACTGGGGCTCAAAGAGGTGTGATCTGTTGGACAGCCTACAAGGTAAGACCGCTCTGGCCCCAGGGACTGGCCAACTGGGGTGAGGATGAAGGGTTGGTGGCAGGGGCCATGAGAAGTAGGGGCCTGGGGCAAGTCACAAGAGGGAAAGAAGTCTGGTGTGAGATCCTAGGAGGTGGGGAGACTAAGGAGGGGGACTAAAGGTGGCAGTGAGACTTCAGGTGAGGCTGGGGGTGTTGGCAGGTGGGCAGCCTGCGTTGCTGTCAGGGGCAAGTGAAGCTGGGCTCAGAGGGGCCCAAGGGGGCAGGGGACAGTGTCCAAATCCGAGGTGGTCGGTGTCGGACAAGCGTGGGTAGATCAGCGAGGCCCTCTGGGTGTGTGCTCTGTAAGCCCTTTCTGGAATATTGAAGGAGCCCTGCTGGTGGCTAACTGCAAGGTCAGGGGTTTAAAACTACCAGCCTCTCCAGGGGAGGAAGGATGAGGCTGTCTGCTCCTGTAGAGAATGAGGCTCCGGAGCCCTGGGGAGCAGTTCTGTTCCATCCTGCGAGGTCGCTGTGTGTCACCATCGACTCGGCGGCGGTGGGTCTGCCTAAATGCTCGTACCAATGGTGAAGACTTTCAAGACAGCCACTGCCGTTGGAACCAGGCACTGGCCAGGTGGCAGTCCATCCCTGAGGGGAACCCCCAGCCACCAACCTAACACAGATCTTTCCCGGGTGGACACACCTCACCCCAAATCTCAGCCTGGGGAATCCAAACCTGAGCCGGGTCTGCCTGTGGTGGGGTGTCCCTCGGACCCATTCAGCCGCCTGCCCCAGCCCGAGGCCCAAAAGCCGCTATCACCTGCTTCTTCGAGTTCACATTTGCGCATCGCTGAGTCCTGAGTGGGCCATTTCTACGTTCCGGTCTAACTCGCTGTCTCTGGAGAATCATCCGGAGAGTGTGAGGAACGAGGCCATGGAGAGCACCGTGCCACGTGCCCCATCCTGGGCCTGCAGGGCCAGGCCTGCTGCATAGTCAGGGGGGTTCTTTCTTTTATGGGGGGGGGTGCGGGGTGGCAGGGACAGACTGGGAACCCTGGCCCGGGAAGTAGGAGGTGGAGGAAGTCGGGCCATTGAGCAGAGAGTGACTAGACAGAACATTCGAGAAACCAGATATGAGTGTTGGTGGGGAGGGCGACTTCCCTCTGTGTGGCTCCCTCCCCGGGCCCTCTTGGCTGAACCAGGAGGTGCCCCAGGCATGCTGGAAGCCAGCCTGGCAGTGATGTGGGGAGGGGGATGGCCACAAGAAGCCCTCCTCGTTCTTCTCAGCCAGCCCCTTCCTCTCTGGCTGTGCAGCGTGGGAAGGGCCGCCCTGGGCGCCCAGGCCTCCTGAAGGAGGGAGGGGGGTGATCACTGTGTTCTTTCACGCCTGGACTACATCCCTTGAGGGTCCAGAGCAGCCTCCGGAACAGAGATAGATGATACTTCCAGTTCCAGGCCTCTGGGGCCCTGGTGGAGCAGCGGGCTACCCACTGAGCTGCCCACCACGAGCTCACCAGAGGCTCCGAGGGAGCACTGAGGCGGAGTGCTCCTGTGGGCCAGCCCTAGTGGCATAGTGGTGTGGTTGCGATCCATCAGATCAGCTGCGGGGAACCACCAGCCACTGCACCAGAGAAAAAGGAGGCCAGCAAATCAGGTAAAAAGTGACTGTCTCAGAGACCCACGGGGCAGTTCTACCCTGTCCTACAGGGCCACAATGAGTCGGCGTGGACTGGATGGCAGTGGGTTTGGTTTGGGTTTGGGTCTGCTCCTGGAGTGATTTAAAAGTCTCAGAAACCCACCGCGGCAGTTCTACTCGGTCAGATCGGTTTGCTATGAGTCAGCACCGTACCATAGCAGTGGGTTTGCGTTTTGGGGAGGGGCCTCCATCTGCAGCACTCAGCAGCCCCCCTTCCCCTCCCCTCTCCTTCTGCTTCTTGTTTTTCCCCGGGGTACTAACTGCTGTATCTCCTCCTGCCAACTGTGTGCCCTTGTCTTCTGCCATCCATGGCTGCTTCCAGGTCTGTGGAGCCGGCCCAGAGCAGCTCCCTCCTGTCGCAAGCAGCAGGGCCTCAGGAAAGAGCTGTGGAAGGCTCTCTTCTCAGGGATGCTCTGTTGCCTGCTTCCTTGGGGCCGTTGGTCTCCTGGAAGCTCCCTCTTTGAGCACTTTATTCCTCACCTTAGTCCTCCAGCAGGAGCAGTGGGTTAGGCTGTAAATCACAAGGTCAGCAGTTCAAACCCACCTGCTCCTCTGAGGGATCAAGATGAGGCTGTCTGCTCCTAGAAATAGTGACAGCTTCGGAACCCGCCTGGGGGAGTTCTACTCTCTCTGAGTCAGAATCCACTGGATGGCAGTGAGCTTTGGGGTTTCCAGCCACCTGATCCAAGCTGTGGTATTTTTAGTCACCTCATATGCATGTGGACGTTGGACAGTGAGTAAGGAAGACAGAAGGACCAATGCCTTTGAATTGTGGTGCTGGTGGGAAATATGCACAATATCGTGGGGAGGCAGAACCAGCAGATCTATCTCAGAGGAAGTACAGCTAGCATGCTCCTGAGAAGTGATGATGGCCAGACGATCTCATGTGCTCTGGATGTGTTGCCATGAGACACCAGTCCTGGGAACACAGGTGCTTGGTAAAGTTGAGGGGCAGCGATAACAAGACCCTGAATAAGATGGATTGACACAGGCTGCAAGGATGGGGTCAGCATATCACTTGTGAGGATGGTGCAGGACCAGGCTGTTTCATTCGGTTGCACGTGGGGACGTTATGAGTTAGAAACCAGGTAGCACCTAACAACGCCACCATTGGAGTAGTCCCAGGGTGGTGCAGCTTGGCTGCTCCCCAGAAGGTTGGAAATTTAAGTCTATCCAGAGGTACCTCGGAAGAAAGGCCTGGTGGTCTGCTGCCAAAAGTCAGCCATTGAAAACCCTGAGAGTACAGTTCTCCTTTGAGACACATGGAAGCACAGTGGTCAGTATTTGGTTGGTTGATTGATTAATTGGCTGGTTGGTTGATTAGTTGGCTGGCTGGACAGTATTTGGTTGACTGGTTGTTTAGTTGGTTGGAGAGTATTTGGTTGACAGATTAGTTGGCTGGCTGGCTGGCTGGACAGTATTTGGTTGGTTGGTCGGTTGGTAGGCTGGACAGTATTTGGTTGATTGATTAATTGGCAGCAGTTTGGTTGACTGGTTGGTTGACTAGTTGGCTGGCTGGACAGTATTTGGTTGGCTGGTTGGTTGGTTAGACAGTATTTGGTTGGTTGGCTGGACAGTATTTGGTTGATTGATTGGCTGGCTGGACAGTATTTCTTTGGTTGGTTGGTTGGTTGGTTGGTTGGTTGGTTGGTTGGTTGGACAGTATTTGGTTGGTTGGCTGGAGAATATTTGGTTGACAGGTTAGTTGGTTGGCTGGCTGGCTGGACAGTATTTGGTTGGTCATTCGGTTGTCTGGACAGTATTTGGTTGGTTGGTCGGTTGGTTGGCTGGACCGTATTTGGTTGGTCAGTTGGTTGGCTGGACAGTATTTGGTTGGCTGACTGGACAGTATTCAAATGGTTGGTTTTGCTTGTTTCTGCTCAACTAGCTGCCCCCTAAGGTCAGTGCTTTGGGGGCCCAAGGACAGAGCCCTCAGCCTTGACCTCTAAAGGTGACCCCAGCGAGTCATACTCTCTCTGGGCTCTGTTTCCTCACCCTTTCATTGGAGGAACTACAGCCAGGATGCTCTTTAGAAGCACGAATAGAAAGACTTGGTCTCATGTACTTTGGACATATCAGGAGAGACCAGTCCCTGGAGAAGGGCATCCTGCTTGGTAAAGTGGAGGGCAGTGAAGGAGAGGAAGGCCCTCGACAAGACGGAGTGCACAGGGGCTGCACCGATGGACTCAGGCATAACAGAGACTGCGGCGAGGACGGCGCAGGACCGGGCGCTGTTTCTCTCTGTTGGGTGTAGGAGTCCTCACTCTGCGCCAGAGCCTGCTGGACTGCCCGGCATCAACCGGGATGGTCCAGAGTGTGTGGGGACCGCCCCTGGTGGGGGCTGCTTGAAGCAGGCTATGAGAAGAGCCTGAGGAAAGCATGCCACTATTGATTAGTGCCATCTGTAGTGGGAAGGGTCAGGATTTGGATGTTTGCCAGCCACGGGCCACTCCCCACGTCCTGCCTTCACCCTGGCCTGGAACTCTTGCCACATCCTCATTGGTGACACCGGCCTGCCCCTCTGAAGCACTGCCCCATGGGAGGTACACTGGTCAGTGCTGCCCCCCCCCCCACCGGCGTACCTCCGGCTAGGCTGACAGTCTCAGCCTGTACATTTGACAAATGAATGAATGAACCCACAGCAGAGGGGGAGACTCATGGGCATGGCATTCTGTACCCACAACGTGCCCCATGGCCCTGCCAGACTTGGCGTGGGGCAGCCTTCTACCCTCCTTGGACACCTGCAGCCCCGCCTGGTTCCACGGGAGGGACTTGCATCCAGAGCCGGGATGGCGGTGGAAATGTGAGAGAGGGTAGAGTGGAGGGACCCACCTCCCTGTCCAGCCTGCTTGGCCCTGCTGCCCCAATGTGTCTGACCAGCTTGGGGCCCCACCCGCCATCCCTGCCAGGGCCTGTAGCCCTGTGGTCCTTCAGCCAGTCCTCAACCACTCTGTCACCTCTGGTGTGCTGTGCAAACAGTTCTCGGTGGAATGCTGAGACGAAAATAATTAGAATGTTGTCTCCATTATCCAATTTCTGATTAATCAAACTCTCTTTGTCCTCGGCCCAAATCTATTCATTTCCCTGAAATGCTGGGCCAGCGCCAAGCTTCGATTTCCTGTGACCGCTCCATGCCTGCCTGTGCATATCCCCAGCCGGCCTGGCCCCAAGCGGGGTGGGTGCAGGCGCACTGCCCCCCACATCACCAAGTCCCTGGGCCTTCCTCACTCTGGAGGTCACGAGAGCTGCACCTGTGGCCTGCCATGGGGCAGGAGAAGGCTGGGTCTGGGGATGGTGTGACCAGTGCCGGTCCCCAGCAGAGGACAGGGCAGCCCCAGGTCTTTGGAAATGTCTTGGAAGACTGGGTTTGGGGGTGGGGGAGGGGCTGGCAAGGACCAGGCTTATAAGGGGATGGGTTGGGGGTGTGATGCTGCAGTTTGGTCTATTGCCCAATGTCTGCCAACGACTCCCTGACCCAGGGCCATGGTTCCCAAGTCCCCAGAGTGCCCTGCCCATTCCCACAGGTGGTGGGATAGCTTGGATGGCGGCCATACCCAGGGCTCATGAGGGACCAGACCAAGGCATGCTTCTGCCCAGCTCACACCTGGTCCCTGCCCAGCCTGTACACGGCCCTCAGTCAATACATCTTCTTGAAGACCCCACCCCAATGCTTGGTGCTGAGGTGCCTGGGATATACCCCTCCCAGGGGTGCCTCCGAGCCTGCTCTCTGGCCATCTTCATTTTTCTCAGGGTGGGGCAGTGTGCAAGGCAGGAGGGCCCGCAGGGAGGAGCCCTGACCAGGGAGGGACAGCAGGGGTTCTGGGCTGCCACATACAGAGTCAGGGCAGGATCGACAGTGAATAGATCAGAGGCTGCTGGCTACCCCAAGGCCACCTTTGTTTCCACGGGGGTGGGGTGGGGGCTCTGGTTGTGTTGCCTCCTTGCCACCTGAGGCCAGGCCAGCTCCCTGCTTGTCTCCTGCCTTCCCTTTAGCAGAAAGTCCCGGAACCCAGAGAGCGTAGCCTCCCCGGAGGGCAGCCAGGCAAACATCTCCTCCCAGACTCACGCACGTCCCTGGTCAGGGACCCTCTGTAGGGCACATGGTGACCTGTGTGCAGACATCCCCAAGAGGCCCTTGCTGATGACCCCAAGCCCAAGCCCACTGCCACTTGGTCTCTCTCCAACCTCACAGGGACCCTAGAAGGCAGAAGAGAACTGGTTCTGGGACAGCTGTCTTTAGCAGACCAGACAGCCTCATCGCCCTCCTGCCAAGCCTGGTCTCGAGCTGCTGGCCTTCCGGTTAGCAGCCCAGTGCGTAACCTAGTGTGCCATCAGGGCTCCCGGACAAAGGCTGCGGTTGTTAGGCATGTTGAGGTGGTTCTGATTCACAGTGACAAGAGAACAAAGCACTGCCCTTTCCTGGCCCCTCCTCACAGCTGTTCTTGTCTGAGCCCGTGGTTGCAGCCGTGGTGCCCATCCATCTCCTGGAGGGTCTTCTCAATTCTGCTGCCCCTCTACTGTACCAAGCATGATGTCCTCCTCCGGGGACTGGTCTCTCCTGACAGCATGTCCAAAGGCTAGCCCCCGGTACCGAGTATTCCTTAAACGGCTTCATTCAGAGTAGCATGCATGAGACCTTGCGGGCCGACGTGGAAACACTTTGATTAGATAACAAACAGCACTGCCATCCAATTGGTTCTGACTCATAGTGGCCCTTCAGGGACAGGGAAGAACTGGCCCTGTGGGTTTCTAAGACAAAGTCTTTGTGAGAGTAGAAAGCCTCATCCTTCTCCCCAAACCCACTGTCATCAAGTTGACTCTGGCTCATAGTGACCCGATATAGGATATCCAAGACTGTCAATCTTTATGGGAACAGACAACCTCCTCTCTCTCCGGCCAAGCGGCTGGTGGGTTTGAACCGCCAACCTTGCAGTTAGCAGCCAAATGCTTAACCCACCACACCACCAGGGCCCCTTGGTACAGATGCCTGACTCACTGCCACTGAGTCAATTCTGAATAATAGGGACCTCACAGGGCAAAGTGGAACTGCTCCCTAGGGTTTCAGAGGCTGTCAGCCTTGATGGGAGCATGGTGCCTCATCCAGCTCCCACGAAGCAGCTGGTGGGTTTGAACCTGCGACCTTGAGGCCAGCAGCCCACCAGCCTCCCTCATGGCCTCGGCATGAAGGACTAATGATGACACACAAAGCCTGACGCTGACAGTGACTCTGCCTGTTGGCCCCACCATTACCACGTCAGTAGTTAGTCTGGTCACTGGGGGCTCTGGGGGCCACTAGGGGCTAACCCCTGACTGCCAAATGAAGGGTTGGAGGTTTCAGGTCCCCCCAAAGGCACCCCAGATAAACAGGCCTGGCTGTCTACTTCAGAATTAGGAGCCCAGGTGGCACAGTCATTACAAGCTGGGCTGCTAACCGCAAGGTCAGCAGTTCTTAAACCACCAGCTTCCCAGAGGGAGAAAGAAGAGGCTTTCTACTCCGGTAAAGAGTTATAGTCTCGGAAAACCACAAGGGCCTGCCCTTTCGGGTCGCTAATGACTTGATGGCTGCAAGTTGGGTTTTGGTTTTCCGTTCCCTGAGGCCTAGGGGAATCTGGGTACCATACTCCACAATACAGCAAGCTACCTTTGGGTTGGGGGGGGGGGTTCCTGAGGAATGGGGGTCATACCCATCAATGGGCTTCTAGGAAGTGTGGGTTTTTCTATCAGTTTCAGAAAACCAGCCCCTGGAAACTGCTGAGTAATAGATTTCCTATGGCACGTGGGAAGGTTGTGACCAGAGAGCCATAGCAGGGAAGAAAGGGGGCTTCCAGGACCCTGCAGAGACCCACCAGGCCTGGAAACCCCTTCCCCAGGACCAGGGGTGGGCAGGCCCTGGTGCACAGACCTCCACTGAGTGTCCAGCGTCAGGGAAGGATCCGGACCGAGAGGCAGGGTGTGGCCTCCAAGGTTCTTCCCTGGGGGGTTCGCGATGCAGTGAGAGGGGGTGGGAGGCGAGGGAGTTGGTGCCGCTGGCTGGGCAGAGAGGGTGCCTGTAGCACGGCGTGGTTTGGCCACACTGCATTTGGGGGCTTGTGGGTGAGTTAGCCTGCAGCTTGGAATAGGTGTGTAAGAAGGGCAGGTGGGGAGGCTGGGGTAGGAGTGTCTGGGGAGGCCCTGGGGCTGGGGAGGTGGGCACAGGCAGAGAGTGTCCCCGGGCACACCGGACAGGGTCAGGCCAGCATTCCGGGGCATCATGGGCTCTGACAGGGCGTGGCCCCGCCCTCACTGGCCCTAGGAAGGTGCCACCAGGTGGGGCAGGCCCAGGGCATGCTCCAGGAACCCCTGAGCGCTGAGCAAATATTTTGTGCTGTGGCTGCATCCGTCCATCCATCTGCTCTGTGCAGCTTTCAGGAGCACCCGCGGGGTGGGGGGGGGCAGGGAGTGGAGTCACCCAGCCACACCCCCTGTGGGGGGAGGATCTGGTGGGGCGGAAGGAGTATGAGGAGCGGGTAGCCCCAGCCATCCGGTCCCATCTGGGTGGGGGTAGGTGCTCCCTGTGGCACCCTGCATGCGCTCGTGATGCCTTGTCTAGACTTGAGGCTGTGGGCCCCCTGAAGCCGTGGGGCAGACCTCCCCAGAGCGAGGTCCACCCCACCCCCTTCCGTGCCCATTGTCACTGGCACCGCAACAAGCAGGCTTTTATCTCCTCGGGAAGATGTGGCTTTTAGTCCAAAAATAAGTCCCCGGTGCTATCGAGAGCCTCCCTCGGCCAGCCCTTCCTGGAGCCCACGCCGGCCCGGCAAGGCCTCGGGCGAGGAGTCACCTCACACTCTCACACGGCCGCTGCCGGCAGAGGGCCATCCACTCAGGCTGGGCTCCCGGTGTCTGCATCTGTGGGGCACGGGCACCAAGGGGACATGCGTCAGGGGGCACAGACTCTGGGTGGGACGTGGACGCTGGGGGGAGGGGAAGACATGGAACAGGGACATGGATGCTGTGGAGGGGACATGGAGCAGGGACATGGATGCTGTGGAGGGGACATGGAACGGGGCAGGGCGGTGGGCATATAGTGAAGGATGTAAATATGACTGGGTTGCCATGCAGGGTGGGCACCGACACCACACCACTCCTCAGGCCAGAGGCCACCTCTGCCTCAGAAGTAACCGGCGCCCCCTCCCAGCCCAGGCCCACCTGCCTGCCTCCCATGGGCAGTGCCCCTCAGGCTTCCTCTGAAGGAGGCCAGCAGCCCAATTTCCTCCCAAGCCAAGGAGCGGGCCGGGGTCCTGCGAGGCACTGACCCTCTGTCACGTGCTGCACGTGGCCCCCGGGCTCTCTGAGCCTGCCCTTCCCTGGCCTCCCGGGCCATACCTGCATCAGGGGAGAGAGCGGCTGAGTGTGGGGGAAGGCTCCCCATTGGAGGGGAGAGTCCGTCTGAGGACAGGCAGGCACTGGATATTACTCTCTCAGATGCTCAGCTGGGGGCCCTGAGCACACACCCCATGGTGGCATACTTGACACGCCAGTGCCTGTGTGCAGCGAGGCACCCAAAGGTGGATACAGCCCTGCGGTCAGAGGCGGCCAAGTCCTTGCCTGCTAACCCCCTGCCCCCTACAAGGAAGCCTGCTTCCTGTGTAACAGAAGCACCCCTGACCCCTGAACTGTCTCAGGCCAGCCATCTGGGAGCCCCCGTCGGTCAGGGGAGCAGTGAGAGGTGGGCAGTGAGATCAGTAATGGGTTAGAGTAGGCCCTGGCTGGCCCACCAGCTCAGGACACAGAGGGAGCAGGCCTGGCCAGGCTGCTGGGCTCACACTGGACCAGTGGACACTCAGCCTCGGTCTCCGAAATGGGGGAGGGCAGTCAGCTGGGCCATGTTGGGGGTGCCTGATGCAGAAGTGGGAGGCAGTCAGCTCAAGGACACAGGCAGGGGATCCTGACACTGAGGGGGGGGGCCTCACAGAGGCCAAGGGTGGGGCCACAGCAAAGGGAAGGTGGGCACACCGTGATATCGAGGGCCGAGAGCGGGACCCTGGCTGGGTTGGCTCACCAGCAGAAGTGCACATGCACCCCAACCTCTCAGACCCAGAGACAGTTTACAGGGCCATGGGGAGCAGCTTTCACTCCCATCCCCACACCAGATTGCTGCCAAGGGCATGGAAGGCAGGCTGGGTCCCTGGGCCTGGGGGAAGATAGGCCAGGGCACCCCCTCGGGCAGGCAGGGCTGGGTGTGTCACTCACTGCCCGCAGCCCAGTCCTGTAACCTCTGAGTGACAGGGGAGCCTCCTGCCACGTGGGCATGGACAGGGGCCTCAGGGAGCACGCAGCTCTCTGCCTTTGGCTGCCCGTCGCCAGCCCCGCCCCCCGTTGTCTGATTACTGTGTGGGTCTCTCCCTTCTTTGGGGTGGGTCTGCAGCCCCCTCCCCCCCAACGCCCCAGGGCTTAGGGCCCCTCCAGAATTGAGCCTTTCTCTCTGGACATAGGGACTTGGGCAGTCCTGTAGAAGAAACACTGTCTTTCACTTCCCACCCAGGGGATCCTGCTCAGAGACACCTGGTGACCTTGGCTGTCTGTCACTCCTGTGAGGAGTGTCCAGCAGAGGCGTGGCTATGGAGCACAGGAACCAAGGGTCACACACTGGCCCCCCCTCAGCACAGAAGCCCATGTCTACAGGCCAGAGGGAGGAGCAGCCTGTCCCTACCAGATCCCCACCCAGTTCTCCACCAGCCAGGGCTTCCCCAGCACCTGACCCCAGAGGGGCATTGTCCCCCACCACTTCCCCTCACTTTCTGGCTCCAGCCACACCCCCACCAGGGCCTCTGTCCTTCAGTTCCTGAGGTGGTCACCTCCTGCCTGCCTGCCAGCCTGCCCCTCGCCCACACTACAGCCTTCCATCATGGTTTCCTGTGGGTCTGACCCCGGCCCTCCTCTGAGTCAGTGCGGGACAGGGCCTGGTCTGCGCGTTCAGTGAGTAACTATGGGACGCAAGAAGGCCGCTCCCACAGCTCCTGCAGCCTGTCACCACCACCAGCCCCCCTCACCGCACATCTCCACACAAATCTGCCCATGCGCACCACACACACCTGCACACGTACAACCACAGACATACTTCATGCACACACGCAGTTGCACTCACCTGTACATATACTACAGACAAACTGTGTGCACTCACACACCTGGCACACGTGCACTTGCACACACAGCTGCACCTGTACAACCACAGACACACCCATCTGCTGCAGAAGTATCAATGCGCATGTACAATCATACACTCTGCACACATAGAAGCACCCAGCTGTTCATGTGCAGCCATACGCACTTATGTGGTGGGCATGTGGAGATGCACAAGCACAGTTGCACACACACACATACGTGCAAATACATCGATCTACAAGTGTGGAACAGCATGTACAAAGACCTGTAGAGACAAACACACTCATCTGCACAGGTATGTATCAACCCCATGGGCACATTCATACAGAACATAGGAGGATCTGCCTGCACATGTGCCTGTACGTATACATGCATCACCTACACAGACACACACACATGTCCACAGACCAGTGTGCACAGCCCTGTGATCAGACATGTACAGGAGCTGTGTGTACAGCTGCAGACCACAGCACTGTACCGTCCCAGGTGCCCCGCCCCATGTGTGGCTTTCACGGGGCCAAAGCTTCCTGGGCCCCCCTGCACAGCCTCCAGGTCAGCACCACCCACCTGCCTCCTGGGCTCTTCTCATGGCCCAAAGCAGCATACAAAAGCAATGGCCATCACGGCCATTTCTGTGGCTAGTTCAGTACCGTCACACCACCCATCGTGCTGGGCAGGTGTCGCCGCCACCCCTCTCCACACTGTCCTGTCCTTAACAGACTCTCAGTGCACCTTAGCCACGGCACCCGCCCCCTGGGGACCCCTCTACGTCGTCTGCCTCTTCTGCTTGTCCACGGGGGCCTGGGCAGAGGGGTGCAACTCACACACGGGGCATGACTCTCAGTCCTTCACGTCTCCGTCCTCCTGTCCTCTGTGTCTCCCTCTTCTGTGTCCAGCCCCCACCCCCATGGCCCACCGCATTTGCTTGGGGCCCACTATCCCTTGTCTCTGTATTTTATTGATGCTGTTGCTATTCATTCCAGTCGGGCCCCGCAGTGCCATCCTGGGGACCTGGGAGCGGGCTCTGGACCTGGGAGCAATGTGGCAAAGAGGGTAGCTGTTTGCAGAGTTGCCCCTGGAATGGGAGAGTCCTTGGAGCCCGTGGGACAAGGTGGCAGCCAAGTGTTGTGGCTCTCAGTGAAGGCACTCCCCAGGGCTCCTGGCTGCCTGCTGGGTGACTGCCTAACGCCTGAGGGTCCCTTGAGCCTCTGTGGGCCCTGTAGAGCAAGGCTCCTGCCTGGTGGGCTCTGTAAAGGAGGAGCCAGTGTGCCCCCACCTCCTGCCCGTCCCTGCTATCCCTGTTTGTCTACCAGGGAGACTTGAGGACTAGGGCGTCCGGGTCCGGGCTGACGGCCAGCTGTACCCACTGCTGCTGCCCAGCGTGCAGAGCGGACATGTGGCTGCCAACCTGTCTCCGGGCTCGGGCTGCGCTCCATGCCCCAGGCGGAGGCACTGGGGGACATTGCCGACAGGCCATCACCCTTGGTTGCAGGCTGGCACATGGGTAGCAGTAGGCACTCACACCATACCTCAGGGTGACCTCAGGGATGCTGGCCACAGGGTAGCCTGGGGAAGCAGGGGCACTAGGGTCCTGGGGGCCATGGGGGACAGAATCTCAGGGAATGTGGAGAGGAGCCGCCTTAGAGGGGTGGCATGGGGTGAGGTCTCCAAGATAGGGTTTCCAAGGAATAGGGTCTCTGGGGGTGGCTGCTGTCTCCTGGCTTGGGACTGGCAGAGAGGCAGAGTGAGGTGCCAAGTGTGCCTCCAGTGGGATTGGGTGCCCTGGGCTGTAAGACATGCCACCGAGGAGCTGAGAGTGGGCACTGGCCTTAGGTGGCCGCCTTTATCTCTGGATTGCCTGCTTGCCTAGAGCCAAGCAGTTGGGGTCTGCAGGGACAGCAGAGCCTGGGAAGGAAGGTGGGAGGTGTGGGTCCCCCAGGGACCACCAGTTGAGCCTGAGCTGCAGAGTCCCTGGGAAGAGCAGCTATACCTGGGCAGCAAGTGGCCCCAGATGTGGGCACAGCAGCTTCTTGATAGCCTGGGCAAGGGCAGGAGCAACCATGCCAAGCTAACCCCTGAGTTTCCATCAGCCCCAGGCCCAGCCCCAGCCACCCCTCTGTCCAGACAGTGCACCTGTGCAGGCCCTGACCCTCATGCTTGGGCTCCAGCCACTCCCAGCGCCCCAACTCTGGGCTTTGGGCAGTGCACAGAGTGTGGAAAGCTTTGTGCCCCCGGCCCTGCTGATGCACTGAGGACAGGGAAAGCAGGCCCACTACCTCACAGGACACAGGCCACTGCACCGCAGATGTCTCCCTGCCTAGCTTGCTCCACAGCAGGGAGGGGCGAGGACAGAGGTCCTTCCTAAGGGTAGCTACGCTTAGGAAAATGGGGTACAGCTGGTGTGGGGCCATGGTGGCCCCGGGGTTGCGTTTCCTTCTCTCTGAGTGCTCTAGGGGCTGTGCTGGCTGGGGCCTTGGGCCACCCCCTGCCCCTGCCCACCTGGCTTCCCACACACCGGCTGCCAGGGTGATCACGGCCATGTGCCCCACTGAGCAGGTCATCCTTCCCTGCGCCTTCTCACACCGTCTCCTTCCGCGTTTGGCAGGTGGCGGACCGGATGCTCGTCTTGGTGCGGGAGCAGCCCCAGGGGCCGGCGCCCCCAGCCTCGCCCAGCAGCACCCCTGCAGCACCCAGCAGCGGACCTGCGTGGACAGCCTCTGTCAGCGGCCCGGGGCTCTGGGCATGACCGCAGCCACGGGGCCCACCATGCCCGCTGGAGCCGAGGCGCAGGGGCTGCAGGGCGGCCTGGTCGGGCGCCCCCGTCGGCATTGAGCACCCTCCCCTGCCACACATACACACACACACAAAGTACCACTCTCCCCTGGTGGTACTCCCCCCTGCCCCAACGCCCCTCCTGCCATCCCGCCGCTGCGGGACCATGGGATGCCGGCAAAGCTCGGAGGAAAAGGAGGCGGCCCGGCGGTCCCGGCGGATTGACCGCCACCTGCGCTCCGAGAGCCAAAGGCAGCGGCGCGAGATCAAGCTGCTGCTGTTGGGCACCAGCAACTCGGGCAAGAGCACCATCGTGAAGCAGATGAAGATCATCCACAGCGGCGGCTTCAACCTGGACGCCTGCCAGGAGTACCGGCCGCTCATCATCTACAACGCCATCGACTCGCTGACGCGCATCATCCGCGCCCTGGCCGCCCTGCGCATGGACTTCCACAACCCCGACCGCGCCTACGACGCCGTGCAGCTGTTCGCGCTGACCGGCCCGGCCGAGAGCAAGGGCGAGATCACGCCCGAGCTGCTGGGCGTCATGCGGCGGCTGTGGGCAGACCCGGGTGCGCAGGCCTGCTACGGCCGCTCCAGCGAGTACCACCTGGAGGACAACGCCGCCTACTACCTGAACGACCTGGAGCGCATCGCCGCGCCCGACTACATCCCCACCGTGGAGGACATCCTGCGCTCCCGGGACATGACCACGGGCATCGTGGAGAACAAGTTCACCTTCAAGGAGCTCACTTTCAAGATGGTGGACGTGGGCGGCCAGCGCTCGGAGCGCAAAAAGTGGATCCACTGCTTCGAAGGCGTCACCGCCATCATCTTCTGCGTCGAGCTCAGTGGCTATGACCTCAAACTCTACGAAGACAACCAGACGGTAAGCCAGACGGTAAGCCGGTACCCAAGCAGGCTCCCAACTGGGAGTCCAGTCCCCGCCAAGCGATCACCTTGACCTCAGCCCGCCTAGACCTGCAGGGTACACACAGGTTCTTGGGGTCTGGGGTGTTGGAGAGAGCATCTCTACGTGGGAGTGAGCTCAAAAGAGGGATTCTGGGTCAGAAGGGTGACCATTGGGGTGACGCAGGTGATGTTGGTGCCTCTACCAGGGATTGGAAGGGGGTGGGGTGGGGATGGGGAGACGAACCCTAGCTAGTCTGGGACTAGAAGGTCACCTGGCCTTGGCCCACTGTCTGCACTGGACCATGAACTTCTGGGACAGAGATAGAAGTCAGAACTGTTGATAGGATTCCAGGAGCGTCTGGCTGTGGCCTGTTGGGGCTGGCGGCTGGGGCTAGGTGAGGGGGCAGGGTGGGTATTGGGGGCCTGTGAGAGTCCCATTTTCACCAGGGTTAAGCCTCAGCGCTGGGGAGGGGTACCCCTTGAGGGAAGGTAGGAGGCTGAGTGCTGTCGGGGGCAGGGGGCCGTGGTGGAGGCCAGCCCCTCCGGCCTCCCCCGCAGGCAGTGTGGAGCCAGGCTGGGCCAGTCTTGCTGTGGGGTCACTCTGGATTGTCCCCTCGGGTCCCTGGAGAAGAGGTCGCTCAGGTTGGGGAGGGCAGGCCCCTCCTAGCTCTGCATACCGCCCCCACGACTGGTTGTGTGTCCCAGGGGTGCTCTCATCCTTCCCCGCAGTCTGGGTGTGGCTGCGCTGTGAAGACCGTACTGGGCAGCGCTTTGCCAGGGCTCTTCCCACAGGGGCCAGGCTGGCCCTGTTCCCTTGGGGCCCTGGCCTGTCCCTTGCTCCCTGAGTCTGTCGACAAGGAGGCAGTCTGGAGCCCCAGGGACGGGTACAGCCCAACCACTGCTGCTGCCTCCCAGGGAGGTGGTCTGATCCAGTGGGTGCTGGTGGCCACATGGCCACCCTGCTCCCGGCCCTCATTGGCCATGCCCAGGTACCTGCAGGCCCTCAACTACCGGGCTCTGTGAAAGTGATATCTGGGACGGGCAGGAGGGTGGTACAGGGTCACAGTGAGGCCCAGCGCCTATGTGGGCAGGGGTGTCCTTAGGCTTGGCAGTTCTGGGCAAATCAGAGGGAGGGGCTGCACCCCCCAGCACCCTGCTCTCTGCAGGCCCAAGGAGACGGCTGTTCACCAGAAAAGGAAATTCTCTGGGAAACTCAGCGAGGCCGGGAATCCGTGGATTCCAGATGGTTGTGACCTTTCATGCTTTGCCAGCAAAGTCTCGGGTAAAAGACAACACCTTCCCAGTCCCTGCCGCCCCAGCCCCGCCCCTAGCCCCCTGCGTGCCTATGTCCTCCCAACCCCCCACCCCTCTCCTGGGAAAGCACCAGCCCAGGGAGGCAGCCCTGGATGGGGCTGGGGGCTGGGGGCTGGGCCTAGATGCCCACTGGGGAAAGCTTGGGGATGGGAAGGGCGGTTGCCTGTGGACGGAGCTTCCCCCAGCCCAACTCAGCAGCGGTGTCTGCATCGGCGGCGTCTGCGTCAGCGCGTTGCCAAGGAGAGCACCAGGCTCCAGGCCTGCAGCTCTGAGCACGCCACGGGGGGCGCGCTGGGGGGAGGGCAGGCTCTGGATGCGAGCCTTGGAGCCATGTGAGGGACAGATGCATGGAAGGTCTTCCCCGGCCCCACAGTCCCCACCATGGGTGACTGCAAGGCCCACAGGGACAGCGACAGGGACAGTGGTGACCCTGCATGCCATCTGGCCTTTGGCTTCCCCGGGGGTCTGTCCCAGGATGGTTCCAGCAGGCCACCTGAGTCAGGCCTCCTTGAGGCTGGGCCCCAAGCCCTCTCAACAGGCATGTGGGCCACCCCGACAGGGTTGTTCTGAGCCCCCAGAGGACTGAGGGAAAGAACCATGAGCTGCCACTCGGCCTGCCCAGGTGGGGTGCCTGTATCCACTGATCCTCTGCCAGAGCCCTCGCTGGGGTGGCGTGATGTGAGGAGGGGCTCAGCTTGCTGGCACTGTCAGCTGCCTCAAGGCAGAGGGTGATCATCCAAAGGGACTATTGGAAGGCCTGCCCTAACACTCCAATGTGCCCTCACCTGGACACCAAACACACAGGGCACCCGTGAGCTACAGGGCTGGGAGAATGGTCACACACAGCAGTCATGGCTTTGATGCCACAGACGCCAGTAGCGGTGTCTGCTGGTGTCCCAGGGCTGTCCGCCCCTTGCTTGCTTCCAGGGCCCACTGTGGCCACTTGGGGGGCCTCCAGGGGGGGTGGCCTGGGCTCCACCTGGTGCCCTTCCTCTGATCCCAGTCAGAACATGTGTTCGAGGTCTCCAGGGACAGAGGTAGTGCCTCCTGGAGCCAGGCTCTGCAGCCAGCCCTGCCATGGCCCCCAGGCCAGCCCCAGGGCCCCCCATCCTAGGTAGCAGGTGCTGGAGGCCAGGGGCCGCACGCAGCCCATGTCTGGAACAGTGCAGTGGGACGGGGTGGTGGTGGGGATGGAGAGGTGCCCACCGTGGGGAAAGCCCCGATGGAGTTACAGGTTCTTGAAAGGAGCCAACAGTTCCTCGACTCGCCAGGCATGGGGCAGCCCAGACTGACTCCTCTGCCTGTGCCGATGGCCGTGCAGTTTCTCACCCGCCTCCCTGCGGTGGCTCCTAGTTGTGCTGCTTCGGTGCCACTGTGTCTGCTCCGATGCATGGTGTCCTGGTATCCCACAGAGCTGAGCGTGGCTGGTCCCAGCCTGCCACCCACACAGTTGCCGGCCTGTGAGCTGCTGCCCCCTTGGTTCATCTCTCCAGCCACTGGTCTCTGAAGTCAGCATGGCCCAGTCCTACCGCCCTTGCTTCTCAGGAGCATTCGTTGACTTTCTTCTCGCGCTGGTTTGTCTCAGCTCTGTGGTCGATGCCTTCGCTCCAGTTTGTCAGTCCTCCGTGTTCCTTCATGGCTTGGTGTTCGTTTCGGACACACGATGATCCTTGCCCACCGTCACGGGCTTGTTCAACGTTGGTGTCTGCTTGGCCTGGGTCTCAGGGAATTTGGCAAGCTGTGCGACATGGCATCACAGGCCCCTGGTGGCATCGTGGGCTAACCACGAGGTCAGCAGTTCGAAGCCACAGCCTGTCTGTGGGAGAAAGACGTGGGGGGGCTTTGCAGACTTGAAAACCCCAAACCCCACAGGGGCAGTTCTG
Source organism: Tenrec ecaudatus (assembly GCF_050624435.1). Taxonomy (NCBI): domain Eukaryota; kingdom Metazoa; phylum Chordata; class Mammalia; order Afrosoricida; family Tenrecidae; genus Tenrec; species Tenrec ecaudatus. The sequence goes on from NC_134545.1 coordinate 20,503,033, forward strand.
CCCAGTCCTGTAGGGTTGCTTGCTGTCAGTTGGCATTGAAGAGAGGGCAGTAAGTTTTTTGGGGGGTGGGTGGGTAGGAGGGTTTTGTTTGGGGTGACGTGTTGGTAGTTCCAGTTCATGATTACACCACGGACGCAAGCAGGCACTCCCTGTGCCCAATCAGTTACGGGACATTTGCTAGTTCGCCACTGTGAGCCCTGAGCCTTGGCCGAGGGGCCTGAGGGGCTGGGCTCACTGAGTGGTGAACCACCACGCCTCCTGCCACCTGGCCCCACGTTTGTCCCTGGAGGGCAGCAAGCCACGAACTCGCTCTGCCCTTCCCTGCAGGCTCCGTCTGAGAAGCAACACTCACGGTACGACTGCTGTGTGCAGGGGCGCACCATCCGTTCACCTCTGCTGGCCAGGAGGGCGGGCCAGTGGGCTGCCCCACCCTGCCGGGCCAGCCTACTCAGGCCTGACCCTGCAGGACCCTGTTGAGTCCACAACCACGCACAGCCAGCGGGGCTGCTGATCCTGACCCTGAGGAGGTGGAAGGCCCTCTGCCCCAAAGTTCAGCTGGTAGGAGAGTGAGGGCTTGTCGGGAGTAGGAGCTTGGGGGGCTGTAGGGTGCTCTGTGTGGAGCTGGGGGACACAGGGACACCATGGGGGCTGTCTGTGCCGGGGGGGTCACATGTCAGGTGGGGTGCGTGGTGCACAGGATGCAGGGGACGTGGGAAGTGCCAGGGCACACAGACAGCCTGTGTGTCAGGGATGCCTGCCGTGAGCGGGCAGACTGAGGGTGGGGTTTTAGGGGATGCCGACTCAAGGTGCCCTACGGGGCAGGGTAGAACTGTGGGTTTCTGAGACTGATTCTTTTCCGGGGTGGAAAGCCCTGCCTTCCTCTCATGGTTTCAAACCTAGTGGTGAGCAACCCCCATGTGTAACCACTGTGCCAGCAGGGCTCCTCGGGAGCTGGAGCTGGGGCCTGTGGACATGTAACCTGTCACGCTGGACCACGGTGCTTCCCCGCCCCCTGCAAGTGTGGCCATCAGGTGCCCCAGCCCCACAGCGGCCCGGGGTTGGTGGGACCACTTTTTCCCAAGCGCATTCCCTCTGCCCTTGTGTACACAGCCCAGCAGCGGGCTCTAAGTCACAGATTAGGATTGTTTCAGGGGATTTGTGTAATCTGAGACCCAGAGAACAATCTCCCCGTTATGGAGAGCGGACTGCGGGCGGGGTGAGGGCCCTGGAGGCTTTGCTGCTGGGAGGGGGGAGCGGGGGGAACATTCACCCGAGCCATCCCACGACTGGCTGGGACAGCACCAAGGACAGGCTTAGGACAGTGTTGGGGTGGAGGAGGGGAGCGGGCCTGTAGGCACCAGAGTCTGCCTAACAGGGCGGGAATGCAGTAGTCACCGGGCAGTCCCCCCAGGGTGGGGTTCCCTGCGGCCATGGGTTTATGCAGGGATGGAAGGCCTGTCAGGAAGGGGAACCCCTCGGCTCTTGGGGGCCCCAATGACATGCAACACGGTGAGTGGTGACACAGCCCTTAGCATCAGCCTGAGGCCAAACCAGGTCCAAGTCCTGCACCCTTTGCTGGCCAGCAGCGACCCCAACAGCTCAGGGGAGGTCTTAGCTCAAGAGACCTATAGCCATCCAGCCACATGACCCCCCTCCTAGTCCCACACAGCCTCCCTCCCAGTCCCACAAGCCATAAGGCCTCAAGAGGGGCAGTGACAGGTGGGACGATACAGTTGGGGTCTGGCTCAGGGTCCCCTGGCAGCAGGAAAGCAGGTGGCGCTCAGGACAAGAGGACGGTCTTGCCTGGCCAGGTCTCCTCAGAGGAACAGGGCTTTGACATGCAGATCATCCAGACAGGGGACCCTGTCTGGGTCAGTGCCAGGTGTGAGACATGGACCTGTTTGTCCTCTATCAAATCCCTGCCTCTCGGAAACTCCCGCCAGCACCTCCAGGACAGGAGGACATCGAGCCAGTGTCCCCACAGGCAGTGTCCCCACAGTGTCCCCTGTCACGGATGCAGCGTGTCTCCCAGCGTCCAGGAGGGAGGCCAGGTCCTGTCGGGGTGGACAAGGAGCAGCCTCTCATTGCCAATAGCTCTTGAAGGATGGGCGTGTGGCCTTCCAGAGGCACCCTGGTGGCTTGCTGGTGGGCAGGTGTGGCAGGACCCAGAGGCCAGGGTGAGTTTCAGATGGGTGCTCTCTGTGGGGGTATGAGCAAGGAGTCTCACTGTCCCACCCAGCCTGTGTCTCTTCCAGCCGCTTGTGAGTTTCTGCCGCCCTGGCAGGGGCAACCTGGGGGGTGAGGAGGAGGTGGGTCTAGAGCCAGGTCTGCACAACTCTCCCACAAGGTGGGCAGATCAGGGCCAGGACTGTTCTCATCCCCCCCCCCCCCCGCCACAGGTGACCAAGTCTGGGGCGCCTACAGCCCACCAGGTGAGGCCTCCACCTGGGGCATCCATGATCCCATCACAGTGGCCCCAGTCCTCCCAGAGGAGGAGTGGACTCAGCATGCACCCACCGAGCCGACGCCTTATGACATGTGTTGAGGGCCTGTGAGGCCACACAAGTCCCAGCCCAGGGCTGGGCACAGGGGACAGCAGGAACTGGGTGCATCCCCGCTCTCCCAGGCACCAGAGACAGGCAAAGACAGGGCAACAGGCTGGCTGGGCACCTTGGCGGCCACATGCATGCATTTGCCCACGCTCTGAGGTCAAAGCTGGTTCCCAATCTGCCAGGGAACAAAGCCCCTCCTCCTGAAGTCGCCCCACCCCCCACCCTGAAGAGGATCCCACTGCCCCTGCCCAGGACATAAAGTGCTTAAGGTTCTCCAGCTTCTGCCAGGACACCCCCGGGAGAACCAGGGACCAGCAGAAGGGTGGGTACAGTCGGGGGACGTTCCTCCTGGGCTGGCCCCACAGCGCCTGCAGGAAGTGGCTCCCCTGGAGCCGCAGTGGGTCCAGCTGTGGGGGCCGCGGTGGCACAGGGCACAGCCTGTTATCTTGTTCAAACAGCCTTCGCTGTTTGAAATGGCAGCCCGAGAGCACAGTTAACACTGGACACGGGGCGGGGCTGGGGTCACCTCAGAACGGCCCCTGCCAATCCCCATCTGTTGCTGTGGGGTCGTCAACACCGGAGCTGCCACAGGCTGGGTTGGAGGCATAAGATGATGGAGCTGTGGCCAGGTGCGTCCCATGTGTGCAGGGACGGGCTGGGGCCAGCAGCGAGGGTGACCAGACCTCTGTACACAGAGCCTGGGCTGGCCCATGGTATGTACAGCCCCAGGAAGATCAGCCCCCACCTTGAACAGAACCAGATGGCCTGGACGCTCACTGCTCCACCAGAGCGCCCCTGTGTGAGGCCGCCTGCCATACCGGGCCAGCCCCTGCCCTGCCTTTGCACATGGCAGCTCCGCCCCCTGGGATTGGGGGGCGGGGCAGCATTTAACAGATCAACCAAGCCAAAAACTCACTGCCATCCAGTCAATGCTGACGCATAGGGAGAGGGTAAAACTGCCCCTGTGGGATTCCGAGACGGTAGCTTTTTACAGGAGGAGAGAGGTGGGGAAAATACAAGAGAGTCCCCACGAGCTTTTTGAAGGCCCCTCAGACTGCGTCTGCGATGATTTTTGATCTGGTGGCAGTACACACAACACTGCACTTCTGGCTTCACACACACAGAAGTCAGAAGGCACCAGTTCCTCGCTGGTCTGCTGTAGTCATTCCCCCCGCGTGAGAACCAGTGGAAAGACCATGGCTTGGGCCAAGTGAGCCTTAGACATCCGGACGGCACCTTCGCTACTTTCAGCACATTGTTGCTGTTAGTTGCCGACAGGTCAGTCCCGACCCATAGCGACCCTGTGCACAAGAGAACGAAACACCGCCCGGTCCCACGCCCTCCTCACGACCATCCCCATGCTGGCTCCCATGGCCGCAGCCGCGGTGTCGGTCTGTCCCGTGGAGGGCCTTCCTCTCTGTCGCTGCCCCTCCACTTTAACCAAGCCCCAAGTCCTCCTCCCGGGGCCGGTCTTTCCTGACGACACGTCCAAAGTGCCTGAGACAAAGTCTGGCCATCCGTGCCTCTGAGGAGCGCTCTGGCCGTACTTCTTCCAAGGCGGATCTGTTTGCCCAGTGAGCCTGCCCTGGCACGTTTTGCAGCAGGTGTGCCCAGGGCCCTGGCACTGGTGTCTGGACTGCCGCCTCCGTGGTCAAAGAAATCGAAATTGCCGTCTGCTCCGGTTCCTTCACCGCTTATGGTGATGTCGCTTATTGGCCAAGTTGTGAGGATGTCTGGTCTCTTTGCCACTCGGAATAAAAAGCATATGCAAACTTAAGGCCCTAGGAGTTGCTGCAGGGGGTGAAGCATTGGGCTGCTAACCCACCCCAAGGTCAGCAGTTCAAATCCACCGGCTGCTCCTCAGAAGAAAGATGGGACTGCCTGCTCCCGGGAAAATTGGGGACTTCGGAAACCCTGTAGGATTCCTGAGAAGGAACAAGGGTAAAGAAAGGCTGGGTCCCAAATTATGGACTTGGGGCCATGCCCTCTGGGTGGGAGTGGGCACTGCTGCCTGGTAAGCTGCATGTTGTCCTTGATGTCCGTGTGTGACTGGCGCCCTGACTCGGTCGGCCCCCACCCCCACCCTGCTCTGGCAGTGGAATCATGTGGTCCCGACCTGGGCTGAGAGCCCTGTAAGCAGGAGCAGATGCACCCATGGGGGGGTGGGTGAGCAGTGCCTGGGCACAGCAGCCACCCCTCCCAGGCTGGTGGCTGCAGACAGAGGGGCCCGGACAGGACAAGAGGAAAACAGGGACAAACCCACCAGGCTGCACCCACCCACGGGAACCTTCCTGGTGGGACTTGAGCTGCCAAATGGTGTTGGTCTGGGTGGGCGTCAAGTCCTGGAGGGTGGGGGACTGTGCACTGCCAGGTGTGACCACAGCCTGAGGACCCCAGGAGTGTGATCGGCAATGGCCAGGCCTTGGAGGGGAGGGATGCAGGGCTCAGCAGCAGCCCGAGAGAGAGGTGACTAGCTCACCACCACTACCACCCCCCCCCCAGCCTCCACCAGCACAAACAGCTTGGGGGCAGGGAGGGGTGTCCAGTCAGTCCAGGGCTCCTGAGCCTGCGGGACATGGGGCAGGGATCTCTGTGTCATGTGGGCATCAGCCCGGGTGGGTCCCTCCTGCATGAGTGACGTGGCCTCTCCCCACAGAGCCGGATGGCTGAGAGCCTGCGCCTCTTCGACTCCATCTGCAACAACAACTGGTTCACCAGCACGTCGCTCATCCTCTTCCTCAACAAGAAGGACTTGCTGGCGGAGAAGATCCGCCGCATCCCGCTCACCGTCTGCTTCCCCGAGTACCGAGGGCAGAACACCTACGAGGAGGCGGCCGTCTACATCCAGCGGCAGTTCGAGGACCTGAACCGCAACAAGGAGACCAAGGAGATCTACTCCCACTTCACCTGCGCCACCGACACCAGCAACATCCAGTTCGTGTTCGACGCCGTGACCGACGTCATCATCCAGAACAACCTCAAGTACATCGGGCTCTGCTGAGGGCTGCCGCCTGCCGGACCCAGGCCCCGGCCACCCTCCTGGACCCACCGCGGGAGGGATGCCGGCTAGGGAGACACGCACACGCGCACACACGCACACTTTGGAGATGTTCCCCGCTGTGGCCAGCTCATCCTGGGCTGGCCAGCATCCAGACTACTGACGACAAGCTGCTGGCTCCAGCCTACATTCCAGACTGGTATCTCGCAGCTGACCGGGAGTGAGGCCCAGGAGCAAGGGTCCTTTGCCTTCTTGGCGAGCCACATACACACACACACACACCCACACATGTGTGCACCACCCCACCTCGCTCAGGGCCCACGGCCTCCAGAGCCAGGGTTTTTGGCCGGCCCCAGCCCGCACTCCGCTCCTTGTGCACACCTTCACGATATGCAGCAAAAACCAACACGACAAAAAAATGGGACCGATTCTTCCAACCCAGGCCGACGGGGGGTGGGTGGGGAGGGGCCCAGCTCTTCTACTTGTCTGACGTTTTATAAGCGAAACCTGGTTTCTCTTCTCAGAGGTTCCCCCCCCCCCTTTTTTTTGGTTCTGTTCTGTTCTTCTGGGCCAAATTTCGCAGTGTTTCGCAGAAAAGGAAAAAAAAAAAAACGAAAAAAAAAACAACCCCAAAACAAAACATACTCAAAGGCAAATTTCCAATGCAGTTGAATATTCTTTTTTAAATGTAGATTTTATGAACCTTTTTTTTTTTTTCTCCTGGTGGTCCTTTTTGTGTCTGGCTTGCTGATTGTCCAAGTTGTTCTTCCGATGACCCTGTCCCTCTGCTCTGGCGCCCGGGTGGATGTGACCTGTGGGGCCCGCTGGGGCCGCGGGGACACACTGAACAGACCCAGGTCCCCGAGGAGCCTCCAGGCTAGCTCGGGTGGGTTCCTACTCCATTTTTATTTAAGAAAATCCCTGTGATGTATTTAAGAAGGCCCTGTGCCAGGGAACACATGGACAGTGAGAAAACGCCTTGGTATTTAAAGTGTCCGTGACCCGTGGCTCTGTCACGTGGAGGGTGGGCTGAGGGGGGCACCCTGCCCACAGGCCTGCACCTGGTGCAGCCAGGACTCCTGTGACGGCACAGTCAGCTTTGTTGCCTGAAGGAGGCCTTATGCCTCGGGGCCGGCCCTCACTCTGCCCACCAAGGGCCCTGTAAGTTAGCACCCCTTGGGGTGAGTCCCCAAGCCTGTCCTCTCACCCCTTTCGTCCAGTGCCCGGGCATGCAAAGTTGCTGAGCAGAGCCCCGGCCCTGGTGCACAGGTGGCAGGGGGGCTACCAGGGTGGTGTGCAAGTCGCCGCGATTGTCAATTTCAGAAAAATAAAACGCGTGAATGGAACCCAGCCCGTCCTGGTGTGCTGTATGCCCACATCCCGACCAGCGCACCCGAGATGCCAAATAGGGGTGATACCGTGTGGGGGCAACACCATCAAGGCTAAGCAGCCTGGCCAGAGGGGAGAGACGGAGCTGTGGGGAGGCCTGTCAGGCAGGTGCATCTGAGCAGAACAAGGAGGGTTGGGGGCAATAGTTCTGACCCCCTGCCATACCCAGGGCCTCCCCTACACACACACACACAGTGGAGGTCAGAGAGGGGTTACCTGTAAGCTGGGGAGGCAGTGTGATGGGGCTGGGGGGCAATCAGGGCTATTCACCTGCTGACCCCACAGGCTGCCTCCTGCAGAAGGTGGCACACATCGCTAGAGGCACCACGTGCCTGGCTGTCACACGTTCTTTACCTAAGACTCCATCCCAGCAGGTGGGCACCCCGATCCTGACTCACGGTGACCCCATAGGACAGAGCATAACTTCCCCAGAGGGTCTCCAAGGCTGTGGGTCTTTACAGGAGCAGTGGCCTCCAGAGGTGGACAACAGTGGTCTTTTTCTTTTCACCCAAGAAACGTGGTCAAGATCAAGGTCAGAGACTGGACCTCCAGAATGCCCTGTGCCCAGACTAGGCAGCTGCCACAGTCCACCTTCTAGGTCTGCAGGGGGCATAACCCACCGCCCCTTGACATCTGCTGGGAACACTGCCCCCCCCAACATACTGTGCCCCAAAAGTGTCTGCAGGAGGTTCAGCTCCACTCCAAGGTCTGCGGAGGGCATAGTCTCTCCCAACTTCTGCAGGGTGCACCCTCCAGCCCCCCTGATGTCTCCTGTGGTCATCACTGCACGAGGGTGTGTGTACACACACATGCTTACTCAGACATGCTTGTGTACATGCATGTATGTGCACCCAAATGCATGTACATGCGTTCACATGTGCACACAAATACACGCATAGGCAAATGCACTCATGTGCACGTGCCCACAGACATACTCTTTGAACACACATATTCACATGTGTACATACACATTGCATACACACGCAGACATTCCCATAAATACACAAGTACATACACATGTGCATGTTCATGCACACGCACACATACCACACCACCAGTCAGACCCCCCATGTGGGGGTCCCCTCCAGCTCCCATGCTGTCTCAGAGCCCTGGGAGTCTGATATGAGTCAGACTCCCTCTGGACTTTGGGGGCCACTGTGGGACAGCTGTCACTGTGAAAGACCAGCAGCCAGTGCTGCCTGGCCTGCCCCACCTCACCACACCCCTGCCACCCTGTCCCTCAGTCCCCTCTACCAGGAACCCCACCCTCCCATCATACCCACCTCATTGGCAGGGGGGGTCTGTCTGCCAACTTGCTGTGTGCTGTCAACCCCTCCACATGCTGAATGGGTCATTTCACCATAAGTAGCTGTGGGGGAGGCTGCATGAGGCCCTCTGGAGATGGTAGGGGGCCTGGACCCCTCTGCCATATCCCACCTTTTGTCTGCAGGGTCATGGGACGACCATGTTCACCACGACCCTACTGCCCAGCTCATGGTGAGCTGGGGTGGGGGGCATTAACCTTCGGCGGAGTACCCCCACACAATCCTAAGAGGGGTCCCTGAGAGGCTGAGCCCACCCCACAGGGCCATCATGGGCACAGTAAATATCTCAGGAAGAGAGGGGCAGGGGCCTGGTTCCCCTGCTGGAGAGGGGATGAGGCAACCCTCAGTGGCAGCTGCCCACCCCAAGGAGAAGGGTGCAGTAGGTCCCTTGGCACAGCCTCCCCACAGCCTCACTGCCCAGACAGTACAACCCCAGTGACACCCATCCTCAAAATGACCAGCATCACTGTGTACCCCAACCCCTAGCCCCTCTGGACCTGTGTGGGCATGGCTGCCTCTGTTCCCATGTTGCAGGGGTCTTCGCAAGGGGGACCCACCTGGCAGTTGCCAGGACGCACGCGCTCTGGGTCCGTGCCCAGCCAGAGGCAGGCTAGCCTGAGCTCCCTGCCTTGCACACCGCAGACCAAGCCGGCCCTCTCACGGCACCAGTCCAGGACGTACAGCCACGGCTCCTCCACGGCACCTAGCACCTCCAAGTTCTGAGAGCAGAGGGGGTTTGGGGGCGTTAGTGGATGAAAGCAGCCTACTGGTGGAGGGGTGGAGAGCCGTGTTTTCTTGCTGTGGGTGGCGACTGCATGCCATGCCATGGTCCCTGCTCAGGAGACCCCACCCTCTCATCCTCTGCAGGCCCCGTCCTCTGCAGACCCTGCCTTCCCACTCTCAACAGACCCCGCCCTCTTATGCTCTGCAGGCCCCGCCCTCTCTGCAGGCTCTGCCTTCCCACTCTCAGCAGACCCCGCCCTCTCATCCTCTGCAGGCTCCACCCTCTCTGAGCAGACCCCGCCCTCTCATGCTCTGCAGGTCCCCCACACCCACTCTTCAGGCAGCCAGGTTTGTGCGTTCTCCTGCATCCTGTACCCACCTGTCCTGCTACTCCTGAACCATGGTCTCTGGCCCACGCAGGACGCAGTGAGGAGACCCCTAAGCCCGGGACCTCCCTTACAACCAACCCGCCAGGCCATAAAATAACCCCTCCCTGTGCAGGAGATTCCAAATCACGGCGACCCCACAGGAGCTCCAAGACTGTCTTTACTGGGAGCAGACAGCCTCGTCTTACTTCCTCCAAATGCCTGGAAGGTTTGAACTGCCATCCTTTCGGTTAGCGGCTGAGCGCCACCAAACCCAGTGGCGTCAAGTGGAGTCCAACCCCTGGTGACCCTGTAGGACCGAGTCAAATTGCTCTATGGGGCTTCTGAGACCGTCGATCTCTACAGACGCCCGCAGTTCCATCTTTCTTCCCGGGAGCACGTGGCAGGTTCCAAACCACCAACCTTGAGCTTAGCAGCCGATGGGTTCTTAAGTAACATTGGTAAAGCGGGACACCAGCGGGACACCATGGGTAAAACTCATATCCTGGCGGAACAGCCACATGGCAGCCGAAAACCGTATACCCTAGCTTGTCGTGCATTCTTTCCAAAAATCGGGACTTTTTTAAAACGCCGCGGGACGTGGGAAAAAATGTTTGAAAATCGGGACGTCTGGTCACCTTATTCTTAACCCACAGTGGCACCGGCGCTCCTCCGCGAAGTTGTGAGCCCCGCCCCAAAGTCAGAGTAGAGTAGGCAAAGACAGGGCTGGGGCTGCTCCAAAGGGGCATCTGCAGCACCCCACAAGCTGAACACCCCCAGGGGCGGGGGGCGGGGCGAGTGAGGCCCACTTACCCTGGGCGGCGCAGACTTACAGGAGCAGGCGACCAGAGAGAATGAGGCTCTCATGACAATCTTGCGGAGCCATAAAAGGGTCCCCTCCACCGCGACACCCCGACCCCGATCCAAGCCTTTCCCCTTGTCTCCTGACCCCTCGCCTCACCCCTACCCCTGTGACTGGGCCCGAGTCTAAGGGTCTGGGGGAGGGGGGGCTGCCTACTCCAAGCCGCGGAGCCACACCCTCCCGCAGGCCCTTTCGCCATCTGCCAGGTCCACTGCGACATTAGCAAGGTCGTAAGGGGACCCGAGGGCTCAAGGCCATAGCCAGTGCGGGCCCCGGCTCATGGAAGACCCCTGCGTCTAGTGTCGGTGCTTCCTCCCCACAGAACACCTGCACATGGCCAGTGCAAGGTCGCCGGCTTAGCAGGAGCCCAGGCAGCGGTCCATCCAGGCCTAGCCTTTGCAAGGCCGCCGGAGGCCGCCCCTGCCGGCCACCGGTCCTGCCTCGCCGCCTGCTGGCCACTCTGGGAAACAACACGGCAGGGTAGGCCAGGCCAGGGTGTGGATGGCATGGTCTAACCAACCCCGCTGCCAGGTTTTACAGATGAGGAAAGAGAAGGCCGGGGGCCTGGGGCTGAGAAAGTGTCCGATGCAGATCTGCAGAGTTGAAGGAAGGGGCAGGTGAGCTGACGGGAGCCAGAAAACGACTAACAAATGATCCTTAAAAATATGACGGAACCAAGATGCCTTGGGGGGGTGACCCCACGGGGGTCAGAGTGAACTGTACTGCGAGGGGTGCCCTTCAGGCCTTTCTTCCAAGGTGCCAACCTCTCAGTGCACACTACCCAGGGACCCCAGCTCCCCCATAGAGCCCTGGTAATGGCAGACGGGATGCCCTTGCGTCCCACGCACTCGAAGCCCTGGCACCAACAAGCTTCCCTTCTGCTTAGATTTTTGCAAGAAAAGACAACGAGATGGCAAGATAAGTCGAAGCACCTTGGTACGGCAACACTTAGCTCACTGCCTTCAGGTTGATGCTAAGTCATGATGGCCTTGTAGGGCTGGGTAGACCTGCCCCTGTGAGTTTCTGAGACGAACTCTTCATGGGGGGGTGGGGGGTGGAAAACCCCGTCTTTCTCCTGCGGCGTGGCTGGTGGTTTAGGAATGCTTACCACTGCCTCACCAAGGCCCCACCAAACTGAGGACAGACGCTGCCGACATCATTTTCTGACCGTCGTTTCCCTTTGTCACCTTACTTACCGGCCCCTGGACTTTTCACCTACCTATGCTGCTTCAGGGACCCCTCCTCTACCGGGAGTTCAAACAGACATCCGGGAATAAGTGAACAAAGATCGATCACCACCAAGAGGTCCAGTTCAGACATGCTTGGGTTTTATTCCAAACAAAACGCGGGGTGTTTTTTATTTTGTTTGTTTTAACTGAACGTCTGCATCGTTTTATTATCCAATCCTAAAAAAGAAGCTTAACATTTTTTTAACACTCTTCAGTGACTATGGTTCCAATCCAATGCGTCAAGCCTTTCCTTAAGTCAAAAACCCTGACCTGAGTATCAGAGTTCTCCAGAGGCCAGCTGAGAAGCAGGCTCTCCTAAAGCGAAAGTCCACCCCCACCCACCCCCCCGGAGCTACTCACTCCATCCTGTGAGCAGTTTTCCTGCTTACACACCAGTCTTCGCTCAAGAGTTGGCCCCACGCTGGAATCATACACCATCCTGGCCAGCTATCAACATACCTTTTCCATCTCCAAGTTCACATGCATCACCCAACCTCGCAGGCCACAGGGCTCCGTGGAGGAAAGCCACAGGACGTCTTGAGCGATTCCCTGGGTCAGTTCTTCAGCGACAAGGACCACGTTTGGTGGCCTTTGATGTAGGACAGGCACTTTGGCAGCATCTCAACCAACCTCAGGCAAGCTGTCTCCTCAGATAGCACCCCACTGAGGTTGAGTTCAGGAACAACATAATCCCAGTAGACAATATCACTTAGCAGCAGGCTCCTCCAGGGAAGGTGGGGGGTGGGGGGCGGGGGGGACGACCATGGTCCAGCAACTCAGAAATGCTGGCCAAGTGCTTCCTGCTCAAACTGCCCATTGCAACCATGGTCGAAGGCTCTGTTTCCCTGGAGGAGCCCTTGTGGAACTCTGCCTCTGGCGAGGGTTGCCTGCCTCCTCCCCACTTCTCACCCCGCTTTAGAAAGTCAGACACCCCCCCCTCCTGCGCCTTGGGAGTCTTGGGGCATCAACAAGACAGGGAAAAGGGAGATCAGGCTGTCTGCCTCCTCCACAGACCCTTGCCATGACTCTTGGGCCAAAGGCATAACAAAACAAAATCCAAAACTCACTGCCATCGAGTCGATGCTGACTCACAGTGACCCTGCAAGGCAGGGCACAACAGAACTTTCCCTGTGAGTTTCTGAGACAGTCACCCTTGAAGGAAGTAGAAAGCCCCATCTTCCTCCCTTGGAGCGACTGGTGGTTTCGAACTGCTGACCTTGTGAGTAGCAGCCCAATACATAATCACTCTGCCACCAGGGCTCCTTCTGGTGCAGTCTTGGGCCCAACCCTTCATTTAAAGGGCTCCTGGCATCAGGAGCTTGTCCTCGCGATGGGGCGAGTTGGCAGGCAGCATTTCCCCATCTACTAGCAGGCCTGGGCCCTTGCCTTTGCGACAGGCCTCCTTTGTACCCTGATCCGCCGCCCAGGACAAAAGTGAGGCGCAATCGACTGCAGAGTGACGTGTGAGGGCCGAACGCAGGGCCAGGGGTGGCCACAGCCTACCTTGGGGCAGCTGGGCCAGGTGCTTGTAGGCCTGGTGCAGGTTCAGGCGGCAGAGCAGCTGGGGGTCATTCAGCAGGAGGGCCAGAAACGGCACCACGTTGTACTTCAAGAAGCCTTCCCTAGGTGGACGACAGGGGGAGCTGGACATCACCACAAGCGCAGGCACCCCGCCCAGCTTCTTCCTGTGTAGCCCCTGGTTCCAGGAGCTCGTCTGGACTCAGGCAGACCAGGAAGAAAGGCCTGGCGGCTGTCAACCACAACCAACCCAGCCGCCTGAAAGGCCCTGGAACACACCGTAGCGTGGCGGCCGTGCTGCATGGGGTGGCTGACAACAGCGAGTGACCGCCAAGCTCTGAAGCCTTGCCCGGCTGTCTTCGCGAGACTCCAGGGGTGGAGACAAGGCCAGAGGTGGGGGACCACCAAGAGAGCTGTCAGAGAGGGGACAGGTGGGGTGGGAGGTGGTAGGGGTGGATGCCTGGTGTGACTTTATGTCCCCGCCTCTTCCTCTCACCTTCTCAGCCTCCGCCCCCCGGGGTTTGTGGGACAGTCCCATGGGCGCGCCCTCCCTCTCCTCTCAGAGCAGCTCGCCCCAAACCCATGAGTGCCCCGCTTGTTGTCATGACAATGTGGGGTGGGCGGGGCCAGCGGTGGGCGTCAGCCTGTTTTCAGAGGCCCCCTGCAGGCTGAGTTTCATGTGGAGTTGGGTGAGCCGGTTGTTAGCATGGCCCTTGTCTTGGGGTCCTCTCTAAGGTGGGCAGCCGGACAGCGCCCCGATGTGGAAATCACCAACTCCCCTTCCTTATTCCTCTGTAAGCCTGCGCCCGCACCACAGCGCCTTCTAAGCACCACATTCGCCCCGTCCTCCAGGGGTTTAAAAGAGCTGACGGAACTACGCTGGCAATGACTGGCGAAGAAGACTGTCAGTGAGGCTGCCAGGCGAGAAACGAGATGGAAATATCTTCCTGGTTTTGTCAGGCGCTGATGTTTTTATTACCGTCTACAGCTCTTCCTATGACGTCGTCCAGTTTCCAGGTATTCACTGTATGAAACCACAAACTGCCTTTCGGTATAGGGTCTTCTAATACTTGAAATGGTCATTAGGGCAGCGAACCGGCCGTTACATTGTTTGAATCCCACCGCTGGGCAGGTAGGGGTGGGGGGTTGGGAGGGGCAAAGCCTGCTGTCCAGCCAGCCTCTCTAACGGGGGCCCTAAACACAACCGGATGGCTGTGTGGGTTTTTCGCACAACCCCTGGTGGGGTCGGTTTTCTGAAGGGGATGGTCTCCAGGACTTTCTTCTGAGCCAGCTCCGTTTGGAAGTTCGGCTGAAACCCATTTAAGCCTCCAAGCCCCAGGCCGGCCTGCCTGCACTGCATGAGAAGCCTCGGCTGGGAAATGGCCTGGGTCCCTCACTGGGGTCAGGAGAGCTGAAGTCCACTTCCAAGGCCCCCTGCCTCACGGACACAGCCCCCCCGCCCTGGGGCACAGCAACTGAGGGGCTCTGCTGGGGCTGTGGACTAGCTGTCTGCGCCCATAAAGACTGCCAGTCTCGGAAGCCAAAGGATCAGTTCTCTTCTGTCCAATGGGGTCACCGCCTGTCACAGTGAGTCGGTTTGGTTTTGAGGTGGTGTGGTAGTTACATCATCTGGTACCAATTTGGGACTTGAGAGGATTAAGAGTGAAGGGGTGGAGCCTAGTGTGTCAATCGGGTCATAGCCAATGAGGCCTCTGTGTGAGCATGGCCTTCCCCCTGAGGACTCTGGGAAATCCGGTATGCCTTCTTGAAGGTGGGAGACACTCCCTGAGTCTACTGACAAGCCAGATGTCACTACGCTAATGGACCCCATGCCCTGGGAACTGAAGGAGCCCCGTGGAGGCCCCTGCCAGCGCTGAGATGCTTACAATGCCACTAGATCCAAAGACTTTCTACCCACTGGCCTCCATCTTCCCACCATTGCCTATGTTTCGTGAGTCTGAGGAGGACTTTATAGATTGGTATCAGACATATGGGCTAATATCGGACTTATGAACTTGATCTGGACGGGGCTAGGATGTTTTCTCAATATTCAATTACTCTCTCTCTTACACACAAATGAGTGTCTCCCTGGATTTGCTTCTCTAGTCTACCCAGATGAACACAGGTGGAGACTGGAGACTGGAGGCACATGGAGTTTGGGGCACGGAAGGGCTGGGTAACTTTGGCTTTGGGGGAAATGGCCTAAACTCAAACTCCGTGCCAATTCCTGGTGACCTCTGAGGACAGGGTAGAACTGGCCCCCTGTGGGTTTCTGAGACTAACACTTGGCAAGAGTAGGAAGCCTCGTCTTTCTCTCACAGAGCGGCTGGTGGCTTCAAACCGCTGGCCTTGCGGTCAGCAGCCCAGCACATCACCACTGCGTCACCAGGGCTCTTGACACATGCTCTGAAGTCTCTCTGAACACCACATAGCCCTGCCTGGAAGCGATCCCCTCTTGCTGATGTCTGGTCATGTAGGCACCAGGCCATGGGGACGATGGCAGTTTGGGCAGGTAGGCACCAGGCTTGGGAGGTGGGTTCCAGGCCATGGTTCCATGGGTGCTTGGGCAGGCCCTGAGGGTGCTGTAGAACTGAGTTCTGCTTGAGTACAAAGCCAGGCCAGTGATCCCAGGTCAAGAAGAGGCCCTGAGCTGAGGTGGGTCTCACCACAAGGGAATGGCCAGAGCTATTCGGGAGGGAGGTCTTGATGCTGCTGGTCAACCCCATCCCCTCCTCTCCCACTCCCCCTGTGCTACTTGGAGTTCCGAAACGGCTGTCATGCCTTCCTGCTGCGGTGCCTCTGGGAGAACTGGAACCTCTCAGCTTGGGGTTCGTCGCTGACAGGGCACCCCCAGGGACTCGGTGAGAGGCATGGCCACATGAGGGGCATGTCCCGGAGCCGGAATCCGAGACGAAAGAACCTCATGCTCCTTTGGGGTGGAGGGAAGGGTAGCAAACACCCAGCTGAACAAGAGGTGGCTTCTGAGGCTCTGGCACTTAGCACCTCTGCCTCAGGGGGGAACCAGGGGGCCGTGAGCGGCTCAAGGAAGCCACCAGCCGGGAGAGAGAAAGTGTCATCACTGTGGAGTCTGAGCCTTCTTTGCAGCTGCTGTGGGTGCGGCAGGGCAGAGGGGAGGGGAGCTCAGAACCAAGAGCACACATTCAAAGTGGGTCTGGGGTGTTGGGAGCCCCCCCCAACAACCCCCCTCCCCAGAGCAGCCCATGAACTCCGCCTTGTGCTGGGCTGGCCATGTGGGGAGAGCCATGCATGTGGGCAGAGCCATGCGTGTGGGCAGAGCCATGCCAAGGCAGAGCTGGTACCTACCTGCCGATGTTGTGGGTGGCCATGATGCACAGCACCTCGGTGGTCTTGATCCGGACCAAGTGGTTGCTATCCCTCAGCAGAGCCTTCAGGCTCTCCAGGCAGCCTGGAACCAGAGATGCTTGTAAAGAGTCACCGCCGGGGACACCAGCCTGCCCTCAGGGCAGCAGTTGACCCTGACTGGGGGATCTTTCTGAGTGAGCAGGCCCACCTCATGGCCCATGGGAATGTCCAAGACCCTCCGCCAGGGTTCCCAGGATGGCCACTGCACCAGAGGGACCCACGGACAGATGTGGTCCTACCCCAACCTTCTCTTGTGCATGATAGCAGGCGGCACCAAGGGCGGCCACATCTAGTGCGAAGAATCCAGCTTTATTCGATGAGTCGGACAGACACATGCTCACCAAGGTTCACTGCAGCATAACTACAGAGACTCCAAAGTGGACAGAGCCCAACTGGCCCTCCCCAGGTAAGCGGAAGGACAGAAATACAGTCCATCCATTCAGCCGACCTTGAATTCACAAGCTGCGATATGCAGACTGAAAGCGAAGAGTGCTTGAAGCACTTGCTGATGGAGATCAAGGAATGCAGCCTTCAGTGTGGATTGCAACGCAGTGTAAAGAAAGCAAAAGGCCCACAACTGGACCGGGAGACATCATGATAAACAGAAAAGACTGACGTTTTCAAGGGTTTCAACTTGCTTGTGGGTCTATGTCATAAACGCTCATGGGAGCAACAGTCAAGACAGACAATCGGCTGCACAGGTTCAACCTGCCTCAGTGCAGGGGGAAAGAGCAAGGATGTCATTTTGAGAAATAAGGATGCACCTAACCCAAGCCATGTTCTTTCCAGTTGCCTCTCCTGCATATGGAAGTTGGGCAAGCCTGCAGAAGAACTGGTGCATTTGAATGACGTGCTGGCAAATAATACTAGAAGTACCATGGGCGCCCAGAAGAACAATACAAATTGTTCCGGAAAGAAGTATAGCCATAATGCTCCTTGCAAGTGAGGACGGTGAGACTGCATCTTACGTACTTTGGACATACGTTATCAAGAAGGACCAGTCTCTGGAGAAGGACATCATGCTCTGCAAAGTAGAGAGAGGGTCATCGAAAAAGAGGAAGACCAGCCATGCGATGGACGGACACAGTGACTGCGACAAGGGTCTCAAATATAACCAGTGTGAGGATGGGGCAGGACTGGGCAGCGTCTTGTTCTGTGGTACAGAGGGTCCCTTCCTCTGAGTCCAAAGTGACTTGACGGCCCCTGGCAACATCAACAACAGCCAAACAACGGAGTGCCCTTCAGCCATAGAGAGGCGTGAAGTCCAGATACATCCTGTGACATGGGGGGACCAGAGAATGCCATGCTGAGTGAAGTCAGTTGGTCACCAAAGGCCAAATGGCCTATGACTCTCCTTAACGTCTGTTCTAGAATGGGCAGCTGCACCGCGATAAGGCATTCACTGGTGGTTCGCAGGGGCAGGTGGGCAGGGGAGAGGGCGAGATTTTGCTTAGGAAACAAATCATGAAGACATATGCAGAATAAATATTAATTCACCCAATGAAAGAGCCTCAAAAGGCATTAACCAAACTCTTTTAGAGTAGAAGAGAGAATGGCTGAGGACCTGTTTGTGGTGACGGGACGGTTGACCAAGGAGGCCGGTGGCGACTGCACAGTGTGACCAGTGCAATTGCTATCACTGCGTTGTGCATGTTAAAACCACGAGGCAGAATATCTGGAAGGTGGAGGACTGGGCAGAAAGACTACCCAGACCCTCTAGGGCAAAGACAGGAGAGCCCAACTGGAGCAGACATTTATGGGGGCCCTGGAAACCTTCAAGGGAAAGAACAAATAAGCGGATCAAGTCCCAACTTTCAGTAGAAGCTGAGTAAACAAAGATGAGAGAGGAGGCAGAGGGGGAGCATGAACTTCCAGCGGCTCTGACACAGCGTGGCCACTTTGAACTTTGTGAGCAGTGTTCAGTCATGACCGTGACATGAATATGACTGGAGTGGTTGAAAGAAAGATGGGAAAGCATGCATTCAAAAAGACTCGGTAGTCCCTAATAGGGGCGGCTAGAAAAGAAAATCATGAAGATGTATTGATAATAAGTATCAATGCACCCAATGAAAGAGCCTCAAAAGGCATTGATCATACTCCTATAGAGTTGAAGAGAGAGATCGCCAATGCTACAATAGTAGCTGGAGACGTTAATACACCAAGACATAACAACTAGACAGAACGATTCGAAAGCGCAACAAAGACGCAGAACTAACGAACACAACCAACCAACTTGACCTCAAAGATCTACACAGAGCCCTTTATCCAACAACAGTTCCATGTACATCCTTTTCCAGTGCGCACGGAACAGTCTCCAAAACGGACCGCAGGTTAGGCCACAAACACGTGTCAGTGAATTTAAAACCTCAAGATATTTCAATGCACCTTCTCAGATCACAATATCATCACATTAGAAATCAACAGTAGGAAGATGAATGGGGGAGCAAACCAAACACATGGAAATCACATAACACTCTGATTAAAAACTACTGGGAAGCAGACAAACTAAAAAAATCGCTTGAATCAAAGAAGAATGAGAATACAACATACCCAAACCTTTGGACACAGCAAAATGCTATTTCAGGGGGCTATTTATAGCAGTCAACACATATTTTAAAAGAAGAAGAAACTAAAAATCAATACCTTGATCAAACTTCTGCAATAATTAGAGAAAGATCTGTATGGATTGTGGTAAGAGTTGTACGAGTCCCCAATAAAATGATTTAAAAATAATAATAATAATTAGAGAAATATCAGCTAATTAGCCTATAGTCAACAGGAAAAAAAAAGACATATAAAGACTAGAACAGAAATAGATGAAATCCAAAAGAGAAAAACAAAGAATCAACACGGCTAGAAGGTGAACAAAACTTGACAAACCACAGGCGAATATGCCAGAGGAAGAGGAGATACAGATAGTGCCCACTGTGGGAGACACTGGGTGAAGGGAAAGGCAATATTCCTAAGGTGACCAGACGTCCCGGTTTGGGCAGGACAGTCCCGATTTCTAACAATTTGTTCCACATCCCGCGGCATTTTAAAAAGTCAAGATTTTTGGAAAGAATGCACGGCTTTCGGCTGCCATGTGGCTATTTCGCCAGGATATGAGTTTTATCAATGGCGTCCCACTGGTGTCGAGTTTTACCAATGTTAAAATCTGGTCACCTTAACTATACCACAAGAGGGAGGGCAGCACAAGCTGAAGGACACTGTGTTGGCGGCAGTGGAGGTAAATCCCGCAATAATAAGAACCTAGCATTGGCTGTACAGACACACATGCGGCTGAACAGGAGTAGGGGGAAGAGTGGACGCACACCCACCAATGGGCCTAGATTTGGATGAATAATGTAATTGCCTTTGCTGCAAGTATATCCATGAACACAGGAGAACACATCGGGGGCAAAGGTATGAACATGTCTTAGCCATGACCAAACACCTTGAGGGAGTGAGTCACTGAGCAGGGACTCCAACTAGCGTGTAGGGGGACGTCCAGGTCAGTTGGCATAACATCTGGTCTACATCCAACATTGGTGAGTAGCAACCAAACCAAGACCAAATTCCCTGCCATCGAGCCGATGCAGACTCATGGCGATGCTATAGGACAGGGTAGAACTGGCCCTTGTGACTTGACGAGATGGTGACACTTTACAGGAATAGAAAGCCTCGTATTTCTACAGAGGAGCTGCCTGGTGGCTCCAAACTGCTGACCTTACAGTTAGCAGCACAATGCATAACCACTATGCTACCAGGGCTCCAGTGATTGGCACAGGGGTGTTAAGAGCTCATGCGTGGCCATCTAAAGAGGAACTACAACTGTTGGTCTCACCCTGTCTGGAGGAAAGGAAAGTGAAGTCAATTGATGGTGTATGGAAACAAATGGTCCGATGGTCTAGTGGACCACATAAGCCTCGGCCTCTGCAAGGTGGTGCCCGGCCACCACTGTCACACACTCTGAAAGGGCTCATATTAGAAGGTCCTGGATAGACGGGGAGAAAAATGTGGGTAGAGACAGGTGGGACCCTTGAGATTATGGTCCTGCCTCATCCTTCAGGTCTGAAAATGCACTCACCAGGATGGCTCAATTTTCAACCAAACAAAGACAGGCCCACGTGGAGAATAACACCAGGGAGGTATGTCTACCGGAGAACAATCAACCGTTTGAGATCAGTGGGCAGCATTTACCCCAGGGCAACATTCAGAGGGGGTAGGAAAGAAAGAGAAGTGGAAACAGGGAACACAGGGAGGAAGTGGGATGGGATGAGAGATGCTCCACTGTGGGGCTGGCAATTGATGAGATGAAACAATTTTGCCCTGATGGAAAAATTGATCCGCGTTGTAAACCGTCACTCGTTTCATGATAAAAATTCGGGTGAGAAATGTTGAGTTGGCTGGGGAACAAAAGAAAGGAAACTCAACTGACCTAAGCGAAAAGAAAGACTGAATAGGCAAAGCCTGCTTCGTGGATGTGGCTGGTAGCCTTGACTCAGCCCTTGGTGAAGCCAGGGAGAAAAGCTGATGAACAACCTTGCTTGTTGAAAGTGAGGCAGCCTTGAGGCGCTTGCTGACGAAGATCAGTGTGAGTACATTCTTTCAATGTAAAGAAGACCAGCATCCACACAAGTGGACCAATAGGTAACATCATGATACATGGAGGAAAGGTTGAGCTTGTCAAGGATTCTGTCTTGCTTGGACCCACAATCAAAGTTCACGAACATAGCACTCAAGAGATTAAATGACACGTTTTGATAAATCTGCTGCACGAGACCTCTTTAGAGTACTGAAAAGCAAGGATGTTACTCTAAGGCGTGCGTGACTTAAGGCATGGCATTTCCAATCGCCTCACCTGCATGCGAAAGGTGAACGTTGAATAATTCAGACCAAAGAAGAATCAATGCACTTGAACTGTGTGGCTGGAGAAGGATATTGAAAGTACCATGGACCGCCCAAAGAACCAACAAACAAGGCAAGGATGGTGAGACTGGGCCTCATGAACTTTGAGCGCATCTGGAGAGACCAGTCCTCAGAAAAGAACAGCAGAGTAAGAGAGAAAGACTCTCAACAAGATGGATTGAGACCGTGGCTGAAACGATGGGCTCAGGCTTAGGAACAATTGTACGGATGAGGCAGGATCAGGCAGTGTTTCATTCTGTTGTGCATTGGGTCGTCATGAGGGGCCATCGGAACTGACTCAATGTCCGCTAACAGCAACAAGGATCTTCCCTCCTCCCTCGGGTGGCCGCTTTGAGGACTCAGCTGGCACAGGCACGGTACATGGGGTACAAATCTTCAGTAGCAACTCTGCTTGCTGAAGCAGTCCCAGTACCCAAAGCTTCCAGGAGGAAGCTTGTCCTTTGATGCTGGGAAAGTGGGAGACAAAGATATGAACCCACCTCTTGTGACAGCCTTGTGGATGTGGCCCACCTACAAGGCTCTTTGCAGGGTGACTGTCACAGTGGGGCTACTACGGCTCTGGGGCAAGTATCCACGCCAGCACGGCCTGCTGGGACGGGAGGGACACCGAGCAGGGGGAGACGGGGAGCCTAGGCCACTTGGCGGTGCTGTCCCATCGGGGCCTCACCTATCTGGATGGCCTGGTAGACATGCTCAGGGTCGTGCATGAGGTCACACAGCGCCATGAGGGCTTTCTGCCTCATCCGAAGGTTCTCAGACTGCAGCTCCTCGTTCAGCTTGGGCAGGGCCCGGCAGCCGTAGGCAATGGCCGCCTGGGTGGGGTTGATGTCTGGGGGCTGGTACATGGAGATTCGGGTGTGGGCCATCTTTCCACGTCAGAAAAGGAGAACTACTCCCTAGTTTTCACAATGAAGTTCAACGGAAACCACTGAATAAAGAAAAAAAAAAGCTGTCGTTACCACTACTGTGACTTGGCTGGCAGTCTTCTCCCCTGAAAAGCAGGCAGGTTACTTTGAGGACTAACGTGTGCCTGACCCGAGCAGTAGCATTTTCAATCACCCACACACATAGGAAAGTTGAACTTGGAATAAGGAAGACCAAAGAGGAAGCAATGCACTTGAACTGTGATGCCGGAGAAGAACACTGAACGTACTATGGAGTGCCAAAAGACCAAAGAAATCTGTACGGGAAGAAGTGCCATCAGAGTGCTCCTTAGAGGCAAGGAGGGGGACACATCACCTCACATACTTTGGACAAGTTTTCAGGAGAGGCCAGTCCCTGGTGAAGGGCATCTGGCTTGGGAAAGTGGAGGGGCAGTGAAGGAGAGGAAGGCTCTTGACAAGAAGTAGTGGCACAGGGGCTGCATCGATGGGCTCAGGTATAGGAACCATTGTGAATATGGCCCAGGGCCAGGCAGGGTTTTGTTTTGCTGGGCTTAGGGTCCTCCTGGGTTGGAATTGACACCATGACACCCAACAATAATGTTGTCTGATAAGGAGCCCTAGGAGAGCAGTGGGTAGTTAGGGGGTTGCTAAACTATAGGTTGAGGATTGAAACCCACCAGTCCCTCTAGCCTCAGAAATTCTGGTGGGAAATTCTTTGTCCTCGAGTATCACTGTGAGTCAGAGTGGACTTGAGGGCAATGGGTCTGGTGTTTGCTTTTGTTGTTCTCAGCTGGTGAGCATAAGTGGAGGGGCATTAAAATAAACGTATTATTAATTGGGAGTTAATGCATATATCATACCATTCCATGTTCCATTACATCAAGGGGATTTGTACAATTGCCACTATGATCAATTTCCAAAAGGGATGGGTATTTTCAATCCCACTTTACAGCGGGGCAAATTGAGGTTGCAGGTATTAAAAGGAGTCACCCACGGTCACAACCAGGGACAACTCTCGGGCTGGGTCTCGCTCATGGGCATTGAAAGGAACAAGACGAGTCACTCCCACACCACCACACTCAGCAATGCCCAGTAGCTCACTCCAAAACCATCTAATCGATTCCAACTCAGCAGTCCTGTAGAACAGAGTAGAAATGCCTCCTCCGTTGAGTTTCCAAGGCTGTATGTACACCGTGCTCCCTAGGAGCAGCTGGTGGATTTGACCCACAGACCTCGTGATGAGCAGCCCAGCACTTACCCAAAAGTGCCACCAGGACTTGTGTTTTACAAATGAAGAGATTGGGGCATCATTGGCCAGACGGGGTTAGGACGGGCAAGTATGAGAGTGAAGTCTCAAATGTGGTCATGCCTTCTCACCCAATGAAGGATCTGTTATCAGAGGGCTCTGGTTCGCCCACAATGAAGAAATGTTTCCAGCCTCCAAGGTTCCTAGAAAGCCAAGCCACTGAACCGGTAGGGTGCTACCCCAAGGTGGGAGGTTTCAGGCCACTCAAAGTACCTCCAAAGAGAAGGCTAGCAATCGATGGATGCCCACCGCAAACCCAGTTCTACTTTTCTCACAGGGCGGCGACCACAGCTTGGAAAGGGGGGTGGGGGGTGTCACCCTTTGGCCTTGGGGCCTTTTTGTGAGTTTGTGGATCCTCCAGTGAGGTCCACTCTTAGCAACCAACTGCGAGCTGGCCCTAGCCCCATGCCACGTGGGAGCAAGCCTGCTGGTATGACCCTTGACTTGCGTCTTTCTGCAGCTGCAACGGGGCATTGCCAGTCCCGGGGCAGACACCAGGTGCCAAGGACAGGCCGGTGGGGCAAGGCCATGTCCCTCCTGGGCACCCAATGGAGGGTGTCAGGGACAGGACTCTGTCCCTTCCAGGGCGCATGAGCTGCAGGGGCCTGCCCACGGGGGAGCGAGTGACTTGGCCCTCGAGTGACCCGGATTCGGGGTGGGGGTGGGGGTGGGGGCTTGTTCCCAGGTCCTGCCAGCCGGCGCCGCCGCCACCGCTCACCTGCTTCCCCGCGCGCGCCGCCGTCTGACGCGCGCCCGTTGCTAGGCGACCGGGTTGCTAGGCGACTCACGGGGCGCGCCACTGCGCAGGCGTCAGCAGCGCGCGCCGCGGAGCCCAGTCTGGAGGCAAAGAGAAAAGATGCTTCTTCCCTCGGGAGACCCGGGAAGCGAGGCGAACTGCGAGGGCTTTGTTAGTGGGAGAGACGGGACGCTGAGGGACCTCACCGTGGAATTCACGGAGGATGGACTCCCCGAACTTTCTGAACCCCTTGGTATACGGGCCCATCCAGGGGGCCACGCACCACAAGAGACCACCTAGCGTGTCCACGAGCATCTTCTCCATCAGTGGGGCGTCCGAGCCCACTGTTGCGGCCACCAGGGGTTGCCTCGTTTTCGCCGACGCTCCAGGCCAGTGCTCCCCTGGCAGCCTGTGGTAGATTCAGTGTCGCTGGCCAGCACCGCAGTCCCAGTGTGCCCCCTCTTCTCCCGTCTGCCCTCCTTTGTGCACCTTTCACATGCATATGAAAAGCCCGAGACGACGGACAGGGCGAGGTGCACCTGCTTGGGAAAAACAAACAATGACATCTTTGCTTTTGTCGCCTTTAAAAAAAGCACAGTTGGGTCCTGGCTAAGTTCTCCCTGCAGCACAGTGGTTATGTGTTGGACTGCTAACCTCAAGGTCAGCCGTTAGAAGCCACCAGTCTCAGAAACCCACAGGGGACAATTCTACCCTGCCCTACAGGGCAGCGGTTCTCAGCCTTCCTAGTGCCGCAACCCTTTAATACAGTTCCTCATGTGTGGTGACGCCCCCAACCACAAAATTATTTTCGTCGCTACGTCATCACTATCATTTTGTTACTGTTTTGAATCGGGCAACTCCTGTGAAAGGGTCATTCGACCCCTAAAGGAGTTGAGACCCACAGGTTGAGAACCCCAGCTACAGGGTCTCTGTGAGCCAGGATCCACTCGATGACACAGTTTTAGAATTTAATAACAAAAACACCAAAAACAATGACGACTCATAGTGACCCT
This sequence comes from Tenrec ecaudatus, assembly GCF_050624435.1. Taxonomy (NCBI): domain Eukaryota; kingdom Metazoa; phylum Chordata; class Mammalia; order Afrosoricida; family Tenrecidae; genus Tenrec; species Tenrec ecaudatus. Next base: position 20,528,228 of record NC_134545.1, read on the forward strand.
ATAGGACAGGGTAGAACTGACCCCTGGGGGTTTCTGAGACTGGTCCTCTTTATAGGACTAGAAAGCCTCATCTTTCTCTTGGGGAGCTGCTAGGTGTTTTGAACGGCTGACCTTTAGGATTGAAGGTCAATTTGTCACCAGTAAGCCACCAGGGCTCCTTAGAGTCTACTAGACCCTTTGATTTCTTGACTGTTGCTTCTTTAGATCTTCTGAAGACTCTTACAACAAAGAGAAAGAGCTTCAAGGAGATGGTGGCCTAGCCCCGGGCCCACACCACTGCTGGCTCAAGCAGAGGATGGCCCCACCAGGGTGTCCTTCAATTTGTTCGTAGGTCCTTTCTGTGAGGCAGAAACCACTTGCCGTCACTCAACAACAGCTCCTATGGATGTTGGTAGTGAATCCGATTCCATTTCTCCACCCCCTCCGTTTACCAGGCTCTGGTTTGCCGTCCATGTGCAAGCACGGTCAAGTTACGTGGTGTCTGTTCCAATTGGTAAGGACTCTACACACCACAGAGGGAAACACGTCATACTGTGTGTGTGTGCGCGCGTGCATGTGTGTTATTTATTTAATTTTTATTAAAAGATCATTTGATTGGGGGCTCTTACAGCTCTTAATAACAGTCCATCCAATCCTCCCTCCATTGTGTCAAGCACATTTGTACATTTGTTGCCCTCATCATTCTCAAAACATTTGCTTCCTACTTGAGCCCTGGGTATCAACTCCTCATTTTTCTAACCCCCCCCCCACATGAACCCTTGATAATTTATAAATTATTATTATTTTGTCATGTCTTACACTGTCCCATGTCACCCTTTGCCTACTTTTCTGTTGTCTGTCCCCCAGGGAGGGGGTTATATGTAGATCCTTGTAATCAGTTCCTCCTTTCTACTCCACCTTCCCTCCACCCTCCCAGTTTCACCACTCTCACCACTGGTCCTGAAGGGATCATCTGTCCTGGATTCCCTGTGTTTCCAGTTCCTATCTGTACCGGTGTGCATCCTCTGGTCTAGCTGGATTTGTAAGGTAGAATTGGGATCATGATAGTGGGGGTGGAGGAAGCATTTAAGAACTAGAGGAAAGTTGTATGTTTCATCGTTGAAACCCTGACTGGCTTGCCTCCTCCCTGCGGCCCTTCCATAAGGGGATGTCCAGCTGCCCACAGATGGGCTTTGGGTCCCCAATCTGCATCCCGCCTCATTCACAATGATATGATTTTTTGTCCTTTGATGCCTGATACCTGATCCCATTGACACCTTGTGATCACACAGGCTGGTGTGCTTCATCTGTGTGAGCTTTGTTGCTTCTGAGCTAGATGGCCGCCTGTTCACCTTCAAGCCTTTAAGACCCCAGACGCTCTATCTTTTGATAGCCGGGCACCATCAGCTTTCTTCACCATATTTGCTTATGCACCCACTTTGTCTTCAGCGATTGTGTCAGGAAGATGAGCATCATTAATAGACAAAATGTTCTTGCAATGAGGGAGTACTTGAGTGGAGGCCCAATGTCCATCTGCTACCTTAATACTAAACCTATAAATATATGCACATAGATTTATTTCCCTATCATCACATATAAATATATTTACATATGTACAACTTTATTTAGACCTCTATAGATCCTCTTTACCTCCTAGTTCTTTCCTCTATTTCCTTTTAGTTTCCTCTTGTCCAACAATCATGCTCAGAATTCATTTGGGTTTCAGTAATTCCTCTCGGTTACATTGCCTTTGATCAAGCCCTACCAGGCCTCTTACACCCGCTTCACCACAGATTTTGAATCACTTATTCCCTTGTCCCTGGGTTCGCTAACACCACTTCCTTTCCCCCACCTCCCCCTCTCCCATGTCCCCTTGGAACCGTGGTCCTGTTGCTTTCTCCTCCAGATTGTTTATCCTGCCTGTCTTATCTAGATAGACCTGCAGAGATAATAATATGCACAAAAACAAGACAGAGAAAAACAAAGCAACAAAAGGAAACAAAACAACAACAATTAAAAAAACAATGACAAAAAAAGAAAGTCCTGTAAATAGTTCAAGGTCTGCTTTTTGCCTTTAGGAGCGTTTTCTTGTTGAGTCTGATGAGGTGCCATGCCCGGGCCCCAAAGTCTATTTTTGGTATTCCCTGAGGACTTCCTTGCTGTTCCCCTTGCTGTTCTGTTGCACACTCTTAGTGTTCTGCCTTGGTGTTGTGGGATCAGATCGGGTGGAATTCCCACACTGTGTCTCCAATGTTGTCCCCTGTAGGTCAGTGAGGGATGTGGTGTCTCATAGTGGGACAGGCCATGTGGTCTTCTCTGTGGATTGGCTGCTCTGAGCAGGAATATCGTCCTCAGGGCTTGGTGGGCCAGGATGTGCTCCACTCTCTCTTCCTCCCCCTTCATTTGCTCCTGTGTGCTCTGATCAGACATGTCCCTCTCCCTGAGCTGTAGCTTCAGTGCTGTCCTCTGAAGTAAATTCTTCTGGGGGGAGGTCTTCTTTACATTGAGTTGTCATCCATACTGAAGGCTATAGTCCTTGCTCTTCATCAGCAAGTGCTTCAAGTCCTCCTCACTTTCAACAAGCAAGCTTTCCTTGCCATCACTGAGAAGGGTCAATTGCTGTAGGAGGTTATCATGTTTGGTGAAGTCGAGGGTCAGTGAGGGCCAGAAAGACTCTCAGTGAGAGGGATTGGCATAAGATCAAAATGATGGACTTGAACATGCTGGCCGTCATGAGGACAGTGCCAGACCAGAGAGGATTTGGTTCCGTTGGCCATGAGGTGCCCATGAATTTACTCATAGCTAACAGCTGTTCACAAATACTGTCCTACTGTCACCACTCTGCCCCACCTTCTTTTTTTTAAATTTAATATTCATTCACTCTAACTAAACAATGATTGAGTCTCATTTCATGCAGGCACTGATCGGGCAGTGATCAACGGGGAAACAGATAAAACCCCAATCGTCAATGCTCCTAATGGAGGGAAACAGGCAGTAAATAAAAGGTCAGTTATACAATGATTTGAGGGACTAACAAACCACATGAGCCTCAGGCTCCCTGGCCCTGAGACCAGAAGAACTAGATGGTGCCCAGCTACCACTGCCAACTGCTTCAAAGGGGCTCCTTTAAGAAGGTCCTGGGTATGGGGAAAAGGTGGAACAAAATTCAAAATTATGAAATAAGAGCAGGCTTACTGGTCAGGTAGAGGCTGGTAGAACCTCCAAGACTATGGCCCTTCATCCCCCTTCAGGTCTGGAAATGAACTCACACCCACAGCTCACTTTCCAGTCAAACAGTAGGTCTGTGGGCGCTCTGGTGGTGTAGTGGATACCAGTTGACTGGGGATCGGCAAGGTCCACAGTTCAAAACCACCAGCTGCTCCTCGGGAGAGAGACGCGATTCTCTAGTCCCGTGAGGCGCTCGTCTTGGAAACCCACAGAGGCAGTTCTTCCCTGTCTTATAGGGTCACCATGAATCAAAATGGACTCAATGGCAGTGAGTTTGTTTGTTTGTTTCATCTCAGAAACCATGGGGGCGGTTCTACTCTGTCCTATAGGGTCACTGTGAGCTGACACGGATTCCATGTGTGTTTGAGTTTTGTGTGTGATGGGAGAACAGTAGAACAGTAACGGTAGGAAGTACACACACCTCAGAGATCAGAGGGCAGCGCTGGACCGAAAACAGTGCAGATGGCTTAGGAGAGGAGGAGGAGGAAGGGAAACAGGAACGCCAGGGAGGAAGTGGGATGAGGGAGAGTGTCTGAATTGTTGGCAGGAAAGCTCTGTTGGCTTTCACCTTCACATTTTAACATTTTTCGTTTGTTTTAATCAGATTTATGATCTCTTAGAGCAGTGGTTCTCAACCTGTGGTCGTGACCCCTTTGGGTGTTGAACGACCCTTTCACAGGGGTCACCTAAGACCATAGGAAAACACAGATTTCTGATGGTCTTAGGAACAAAGACACCGCTCCTCTATCTGTCTCCAGGCGGGTCTGCTCACATGCAGATATGCCCACCTACGAGTACCCGGCATGAAGACTGTTACCCATGCTACACCATGCTTGAAGACAAAATTTCATTTATTTGTCATTAGAAATAAATATTTCACAATATAGAGTTACATATCCTTTTTGTGATGAATCACTATGCTTTATGTTCAATTTGTAACAATGAAAACACATCCTGCTTATCAGATATTTACATGATGATTCATAACAGTAGCGAAATGACAGAGATGAAGTAGCAATGGAAACAATTTTATGGTTGGGGGGGTCACCACCACGTGAGGTATGGTATTAGAGGGTCTAAGCCTGAGGAAGGTTGAGAACCACTGTCTTGGAGAGAGGCAGAGCAGAAGGGGTTCAAAAGGGTAAAATTTTCCACATTGTGGTCAGGAGAGACCCCAGTTAGAGGTGACATTTGAACAAACTGTCAGGGGGTGGTTTCACAGTGGGTCAGGCATTGAGGCGCTAAGCACAAGGTCAGCAGTTTGAAATCCATCTGTCCTTTCCAGGGAGGAAGAGGAACCTGTCTGTTCTCAAAGATGTTTACAAACTCAGGAACCCAAAGGGGCAGTTCTCCTCAGTCCCGTAGGGTCACTGTGAGTTGCAATCAACTCACAGCAGGGGGTGGATGGAAAGTGATGGAGAGAGCTGCTTGGGGATCTGAAGAAGGCCGTTCCAGGTCTATGGACAATCTGGTCAACACCTCTCCACCCCCCATGCATGGCAGTGTGTGCCGGGGACATCAAAGAGGCCAGTGACACTGGGTGGGCTTATGGGAAGTAGTAGACCCACAGCAGGCGAGATGGAGATGGGGAGAATTACATGGGGCTTAGGGGACCACATAAGGACTTTATCAGAGTGTGTGGTGGAAGCATGTGTGTGTGTTTATGTTAAGAACAGGTATCATATGATGTGCTTCAACAGGCTCACTGGGGCTGACTCTGCAATAAGCCAGAGCAGGGCTGCTAGGTGAGGGATGTGAAGAGGGTGGTCCAGCCCTGGGTAGACAGTGCAAGTGGAGAGAGAGCGTGGTGATGCATTTCAAGGTCGAACCTACAGGGTTTATTGGTGGAGCGAGAACTAGATAACCAGAAAAAGAAATCATGTTTAATGTACCACAAAAGTAGATATTAAAACATTTCCATAGCCCTGAAGCCACCGCCCCTCCCAAACATAGTGGGTCCCCAGCGCCAGCCACGTGCGCGCCAACCACTTTCCAAGTCCCTCTCAGTCTAGGGACAGGACAGCACTCTCGGGCTCTCCTGGCTCCGCCCACTCCTGTCTCCCAGGCACCACCCCCGTTGCCTTGGTAATTGCCTGGCAACAAATTTCCCCACAGGCCGCCCTTCTGGAGTCAGCCGCTCAGGCGAGGCCCTCGTTGCCATGGTGACCTCTGGTGCCTGGACCATTCCCGGTCCAGACCACGCCCCCAAGCTAAGCCCCGCCCCCTGTCCGTTTTGGACCCGGCCCGGCCCCGTTGCCATGCAGATTGCCTGTGTAGGCCGCATGCGCGGCTCTCTCCCGGGTCGGGTTCCGCCCAGAGCCACCCAAGCCCCGCCTGGAGCCCGCAAGTCCCGAGTGGGGCCTCGTTGCCATGGTGATTGGCGCCGCGGGCTAAGCTCAGAACCCCGGCTGCAGCCGTAGCTGCCTGGGCCGCAGGTGAGTGCGCGCGGAGCTCAGTGGGCTTCTTCCCGCACGACCCAGACAAACCTGGCCGCGGCCCGCAGCCTCCCGCCCTGGCGCCCGGCGGGCCAGCGAGCCTGGTCGCCGAGGAGCGCAGCCAGGGAAGCCCCAATCCGGGCCACCCAGAGGGGGCGTGGGTGCTGGGCTGCCTGCGGATGCTGGGGGTGGACCCCCTCCCAGGCCCAGGACCTTAGTCTTTGGAGATTTGGATCTTCCCTTCCCTCCTGCACCAGGCGGGCCTATGCTTACCCGCGCTGCTTGGACCCTAGCTCTGGGAAGCAGGTCCCTGGTTCTGAGCAGGCCCAGGCAGAGCTGTAAATGGGAGGTGGGGTGAGGGTGGGGGGCCTTCGTAGGTGAGATAGCCTTCTCTGGTGAGCCTGGAGGGCCTGGCAGGGAAACCTGTGGGCAGTTGCCTAACTCTTTCCTCTGATCCCCAGGACTCCGGAAGGATGAGGGCCAGCCTGAAGCCGTGGGGGCCACCTGTGAGCCGGAACTGTGTCATCACCAGCTTCCCGAAGGTAGAGATTCCTGGTGGTGGTTGGTTGAGGTGGACTCAGCCCCTACAGCAGGTTCCTGCACCACCCCCACTCCCAGCTGGGAACCCGAAGGACTTTTACAGGCAGATTAAACAAACAAACAAACACCTTTATGGGGGGGGGGCTCTTACATCTCTTATCACAATCCATACATTCCTCCAATGTGTCAAGCACATTTGCACATATGCCGCCATCATCATTTTCAAAGCAGTCTCTTCCCACTTGAGCCCCTGATATCAGCTCTCCATTTCTCCCCCCTGCCCCCACCCTCCCTCATGAACCCTTGATAAGTTATAGATAATTTTTTCCATAGCTTACATCATCCTCCGTCACCCCTCACCCACTTTCCCGTTATTCGTCCCCCTGGGAGGGAGTTCTAGATTGATCCTTGTGATCCATTGCCCCTTTCTCCCCCACCCTCCCCTAATCCTCCCGGTAGCTCTACTCTCCCTGTTGGCCCTGAGGGTTTTATCTCTCCTGGATTCCCTGTGTTGCGGGTACAAGCAGATTTTAAGATGAAATCTCCAGCGTTCTCTTCCTACTCTGGTCTGTTCAGCATCCTCTTGTCAGGTGCCATCGAGTCGGTCCGACCTGTACGCTGTGTACAGTAGAAGGAAACACCGCCCAGCCCGGCCCCATCCTCACAATCAGCCCTATGTGTGAGCCCACTGTTGCCGCTACTGTGTCCCTCCATCATGTCAAGGGCCTTCCTCTTTTTCGCTGCCGCGCTACTTTACCAAACACGATGTCCTTCTCCAGGGACCCGTCTTGCCTAACCACACGTCCAAAGTCGTGAGATGAAGTCTGGCCATCCTGGCTTTTGAGGAGCAGTCTGCCTGTGCTTCTTCCGAGAGAGATCTCTCTGTTCTTTTGGCAATCCGTAATACTTTGCATATTTCTGTCCAACATCATAGTTGAAATGCATTGATTCATCAGTGTCCGACTTTCGCATGCCTGTGAGGTGATGGGAGATTCCATGCCATGGCTTGGCTCAGGCGCACCTTAGTCCTCAAAGTCACCTTTTTTGCATTTCAAAAGGACTACTCTAAATCTGTCCTGGGCAACCGATTTACCCAATGCGATGCATTATTTGATCTCTTGATTGGTGCTACCATGAGCACTGACTGTGGACCCAAGCAAGGCAAAATCCCTGACAACTTCAACCTTTTCTCCGTTTGGCATGATGGTCCCGTTGTGAGGATTTTGGTCTTCCTTACTGGCTATTCTCGTCTCCTTGTGACAGGCGACTGGTGGCATTACACAAGGTGTCTTGCCCTGGAATCAAACTGGGTCTCACGCATGGAAGGCAGGCACTCTATCACAGCACCCCCTGCCTCCCTCAGAGATCCTCAGGGCCAGCCTCATCGGCCTACACTCATCACACCTGGAGGAGCCCTGGTGGTGTAGTGGGTACCTGTGGGGCTGCAAGCCACAAGGTCTGAAGTTCGAAAACACCAGCTGCTCCTCAGGAGAAAGACAGGGCTGGCTACTCCCCTAAAGAGTTAGTCTCGGAAGCACACAGGGGCAGTTCTGCCCTGTCCTACAGAATCGCCATGAGTCAGACTGGACACAATGGCAGTGAATTTGTTTCTCTTTCAATCAAAAGAGCCAAGTCCTGAAGGTCCAAACCCTTCTGCCTCTGACTGTCATGTGTCTGGTGAGTGTCACAAACCAGAGACCCCTCTGGACATGGAAGCTCCCCTTTGTGACTTATAGGGTGACTATGAGTCGTTATCCACCTTAGCCATTCTGCCCCGCTTTTTGCTGAACGCCCACAGCTGTCTGCCAGGCCCACCGCCGTGGTACCAGTTGCACCTCAGAGAGACCCCATAGGACAGAGCAGAACCAACCCCCTCCCCTAGGGTTCTCAAGGCTGTGAACCTTCACAGGGACAGAGAGCCTCACCTTTCTCCCTCAGAGAGCCAGGGGGGTTCGAACCTCTGCCTTTGGTTAGCAGCCTAATGGTTATCCCATTGCTCTACCATTGGTCCTTTCTTTCCCTATCTCCTCACTTTAACTAGATCACTGCCATTAAGTCCATCTGACTCTGCTGACCCAGTGGCACAGGGTAGAATTGCCTCTGTGGGCTTCCACCACTGTAACTCTTAACGGGAGGAGAAAGTCTCATTTTTCTCCCAAGGAGCGGCTGGCCGGTAGTCTTGAACTGCTGACCTTGTGGTTAGAAGCCCAGTTGCAGCCCAGTGCCTAACCACTGTGCCTCCAGGGCTCACTCTTCACCGAAACGGCTTGATTCCTCTAATATCCATGGTGTCTAGCTGCCCCAGCCCACCACCCCCATCTGCTTGAAGCTGTGTGGCCAGCGACAGGACTGCCCTGCCCAGTGATTGTGGGCCACCAGGCTAAGCTGGTCACTGTATTAGGTTACCCATCATCCTTCAAGGGCCACGTTCATAGACATGGGCAAGACCATCTTCCAGATGGGGAAATTGAAGCCCAGAAGGACACGTGACTCACCCTCACACGGTCCTTCAGCTGCCCCTGCTGCCTAAGCCACAATGGGCCCTGAGATGCCGACAGGCTAAGGTAGGGTTCATCTCACTGTCAGATTTCTGGAGAGGCACTGTGAGCTAGGGTCAAGTCCAGAGGGAGGGGAGCCATTGCAGGTCTAAGCACTGCACCAAGGAGAGGCCACGGCCCAGCAGGTAGCCAGCGAGTGGATGGCCTTTCCAGGTGTCTGAGGTTATGACTGTTACAGGGCACAGCTTGCGCCCCAGTCCTTACTGTGTCATAGCTTCCGTCCCTTGTCGAGTCGATGTCACCAAACAGCAGTTTGAGGTTGTGAGGATCACCCTTTTCCGAATGCTAAGCCAGGCCTCCTTCAAGTGCCGTCACTCGCGACCCCATCCCGCCGGAGGACCTTACCATACCGGCAAGTGCCTCCGGAGACGCGGTGGCTGCATTTGATTCAGAATTCATGGGTGGTCCTTGTGCCTTCTCAAATCATTCGGCCGTTGCCAAATGGTTCCCAAGTCCGCCCCTCCCCTCCACCCCGTCAGTCTCTCAACCCCATATGGGGTCAGGACCCACAGTTTAAAAAGCTCCGTGCGTTCAGGGACGGGGCCTCCGTGGTTGTAACCGAAAGGCTCATCGTTTGAGCCCTCCAGCCGCTCTGAGGGAGAAAGGTGAGGCAGTCTGCTCCCGTAAAGATTTGTTGTTGTGGTTGTTGTCAGTTCTGACCCATAGTGACCCCCTGCAACAGAAGGAAACCCTGCCTGGCCGTGCCCTCCTCACCATGGTCCCTGTGCCTGACCCCCGTGGAAGCCGCCGTGTCAGTCCATCTCCTTGAAGGCCTGCCTCTTTTTCACTCCCTCTGCTGTGCCCACCACGAGTGCCCCTCTCCCGTGGGACCGTTCCGCTCTGCCCTAGAAGGTCACTGTGTCAGAACGGGCCCTGCAGTGGTGCAGCCCTGGTGGCGTCATGGTGACACATGGGGCTGAGATCTGCAAGGTCAGCGGTTTGAAGCCACCGGCTCGCTGCCAGGGGAGAAAGACGGGGTTATGGAAACCCACCGGAGCAGTGCTGCCCTGTCCTGTAGGGTCACTGCATCGTCACGGACTCCATGTCCCTGAGAGTCCTGAGCAGGCATTTCCCTGCCCCATGAGGTCCTGCTGAGTAGGAGTAGGCCTTCTCACATGGGTGCTAGGTTTGTTCAGTGGGTGTCGTTGCCTCTCTGTCGCCACAGCCGTTTGCCGAGGGCTCCATGTCTACTGCGGCGTGGACACAGGCCAGAACGTTCTAGACGGGGGTGTGAGAGGCCAGGGTCACACGGGAGGCCAGGGCAGGACACAGGCAAATGCTCAGAGCCGCCCTCCCAGCTACAGAGACGAGCACAAAGCCTCCAGGCCAAACCAAACCACTGCCATCGAGTCGATTCCCTATAAAGGGCTGCCGAGGGCGCCCCTCTTTCTCCTGAGGGCGTGCCAACCTTGTCATTAACAGCCCAGTGCTTATTGTACAGCGCCACTTGGGCCCCTTCCAAACAGTTACCAAGCCGAAAAACAAACTCTGCCACTGAGTCGATGGGGACTTATAGAGACCCCACAATCAGGGTAGAACTCCCCGGACTCTGGGTTTCCGAGACTAACTCTTTGTGGGAGTAGAAAGCCCTGCTTTTCTTCCAAGGAGCAGCATATGGTTTTGAACTGCTGACCTTGTAGTTAGCCGACCAATGGATTCAAAAGCAGTCCTGGCCTGGCCACACCCTGAGTCCGAGGTCATTCTCTGTGTAGGGGTGGGGGCTGGGGAGCAGGGCACCCCCTCTCAGCCCTCTTTCCCTGTATCTGTCTCGCTGCAGTGGTACACACCCCAGGCCAGCCTGCAGCTGAAGGAACATTTCCATGAGAAGGTCAGCGCCGCCTGTGAGAGCAGGGACACGGGCACCGTCGGGTGAGTGCCAGAGTGGAGGAAGAGGCCCCGCCCTGGCCTCTGCTCATGTCCATGCCTGCAGCCCCCCCACCCCCCGCCCCCAGTTTCAGAATGACAATTATGGTGGCATCTGGAATGTTCTCTCGACCCCCATGTCTACCGCCCCCGTGGTCCCTGGTTCAGCCCTTCCTTGGGACCAACAGGGCTTGCTCTTGCCTCTGTCCAAAGGTGTGAAGAGTCCAGGTGTGAAGAGGTCAGGCAGAGGCCCCACATGAGGCCTGGAGGTGCCCTGGCCAGGGTCCCTGCACAGCTGTCTGGAAAAGCTGCTGGGCCTGAGGCAGCTGGTTCTGGGCCAGGGGCTGGGGGCACGTTGTTTCCGCGGTCCCTCCCAACAGCATGTGGGGGCTGTGAATCAAGAGCGGGGATCCCAGCCTTGGCTTGGGAGGAACCACTGCCTCTTGTAAGGGACACAAGTCCAAACCACCCCGTGCAACACATGAGGGCAGCCTGGGGCCAGCAAACAGAATCCTCCATCCAGGAGGTGGAGGCAGGGTGGATAGGGCCATGCCCTAGGGGTGTGTCCTGATGTCAGCCCCACCCTCGTGGAGGTGGAGTCAAGGTGACGACACTGCCCTATGGGAGGTGGGGCAGGCTGGACATCAGAGCCCTGGGGCCCTTGCGGTCTCTGTCCCAGGAAGCTTGTGGGGTGCTAGGCTGTCTCACTAACACTGACAACCGAGCACCCGTGTCTTCCTGCCCACGGGCCCCATCAGCTTCCTGGGCCCTTGGCGGGGCCTGCAAATCATGCTGTGGCTCCTGGTTACCCCAGCCCTCTCCCCAGCCTCTGCCGACCCCAGGTCTGATCCTCAGGACAGGGACTTTGGGGAAGTCAGGCTTCTGCCCGCTCCGATGGGATGGCCTGCCGGACACTGCGAGAGGGCAGGGTGGGGTCAGCCTGCAAGAGGCTGAAGCCCCTAGCCCCGCCAAGCGTCCACACGTGTCTTCCAGGCTCAGACTGTCCAAGGTAGTGGTCGTGGGGGACCTCTATGTCGGGAAGACCAGCCTCATTCACAGGTACACCCCCGATGCTGTGCTCAGTGCTGAGCCCTCCATAGCACCCCGAGACCTGGTATGACTTAGCCTCGCCCTTGGGTCTCTACCCTTGGGCGGTGGGTGGCTCCCTGGGCCCTTCCCTGTGATCCATGGCTGATCCGCTCTGCGAGTGGGTGGGTGCAAAGCTGTCTCCAGGTCCAGCCCTTCAGGGTGAAGGCCCAGCAATCCTGGAAGGCCACCCTGTCATTGCCGCCCGCACAGGTTCTGTAAGAACATCTTTGACCGTGACTACAAGGCCACCATTGGGGTGGACTTCGAGATCGAGCGCTTCGAGATTGCTGGGGTCCCCTACAGCCTCCAGATGTGAGTGGTGGGTATGGCCCATGGGTGGGCTTTAGAAGGCCTGGGGCCACAAAATCGGGGGTTCCCTGACTTTCTCTTCTCCCGGACCCTCTAGACGGGCTCCTCATCCTCCAAGATCTGGCCCCAGCACATCCCTATGAGCCTCATCATCCCATGGCTGTGAAGAAGGTTGGGGGCAGTGGGGGACCTACAGCCAATAAGGGTGTGGTGGAGCCTGTCCACACCCCTTCTCAGGCTCTTTCCTCCTGACCACTGCCCTCACTCATGCCCCTGCCTCTCTTCCCCAAAGTCTGCCCTTCTGTCTGTCTGCTTCCCAAGACGAGCCCCACTGCCTCACCCGTCAGGGGTCAAGGCCTGCAGTCCCTCTCCTTGGCTTTCCTCACAACAGCCCCTCCCTCCCACCCCACTGCCATCGGGTCAATTCTGAACCACCAACCTTGAGTTTAGAAGCTCACCCCCAGAATCCCCCATTTCCACTGACATCTGGGGGACTTCTTGTGCAGCTCTAGGTCATCCAGACGCTCCTGGCCCAAGTGCTGTCCCCTCCTCGGTCCTCTGTTTGGACTCCTCCTATCGTTCCTCTCTGGCATCACATTTGCCTCCGTGGCTCCCCAACTCTGTTGTGAGAGTGTCCCCAGCCCTGAGGACACCAGACAGAAAGGACAGAGGGCCAGAGTGGGGCAAGGGAGGCCGTGGCGATGCAGCACTGGGGCAGGGGGACAGAGGCGCTTAGCTAGAAGGCTCCAGCTCAGAGAGAGAGACACATGTCCCCTCCTCTAATGAAAGGGTCCAACATGGTAGGCCCTGGTCTGGATCTGGCTCAGCCTCTCCCTGCCAGACCCTTAAGATCACCCCACTGACAGCTAGCCTTCGTCCAAGATGGAATCATTCCTTCTCCCGGCAGTCCGTGGCACAGTTCACGTTCCTCACCAATACCGTAATCCAAAGGCATCCGATCCTCCCCAGCCTCTCGATGCACATCGCAGCACCGTGGATGACAGAACAGAGCACGATCCTTTCTATGCCACTGGGTGTCTGTACCCCCACCTCCTTGAGGGCCTTCCTCTTCTCCACGCCCCCTCTGCCTGACCAAGCAGGATGTCCTTCTCCAGGGAGTGGTCCCACCTGAGAACACATTCACAGTGGGCACAAGGATGTCGCACTGTCCTCACTTCTAAGGAACATCCTGGCCGTACTTCCGCGGGGGCACGTTTGTCTGTGTGCTCCTCCAGCAGTCTGTCCTGCATTTAATGCATATGAATGCACTCTTCCAACACCATCATTTAAATGCATCCGTTCTTCTTCGGTCTCCTTTATTCGGTGTCCGTCTCACCTGTGCGTTTGAGGCCATTGGAGAGACCATGGCTCAACTTCAGCCCACGCTAGTACTCCAGGTGACTTCTGTGTCATTTAACGTTTTCAAGAGATCTCGTGCGCACATTTGCCCATTGTCTCTTTGTTTGCTTGCTTGCTTTTAGCCATTAAGAGTATTAATTTTTTAAAGAGTTTTATTGGCACATATTTCACATTTCATACAATGAAATGCTTCCATCATTTTAAGATTTGTGCAATCATCACCACCAGCAATTTCAGGACATTTTTTTCCCTCCGACTCATTCTTGTTGGCTCCTCATTGCCCCCAGTCCTCCCTGACCATGACCTTGTCCCTATCCATGACCTTGTCTCTGTAGATCTAGCCATCCTGGCAGGAAATATGCAGGAAATCATGCAAAACAAGACAGACAAAATCTACAAAGCAGACAGTCAAATGAAACCAACAACAATGACTAGACAAAACAGAAAAACCTCAGTCGGAGGATGGGGAGAGCGGGGAAGGAGGGGCAAAAATGAGGAGCTGATGCCAGGGGCTTACATGGAGAGCAAACGTTTTGGGAATGATGAGGGCAATGAATGTACAGATGTGCTTTATACAATTGATGTGTGTATGGATTGTGATAAGAGTTGTAGGAGCCCCCAATAAAATGATTTTTTAAAAGAAAGAAAGAAAGAGAAACCTCAGTCAAAGAGAAACCGGAAAATATTAAAAACCAAAACAATTTTAAAATGGGTCAAAAGGGAGGTCAAATGATACAGAATGGCAGGCAATTTAACCTAATTATATCTGCCATAATTGACTTTACAGTGCTCTCTGTATGGTGACAAGGCTACTAGAATCCCTTGATGAAGGTCACAGGAGAGTCACCAGAAACTTAGTCCGTCACGTGGGGTCCCTGGGAGTGGCTCTCAGGCTTCCACTGTCATCCATGCCCTTCTGTAAACCGAGAGTTCACAGTTTAAGCTCTGGTTCCATTCCCTCCTTTGGATTAGGATTTTATCACTTACAATCCTTAGATCACGCAGGCTGAGGTGCTTCTTCCATGTGGACTCAGTTGACACCTGCCCTTTTTATCCTGATACTGCTGCTATGGGCATCAAGATTAAGAAATCTTGATCCAAGTAACAGGAAATCTTTGACAACTCGAATGTTTGTTTTTTTAATTGGCCCAGTTAGGATTTTTTTCAATTGAGCCGTTATCCACACTGAAGGCTGCCATCCTTGCTCTTCATCAGTAAGTGCTTCCAATTCTCCTCACCTGCAGCAGGTTGTTAATAAGCCTTCCTCCCAGCCTGATGCCGCTTTCTTCTTCACATAATCTATCCTCTCTGATTATGGAAGCCCTGGTGGCATAGTGGTTAAGCATCGGGCTGCCATCCACAAGGTGAGCAGTTTGAAACCACCAGCTGCCGTGAGAGAAAGATGGGGCTTTCTATTCCCACAAAGAGTACAGTCTCAGAAACTCACAGGGGCAGTTTTGCCGTGTCGTATGGGGTTGCCAGGAGTTGGCATTGACTCAATGGCAGTGAGTTTTTTTCCCGGGGTGGGGGTGGGGGTGTGTGGGAGTTTTCTCTGATTATTTGCTCAGCATCCAAATTGAATACATATGCTGATAAGTTACAACCCTAGCAGACATCTTTGCTAATGTTAAACCACTCAGGATCCTCTTGTTCTATTGGCAAGACCGTCTCTCGGTTTATTGTCCAGGTTCAACACGAGCACGTTCACATGTTCAGGAATTCCCGTTCTTCACAGGGCAGGCCATCGTTTATGATGACCCGCACAGTCGGATGCCTTTGCGCCGCCCAACGGTAGGAGACATTTTTCCTGGGGTGCTCTACTTTTCAGCCAAGATCCATCTGACAGCGGGAATGATACCCATCATTCAACATCTTCTGGATCTGCCTTGCGTTTCTGACCATTCCCTGGTGATGTACTGCTGCCAACATCGCTCAAGGATGTCCAGCTGATCTCACTTGCACGTGACATGAGAGATAGTGTTTGATACTTTCCACGTGCCGTTGGGTCACCTCTCTCTGGAATGGCCACAGATACAATCTCTTGCAGTCAGCCGGCCAGGTATCGGTTTTGCAGATTTCTCAGCGTGGATGACTGCATTCTTCCAGCAACGCATCATCTTGAAACATCTCAGTCCACATTCTGAGCCTTCCCGGGGCCTGGTGTTTCACCGGTGCACCTTGGACTTCTTCCTTCCCCGCTACTGGGTCTGGATCATATGCCCCCTCTTGAAGTGGTTGAATGCTTCTAATTTTATTTTTTTTTTGGGGGGGGGGGTACGGGGACTCTGTGTATTCCTTCCATCATCTTTGGATGCTTCCTGCTTCGTTAGATAATTTGCTCCTGGAATCCTTCAGTGTTGCAACTCAAGGCTTGAGATTTTTTTTCTTCCGTTCTGTAAGCTGAGTGGTCATCCTTTTGGTTTTTCGAATTCCGAGTCTTTGCACATTTCATTATAAGAATGTACTTGGTCTTCTTGAGCTGCCCCATGAAATGGTCTGTCCAGCCCTTTAATTTCAGCATTTCTTCCAGGCCTCATAGCTGTGTCAGAGTCCCTTCTGACAATGACTTCGGTCTTTCCCATTTTTCCCTTGGTATTTTTTTTCACTGACCCTTTGCTTTCTTCATGCATGGTGTCCGAGCCCGTCTGGGTCTTTGGTCATGTAGCATTCAGAGTGTCCAGTCTGTTCTTGAGGTGGGTTCTAAATTCAGGGGGGATGTATGCAGGTCGTACTTTGGCTCTCATGGACTTGCCTTCCGGAACTCCATGTATTAGGAGAGATAACATGTGATTGTGGGGGACACGGTTCCCTCCAGCATTCCCAGCTTGTCCACTCTTGAGTCAGTCATTGACATTTTGATCTGGTGGTCTTGCAAAGGGTGGGTTTTCAGGGTGCCTGCCCTGTGCTAAGTGGGGCCAATGGACCTCAGTGCTGAGGCTCCTCCCACATGTGCCCAGAGCAGACATGACTAATGGATGGCTGCATCCTCTCCATGGTGCTCTGGTGCTTGGAGCTGACCCTGTGATGCCCATCCCCCCAGCTGTACTTTTCAAAGGTGAAGGATGTCCAATCACATGCAAGCAATAAGCAGACCCCACTGGAGGCCCAACCTGGGTTATGGTCATTCCAACAGGGGTCCAGTGAGGACTTTGTGGAAGGCCTGAGGAAGAGGAACTGAGGGCACTGGCTCTCTCAAGTATACCCTGAGACCCGAGAGGCCAACATGTCCCTCCTCAGCTCTGCCCCAGTGACTCGGACCACATGTCTATAAACCTCTATTCTTTCTACTTCACAGCTGGGACACGGCCGGCCAGGAGAAGTTCAAGTGCATCGCATCTGCCTACTACCGGGGCGCCCAGGGTGAGCAGTAAGGCATGATGCCCCACACCCCAGCCGCTGGGACACCCGCAGGTCTCCCACCAGGTCCATGGTGGCTGGGGTGGGGAAGTGGGGGTGGGTAGGACTTGCTTTAGGTCCTCAGCTCAGGAAGACAGAGGGCAGTGCCCGTCATGAGACCCCAGCCCAGGATAGCCAAGTCGGCTCCAGGAGGAGAGTTGGGGGTGGGAGGGAAGACACTTGTCATGGCTCAGAGATCCCAACACATAGGTAGGTAAGAGGTAGGACGGGAGAATGAGCAGCCCGGGGGTGGGGGTGGCACGGCACCAGTTTCCCACTCCATGGCCGAGGGCACCCCCTCAGCCCTACCTTCCAAGGAAGAATGCCGGCATGTATTTCAGTGGCTGGCTCCAATCATGAGTCACCCAGCTGGTGTTAGGTACCGTCCAGTCAGTTGGTTCTGACCCTTAGCAGCCTGATGTGCAACAGAAGAAAACACTGCTTGGTCCTGCCCCATCCTCACCACTGAGCCCTGGGCTGCAGCCCCTGGGTCTGTCCATCTCCTTGAGGGCCATCCTCTTGTCTGCTGGCCACTCTACCCAACACGCTGTCCTGCTCCAGGGACTGGTCTCTCTCGCCAACATGTTCAAGGTCCGCGAGATAAGTTCTCACCACCTTCGCCTCTAAAGAGCATTCTGGCTGTACTTCTTCCGAGGCTGCCCGTTTGCTCCTCAGGTGGTCTGTGGTATTTTCAAGACGCTTCACCAGCATCTTAATTCAAAGAGAGAAGAAAGAAGAAGAAGGAAGAAAGGACCATTCAAAGACCTCAGTTCTTCAGCTGTCCTTGTTCATCTTGCTTTCACATGCACACAAGGCAACTGAAACAAGCCACAGCCGTTTAGCACCTTAGCCCTCCTTGCCCCTCAGCACTCTACAGAGGCCTCGGGAAGCAGATTTTCCCAGTGCAACACGCCCTGTTCCCACGAGCGTGGCTCCCAGTCAAATGGAAACCCACGGGGTTGCTCATCAGGCCAGCTGTGATGTGGGAACCGGGACATGTCAGGAAGACGTCATGAGCTCCGGGGCACTGCGCTGTGGGGGGTAGAGGGGGAGGGTGTGGGGCTGCCAACTGTGAAGGCTGGTGGCTGGTACCCACCCGCGGCTCGGAGGAGAAGCAGGAGTCAGTAAAGCTGTACAGCCACAGAAATGCTTGGGGACAGTTGGACTTGGCCTCGGCATCTCTGTGAGGCAGGTAGACTCGACCCCCCAAGGACTATGGGTTTTCCAGCAAGACAAAGAAGCTCTGAGCAGACACCTCCGTTGTGGGCCATTGTCCCTGCTCTGCCACACCCGCCCTCGCCCCTCCTGGCCCGTGTGGCCTGCACTTGGAGGAGGGGTCCTGTACCATCACTGTCCAGGCTCCTCCTTCACATCCCCGCTACCTCAGGCCCTCAGTGGACCCCAGCTCAAGCACTGAGGAAGGCCCTTCTAGCCCCACCCTGCCCCCAGAGGGCAGCAGAGAGCAGGTGTCTGTACACCACTGACCACCTGCAAGTGACAGAGGGGCTGAGAGCATCTCTCACCCCTGCGGACCCGCCTGCCCTGTTTCCATAGTGATGGTAGCTGCCCCAAGTACCTGCCCTCCCTCAGTCCTTCCAGTGGCCTGAGAGCTAGGGTCCCCCAGTCACCACATCACAGGGGGACACTGAGAGAGCTCCTCTGCTGGAAGCCCTTGGCCCTGGCAAAGCCTGGCATTCCCCACCTGCTCATCCTGCCCCCTTTCCCTCACTGAACGCCATGACCCTGGAGGCTGGGCGGAGGGGGCAGGGGGAACGAGGCATGCTCCGCCCTCCCTGATGGGCTTTCTTTCCCTCGTGTCCAGTCATCATCACAGCCTTCGACCTCTCGGACGTGCAGACCTTGGACCACACCAGGCAAGTCAATTTGGGCATCCTCGACAGTCTACTCTCAAGCTAGGGCCAGGGCAGCAGCCAACCCACCTGGCCGTGGCGTGAGGTCAGGCACTGAAGGACTAACCCCCCAACACCGTCCATAGATGTTTGCTGTCATATTAGATCCTCAGCCTCTGTATCTGAAGGAGGGTGTGGTAGAATGGCGAGATAAGCCTTGGGCTGTTTGCTGTAAGGTCGGCAGTTCAAACCCACTAACCTCTCGAAGGAAGAAAGAGGAGGCTGTCTGTTCCCATAAAGATTCAGAACCCCTAGAATTCTGTTCTGTTCCTTAAGGTCGCTCTGAGTCAGAATCCAGTCAACGGCAGTGGGTTTAAACGTGAATTTAAAGATCCCTGGTAGTGTACAGGTTACACATTGGTCTGCTAACTGCAAATCAGCAGTTCGAAATACCAACCACTCCTCAGGAGAAAGATAGGGCTTTCTACTCCCATGAATAGTTACAGTCTCAGAAAGCCACAGGGACATTCTACCCTACCCCACAGGCAGTGAGTTTTGGGGGTGTTTTTGTGGTGGCCTGGTGGGTTAAGTGCTCAGTTGTTAACCAGAAGGTGGACTGTTCAAATCCACCAGCCGCTCCTTGGGAGGGAGATGTGGCAGTCTGCTTCCTTAGCGGTTTTTTATGAAACCTTTTGTCCTTGAGTTAATTCTGAGTCACAGCCATCCTAGAGGGCAGAGTAGAAAAGCACCCTAGGATTTCCAGTGCTGTAGAGTCTATGGAAGGAGCCCTGGTGACAGAGTGGTTACGAGCAACCCTGCAATCCGAAAGGCCCGCAGTTCGAAACCACCAGCCACTCTGAGGGAGAAAGACAGGGCTTCCTGCTCCCTTGACCAGGTCCATTCTCGCTGTGAGTCGGCATCAACTTGACGTCAGGGAGTTTGGAAGGAGCGCTGGTTGCGCAGTGGTTAAGCACTAGGCTGCTACCTGCGAGGTCAATGGATCCAACCCACCACCCGCCCCACAGGAGAAAGAGGAGGCTGTCTACTCCCATAAAGACTGACTGCCTCAGGAGCAGTTCTATTCTGTCCTGTAGGACCACTGGCAGAGCCCTGGTGGCATAGTGGTTAAGAGTGGGGCTGGAAGGCACAAAGCCAACAGTTCAATACCACCAACCGCTCCTCTGGAGAAAGGCAGGGCTCTGTGCTCCCATACGTTCCACCCCGTCCTATAGGGTGGCTATGCACCAGCATCGACTTGATGCAGTGAGTTTAGTTTGGGTTTGGGGGGGCGGGGGGGTCAGCTTGTCTTGAAAGCAGTGGGTACAGTCTTTGGTTTCAGTCTGGAGGTGTACAGAGGGCCTGGTTCCTGCAGAACTGCTGTGACCCAGCAGCTGGCGCGGACTGCCACCCCCATCTGGAATATCCATCCTTGAACAAGGGTTCTGGCAGCACCATCACTGAGCCCGTCCATGACGCCATGATTGGGTCGTGTGTGTGTGTGTGTGTGTGTGTGTGTGTGTGTGACTGGTGCCAGAGACCGGCCTGCATCTGCCTGGGGTCTGGGCCCATCGACCATGCCTCCTCATGCCTCAGGGTAGAGCTCTGCCCCAAAGGTGCCATGGCAGGCTGCTTGGGAGTAGATGGCCAGGCCTTCCAAGCTGCCTCTGGGTGACCTTGCCCTGCCAGCCTTGGGGCCGGTGGCTAGCCGAGCACGTCACTGTCACACGAGCTTCCTTGTGGCTGTTGGACCTTCGTGTCTGGTAGATACCGAGCCCTGGAAGGCAGGCTTGGTGGTGGGCTCAGATGTTGGGGAGCAGACCAGCACCAGGGCTGGGTGACGCAGTCCTTGTCCTCCACGCCTCCCAGTCCAGCCCAGGTTCTGAGGCTGCAGGACCACTGTCCATTCAGCAGTGTCACCCAAGCAAGCAACCTCCTCTCCCTGAGCCCTATAAGGACCCGAGACTTCACCCAAGCTCCTGGTGGGTATTGTCGCTCAGTCACCCCCTTCCCCCTTCCCGCTGTGGTCTAGGCAGTGGTTGGAGGATGCCCTGCGGGAGAACGAGCCGGGAGCTAGTGTCATCTTCCTGGTGGGGACCAAGAAGGACCTATTGGTGAGCAGGCTGGGGCTGACCCCAGGCCTCCCTCCTTCTGCTCCCCATCCAACTCGGGGGTAGGGGAGGCCTTGGTGGACCTGGACAGGGTTTGCCAAGGAGCTTGGTCTCGTCAGGCATTGGGGAGGCAGTTGGAGCTCATCTTGGCAGGGGATGGGGTGGCCTCTGACTGTAGGGGCAAGATCGGAGTGGCTGGCCTCTTGGGGTGGGAGGATTGGGACGGCCTCTCCTGGGGCCCTATCCACAGTCTCTCCCAGTCAGGGGCAGCCTGTGCACAGGCTGAAGTGGAGGCCGTGCGCCTGGCCAACGAGATGCAGGCTGAGTACTGGGCGGTGTCAGCCAAGACGGGTAAGTCAGGATCAGGCAGGCGCCTGCGGTATCCCCCTTGGCCCCTTCGTGCCCAGACGGAGGCTTGCATCACGCATTCAGGGACCAAGGCCCAGCCCTGCTGTGGGTCAGAACCGAGCCCTGTGAAGCCCCCTGCAGTCACTCAGGGAGGAAGAGCAGGGCTGGGGTCTGCCCCTGGCCTGCCATACTGTGTGACATTGTCTCTCGCCAGGCCCCACGCAGCACCAATACCTCACCGCAGGCCATGCCACCATCCCCACGGCCACTGCTGAGCCCAACGGGCAAGACACCAACATCCCCAAGCCCCAAGCTCCACTCTGACACTGCCCTTTTTTAGCACAAAACCCATTTTAAATGACAAAATCCCCATGTCCCCACAGGCAAATTAGACCTTGCAGCCAAGCCAAAGGAGTCCTGTGGGGCCTCCCCACACCCTACCTCCCAGCGGGGTGGGTCAGGGGCAGGAAGAGATGGGCAATGGTCCCAGAGCTGGCCTGCTGGGTGGGGTCACAGTAAAGGGCCTTTGGCATGAGTATTGGGAGGTGGGGGCGGTGAGTACTTCCTCTGGCCCATGTTTAAGGTCCTTAGAGCCCTGGTGGCATAGTGGTTACATCTGCAAGGTCCGCAGTTCGAAACCACCATCCGCTCCAAGGGAGAAAGGCGGAGCTCGCCACTCCCATGAAGAGCGCCAGGCTCAGAAACCCACAGGGACAGCTCTGCCCTGTCCTCTCGGGTCGCTGTGAGTCGGCATCGACTCGATGGCAGGGAGTTTGGAAGACAGCCAGCAGTGCCCTGCTCTCTTTCCCTCAGCGCCCCCCCCCACCTGGCCAGCTCCTGGGAGGATCTGCTGGGGCGGGTCACCCGGTAGGGTACTGGGTGGGAGGGCTGTGGGGGGATAGGGTGGGTGCTGAAAGGTTTGGGCCCTGCCCTCTCTCTGTGAGCGAGGCCATGTCCTCCCTCTGGGCAGGGCTGAGTCCTCCCCCAGGTAGGCTCTGTTGCTGTGGGGCGCCTGGTGCCCACCTGTGGGGCGTGACAGGGGCATCTGGGCCCACAGGGGAGAACGTGAGGGCGCTATTCAGCCGCGTGGCCGCTCTGGCCTTCGAGCAGTCGGTGTTGCAAGAGCTGGAGCGGAGGAGGAGCAACAGCCGGCTCCAGGTCGGCGACGCTGGCCTGATCCGTGCGTACCCCTCCCTCTCCCTGCCCCCCTCCTCTCCCCACCAGACCCCCACACCCCTTCCAGGCCTCCTCCATGTGGTCTGGCCACACACCGGCCTCCAAGCCCCTCCCCAGAACTCCCACCCTCCACCAGGGTGCCTTTGCTGGATGCCCACAGCCTGGGGCCTGGCTCAAGGCTAAGAGACCCTGCCCGGGGGGACCTCGGTCTGTGCCAGCGGGATCTCCCCTCCTTGCAGGAGTGGACGGGACTCCACCTGAAGCCAAGGAGAGCCAGGGGCCTTCCAGCCAGAACTGCTGTTAACCACCCTGCGCCAGTCCCCCACCTGGCCCACTGGGCAGCGCCTGTGACCTAGGAGGTCGGCACGGAGCCCCTGCACGGCTGTGAGCAGGGACAGAGGCCCGGCCCTGCACCTTCCATCCACTGCTCAGCCAGCCCCGTCCTCCCACGGGGGTGCTGCAGGTCACCATGACAACCATCTTCATCCGAGGGCCCCATGGCCCTTCAATCCGAAGCCCTCCCAGGCCCTCTAAGATGGGTCGGGACTTTGCTCTGCACAGCTCGCAGGACGGACCGCCTGCCCACCAGCCTTGGGGGTCCTGCAGTCCAAAGGACTAGAAACACTGCCTCAGAACCCAACCCTGCCTAAAACTGACTTCCCTGCTGACCTGGCAAGTCCCCTGGGGGTGAAGTTAGCCCCCGCTGGACACTGGCTACTTGTTGGGTGGGCCATCTAGTGGTCCCGTGGTGACACTACCCCCTTGGCTTCAGCAGCTGTGACCTGACTCCTGAGTGACTGTGGGTCCTGGTCCCTGGGCTACTGCTCGCTCTGGCCACCATGTCCTCTCTCCTAGCAGCCCTGAGGTGTGACCATCAGGACCAGGGACCAAGAACATATGTCAGGGAACAGTCCATCGGCCCCTTACTCCATTTCCCCAGACCTGGGCATCACGCTGCTCCCTACAGTGCCCACCGGACCCTCCGAAATATAACTGCCTGCCTGCCCTCCCTGCCCGGGACAGGTTGCCCATCAGACGTCCTGTCCACTCTGCAGGAGGCGAGGTTCCTGTGGGCAGCTGTTTGGACAGTGGATCCTGTGGTACCTAGCAAATACCCACTTATTGGGCCACGTGCCCGGCGCCCGCTCCCTTTTAGCTTGAGCGCTATAAAAAGATGCATTTTTGAATAGATTTTTTTTTAAGTCCCTGGGTGGGGCAGGTCTGAGTCTGACCAGCAGTGCCCAGGAAGAAAGGCTGGCAATGTGCTGTAGGAACTGCAGCCATGAAGACCCCTCAGGGCCCAGTTCAACTCTAACCCTCACAAAGATGGTGTGGGGGTGGCGGGGAGGCAGCTGGGCCTTGTCATTATTTTTTAAAATAAACGTAAGCGCTTGAAGAACAATGAGCTTATTGTCAGTCCTGCTGAACTAGTGGGCAGCCTGGGGACATGAGGGACATTGCCAGGACTCCCTGAGACCCTGGTCCTTTGCTGACTCTCCTCCAGCCCCAACACAGCTTTCTGTACAGGACACTTGGGGCCCGAGGGATGGCATGGGGGACCATGGCCTGCCAGCCACGCCTAGCCCCACAATGCCCCATGTCATGGTGCCATCCGGCTCCTGGCTCCCTCGGGTTTGTGATTCAGTTCAGACGGAGGGAGGATGGACCCTCCAGGATAGCATTAGAGGGGATACCGGGTGCTCCGTCGTCCCTATCACACCTCCCTGCACCCCTGCAGTATGGGTGGTCCTGCCCTGCCTTCTCTCTCCGCCACCCGAAAGGCATCGAGTCCTACAGCAGCACTGACTTGAGAAGGTGGTCTGAGCACCCCCTCCACACCCTGATCGGTCTGCCACCTGCCCCCCACCCCAGCATGGGATCTCCTCCTGGGGGGCTCCTACCCTGTCCCAGTATAGGTTCTCATCCCAGTGGGGTCTCTGCCTCACCTCAGTGAAAGGTCTGTTCCTGGTGGGTTCCCTGCCCCATCCCAGTATGGGGTCTGTTCCTGGACTCTGGCTCCCAAGTCCACCACCCCTCCAATCACGCACTTTGATCACCAGCAGCCCAGGGACACGTCCCAGATCACAAAAACCAAACCCTCTGCCATCGTTTCAGATGCACAGCCACCCTATGGGACAGGGTAGACGTGCCCCTGTGGGTTTCCAAGACTGACACTCTTTTTTTTTTTTTAGATTTATATATATATTTTTTATCCCTCCCTTTCATTGTCCCCACCCTTCTCCCTTGACCTCTCCCCTCTCCCCTCCCCCCAGTTGTTACTATGGAGATTGTGTCCATGGAAACAGCCATTCCAACTTCTTGGGTCTCTTTCTGGGCATCCAGTGAGTGTGATGCAGAACTGAGGAGGAAGTGCTGGCCGGTGGGCACGTCAGGATGGGGGTGGGGTGGCTGCTGAGGATGGCCAGGTCTCCATGCCATCGAGGGTCCACCACCTCTCACCTCCACAGTTTCACCTGCGTCAATGGCACACGGGTAATGGTACCGGAAGGAGCAGCCTTTGTTGTAGCAGCCCAAGGTGGCACCTGCCTCCTGGCAGTGGGAACATTTCAGTGTTTGGCACCTCCCGATACCAGGCACGGTAGAGCTCGCGCACCCTCCGTTTGGCCTCGTTTATGTCTCGGCTGAAGATGGGCTTCACGGAGGCGCCGGCCGCCGCAGCGACCCGGCCTACGCTGCTGGCCGCCATCTTGCTAAAGCAAGACTGACACTCTTTACCGGAGTAGAAAGCCCTGTCTTTCCCCTGCGGAATGGCTGGTGGTTTCCAACTGCTGCCTTGCTTGGGCCAGGCACATCTGCATCCTCAGAATGACATCTTGGCGCTTGAACACTTTAAAGAGGTCTTTCAAAACAGATCTGTCCACTCTCATGCAGGTGTGTGTGTGTGTGTGTGTGTGTGTGTGTGTGTGTGTTCAGGGTGGGGGGCAGTTGTGGACATGTCTCTTATTTTCGATAGCTGCTTCCATGGGCCTTGATAGTGGACCCACGAGGAATGAAGTTATCAAGAGCTTCGATTTCTTCTTCAGAGGGGGACAGAAACCTACTCACCCCACCTAATGCCATTGATTTATCCAGGCTCACAGTAACTCTGCGGAACAGAGAGTTGCCCCCTGGGAATTTCTACGACTGTTAATCTTTCCAGGAGCAGACAACCTCATTTTTCTCCCGAGGAGCACCTGGTGGGCTCAAACTACTGACCTTGTGGTTAGCAGCCCAACACATAATCCACTAGGCTCCAAGGAGAGGCAGGGATCAGTTAAATACACACACCCCCACCCTCGCTCACTCAGCTCTACCCAAGCCTTACAGCCTGGGAAGGAGAGAGGCATCACAGGTCTGCAGAGGGGACACACCCATGCAGTGGTCCAGGGAACACTTTCAGAAGGACAGTCCAGCTCAGGGAGAGCCCAGAGGGAGAGCAGGCCTGTGGACCCCTGGTTTGGGCTCCTCTTGAGACAAGACGCCACAGTAGCTCCACCCAGCAGGGCTGGGGTGCCCCTGCCATCTGCTACAGCCTCTCCAGTGTCACCGCCCATATGGTCAGGGCATCCTCTAGGGAAGCTGGCGGCAGATGGGGAGTGCGGTTGTCACCGCTGCCTCCTGCGTGGTGCATCCTCCTGCCCCCACTCTGTCCTCTGGCCACCTCACCACGTCCAGGGCCACCTGCCCAGCCTGTGCCTGTGCCCAGCAATAGCAAAGGGAGCACAGTGCAATTGCTTGGAGCTGCCACCGGCCACTCCCCCTCCCCATCCTCTTAAATCTGCCTGCCCAGGCCCTGGGGACCCACCTCGCCCTGCTTCCTCACTGCGTGGGTGCTAGCGTCCCAAAGCCAACCCCAACATCTGCCAGCAGAGAAAGAATTAGGACAGTGCCAGGGGGGCCCTTAGCTCTTAAGCTAAAAGTCCTTTGTTTGTTGTTACATTGTGGTGAAAATTATGTAACAAAATAGCCATCTTAAAGGTTTCCACCCATAAACAGAACTAAACACACACAAACACAAACTCAGTGCCATCCACAGGCACGGCTAGAACTGCCCCTGTAGGGCTTTTAGAAAGTGCAATTCTTTATTGGAGCAGAAAGCCTCAGTTTTCTGCCTCAGTAGAGCTGGTGGTTTTGAACTGCTAACCTTGTGAGCAGCCCAACAAGTAACCACTATGCCACCAGGGCTTCCCGTAGGGCTTCAGAGGTTGTAAATCTTTACAGAAACAGACAGCTTTATTTTTCTCCCGCAGAGCGGCAGGCGGGCCCCAACCACTTGGTAACCACTCGGAGAGTTTGGCTTCGATCTATGGTGTTTGCTAACTGCGGTTAAGTGAGATCATAGGGGATCTGCCCTTTGGCAGTGGGTGTCCCGCTTACAGGTTAGGCTGTGATCCGCAGAGTCAGCAGTTTGAAATCACCAGCCGCTCCTGAGGTGAAAGACAGGGCTCTCTACTCCCGTGAAGAGGGACAGTCTCAGAAACCCGCAGAGGCAGTCCTGCCCTGTCCTGTGGGGCCGTGAGGCATCAGCAGTGACTCACGGGCGATGAGTTTGGGTTGGTTTGTGCTGGTTCACATCCCTCGGCATGCTGTGGTCGAGGTCCGGGCTGGGGCACGCATCGGGAGTTTGTTTTCATGGAGGGTTGTGGCACACGCTGCGTGGAGCCGGCCCTCTGTGTGTGTCATGCAGTGTGTTCTCGCCTGGTGGGAGATGCCGCGGTGCGCGTCAGTGCGCAAGCCCCTGCCTTCATGGCTGCTGGAAGGGGGAGAGCCGCAGGGCTGTGTGGGCGTTGAGCTACAAGTCCTTGTTGCAGTTGTCAGGTGTCCTCCAGTCAGTGACCTCATGGACAACACTGTTCTGTTCGGTCCTGGGCGTCCGCACGGTTGTGATGGTCGAGCCCCTTGGTGCAGCCACCGAGTCAGTTCATCTCACGGAGGCCCCTCCTCATTGCTGCCCCGCTACTTTACCAAGCACAGGGTCCTTCCCCAGGGACCGGTCCCTCTTGTTAACATGTCCAAAGTACATGAGACTGTTCAGCCTCACTTCTAAGAAGCATTCTGGCTGTATTCCCCCCCCCCAGAATAGGTTCCCCCCTCCCCTGCCTTCTTCTGACTGTCCACGGTAAAAATCAGTCTTCTTCTCCAACACCATACTTCAAGTACATCCACTCTCCTTTGCTCTTCATTGTCCGATTTCCACAAGCACGTGAAAGTACCACGGCTTAGGTCAGAAGCACCCTAGTCCACAAAGTGACGCCTTCGCTCTTCCACACATTCAAGGGGTGTGTGGTAGTTACATAACCTCATGTCAACTTGATGGGGTGAAAGGGCAGAGTCTAGCCTGTCAATGAGATCACAGCCTGATGGTGCCTCCTTGTGGGTGTGGCCTTCTCATAAAGAGGGTCCCGGGAACCTTCTCTCTCTCTCTCTCTCTCTCTCTCTCTCTCTCTCTCTCTGCTTCACTTTCCTGTTGACGAGCCACTTTGAGCCACGCTGATGGCAGACTGGAGAGGCGTCCACCACCATTGGATCTACAAGACTTTGCACCCACCAGCCTGTGATCTTCCTGCATTCTGCGTCATTGCGTGTGGCTGCATGAGGCTGGTGAGGGATTTATGGACTAGTATCAGACTTACAGTGTAGCATCAGCCTTATGGACTTGATCTGAACTGGGATGTTTGCTTGATCGATAATTACTTCTTGATAGAAAGTGCTCTCTTACACAGAGATGAGGGTCCCTGGATTTGTTTCTCTAGTCAACGTGGTCGAACACAGGTGTTCTGCAGCAGAGTTGCCCAATGCAAGATGTCATGAGCTGAGCCAAGCTATTTTGGACCTACTGGTCAAGAGCAAGCCTTGATGGTGTAGCGATTACATGTTGGCCTTCTAGAAACCTTGCTTGCTTTTTGCTGGGTCTGGATCCTGTATCTAGCTCACCATCTAAACTCAGGCTCTGTGGGATTGAGCCATCAGTCTGCCATACTGCCTGCTGAAACTGGGAATCATCAGCAGCCTGCCAACAGACCTGCTGACCTTAGATGTATTCACCTCTATCGCCTGATGCCTGTCATCTTCCTGCCAATTGGGGGTCATTGGTCCCAGAAGCTATAGGAGTCAGGAGAAGCCTTCAGCTTGACATCTGATCCACAGGCTGGGAACTCGCCCACCTCTATAACTACGCAAGCCGTCTCCTTGATGTAAACCTTTCTATAAATACTCATATTATGTTAGGCTGGGCTGTCTAGGGAAACAAAACCAGTGACAGCTGTATATGTATAAGAAAGGACTCTGTGTCAAGAAGGTATCCCAGTTAGGTCCAACTGATGTCCTCAGGTCTGATGCTAGCCAGGGCCCTCCTCAGACTCACACAGCTGCAGGTTGATGATGCAGAAGAACAAAGTGAAGTACAGGGTGATCACTGACCATGGATGCAGTATCGTGAAGATCTAAGGTCAGTGGGAGCATGGTAGGGTGTTGACAGCTCTCTAGATTGGCAGGCCACCCCTGGAGGCAGACACAGAGGGAAAGGGGCAAGAGAGAAGGACGGGTTCCCAGTGTCTCTCTTATAAAAAGGTCTCACCCCCAAAGAGGCATCATCAGGCCGTGACCTGATTGATAGGCTGGACTCCACCCCTACGCTCTCACACAAGCGCACGTTGACATAAATCAAACTGACTTTGCTTCTCTCGGGAACAAGTCCTTCCTAGGGGTCCGCTGACCACACAGCCCATGCTGTGATCTCTGAACCAGTCTGCCTCTGGGCAACTGGTGGTCATATAGCAGAAACAGACCCCAGGCCTCCAGGCACCACACATGGCTGCAGGACTCCTTTGAGACTGACAGGAAGTGAGGTGCTCTCCAACCCCTGGCGCCCCCATGTGCACCCAAGTAACCCTGTTCTTCGTGGAGTTTGGGACGGCTGCTGTTTTCCAATCAGCGATTGACAGGCCTTTCTTCTGAGCTGCCTCTGGGTGGACTCCAACCCAGAACCTTTACACTGTGGGCACTGCCCAGGGCTGCCTTCCTCCCGACAGGGGACTTGTGCCTTCAGGCCACCTGTAGGAGCAAGCTTACCTTGTCCCAGCTCCCCGCAGCCCAGGTTCCCCAGGCAAGGTGAACACAGCATCCAGGATCCCTGCATCAATAACGCATCTGCAGGAAGCTGGGCAAGAAGGACCCACGTCTGAGAGGAAAGACCGGGCCCTTCCCCAAGGAGGTCCCCCAGGCGCTGTCCAACCCAGCACTAACAGCAGGACTCCAGGGTCCCTGTCTGTTCTTTCCACCAGCCCCTGGGATGACGGCTGAGGGCCCGTGGCCATGCCACGCTGGCATGCAGCCTCCCTCCAACGTGGATGGAGGCAGGTGTGGTAGGGTGACACTGTTTGACTCGGCTCTTTTACCCACGTCTCTCAACTGCTCATGGAAGCAGCAGTCAAGCGATCAGAAGATGTGTCGTGTTAGGTAACTCTGTGGCTTAAGTCTTCTTTAGAGCGCTGAAGAGGACGGGAATTCCCTGGAGGCCTAGGGCGCATCTGACCCAAGCCGTGGTGTTCTCCCTGACCTCATAGGCCTGTGAAACGTGGACGCCGATTAAGGAAGCCCAAAGACGAAAGTGCATTTGAATTGTGGAGCTGGAGAAGGATATTGAGAGTCTCGTGGACGGTTGAAAGGACTCCCTAATTTGTGTGGGAAGAAGTACAGCCAGGAACGCAGGAAGGATGGCGAGACTTCCTCTCACGCACGTTGGTCATGTTTTCGGGGGAGACCGGTCCCTGGAGAAGGACATCATATTTGGTAAAGTGGAGGGACAGAGAAAGAGGGGAAGACCCTCAACCGCATGGGGGGACACAGTGGCTGCGTCAATGGGCTCAGGCACGGGAGCCATTGTGAGGAAGGCGCAGGGCTATGCAGTGGATTGCTATGGGCTGGACAAAAACCACGCAAGTCTACTTTCCAGCCAATGACTGGGTGGGGCTATGCAAATAGGGCATGTGCAGCATTCACAGAGGGGACTGGTCAACTTTCATGACCACTGCCCTGGCTCTAAGGATGAACCAGCAGCAGTGCTGAGAGAAACTTCCAGGACCTTGGAAGAGCACTTCCAAGATCTTGGTCCGAGGAGGAAACTCACTGGCATCGAGTAAATGCCATCTCGATGCTCTGGGCTGCTAACCAGAAGGTTGGCAATTCAAGCCCACCAGCTGTTCTGCGGGACAACCACGAGGCTGTCTGACAGCCTCAGAATTCCTGTGGAGCAGTTCTGCTCTGTCCTATGGGGTCCCTGTGGGTCGGCATGGACTTGATGGCAGTGAGTTGGGTTTGGTTTTCTGCTTTGACCCAAGGCCCATATGGCAACTCAGTGATACCCTCATTCCCCATCCTGTCCGATGTAGGGTTGGTGGGAGTCAGAAGCCATGATCAAAAAACCCAACCCAAACCCTGCCATCACATCGATCTCGTCTCCTAGCGACCCTGTAAGACAGGGTAGAACTGGCCTTGTGAGTTTCTGGGACTGTGACGCTTGATGGGAGTAGAAAGCCTTGTCTTTCTCCCTCGGAGAGGCTGGTGGTTTCGAACTGCTGACCTTGCAGTTCAGCCCAGAGTACCTGAACAATAACAGTAATTCAACCTTGTTGAGGGATTGTCTCTCAGGAGGGGAGAGGCAGGTCATCGCAGAGACCTGTAGAGGGTGCCAGTGAGCTGCGTCCTAACAATAGTGCACGGAGGAGGGAGTGGCACGCCAAAGGGTTTCCAGCACCCGTTACCAGGTCTTCATGGAGTGAGACCCCCCAAGCGCCATTTGTTGGGAGAAGGATGTTTTCTTTTTGCCCTGCCGGATGGCTGGAGGCGCACACCTGCTTTCCACGTGAGGATGGAAGGAAGTCGTGGATTCGCTGAGATTGTCCATCGGCGAGTGTGAGGGCTCACTCCTGGGACCCAGGGGTGCACCTGCTCTGGGCTGGGGGAGGGCACAGTGGCATCATTAGAGGGGTACATTTGGGGGGGGACAGACTGCACAGGGTGCCACTGTCGGGGGGTGGTGACACAAAAATAACCATCTATAAGATTTCCCTGCAGTGTGCCAGAAGAATTTTATTATTTTTAAAATAAAAATATCCCTATACCTATCACAGGAATAATACATAGTCACAGCATACCCGGATCAACATACCCACTAAGGCTAAAGTTCTGCTAAGGACCTTTGGGCTGCTAGTCGCGAAGTCAGTGGTTTGAAGCTACCAGCCGCTCCTCGAGACAAAGATGAGGCTGGCTGCTCCTATTAAGAGTTAGTCTCCGAATCCGAAACCCACCAGGGCAGTTCTAGCCTGGTCTGTAAGGTCAGAATCGACTTGATGGGCAGCGAGTAGAAACTCTGCTGATTTGCTCTTTAAACCTTGTGCACTCAGAAGGAGCTTTGGTTACACAGCGGTTTCAGCATCGTGTGGCTATATGAAAACTTGTTGCTCTCAAGGATAAAGGCGGGGCAGGCAGCTTCGAGATGGGAGCCTCCACTGATGAGGCGCTCAGGGCAGAGCTGTCATTGTTACCCAATCACATCGCAGCGCCAGGTCACGTGGCTCCTCTGCGTGGACCACAAGGAGGGCCTGCTCACATAGTCTATGATTTTTGTGAAATGCTCTGTTCCGTTCCAATCTTATGACAATTCGTATTTGTGATGCGACATCAACAACTTCCCTGGGAATGAAGTAGCAATTAAAGGAAAACAACGACCAAGAAGTTGTGTGTTTTTTTTAATGTGTGTGTGTGTTTTTTAAAGGCTTCCACTCAATTACAAAGAGTGTTGTAATCCAATGTAGACAGATTTTACCAAACCATGGGTTAGGTGTTGTGTTGCTGAGTGCAAGGTTCAAACTCACCAGCAGCTCCTGGGTGAAAGATGAGGCTGACTTCTCCTTTTAAGATCAACAGCCTTGGAGACCCCACCCCGGGTCGCCGTGAGTCCTGGTGGGCATAGTGGTTACACGTTGGGCTGGTCAGCAGTTCAAACTCACCAGGGAGACAGAGGAGGCTTACCGCTCCAGAAAAAGGGTTAGTCTTGGAAACCTACAGGGGCAGTTCTACTCCATGTTATGACATCAACTCTGTGGCGGTGAGGTGAGTCAGGGAATTCGGTGGCTACAGGTTTGGTGTCCTCATATCATCTAAGGCACATTACATTTGGCCGAATTATCTATGTATTTAGGAGCCCCGGTGATGTAGTGGTTATACACTGGGCTGTTAATTGCAAGTTCAGCAGTTAGAAACCACTAGGGCTTCCGAGGGAGACAGACACAGTTTCTACTTCCCTTCCTTAGGTAGCCGGCTCCAAAGACCCACAAGGGGCAGTTCCACTCTGCTCTGTAGGATCGCCGATAGGAGTCAGAATCGACTCGATGGCAATGAGTTTTAAGGTGTTTTTTTTTTTAATGCTTGTATTGATCACATTTGAGCCTATGGTTAAAAATTGGCAAGCAACACGACTAGAGATTCGGCATGGTCCGGAATGGGAGGAAGTCTATGGGCAGCGGGGCGGTGACACCACGCCAGTTGCCCGGCTGCCAGACCCCAGTTCTTTCCCACCCACTCCCACCCCCCACCAGCAGGCACTGCTCCCTTGGGCCTGATCTCTTTATCTGCTCTGGGCTGTCCCCATTTTCCTCTCAGGTCTGCGTGGGGCACTATGGAGACTGGAAACCCCCTTAGGAGGCACCCCCTCCCGCCCCCTCAAGGTCCCATGTTGCTCAGGAGAGGCTAGGGGACAGCCATAGAACCGTAGGAGAGTAGGTGTGGGCGCAGGGTGGCCAGGGCCAGGAATGCCTAGTACGTCCGGCCGGGGTGATGACTTCGTCCCTCCAGGCCGGCCCCCCACGCAGGGTGGGGATCCGGGGACAGCTAGGTTCGGCCCCTCTCTGAGTCGGTGTCCCCACCCCCCCGCTCCCCCCCAACGTCCAGCCAAATGCGAGGGTCCAGGCTGGGATGCGGGGACGCGGAACGGAGGGCCAGGGGTTCTTCTGCGCTGCAGTCCACCTCCGACCAGCAGGGCTGGGCTGGAGGGGCGCTGGGCGGGGCGTGACGGGGACCTGGCGCGGCCCCTTTAAGAGGCCCGCCCGCCGCCGCCACCGCCCCCGGCCCTCCCCTTCCTGCGGCGCCGGGTGCGGGCGGGGCGCGGGCCGGGCTCGGCGGTGCTGGCGGTGGCGGTGGCGCGGTGCTGGCGGCGGCGGCATGGGCTAGCGGGCCGAGCGGAGCGCACACAATAGCGCGGCCGGCTCCGCCCCGCGCCGCGCCGCTCACCTGCCGCCCGGGCGCCGCATTGTTCCCCCGCCGCCGCGCGGGCATGGGGGCTGCCGGGCGCCCCGGGCCGGGCCGAGCCGCGTGAGCCCGCGCGCTCGGGCCGGGCCGGGCCGGGCGGCACCATGGTGGACCCGGTGGGCTTCGCCGAGGCGTGGCGCGCGCAGTTCCCGGACTCGGCGCCGCCGCGCATGGAGCTGCGCTCGGTGGGGGACATCGAGCAGGAGCTGGAGCGCTGCAAGGCCTCCATCCGGCGCCTGGAGCTGGAGGTGAACCAGGAGCGTTTCCGCATGATCTACCTGCAGACGCTGCTGGCCAAAGAGAAGAAGAGCTACGACCGCCAGCGCTGGGGCTTCCGGCGGGCTGCGCAGCCCCCCGACGGCGCCGCCGAGCCGCGCGGCCCGCGGCCCACGCCCCCCGACGAGTCCGAGCCGCGGCCCGACGGCGAGGGCTCCCCGGGCAAGGCCAGGCCCTCGGCGGCGCGCAGGCCCGCGCCCGAGGACCGCGCGCCGCCCCCCAGCGTGGCGGCGCTGCGCTCCAACTTCGAGCGGGCGCGCAAGGGCGCGGGGTCGGCGGCTGGGGGCGAGGGCGACAAGCCCTTCTACGTGAACGTCGAGTTCCACCACGAGCGCGGCCTCGTGAAGGTCAATGACAAGGAGGTGTCGGAGCGCATCAGCGCCCTGGGCAGCCAGGCCATGCAGCTGGAGCGCAAGAAGGGCGGCGTGGGGGGCGGCGACGCACCCAGGCCCCCGCAGCGCGTGCGGGCCTCGGAGAGCGGCTGCGGCCTGGACATGGACTACGAGGACGCCGAGCTCAACCCCCGTTTCCTGAAGGACAACTTGATCCAGTCCAACGGCGGCGGCGGCAGGGCCCCCTGGCCGCCCTCGGAGTACCAGCCCTACCAGAGCGTCTACATCGGGGGTCTGATGGGTGAGGGTGAGGGCAAGGGCCCACTCCTGCGCAGCCAAAGCACCTCGGAACCGGAGAAGCGCCTCACCTGGCCGCGCAGGTCCTACTCCCCGCGCAGTTTCGAGGACAGCGGCGGGGGCTACACTCCGGACTGCAGCTCCAACGAGAACCTGACCTCCAGCGAAGAGGACTTCTCCTCCGGCCAGTCCAGCCGCGTGTCCCCCAGCCCCACCACCTATCGCATGTTCCGGGACAAGAGCCGCTCCCCCTCCCAGAACTCTCAGCAGTCCTTTGAGAGCAGCAGCCCCCCCACGCCGCAGTGCCAGAAGCGCCCTAGGCAGGGCCAGGTCGTGGTGGCCGAGGCCACCATCGTGGGTGTCCGCAAGACGGGGCAGATCTGGCCCAGTGATGTGGACAGCTTGCATGGAGAGCCAGGTGGGTGCTTGCGCCACCTTTAACGGGCACACCTGTGCACCCACTGAACACCTGCTGGTGGCCCACTGGGGAGAGTGGGAGAGGATATGTGGGGGCCGTGGGGTTTTAGTTCATTTCTCAAGTACTACTGTGGAGGTAAAGGTGCTCTGGTGGCATCATGGTTATGGGTTGGGCTGCTAACCACAAGGTCAGCAGTTCAAACCCGCCAGCCTCACCAAGGGAGAAACATGTGGCTTTCTACTCCTGTCAAGAGTTAAAAGCTTCAGAAACCCACAGGGGCGGTTCTACCGTGCCCCACAGGGTCACTGAGTTGGCATTGATTCTATGGGTGGAAGTTTGAGTTTTCAGTCGAGCTGTGGAGGGAAGGAGCCCAGGTAAGGCTGTGGGTTCAGCACTGGGCTACTAAGTGCAAGGGTGGCCGTTCTAAGCCACCAGCCGCTCAGAGGGAGAAAGAGCCAGTCTGCTCCTGAAAGCTTCACAGCCTCAGAAATCCCGTGGGGGGAGCAGTTCTTCACTGTCCAGAGGTCTGCTATGGGTCAACTTAGTGGTGGTGGGTTTTGGTTAGGTTGTGGATAAGCAGACAGTTAAGCCCTCAACTGTCACCTAAAGGCTGGCAGCTCAGACCCACCGGGCAGTGCCGTGACAGTCTGCTCCCGTGAGATCATGTGGTGGTGATCGGTCCGACTCACTGTGGCCCGATGTACAACAGAACGAAACACCACGCGGGCCTGTGCCGGCCTCTCGGTGGTTCTTATATTGGAGCCCATTGCCCCAGCCGCTGTGTCCGTCCATCCTGCTGAGGGCCTCCCTCTTTCTCGCAGCCCCTCTGCTGTACCAGGCAGGATGTCCTTCTCCAGGGACTGGTCTATCCGTTTGTCCCCCCTGGGGTGGCTTGTGTGTTGCTGTGGTGCTGGCAGCTTGGTCACTGGTATTTCAGATCCAGCCGGGTCACCCAAAGTGACCAGACTCAGAACAGACTTCAAAGAAGAAACAGACTGTTGGCTTCAGAGGTCTTGGCCCCTGGAAACCTCACGGGTAGCAGCGACCATGGAGAGCCCCTGGCTCACACAGGGGGTGCCAGGAGTGCCTGGGAGCCCTGGCGGCAGGTTTGCTTTCTGGGTCGCCGCCTGTGGTGGCACACGCTGTTAAGCACTCAGCTACTAATTGCAAGGATGGTGGAAGGTTGGAAGTTGGGGTACACACAGAGGTGCCCCAGAAGAAAGACGGGGTGACCCAGCCTTTGGGAAGCTGCGGCATAGGAGCAGCACAGGTCTGCCGTGATGTCAGGA
The DNA here is from genome assembly GCF_050624435.1 of Tenrec ecaudatus. Classification (NCBI taxonomy): domain Eukaryota; kingdom Metazoa; phylum Chordata; class Mammalia; order Afrosoricida; family Tenrecidae; genus Tenrec; species Tenrec ecaudatus. Next base: position 20,564,385 of record NC_134545.1, read on the forward strand.
ATCGGCCACCAAGCATGGATTCCCTCTCCCGGCCTCCTCCTGAGTGCAGCCGCATTGGTCCCCGAGTGGGGCTGGGCGGAGGGGGCTGGTTCTGGGTTCCTGTCGGCGTTACCTGTGAATCGCCACTTGTCTGGGACAGCCATCTTGCCTCTGATCTCTGGAGGCTTTGAGGATGATGGGGGTGGAGTCTGGGTCATCTGAGTGGGCTTTGATCTCTGTCCAGGGGATTTCCCACCCCCCTCCAGGACTCCCCTCCCACCGGAGTTCCTGCCTCAGGGACAGGAGGGCGTGCATGATGGGTTTATGGATCCCAAAGCTGCTGGCCAGGAGTCTCCATCGGGGACATGTCCCCAAACTAAGCTAAGCCAGGCCCATTGCTGTCAGGTCACTGGCACAGAGCAGGTGAGACTGAATGCGGAGGAGGTGAGGCGACAGACGGGCCTGACTCAGTGGACCCCTGGCACCCACGGGGTAGGGGTGGAGATTGTATCCAGGACTGCCCCACCCTCGTGCTTCCTGCATTACTCACCCCAAATGTCTGGCTGTTCCTACCCATAGGCCAGTAGCCAGGCCTTCAGCAGGCCCCTACCTCCCAGCCTTCTCTGGGGTTTACCTGGGGCTCTCGGTTGATGGCCTGACCTTTAGGGGCTGTCCACAGGGTAAAGATATCCCCACGCATGAGCCCAGGGTTTGGGATGCAGGCCCAGAGTATGTTTGATGTCCAACTGGGGAGCTGGTTGGGGGGCTGTTTGAGACAGGTGGCCCTTGGGAGTCCCCGTCCCGGCTGGGCGGCTCACTTTGTCCGCCCCATCGATTTGTCTCTCTCTGCCGGTGGAGTTGTATGTGCTTGGGCTGCCAGAATCCTTCTGAAAAGCAGTCAGGCTATTTTTGGCTCTGGGAAGCTGGCCTTTTTTTGTTGTTGGGAATCTGCTCTCCTGTCCTGCTTGGTTTAGGGACTTGGAGCTACTGAGCTTCCCCATGGCAGTTGGGCCGTCATCCGTAGTGACAGTGGCCTGGCCTGGTGAGCCCCCACCCCCGTCCCCTTGTGAGAGGCAGCCGGCTGTGGGAGCTGGAAGGTCGTTTGCAGACAGCGGCTTCTTTGGAGACAGGCCGGGTGCCTTCAGTCCTGCCAGTTTGCCCTGGCCGGGGAACATCCCTACTCAACCAAGCTCATTGCCATCGAGGCTGATTCAGAGGGACCCTGTGGGACAGGGTTGCCCGGCCCCCTGTGGGTTTCTGAGACTGTCACTCTGAACCGGAGCAGAAAGCCACCTCTGTCTCCCGGGTGGTTTTGAACTACTGATCTTGCAGTTAGCAGCCCAACGCCTAACCACTATGCCGCCAGGACTCCGATTACTAGTAAAGAATGAAAGGTTTCCAGGTGAGCCGTCCTCTGCAGCCAAGTTCTCAGCCTGGAATTTGAATGTTTTCGGCTCATCAGGCCCCTTGGGGGTGGGGTGGGGGGAGTGGTGTCAGCCGGCATCCTTGCAGCAGCCCCCCCCCACCTCCACACCCTCTCAGGGAACCTCCCATCTGCCTTTCTCTGCTCCCATAGACAGGCCACCCTCCCTCCCAACCCTAACCACCCCGTGCCATGTACATGGTGCAGTCCAGGGATGGCTCTGGGGTTCACCCTACACTCCAGAGTCCGGATCTTGAGATTCCACGGTCTCTCTCCCATGTTGGTTTCTTAGCATCCTGTGATGTTAGCTCCGGGTGGGGGGCTTTCGGCCCTGCAGTCAGCGACCTGTCAAGAAAGGAGGGATCCTGAACGGAGCAGGCAGCTGCTTGTTGACTTGTTGTTCTTCCGATGGTCTCTGAAGAAGGACCGCCAAGAGGCCAGTGCAGGGAGGGGTGGGTGTGGTTAGGTGCCGTTGCATCTGCTGGAACCCCCCAGCCACCGTGTGCACCACGGAGCAGAATGCCACCCGGTCCGCGCCAGCCTCACAATCATGATTCTGTGTGAACCCATCGTCTCAGCCACAGTGTCCACGGTGTCCATCCACCTCCTTGAGGCCCTTCCTCTCCTTCGCTGCCCGTCAACGTTACCAAACACGATGTCCTTCTCCAGGGACTGCTCTCTCCTGACAGCATGTCCAAAGTACATGAGACAACGCCTCGCCATCCTTGTCTCGAAGGATCATTCTGGCTGTACTTCTCCCAAGACAGTTTTGTTCACGCTTCCTGCATTCCTGTGTTTGCAGGATTCTTCAACACCGTGTGTCCAAGGCGTCTGTTCTTCTGTGGTCTCCCGAAGTCACAGTCCACCTTTCACATGCGTACAACACGACCGAAAGTACCCTGCCTCCCGTCAGGGGCACCTTATGAGGGCGTGGGTCTTGTGATGCGGTGGGTAATGCGTCGGGCTGCTTCCTGTAAGGTTGGCGGTTCAAACCCACCAGCTGCTCTGCAGGAGAAAGATGAGGCTGTCGGTTCCCATAGAGATTTTAACTTGGAAACCCAAAGAGGCAGTCCTTCCCTGTCCTATAAGGTCACGCTGAGTCAGCGCGGACTCGGGGGTGGGGGGGGGGGCGTGGGTGTGGCTTGGTGGGTCGCAGCATAGCTGGTTGTTAATGTAATTGATGTTAAGCATTGGGTTTGCTCACCGTGAGGTAGGCGGTTTGAGTGCACCGACCGACTGCAGGAGCCAGAGGAGGCTGTCTGCTCCTATAAAGATTCTGTTGGGCCCTATAGAGTCGTTATGAACCCGACTGGAATCCACGGTCATGGGTTTCTGTTATCGATAGGGTCAATAGGAGTTGAAATCAACTTGAAGGCAGTGGGTTTTGATTTCCGTTAAAAAAAAAAAAACTTACTCATAGCAAAGGTCAAACTCATAGCGACCTTATAGGAAAGGGTAGACCTGTCCCTGTGGGTTTCTGGGACTGTAAGCCTTTAGGGGAGTAGAAAGCCCTGTCTTTCTACCGAGGAGTGGAGGAGGGTGGTTTCGATCTGCTGACTTCGCGGTTAGCAGCCCAGAGTGGAACCACCAGACCAAAGTGATTTCCATGTAGTGTATGTGTTTGTATGGATATATGTACACACACACACACATACACACACACACACACAGCTGTGTAGCCGGCGTCCCTGGGCTGTCAGTTTGTGGTGTTGTGGGGGGTTCCGGGGGCAGTGCCACGGGGGCTTCAGTGTGGTGGGCAGTTTTCAGCAGAGCTTCCAGAAAAAGGCAGACTAGGAAGAAAGTGCCTGGCCATCCACGTCTCAAGAGTTAGCCTCTGGAAAGTGCTCCACGTTGTGGCGGAACACTGTAGTGGACCCTTGATGGGGCAGAGGAAAGCCTTCCACAAGGTGGATTGACACGGGGCCTCAGTGATGGGCTCACACAGCAAAGGTGACGGGGGCTGGGCGGCGTGTCGTCTGTTCTACACCGGGTCCCTTTGTGTCGGGATGGATTTGAGGTCACCAAGGAGCCCTGGGGGTGTGGTAGTCACGCAGGCTGCTGCAGGTTGGATTTCTGGGGGCTCTGGTTTGGAACTTCGGCTTTTGTTTTGATCAAGGTTGGGACCCCTGTCCCCTTCAGTCCCTCAAGGAGGTCTGTTGGGCACCTACGATGGTGGCGCCCAGGACGTGCTCTCGACGGCTCACCGAAGCACTGGTGGTTCAGACCCTCCCTGTGTGCCAAGGGAGAAAGGCCTGGCTGGAGACCTGTGACTGTCCAGATGCTGGCTGAGAAAGCGCTGTGGCCCTCGCCCTGCCGCACGGGTTGGCGTTGACCTGACCTCAGTGGCAGGTTTGGTCATGGCTTTGCCTACGGCCAGCCACAGTCTCGGTGAAAATCAGCTCATGCGTATGCTCCCGGCTTTGTGGAAAAGGCCCGTCTCCGAGGACTCTTTCAAGAGAGCCCAGCAGGCACCGGGAGAGGCAGTCTGTCCCCGGCCCTGGGTCTGTCTGTAACTCTGCATGCAGCTACTTCCCGTCAGTCCTGTTGGTCCCTCTCTGTCTGGCTGGCTTCCTCCTCCTGGGGGAAGGAAGATCCGAGATGGTGGGGGACCCCAACATCTCAAGGTTTTATTGGCTCGAATCCTTCCTTTCCTGGCCCAGCCCCATTGAATCAGCAAAACCAGCAGTTGGAAGCCACCAGCCGCCACTCCAAGGGAGAATGAGGCTGTCTACTCCCGTGCAGAGTTAGGGATTCATAAACCACAGGGGCTGTCCTACCCGTCCTGGAGCGTTGCTGTGAGTCAGCATCGACGTAGTGGCAGTGAGTGAATTCAGGGGACCCTGCTGGTGCAGTGGGCTCAGCATTGGGCTGCTCAATGAAAGGTTGGTTGTTCGAACCACCAGCCACTCCACAGGCAGCAGCCTGGGACACCCCATGGGGCCGGTCCACATTGCCCTGCAGGATTGCTCTCAGCCGGAGTTGACCCTCCAACGGTGGGTTTTGTTTTGTTATCGAACCGTGGGCACTGGAATTTCTGGAAACCGGGGGGGTCAGAGGGAGCCCTCCCCTCCATGCAGTTTCAGTTACCGCCGCACGTCCGCCTGGGGAAGCCAGAGTTCTGTTCCAAGGCTGAACAGGGGAGCTTCCAGATTGAGGCAACCGAGGTGGGAAGAACTGGAGATGGAACCTCCCGGTCAGCCAGTGGGGAGCCCGTGGGTCTTGCAGTGAGTGGTCTGATCCACGGCGACCATGGGAAGGACCTGGGCTTGGGTGGCATTTTCCCTGCACTGGGCTTGAGGTCACTGCGGACACCCCCTGGATGGCCAGGTTGCCAGCCATTAGATCCTTGCTGCTGTGTGGTCCTCCCCAGTCGTTAGGTGGGGGCCTGAATCCTCAGGGGAGACCCTCCCTGACCCCCACTCCTGAATCCTCTGTGGGGACCAGCTGAGGACTCTGGCTCTGGCTGTTGCTGCCTGGCAGAAGCACTTTGGCTGATGGCCCAGGGGATTCTGGACCAAGGATGGGGGTGAAGTCAGCAGAGATGGCTTCCCCCCCTATAAAGGCTGCCGTCCTGACTCCTGAGTGTCCTGGTGAAGTGCTCAAGGGGAAATGTCACCATGACACGCCTTCGCCTCAAGAGGCCACACAGGCCGCGGCTGGATGAGGGCAGGTGGGGGTCTCTCCACAGACTGAGTGGTGGTGGGGTCCTTGAGAGAGGTGGGCTCTGGATGCCAGGTATGCCTGCTGTGTCCAGCAGGGGCTGAGTTACCCAGCACGTGTGGCAGAAGCAGCTCTAGGGAAATCTGCCCGCCAGCCTTGAGGTGGCCGCCCAGCCACCTGCCTTTCTTGCACGGTCCCCAGGGAAGCAGGTGCCCTGATGCCGGGCGCACTTGGTCAGGGACCCCTTCCCTAGCAGGTGATGTGTGAAGGAAACAAGAGGAGATCACAGGAAGGCCTCTGTCTGTCCATCCCGTGGCCCAGACGTGAACTCAGGGACAGGGCAGGGGCATGCCGAGAAGCCGGTGTGGGCAGCCAGATGTGTGACCCGCAGGGCAGGGCCAGGGACCAAAGACCAGGGAGCCCTAGACAGAGACCCCTCTCCTGGATGGCCAGACACCAAGGGCAGGGGGTGCCCCTGTGAGCAGAGAGCGAGCCTGGTACACCCTTACAGCACAGGCATCAGACCGAGTCAGGCTGTCTGACTGCTGCCCCTCCCCCACTCAGCCCACCGCCCGCCCTGCCTACACCATCCTGAGCCAGACCTCCTCCATTGCTGTGGGGTCCATCTGACTCACACAGCCCCATGGGGTTTCTGAGGCTGTCGTCTGTGGGAGCACACAGCCACACCCTTCTCTCCAGGAGCAGCTGGTGGGTTCGAACGGCTGGCCTCTCGGCCAGTGTTCCCAGGGCTTAACCCGCTGTGCCACCAGGGCTCCTTAGAAGCTGCCTAGACACAGCGTGGGTGACATGCCGCCCTCGCTGGTGGCCATGGAGCTGGCTCTGATGGGTGGACGTCTCCTCTGTGAATAAGAATCCCTGTGCCATCTTGGTGGCCGTGGGTGGCACCCCAGTGGCCGTCCACCACCTGGAGTGCTGCCCTCGTTTTCACCGACCCTCTGCTTTCACTACCCTGAGGTCCTTCTCTTGTGATGGGTCATTTTTTTTTATTCTAATCATTTATTGGGGCTCTTACAGCTCTTATCACCATCCATCCGTCCATCCATCCATCCATCCATCCATTGTATCAAGCACATTTGTACATTTGTTGCCATCGTTTTAAAAACATTTTCTTTCAATGGAGCCTTTGGTATCAGCTCCTCATTTTTTACCCTCCTTCCCCGAGCCTCCTTCCCTCCCTCATGAACCCTTGAAATTGTATAAATTATTATTATGTTTACATGTCTCCCTTCACCCACATTTCTGGCCTCCGTCTCCGGGGTCATTCTTGATGGTGTGGCCAAAGCGAGCCAAGAGCGAGTCCCCCCATCCTTGCTTCCAAGGAGCATCCCGCAGACGTGGCAGTCCGTGGTGAACCTGGAATTCGTGGCCCGCGCCGTCATTCAGACGCTTCTTCGGTCTTCCTTCTTCCTCATCCAGCATCAGGTGCTTCGGAGAAAACTCACCGCCATCGAGTCCACGCTGACTCGTACCGCCCCCTGCAGGACAGGGCGGAACTGCCCCTGTGGGTGTCTGAGATTCTTTTTTAATTTCAAGTTGATTTATTCCAAATAGTACATAATTCAAAGTACCCATTTCTCTCCAGGGTATGAAGTTTGTTTTTTTTAATCATTTAAAAAAATAATTTTTATCATTTTATTGGGGGCTCATACAGCTCTTATCACAATCCATCCATACATCAATTGTGTAAAGCACAGTTGTACATTTGTTACCTTCATCATTCTCAAAACATTTGCGCTCCATGTAAGTCCCTGGCGTAGGGGTCCCGCGTTCTCCTTTGGAGAGACAAGTGGTTTCAAACTGCAGACCTAGTGGCTCGCAGCCCAGTGAGTAACCACTAGGCCACCAGGGCTCCTTCCACGCATAGGAGGTGAGACCGAGAAGCCACAGGTTGGACTGGGCGCACCCTAGTCCTCCAAGTGACATCCTTGCTGTCCCATGTTGTCACTAAAGAGGGTCCCGGGCGGCAGCTTTGTCTGGTGCCCTGGGCGCCGCTTCCACGGGGCACAGGCACCGTGTCTCTGAGTGGGATGAAAGCATCGGGTGCCTGCCTTTTATTTCTGGTGGTGGGTACTGGACGGGGCATGAGGACAGAAGCCTGCTGGCCCAAGGCCTGATGTTTGCAGTGTAGCCTTGCCCCAGGGATGTCCCTGTCCCTTCTGAGAAGTAGGCAGCTCGACAGGTGAGTGAGCTTGAGGGTAGGCCTGGGGACTATTACCCTGTGCCCTGACACAGATACAGGTGTGTTTTTCTGCTGTAAGCCGGCGACTACACCTGGAATGGGACCCTCGGGGGGGGCCCCCTGTGAAGTCCACCACAGCTGTGACAGCCCCTCCCCTGCTGGGCTGCAGTCACTTCGTGGGGCAGGGTGACCTTTGTCCTCCTCGGGGGATTGAGCTTGGGGTGCAGTATGCTGTGCTTGAAGGCATCCGTTTACATGTGGCCTGTGATGGTTACATAATCTGGTGTCAATTTGAGAGGATTATGCATGGAGTAGAGTCTGGCCTGTCAATCAAGTTATAACCAATCAGGTCTCTGTGTGGTCATGGCCTTCTGAGAATGGAACTCCTGGAGACACTTTTTTTCTCTCTGCTCACTCCCTGAGAGATGCCCTGCTGACAAGACACATGGCGGTATGTCCTGGGAGCTGGAGAAGCCACATGGACCTACCCTGATGCAACCAGACCTCTGGAGCTGGAGAAGCCAGTACTTAGATGCTTACAATGCCACTGGATCCACAAGACTTCCAACCCACTAGCCTGTGATTTCCCTGCATTCTGCATCATTGCATGTACTTCGTGCGTCTGAAGAGGACTTAATAGATTGATATCGGACATATATATGGGTTAATATTGGACTTATGGACTTGATCTGGACTGAGCTGAGACATTTTCTCAATATTCAATTGCTCTATAGACTTCGTTCTTATAGACAGATGAGTGTCTGTGAATTTGTTTCTCTATCTACCCAGACTAACACATGGCCTTTGAGAGCAGGATTGTAGTGAAAGAGGAGCCATTGTGGCATCGTGGTTATGAACTGGCTTGAGATCCACAAGGCCCGCAGCTCGAAACCACCAGCTGCTGCTCGGGAGAAAGAGGAGGCTTTCTACTCTCATGAAGAGTTCCAGACTTGGAAACCCGGCCGTTTTGACCATCCCGTTACAGGGTGGCTATGCGTCAGCACCGACTGGAGGGCAGGGAGTGAATGGTAAAATACAGGAGGAGCGGGCTTCGAGCCGGTCTTGGGAAAATTCTGTTATCTTTTCATTCCGGGTTTGTAGCCCCTTTGTGGGTCACGATGAGTCAGAATCAACCCGATGGCAGTGAGCTTGTCTTTGGTCGTCCACAAAAAGGGGCCGCGGTGGTGGTGTCGTGGTTATAAGGTGGGCTACCAGCCACAAGGCCGGCAGTTCGAAATCCTCTCCTCCGAGGGAGGACGGGCTTCCTACTCCCCGTCAAGCGTTCCAGTCTCTGAAACCCACAGGGGCAGTTCTACTCTGCCCGTAGGGTTTGGTTTCCGTTTGATTCCTCTTTGACTTCAAACCTGCCACTTTAAACATGATCCTGCAGGCAAGGAGCCCGCATGGTGTAGTGGGCGACACATTTGATACGAACCACAATCGTCAGCAGTTCAAAACCACTAGCTTCTCAGCAGGGGGGACTTTTTGGTCTTGTAACGATTGACAGCCTTGGTAACCGGGACAGTTCTACCCTGTCCTGGAAGGTCGCTGTGAGTGGGAATCCGCTTGATGGCCGTGAGCGTGTGTCAGTGGACAACCAAGTGAGATCACTGCCACCCACTGCCCTGCAGCCAGCGTGGACTTTTGCTTCCAAAATGCTTTCGTCGCCCCAAACAGAAGCTCTGTGTCCACTCCACGATAACACTCCACCCCAGTCCCTGACAAAGGTAGCCAGAGATCAGCTTTCCAGGAGCCCGGATGGCCCCCTGGGGTCAGCAGTAGGCTGCTACTGGAAAGGTTGGTGGTTCAAACACACCAGCGGTTCCTCAGGAGAAAGTCGAGGCTGCCTGATTCTGTCAAGATGGACAGCTTCAGAAGCTCTGGGGGCAGGTCTGCCGTGCCCTGTATGGTTGCCCTGTGAGTGTGACTCACCTAACAGCAGTGGGTTTGGTTGTGTTTTGGTAGGAGGAACCATGGGTTCAGTATCAGGCAGTTGACCACCGGAGCAGCGGTTTAGACCCACCAGCTGCTCCGAGAGGAAGATGGCGCTGTCCGCCCTGTAGAGATGGGTGGCCTTGCAAAGCCATCCTGCTCTGTCCTTGGGGGGGGGGGTTCACTGTGAGTCGGCATCCACTGAAAGTCAGCGGGCTTAGCGCCCATGTTGCCGCATGTCCTTCCTGTGCGCGTTGCCTGCTTGCTGGTCTCCCTTGGAGAAGTGTCTGCTCACGCCCTGGGCCCATTTGGTGGTTGGGAGGACGCGGGAGCCAAGACTTGAAGAGGGAATCATGTTGGTGGTTCTCATGCCCCCCCCACCCCAAGCTGGCAGAGGGAAGATTTAAAACCAGTTTGCTCTTTTGGGGTATTGGGGGGCCCTAAGAGAAGAAATACAAACTGCAATCAGGGAGCAGGGGACCCCAAAGATCCAACTAGGCCTTGGGTCCAGGCTTTGGGTTCAGGCCTGGGCTGAGTCACACAGGGTTATGCAGTTTCTTCTATCAAGCACCCAAACTCCACTGCTGACAAGAAGCATCCCACTTGTAATGACCCACAGGGCAGAGTAGACCAAACAGCCCCCCTGTGGGCTTCCAAGATGGTCCATCTTTATGAAACCAGACAGCCTCGTCTTTCTCCTCGGAGCAGCTGGTGAGTTTGAACTGCCAACCTGGCTAGCAGCTATGCGTGGTACTTGCGGTGCCACCAGGGCTCCTTTGGACTGTACGTCCGTCTCATGTCAGTGCGTTGCACCACGTTTTTCCTTTGGCGACCGACCGATTTTGCTCAGCCTAAGCCTTGGTTCCACCTAAGGAAGGCTCATTAACAGCCGTGGCAGTTACGTGTCTCCTGTCAACTTGCGAAGGGATGGAGTCCAGCCTGTCAATGAGGTCGCAGCTTGATGACCTCATTTGGAAGCGCCAAGGAGATAATAGCTCACTGGAGGCCAGACACACTCTCCCTGGGAGACATTCCTGATGGAGCTGCGCTGGTGCAGCCAGAGACCTGGAGCTGGAGGAGCCACGTGGAGACCCACGCCAGCACTGAGATGCTTCCACTGCCACTGGATCCACAAGACCTTCCACTTACTAGCCTGTGATCTTCCTGCATTCGGCGTCATTTCTTGTGTTATGTGAGTCTGAAGAGGAATTCATAAACTGGTATTGGACATATGGGCTAATATCGGACTCACGGACTTGATCTGGACTGGGCTGTTTCCTTAATGTACAATTGCTCTTGGATAGAGAGGTCTCTCTTACACAGATATGAATGTCTGTGAATTTGTTTCTCTGGTCTACCCGGACTAACACAGCAACCTACGATATGCAGCTGACACAGCCTGGCTTGCTGAGAGCGAGGAGGACTTGAAGCACTTGCTGATGAAGATCAAGGATGGCAGCCTTCAGGATGGATCACACCTCCATGTAAAGGAGACCAAAATCCTCACCACCGGACCAATAGGTCGCATCATGATAAACAGAGACAAGCCTGAAGTTGTCAAATATTCCACCTTGCTTAGATCCACCGTCAGTGTTCATGGAAGCAGCCGTCAGGAGATCAACTTGATACATTACATTAGGCCCATCTGCTGCACAAGTCCTCTTTAAAGGCTCTGAGATAGTTAGTTTACTGTGCCAACCTGGCCAATAAACACATGTGGGGTTAATTGAAGGGCGGAGAGATAAATGGCTCCGTGAGCCTCGCCTTTTGAGTTCTCAGGTCTCTTGCTTTGTGATGGTCGGACCTGGGTGCAGCTGCCTTAGCCAGTTCCCTGCTTCGACTTGCAAGGATCACTTCCTGCAAGACCTCCCTGAGGAGAAGCCACATGGACTTATCCTGATGTAGCCCTGGGTGCTGGAGTCCCCTGCCAGCGCTGAGATGCTAACACATTCACTGACTCGGTTTTCCTCCTGCAGACGGCGTCATTGAGTGCGTTTTGTGAAATGGAGGAGGACTTTGTGGATTGGTGTCGGACATATGTTCATGTTGGACTTGTGGGCTTGGGCAGCACTGGGTTGGGATGTTTTCTTGCTGTGCACTTACCCTTTATATGAAACTCTGTCTTACACATGAGTTTCTGTGGCGTTAAAGTACCTGGACTAACACAGTCTTGAAACGCAAGGATGTGACTTTGAGGACGAAGGTGCACCTGACCCGAGCCATGGTCAGTGGCCTCTCACGCCTGTGAAAGTTAGGTATTGAATGAGGAAGACTGAGGAGGGATCGATGCATTAGAATTACGAGGCTGGAGAAGAACACCGAGAGTACCGTGGGACTGCCAAAGGGCAAAAAGGAATCTGCCAGGGAAGGAAGCGCAGCTGGAATGTTCCTTAGAAGGAAGGATGGCGAAACTTCGTCTCACATACTTGGGGCGTGTTGTCAGGAGGGGCCGGTTCCTGGAGGGCATCGTGCCTGGTGAAGTGGAGGGGCAGTGAGAGAGAGGAAGGCCCCTGGCGGGTTGGATTGACCCAGTGGCTGCATCCGTGGCCTCGGGTATAAGAATACGGTGAGGGTGGGGCAGGACCCCCGGGTGGCGTGTCCTCCTGTGGCGTCTCGGGTCGCTGTGAGTTGAAACTGACTTGATGGCCCCCGGCGACACCAGGCTTTCACGATTGCCGGTGTGTTTCTCCTGTGGCTGGGAGGCGTTCCATTACTCCGATGGATCTCACCTCTCTTCCTCGACGTCTGCCTTTCCATGTGAATTAAGCGCACCCTCACGAGCAGGTCGTCGGTTTCCTGGACAATGGTTCATGTACCGTTTGTGTTGACTCATCCATCGCCGTCCCTCATCCCTCTGCCCCCCTGTGTGTCCTGTGTCCACCCCTCCCTCCTTTCCTCACCTCTAAACTCAACCCCTTTTGGGGTCAGCGCTGCCCTTCTGAGGTTAAATGGCTGATGATTCTGTTAGGCAGGCTAGCGTAGGGCTGGGACGTCCACTAACAGATGCCCATTGGTCCGATCTACGGAAGGAGTGGCGCACTGCACATGCTCAGAGGTTCAGGTTTCCCGCCGGGTTCGCATGGGTGGGCGCTGCACCTGGAGTGGCCCACCTGGGCCAGGTGAATTCAGTTCAGCCAGTGGGGTCGACCATAAAACTCACATGGATCACGAACCAGGCTTCGGCGTGAATTCTCACGCGGAGCCAAGGACCGAGGTATATCTCTCCCCAAAGAGAACTAACAGTTCTAAACAGGGGTTTGGATTTGGGGCCATCCCCTCGATGGTTCCGCCAGTCTGTCTGAGCAGCACCTCTGGGCTCTTGTCTGCTTCTGCGTTTTGTTCCACATTTGTCTGCCGCTTGGCTCGGGATGTCCTCTTCAGTGGTAGCTGGGCAACCATCTGCTCCTGTGGCCTGGAGGAGACTGTCTGCGTGGCCCTGTTTGTTCCCATGCGCCTTGCTTCTTCATTGATGTTCTTTCTGGTAGTTGGCCCTCAGACGGCTGCTTTTCCAGACCCCAGTCGCCACTCACCCAAGTGGCGTCTAGAGAACGTGGGCCTTTGCAGACTGACCTTCGTGTCCACATTTTGTTGGTCTGCGTGGACGTCACACACCGTCCTGCCTCCGCTTCTGCTAGGCGTGGCCTGTTCGTGAGCAGGCTGGCCCCCCTCTCATTGCCCGTGGAGAGGCCCCAGGGAACACTGCTCAGACCTGCCTTCTTGGATTGGGGAGGAGGTTCTGGTGGGTGGGACTGGCAGGGCCTCCTGGCCTCACCCTGGCTGCCGGGAGAATGTAGGCCCAAGGTCTCTGCGGGTTTGCTGGGGGGCAGGGCAGTGGCCTTAAGTGGCCGAGCCTGTTCCTCTGCCTCCAGCCCTGCCACACCTCCACACGCCTGCCCTGCCTCCAGTCTGGGGCCCAAGGGCTTCGCTTCTCTGTGGCCCGGGCAGCGGGCAGCGGCCCTGAGCTGACTAGGAGTGAGAGGTGCAGCCATGAAGACGGTGGCTGGAGGACAGTTCCCTGACTTGACTGGCCTGGAGGCTGACAGGTGGAATGGTCTTCATCTAGCCGCCTGGCCAGTGCCCACCTCTGAGCCCTCCTTCAGGGCCCATGACCTCGTAAATCCCCCTGGGTGGGTACCCCACTCTCTGCGGAGACACCTGTAAGGAGCTCTCTTCATTGACAAAAAGGCCACCTCATCTGAGGGGCCCGAGCTCCATAGATTCTATGCGGCGACTGGTTGAAAGGTCGGCCCTGACCCACAACAGAAGGTGACCCCGCCTGGCCCTGCCCGTCCTTAAAATTGTCCTGTGGGAGTCCATCTCCTCGAGGACCTCACCCGCTTTCCTGGCCCCTCTACCAAACATGGCGTCCTTCTGTGGGGACGGATTCCAACCCAGAAAACCTGATGGGCCAGGTCTACTCAGTGACAGTTTGTTTTGGGGGGGGGCTGGGGGTGTTGTCATCCTCGTGGGAGAGAGATGGGGCTTGGTGCTTCCATAAAGAGTTACAGGCTTGGAAGCCCACGGGTTGCTCTGCCTCACTACACCACACAGACACCTGCTCGCATGCTCCTGTTTGCTTGCATGCGCTGCACATATACACACACGCATGCACACACCCGTGCGTGCTCATGCACACTCCCGCATGCACACATCCGCCGCCATGCATCCACATGTGCGCACACTTGCTGACTTACCCCCACCCATGGCATGTGATCACAGGGGACCACTCCTGGACCACCCTGAACCTGCTTGTGGTTTTCTGAATGCCTGCAGGTGTCTGCGGGGTGTTACCAGGGTGAGACTCCCCGGGGTTAGGATCCTCCTTCAGGGTCACTACTCCAAGGCCCTTCAGGTGCCAAGCCCTCAGGCAGAACGTCCCGGCCCTCCCCTGGGTTTTCTAGAAGGGTCCATGTGGTGTTTACTTTGCAGGGTTGAGAGCCGTGGCCCCTGGGACTCTGATCAGTACCAGACCACCAGGTTTGGAGGGCTCTGCTGGCGGAAGGGACATGGGATTGGGGAGACCAGGAAGGAGGGGCCGTATTGGGAGACGGGTTTGTAATTAGTTACTAAAAGTTTCTAGGGACTACCCTGTGCTGGACATTGAAGGTTTGCTTTTGTCCCTGACCTTCCAAATGCCCTGGTGGCTCAGCGGGCTACCCCCTGGACTGCTGACTGCAGGGCCAGCAGTTCGAGCCCACTGGTTGCTCCATGGGTGGAAAATCAGGCTTCCTGTCCCCACGAAGGCTGACAGCCTCCGAAATCCTGTGGAGCTGAGCTCAGAGTCATGCAGAAGCTGCGGGTGTGGCTTGGGTGACAGTATATCCTTGCATGTTATCATTGCTGCTTGAGTCTCTTGTCAGAGTTCCCCTCGAATCCCCTGTGCCTAGGAGCTCATCTCCCAGCGCTACCCGGACAACGTTCTGTTGGGAGCCATGGGGTTTCCATTGGTGGATATTCAGGCCTTTCTTCCTGGTCTTCGTCTCGGGAGCCCTGCCCAAACCTGGCCCTGCCCATATCGGGGACACGGGTGGCAATGCTTCTGTGCCACGTGCCGGCCATTAGACACGGGGTTGGATTGGTACCATCATGCCATCGTCATTGTCATTGTCGTCCTGCGGTTGGGGTCCGTTCCAACTAAGAGCGACCCTACAGAAAACAACACTGCCTGGCCCTGCTCTACCTCCACCATCCTTGGTACAGGTGAGCCCGTTTTCACAACACAAGTTCTGTTCATTTACATCATTGGGGGAGGGGGGATTTCTTGAGTTTCTGCTGACACCCCACTCCACCCAACAGCGGGTCCCTTCTGAATATCTGGCCTTCCCCGGGTCCAAAGTCAATGCCGTCTTCTGTCTTCCGGAACCCCGCGGGTGTGCTTCTTCCAGGCCTTGTTCGCCCTGGCAGCCCACGCTGTCGTAAGTAGCCTTCCATTCCTCTACCGCCTCTGCTTTCTCAGTGTCCGTCTTTGGCACGCCTGGGAGGCCACTGGAGAGACGTGGCTTGGACCAGGCCCGGCGACCGTCGTCATCCAAGTGACGGCGTGGCTTTTTAAATCTGTACAGAGCGCTTTTGCAGCAGATGTGCCGAATGCGCCCAAGAAACTCATTGCCACGGAGTCTGTTCTGACTCGTAGGCCGGGGTAGAACTGCCCCTATCAATCTCCGGGATGGCAACTCCTCACAGGAGTAGAAAGCCCCGTCGTTCTTCCAGAGAGTGGGGCTGGTGGTTTCGAACTGCCGACCTTGCAGTCTGTGTAAAGCTGATGCTCCTCTTTACCAAGCATGTAACTCAATATGCTACACGTTCATTAAAGAGCGTTGGCGGCGTAGAGGGTCCGCAGTTCAAACACCACCACCACCCCCCACCAGCTACGGGAGAAACTCACTGCCATCCAGTCAATGCCGACTCTATACTGTAACTCTTTTTTTTTAATTTTAATTTTTTATGGAATAAATCATTTTATTGGGGCTCATACAACTCTTATCACAATCCATACATCCATCAATTGAGTCAAGCACCCTTATACATTCGTTGCCCTCATCATTCTCAAAATTCGCCTTCTGCTTGGGTTCCTGGAATCAGCTCGTTTTCCTTTTTTTTCCCTCCCCCTCCCTCTCCGCTCCCCGCTCCCCCATGGAGATTGTAACTCTTTACGGGAGTAGAGAGCCTCACCGTTCTCCCTCGGAGCGGCTGGTGGTTTCGAACTGCTAACCTCGTGGTGCCGTCTCTTATTCCAGAAGTTTCTCGAGGCCGCTGGTTTTGTCATAGCACTGGGGTTTTTTGTCCGCTCCGTGGTTCTTGATAGGGTGAGAACTAGCCGCCCCTGTGTTTAGCGGGAAGCCTGTTCACGGGAGAGGGGGCCGGGGAAGGCACCAGGCATTTGTCACTGAATCCTCAGACCCCTGCCCCTCCGTGTGTATGCTGGCAGTGGACGAGGTCTGAGAGATGAGGTGGCCTGTCATTGCTGGTTCTCGGAGTGCCTGCTGGGCCTGAGTGGCTGGCAGAACATTGTGGCATAAAGGGGATTTCTCGGGAGGGGGAGATGCCTGCCCTGGCTAGGGGTGCTGGGCCACGCCCCTGGGCAGATGGGTGCCCCGAGTCAGGAAATGCTGTGGTGGCTGCGCCTTTGCGGGCTGAGGTGCACCTGGCCTAATGGGGTCTCTGGGCTTTGGGATGGATTCGATGGTGTGGGGGGGGCTTGGTTTCTTGTATGGGGTGCCTCATCAGAGCCTCTCCCAAGTCCCTGGGGACACACTCGACTGCTAGACTAAGGCTGGAGTCAGGTTCACGTCCACTGAGGGGTCAAGGCCTGGTGACTAGTCCTTGGAGACCCTGGGCAGCCCCCCTGTGCCAGCAGCTGGTATGGCTGGAGTCTGGGTGGTGGGGACAGGCAGCCTGTTCAGCTGCTGACCACAAGGGCGATGCTAATGAATAACCAGCCTCCCCAAAACCCAGCTCTGCTGTGACACCCCTCGGCCCACTGGTGAGTCACAGAGGGAGGTGGGGGGCAGGGGGCGGTGCCTGCTCGCCCCTGCTGCTACCTCAAACGCCTGCCTTCTCTTGCCAGTGCCCTTCCCAGTGCCTGTCCACCCCTGAAAGGCCTGTGGCCCACCTGCCAATCAAGCCAGGGCTCTGGGCAGTCCGTCGTGCCTGGGAGGTTTGTGGTTGTGGGATAAAGTCTCGTGGCTCCAGACTCCCGGCCAACAGCTCGGCAAACCTGTTGGCTGTTGGCAGCGTCTGGTTGCCGTGTTCCTGCTGGGGGGTGGGGGGAATGGGGGTGTTCTGGATAGCATACAGCCCCGAGTGGTCAACAGCGCCCCATTGCCATGTTCCTGCAGGATGGGCTATGGGGGGACAGGGGTGGCACTGAGTCCCCATGTGGTTGGGTTAGTGGCCAGCGGGGTGTTAACTGGCCAGCAGGCTGAGGTCAGCTGTGATGGCAGGTAATGGCGGTGGAATGTCCCTCTGCTGGGGCAGGCGGTGTGTTAGCCTGGTCCCATACCACCAGTCCCTGGGACAGGGTGCAGTCCTGGGCCAGCTTCCTGCCAACCAGTTTCCAGCCAGGGATTCCCAGGTCAGCTCTCGCCTGTGTGTCTGTAGGTGGGTTCTGGGGGGGGGGCTAGTAGAGGGATCCTGTGTGTGGTGGGTGGCCCACGTCCAGGGACCAGCTGAGGGGCACTGTGTGGTGGGCAGCCAGCAGAGGGGTGCTGTTCCCTGTTCCGTGGGGGCCTGTGTCTGGGGGCCGGTGGAGGGGCACTGTCGGTGGGCGGCCGGTGTGCAGACACAGATCAGCACAGTTGTGTTTATTCCACATGTTGGACAGGGCCAGCTGGCTGTCACACCTTGTTCTGCACCTTGGCCAAGGCCCGGCAGTCGTGTGAGCACCAGGCACTTGGCTCTTCGTGCCTCCCAGGATCTGCACCTAGGGCCAGCTTGGCACCCGGGCGGAGTTAGGGGACCTGGGTGTCAGGGTCCCGTGAGCCTTTTCTTAAAGAGCCAGATTGCAAAGAATATGGGCCTCTCCAGTCAGAGGCGAAATCAAAGTGATTTGGGGCACAGGCATGGCATGAAAGGGCTCCGGGGGTACAGTCTGTTAAGCACTGGGGTGCTTTAGGACGTCAGTGGGACAGCAGTGAGGCTGTCTGCTCCCGGAAAGACTTACAGTCTGCTTTGAACACCACGGGGAGCATTTCTTTTCTTTCCAGTGGGGTGACCGTGACTTAGAATCGACTCGATGGCAGTAGGCAAACCGTGTGAGCTCAACCTGCAGTGCTGCGGGAGAAAGGCCTGGTGGTTCGCATCTGTGCAGAACAGCCCCCCTCGGGGACACCGGTGTTGCCATGGCTGCTAACTTTAAAAAGGAGCCAAAGTCAGCAGATCAAACCCACCAGCCGCCCCAAGGGAGAACAATGAGGCTGTCTGCCCCAGAAAGACAGCCAGCCAGCCTCCGTAACCTGTCCTGTGGGCTTGCTGTGGCCTCCACAGCAGTGGGTTGGGTTTGGTTTCTGTGACGCAGGGGAGTCTTGGGGCGGCGCACATGCAGTGCCCGGCCTCTCGCCTAGATGAGCGGGTGGAGCTCACCCAGAGGTGCAGCGGAAGAGAAGCCTGGTGCTCTACGCCCGAGAAATTGGGGGTTGGAGACTCTCGACAGGACCCTGCTCTGACATGTTCTGGGCCGTGTGCGACTGGCCTGGTTTTGCGTGGTGTGACCCAGGAGGCCAAATGGAAGATTATAGGTGTGCCGAGAACCACGTAAAAGCATAATCACTGGCCATAAAAACCGCTCTGAGTTCCCGGGTCCCCTCGCAGCGGGCAGGGCCTGGTCTGTGGCTGGTGATTATGACCTGGGAGACAGCGCCGTGCGCGGGGGTGCCTCTCCTATCCTGCCTCGGGAGTTCACAGTGTCTGTACTTTCCGGTGGAACCCGCGAGGTAGGTGGGGGCCCTCCACACTACAGGCGGGCCCTTTCTCCAGGGAAGTTGCTGCCGGAGCTGGCGGAGCTGGACTGAGGACACGGTCTCCATCTCGCTTCTCACTGTGGGTTTCTGAGACTAGCTTTTTTTTTTTTTAATCATTTTATTGGGGCCTCTTACAGCTCTTATTCCATACATCCATTGTATCAAGCATATTTATATATATAATTTTCCAAACATTTGCTTTCTATTTGAGCCCGTGGTATCAGCTCCTCTTTCTTCCCCTCCCTCCCCACCCTTTGAGACTATAACATTTTAATTATTATTACTTTTTTAAGACTATAATTCTTGATGGGAGTAGAAAGCCTCATCTTTCTCTCACGGAGCGGCTGGTGGTTTTGAACTGCTGACCTCGTAGTTAGCAGCCTAACGTATAAACCGCTAGACCACTGGGTCTCCTCCTTCCATACATACTCTAGGCAACCACTCATCTCTGTTTTGCGTGTTCATGCGGCTAGGGCAGTCGGTCCTTGCCCCTGGCACACACGGCCCTGATTGTACAGAGCCCTGGCCTCCAGGTAGCATGGCGGCCTTTCTGAGCCAGTGCCTTTGCAAATGACCTTCTTGGCTTGGGACTACTCCCTCCAGAGTCAGGAAACAACCTCCATGTCACCTGGGGCCCTGCTTGTCTTGTCCTCAGCCTCCCCCAGGGCCTGGAAAGCTGTTGGGCTCCATCTCCACCTTGGGAGACAGGGTCCCACATGGCAGTTGGTAGGGCTGATGGCCGTGAGCATTGTCTGATGGGAGAAGAAATGGATGGGTGGGAAGTGCTCAGAGCTGGCCTTCCCCAGACCTTGTTCTAGCCACTGGACCTGCTGCCTGGTGTCCTTGGGCACAGCTTGGCATCCACAGAGACCCATTGCTAGGGGCCCCGCTCAGGGACCAGTAGGAAGCATGCTGACTTCTGCTTGGACTTGCTTACTGCTCTGAGTCTCAGGCATGCTCTGTAGACATGTCCTAGTCCCCAGTCATCACCAGGTCTTAGACATGCGGTATGGACATGCCCCAGGCATTGTCCTGGTTCTCAGGCATGTGGTGTGGACGTGCCCCAGTCCCCAAGGATTATCCTGGGTCTCAGGCATGTGGTGTGGACATGTCCCAGTTCCCAGGCATTGCCCTCGGTCTCAGGCATGCTGTATGGATGGGTTCCAGTCCCTGAGAATTGCCCAGGCTCTCCTGGCTCAGATGTGGCCTCTGGCAGGTGGCCAAGTCCCCTGGCTTCCTTCACATCTGTGATGGAGACTCGGTCCTTGGTTAGGGACATGCCGCTCTCTGGCCAATGGCTAGCTGCACACCCTGCTATGAAGGTTACCTGGGCTGAGGATGAATTGCTTGGCTGTAAATCAGGGTCTTGACTGTGGTGGACCCGGCACCGGGGGAGGGGGCTGACTGGCGTTATTTATCCCGATTGCTGGAAAGCCTGCGCTTCACAAAGGGACACACACTTGGACCTCCTGGCCAGCTACCACCAAAGCCCCCCATGGGTACTTCTTATCCAGCTAGCTGTCTATCAACAGGGCTAGGCTGCCCCCTGCAGACCCCATGGTCACTTGGGTTCTCAGCATCCAAGCCATATTTCATTGACCGAAAACAAAACAGCAAAACCAACTGGCTGCCGTCAAGTCGATGCCAATTCATAGCGACCCTGTAGGACAGGGAAGAACCGCCCCTGTGTATTCCTGAGACTGTAACTCTTTACAGGACTAGAAAGCCTCCTCTTTTCCCCACAGAGCAGCTGGCGGTTTCAAACTGCTGACCTTGCAGTTAACAGCCTACTGCATAACCACTACACCGCCATTGATGGCCAGACTCCCTCCCAGTCCCCAAACCCACTGTCATGGCATTGACTCTGACAGCACCTCTACGTGCCGTGACGGCTTAGAACTGCCCCTGTGGGTTTCCAGGTCTGTCTGTCTGTCTTCGTGGGAGCCTCCTCTTTCCCTCAGGGTTGTCTGGTGGGTGGGAACCACTGACCTTGTGATTCACAGTGCCTAGCCCACACCATCACCGGGGCTCCTTCCACGCTGCATGGCTGCTACTCTTGCTTTGCCGTCGTCACTGCAGCCGTTGCTGCGGCAGAATGGAGGGGGTCCCGGCTGCTCCCAGGCCTGCATACTGTTTGGGTCTTTTTTAAGAAGTGGTGCAGTGGGCCCACGTTGCTCTGCAGTTTGAAACCACCAGCATCGTCTCGGAAGAAAGCCTGGGCTTTCTATGTCTCCAGAGCTCCAGGCTTCGAAACCCACAGAGGCAGTTCTACCCTGCCCTCTAGGGGCGCTCTGAGTCACCCTGGACTCGAGGGCAGTGTGTTGGGAGGTTGGTGATTGAGAAAAGGGAAGGAGCGCTTGGTTAAGCCTTCGGCTGCTGAACTGAGAAGTCAGAAGGTGGAGCCTACCAGCTGCTCCACTGGAGAAAAGTGGGGCTGTCTGCTTCTGGGTAGACGGACAGCCTCGGGACCCCAGGGAGCAGGCCCGCCCCAGCCCCGGGCTCACTCTGCGTCAGGCTCGGGCTGCAGCGGAAGATGGCACGGGGCCCTTTTCCATCGGCGTGTCTGTTGCCAGGCCCGGGTGTGCAAACACCATTTTGTTTGGGAACAAACGACATTGTCCGTGCCACACTAGCACAGGAAGCAGGCGGATGGGGAGCCGAGGTCACCGGGCCTGCCTGGCCCTGCCTCGGCCTCTCCTGTGCCCGTGCCAGCGCGGCAGGCTGTGTGTGTGCGGCTCAGTGGCTCTCTCCGCTCCGTGAGCTGCCCTGTGCCGGCGGCCAGGGCCAGGAGCACAGTCCAGGTGGGGGATGCTCTGGTTGGGCTCTCGGGGCTCTGCTGAGGGCATGTTTGGCCAGGCGGGGCATCTGGCTTAGCCTCTTGCTCCAGCAGACAAGTCCAGGTGGTCCTGGGAGGCGGAGGTGGGAGAAACAGCACAAGGCAGTGGGTGAGGGGCCGTGTGTGTGTGTGTGTGTGTGTGTGTGTGTGTAAGCGTGCGCATCTGGAAGGGGTGGGACAGACTTTGAACATTCCTGGGTTGCTGCTGGCCCAGAAGGTTGGGGGGTCAGGTCCATGCAGGGAGGTGCCTTGGAAGAAAGGTCTGACGATTCTCTTCTGAGAAATCAGCCCTTGAAGAGCCTCCAGTGTGAGCCTAGGTACTCCACCTGGCAGAGCCCGCCTGATGCCTCAGCTTACCGCCTTGTGTTGTCCGACGTGCTCTGGGGATGCTGGGAAACCCCTCCCCTTCTCTGTTCACACATGCGGTTCTCTCATTCTCTTTTCCTGGGGCACCAGTGCTTTCTCTGGCCTCCTTGTTAGGCTCCGTCCACGGAGTCCGTCATGACACATCACCCTGCTCAGTGCTCCCCGCTGCTGCATCTGAGCCAGTTGGTGCAGCCACCGTGTCCATCCCTCTCATCGAGGGCCTTTATCTCGCTCGCTGCCCCCCTCTGCTTTACCAGGCATGCTGTCCTGCTCCAGGATGGGTCTCTCCTCCACCTGTGCTAAGTCCCTGAGCCCAGTTCTCCCCAGCCCTGCCTCTGAGGGGTAGTCTGGCTGGCTGCACCTCCTGCAAGACAGAACTGTGTCTTCTTTGGGCCGTCTGTGGTACTTCCGACATGCGTGTCCACCCCCCGCGATTCTTCTCCTGTCTTCCTTATTCAGTGTCCAGCTTTCGTGTTGGAAGGGCACAGGCTCCAGCCAGGGAAGGGCCTGCCTTGAGTCTGGCGGAAACATTTTGCATAGAAACACCTGGGGCGCGGCCTGGGGGTGGTCTGCCTGTGCCCTTGGGGGGATTGCCCTCCCTCCTACATCTCAGCCTCAGTGGGTGACTGGGTGACATCTGCCTGCCAAGGCGTGGTCAGCGTGGCCCCAGGTGGGCCCTATTGGTGAGGCTAGCCCCACTGTCCCTCTGCCCTCCACGACACCAGAGGTTGTGTTGTTTGCTCTCAGAGTCCTGTTCCCCTGTCACCCCCACTTCTCCCCTCCCTGCTGTTAAAGCTAGGTCCTGCCCCGCCCCAGGAATGGACAGGGAAGAAAGACCCCCCCCCCCGCCTGCCCCCCCTCCCCCCCCCATCTCCTGTGTGAGTCAGCCGCCACCGCTTGGAATTTGGCAGGTGACTGAGGAAGAGGGGAGTTTCTAGGAGTGTGGCTTGGTTCTCTGCCCGGGAGACTGGACTCACCGCTCTGGGAAGCTCAAGGAGCCTCTGATGGGAGGGATGTGAGCATATTCCCGGCTGTGAGGGGGCTGTGTTCCCGGTCACTGTGGAGCTGGCTGCCCTCAGACTGGTCATGACAGGGACCCACCTGAGTCAAGGTGGCCGGGTACCCTTGGGGCTGTGACTGTTTGTTTCTGGGTGGGGACTTCCTCCATGCAGGGTCAGCCAGCCCGTGCAAGGAACCTTGGGGCTGCTGGACCTGGATCTGCCTTCAGGGGATAAATCCGAACCCCCAAACCCACTGCCATTGAGTGGATGTCCTCTCTCTGTAGGACAGCGTACAACTGAGCCTTACGCCTTGTAAGACAGCTCGGCTCTACGGGAGCAGCCAGCCTCGTCTCTTCCCACAGAGCACTCGGTGGGTTTGAACTGCTGGCCTTGGGGTTTAACCGCCCCGCACCAAACCCACCTCCTTCTAGAACAACTCACATGCACGGCCCTCCAGTCCACGCTGACTCACGGCGACCCTGCGGGACAGAGTGGAACTGCCCCTGTGGGGTTCCAAGACTGTCTGTCTTCATGGGAGCGGAGAGCCTCCTCTTTCCCTCTCGGAGCAGCCAGTGGATTTGATCAGCCCACCTTGCAGTGAGCAGCCCAACCCTGACCCCGTCACACCAGCCGGGCCCTCCTGTCTTAACCAGAGTCCCCGTTAATTGCGTCCTGTCTGTGAGGTCAGCAGTCCGCTCCTTGGGAGGAAGAAACTACCCCCGTTAATAGTTAACAATCTCGGAAGCTCACAGGGGGCACGTCGACCTTGTCCTACAGGGTCATGCCGGTCCGGCATCGACTCGATGGCGGTGAGTTTGGTTGGTTTGGGTTTCTGGAAATGTAGCCAGGCCTGTCACTTGTAGTAGTACGCTGAGAAGTGGTTCCTAGGCCACGTCCCTGCTGCCCCCCCTCACCGAACGCAGGTGCCTTTCTTGAGGGCCAGCCCGGTCTTTGTGGGTCCCTGGGTGTCTGGCATGCAGGTCCCTCCCCAGCACCCTGGCTTGCTCTGTCCCAGGGCGTCCAGCTGGTTGACCCTGCATCTGTTACTCAGGATCCACTGGTGCGCACATCCCCTCGGACCCAGCACTCCCACCCAGGCTATCCGAAGGACATGGGGGGCCCTTTGTTTTCGGTCCCCTTTTCTTTTAGGGTACTGTTCCGGGAGCTGCTCATTGTCTTCGTAACAGTGAAAACCTGGCAGTGAGCGTTGTGGGGGCTGGGGTGGGAAGTAGGAAAGGTCAAAGTTCACACACATGTGCATACAGGGTTCTCACGTCCCTGCCCAGGGGTGCCCTGGAGGGACGGCTGTAGCCATGCGGAATGGTGCGCTGTTGTCAATTCCGTCCGCCGCCAATGGCTGTCATTGATGCATTTGATTGGTAGCGACGGAGAAGATGATTGATTGGAAGCCCGGTGGATTGCTAAAAGGACCGACAGATGTGTCATGGAAGAAGGTTAGCCAGAGGGCTCCTGAGAAGCGAGGAGGGGGAGACTTGGTCTCACGTACTTTGGACGTGTTGTCAGGAGAGACCAGTCCCTGGAGAAGGGCATCCTGCTCGGTCCAGGGGAGGGGCAGCGGAAGAGAGGAAGGCCCAGGACGAGATGGACGGACCCCGTGGTCACAACAGCAGGCTCCCACACGAGCACAGTCCCGAGGACGGCAGGGACCGGGCGGCGGGTCCTTCTGGTGTGGATCAGCAGGTGTGGGACTTGATGGTGGTGTGCTTCCGGTCCGACCGTGACCCACCAGGACAGACTGGAACTGCCCCCTGCCTTTTCTGAAGTGGTCCGTCCTTATGGGAACTTCAGCTGCTGGTGGCTTTGAATTTGTCGCCTTTCACCCAGGGGACCGATGCTTAACCCACACTGCCACCAGGGCCCCTCCCCTCAGATGTCCCTGCTTTACTCTGCACCCCTGCCAATGTACGTCAGACAGCGGCATTCCACTGGACTCCCAAGCCCGGTTTTTTTTTTTGGTGGGGGGACTGCCTGCCCTTTCTCCCGAGGGTCCCCTGGGGACCCCAGGGCCACCAGCCTTCTGGTCAGTTCTGCTGGGTGACCAGCCCTCCCCTCCCATGCTGGCTGGGCCACAGCTGTCCCACACCAAGCAGGACAGGCGGTTCTTTGTACTCTTTGAGCAAGCTTTTCCGTAAGGTGGAAAGCGGTTCAAACAGAAACGGTACAGATACAAAGACAGTGGGGAGGAGAGGTGGGGGTTCTCTGCCTACGCCAGGGGGTGCCAGGAACGTGGAGGAAGGGTGGCCCCAAAGGCTGCCTCGGGGCCTGGTGGAGGGGGCTCCTGGGCTCCAGTGGGGGTCCTGTGCTGTCCGGGGGCAGGGGGTTTGAGGGGAGGTGCTCTTGGGCCTGAGTGGGCACTTGAGTTGGGGGTCTTGGATTTTGCAGGAGGGCCAGAAGGTTTGAATGGGGGCTGGTGGGGGGGGGTTCGAGTGGACAGTTTCTGGGCTTTGTAGGGGATGGGGGGCCCCAGTAGAGGACCTACGGGCTGTGTAATGGGTAATGGCCTCAAATGGGGCCATCTACCTAGACTGGAGAGGCCCTGACCCCACTGCAGGGAACCTGCCAGAGGGAGAGGTCTGGTTAGGGCCACGGAGGCCACGGCCACCGAGTCCAGGAGGGCAGGGCCACAGCTTCCTCAGCACCAGCTCTGCCCCCCCCCATGTGAGGCTGGGCCCTGCCCTGCTCCTCAGACCAGGGAGGGCAATGGGATGCTTCTTGCCATTGACCTCTCCGAACACCTGTCCTTTCACCACCTCCCACCGTGGGACCAGGGGCCTGGCGGGTGTCCAGTGAGCTTTCCCTAAGATGCCATAGACCGTGGCCAGCCAGGCCCTTGGCATCCCTGCCCTTCACCCCCCACTGGATCTTGTGAGGATTCCAGAAGGCACTATGACAGTGCCCAGCGTGTGGCAAGTCCGAAGCTAACTCCTTGGCTCTGCCCACTGAGATACATGCTTTTGCCCTGCGTCGACAGAAGGTGTGGGGTCCCCCACATATCAGAAGGAGCCTGGTGGTGCTCAGTGCAAGGCCGGAGGTTTGAGTCCACCGGCCTCCCCTCAGGAAAATGAGGCCGTCTGCTTCCGTAAAGACCGACAGTCTCAGAAGCCCTGTGGGGCAGGGCAGGGGAGGAACTCTGGTGGCATAGTAATTACGTGCTGAGCTGCAATCGGTGAGGTCAGCAGATTGAATCCACCAGCGGCTCCTTGGGACTTTCTACTCCCCAAGAGAGTGGCAGCCCTGGAAGCCCACAGGGGCCGTGAGCTCCGCTTTTGTGGTTTTCGGTGGAATGTAGGTGCGGTTCTGGCTTGGTTGGTGCCTGGTGGGGTGGGTGTAGGTGGGCCCCGTGAGTGGCCGGGCAGGACCCACTCAACCTTGGGAGAAGTCTCACTGCGCCCTGTGTCTGAGGTGAGTGTAACAGCGACAGCAGCAAGCTGGGCAGACTTTATTGTGGTCGGTTTGAAGGCCAGCTGGTGCCGGGGAGGTGGCTAGTCCCTGGTCCTTCAGTCGTCCCTGACGTCACACCACACACCGTGGCCTGGATGATGGGTGGACAGAGGGCTGACCGCCAGGCAGTGAAAACAGGAAACATGGCGGGTTAAAAATAGCATGGGGGGAGGGGGAGGGGCAAAACCCAACGCTGAACCCACTCACAATAGATGGCCGTCGTGGGGGGCATCTCCCACATGGCCAGCTTCCCAGGCCTGGGGAGCAGCAGCTGGGGAAAACCCCTGAGTGGGTTGTGGGCGTCCAGTTCACCGCTCATGTGGAAGCCATCAGCTGTTGTCCAGTCTGTCCTGACTCCTGGCGGTACCCCCCCCCCCCAGGTCTGTATGTCATTAGAACCGTGTTCCACAGGGTCTCCACGGTCTGCCGCCTTCTGAATAATCACTGTGCCTTTCTTCCAAGGCGCCTCTGGTCCATCCAGCTCAGGGCCTCCTGGTCCAGCCTTGCTGGAGGAAGGGCAGCGGGGGGTGCCAGCTGGGACCAGAGCTGTACTAAGGGACCAGCGTGGGTGCGTGCCTGTGTGCGTTCACATGGGTGTCCATGTGTGCACCGTGTGCGCCTGTTTGTGCCCGTTTGTGGGTGCCCACGTGGGGACCTGTATGCGCCTGTGTACGTATGTGTCCCATCATGCATGGCCATGTGCATGCAGTGCCCCTTCCCCCTTGCTGGCCGGGCCAGCAGGATGTAAGGGAGGGACATGTAGCCACAGGGGGTGAGATCAGGTGGGGAGGACTGGTGAGCGGGAACCAGGCAGCAGCGCAGGAATCTCTGGTTTATCACCTGCTGCCACACGGGCACCGTGGGCGCTTGCTCGGCTCACCCCCACCCCCTCCCTATCCCCCTGCCAGCACCTCTTCCTGCCTCTCTGTGGGTGGGAGAGGCCCCGGGCGAGCTCTGGCGTGGCGAGATGGCCCGCCCATATCTTGGCTGCCAACGTGAAAGGTCGTTTATCTCTTCTTCCCACACGGCCCGGAGGAAGTGGGGGGGGGGGGGCAGAGGCCCTGACTGGCCTGGCAGCCCTCACAGGCCGGGCATGCCTGCCCTGGCCTCTCCTCACACGTGACTGCCCTGATTTCCCGGCCTGTGCCCTCTGGCCGTTGTTCACGGTCCTGAGTGGGCCATGGTGGCGTGGTGGCTCGGCGGTTGACTCCTGGCCGTCCACAGAGAGGCCTGGGTCCGACTCCGGCCAGTGCCCTCCCTGTCAGCAGAGGCCTGGTTTCCCAGGAGCCTCTGGATAGAAAGGCCGGGCAATGGACTTCTGAAACCATCCCAGGGAACTCCTGTGTTCCCATGGGATCATGGCAAACCGCCCAAGACCAGCAAGTGCTTCCTTCCCTGATGCTGGGGTGGGGCCACCTCGAGATGGGCCAGCCCACAGCAATAGCCACGGCTCTGGGTGTGCTGGGTGTGGACTGTGGGAAGGTCGCTGGGTCGCCAGGTCAAGTGGAAGCAGCTGTGCGCTTGTTTGCTCTCTTAGTCATGGAGGCCTGTTTTCGAGTTGGGCTGAGATCCACAAGGTCAGCAGTTCAAAACCACCGGTTGCTCTGCAAGAGACACACGGGGCTTTCTACTCCAGTGGGGAGTTACAGTCTCAGAAACCCCCCAGGAGCCGTTCCACCCTGTCCTATAGGGTTGTTATGAGTTGACATCGACGTAGGAGTGAGCTTGGAAATTTGGTTTGGCAGCACAGATACCACAAGGGGGTGGCTTTCATGGACAGGAGTTTATTTTCTCGTAGTTCTGGAGCCTAGACTTTCAGATTTAGGGCACTAGTCAGGGAGTGAGGGTTGTACTCTCGCTCTTGGCTCTGGGGGATGTACCCCACCACTCCTGCTGTGGCCCAGAGACCAGTGCTGGAACCCCACTATCCACGGGAAAGACTCAGTGTACTCACTCGCTCCAGTCAATTCTGCCTCACAGCCACTCTAGAGGGCAGGGTGGCACTGCCCCTCCGGGGTCCCACGACTGCAATAGCTGTGACTGAAGTAGGAAACCCCGGTTTTCTCCCTTGGAGCGGCTGGTGGTTTTAAACCGCTGACCCTGTGGATTGTACCCCAGTGCACAACTGCGAGGCCACCGGGGATCTTGGACTGGGAGTCCCAGCCCCAGCCTTCTTGATCCTTCCTTGCACTCTCATGGGGGTGGGGTACAGAATTTATGCTGGGAGATGCACATGGGAGGGACATGGGAGGTCTCACGAAGGCTCCAGGACCCCCAGCCCCCTGCCTGTTGGCCCTTCTCCCTGCTTCGAGTTTCCGGTCGGCCCCTCCTGGTACTGGATGGATGGTATGCCGAGAGTCGGGAAGGGGTGAGCTCGAAGTGTGAGGGTCCTCTGTTCACTTAGGGGCGCATGGAAGCTGATGACCTTTGGCATGACATCGCCTGGCCCTTCCTGACCCTCATCTCCGCAGAGGCCAGGGAGATACAGCCCATGCCCTCAGAAGAGTGGCCAGGCTGGGGACACGGGTGGCCACTCGTGTTAGCATCAGGAATCTTGGGATCCCTGCACGTTGTGGGCCGTGGGGCACTTGGCCGGTCATTCTGAGCCTCGTTCATTCCGTCTGCCATCTTTCCTAACTTGCACCATACCCAGACTGGTGGGCAGAGTCTGATTGAGGTGAGGGTCTCGGGCGGTGGAGCCACTGTGTGGCCCACCCTGACCTTGTCCTGCATGATGTTCTGCCGCAGGGCCTCACCTCTCTGGGCCACACGGCCAAATCGTGAGACTTGGACGTCTCGCCGTCCTTGCCTTTCTGGCTGTACCTCTTCCGAGACAGACTTCTTTGTTCTCCCCGCGGTCCGGGTGTTTCCAGCATTCTCGGTGCCGCACCATCCCTGCCATGCGTCCAGTCTTCTCCAAACTGCTCATGTGAGGCCATTGAAAAGACGCCAAGTTCCTTCAGGTGCCCCTTCATTCTCAACGTGACATCGTTGCTTTTCAACACACCTGTGCGGCCGATTGACCCACTGGGCGTATCATGTGACCTCCGGGCTGCTGCCGCCACCATGGGTGTTGACTGTGGAGCCAAGCAAGACGCAGTCCCTGATGATTTCGATCTTTCCTCTGTTGATCGTAATGCCACCTGTTGGTCCCGCGGTGAGGATGTTGGTCTTCTTCACCTTGACTTGTAATCCGGACGGAAGGCTGTGGTCTGTCATCTTCAAGTCTTCACTTCCTGCAAGCAAGGTCGTGTCCTGGTTGGTGCGTCAGCCCAGGACTTGTGAAGTAGTAGGGTGGGATATCACAGAGCCTGCTCTGTGGGGGGGGCATGGAAGAATGCCCCCTTGGCCTTGGGACCAGGTGGAGTCCCCTGGGAAGGAGTCCTTGGATGTGCTGGGCCACGCAGAATTCGGAGCAGCAGTGATTCCTTGGTGTAATCCCTGCCTTCCATTCAGGAAACCAGGAGCCTTGGTGTGTAGTGGTTACAAGATGGGCCGCTCTCTGCAAGGCCAGCAGTTCAAGCTCACCAGCCACTCTGAGGGAGAAAGATGAGGCTTTCTGTTCCCGAAAAGATTGGCAGCCTCCGAAAACCAAAGGGCCATGTTCTACCCTGCCATTATGAGTCAAAATGTATTTGAGGGCAGGTGAATTTTTTTATTCAAGATACTTGGGTTCAACTCCTGGCACTCATTCACACACACACACACACACACACACACACACACACACACACACACATCTCTCTCACTCCCTCTCCCTCTCCCTCTCCCAGAGTGGCATGAGGGTTACAGCGATTCTCAAAAGGTAGCCAGGTGAAGAATGACTAGGAGAGAAGACCTGGCGATCTGAGAGAAGGGTTTTCAAGAAGTTCGTGGAAAAATGGAACGAACAGACGATTGGGTTTTTCTACAAACTTTCTGAAGCCATAAGGAGCCCTGGTGGCGGAGTGGATTCAAGGTGGGCTGCTAATCACAAGGTTAGCAGTTTGAAACCACCAGCCGCTCCGTGGGAGAAAGACGGGACTTTCTACTCCCGTAAACACTTAAGTCTCGGAAATACCTGGGGGCAGTTCCTCCCTGTCCTCCAGGGTTATTCTGAGTAGAAATCGACTTGATGGCTGTGAGTTTGTTTTGGGGGTTGGTTCTGAAGTCGCCCTGGAATTTCTGCAAACCGGCGGCTCGGCTCGTGGAAGCCCCATGCACCCCAGCAGCACAAACTGCAGTGGGTTGGGGGTTGGGTGGGAGGAGGGGCATGGTGCTGGAGCAGGCAGCCTGTCATTGTGCCGTGGCTGAGGCTGACCACAGCCGGGACTTGGGGAGGCCATCGATTGAGAGGGTGCGTGCCCAGGCCTCGGCAGCAGGCCCAAGGGAGTGGAGGAAGGCAGTGAGCACGGACGTTGGGCCCTCACGAGCGCTGGGGTGGCAGTGGCCCCTGTGGGCTGCAGCTTGGGAAGCAGAGGGCAGCTGGGGGCAGGCAGCGGGTGGAGCCAGGAGAAGTTGACTCACACACCTCCAGCGTTTAATTCTCCCAATTTCCCAGCCACCATGAAAACCAAACTGAACCTATTGCCCCTACCCCCCCACCTGGGAGCCATGACAGGGGAGCCAGTGGCCCAGTATCTTAATGGAAGCAAATGGCCAGGCCTATGCTCTGCGGCACCACCACCGGGAACCACCAACCTCCAGTGCACTAGCCAAGAATAAAGTGTTGTGGCCCCCTCCCCCCACAAACCGAAACCAAATCAAACCCAGGGCCACGAGTCTGTCTGACTCACAGAGACCCTACAGGACACAGCAGAGCTGCCCACTAGGGTCTCTAAGGCTGTAGGCTTTACAGGAGCAGCTGGGCCGGGTAAGGGGCTACAGCCCGCTGAGCCCCCGGCGAGAGCAAGGTCAGAGTGAGTTGTGAACTGACACTTAGCTTGTGAAGTGCGTTCCAGGACAGAGTCCTGGGTGCCACCCCATGCCTGAAGGACAAGACTGTCCCCAGCATGGAGAGCCAGCCTGTGAGGTCAGGCCCCAGGGTCTCACACCTAACCCAGGAGCTGCGGAAGGCGGTGTGATGATATCACGGTGAGTCACGGATATTTCTGGAACATTTCTGGGTATTTGCGGCGAAACACCTTAGAACACTCCGCCCCCCACCCCTCCTCCATTCTCCACCGCAGCGGCCCTTCTGATGGACACAGTGAATGTCACTTTCCCGCAGACCCTTCCAGACCCTATGGATGTCGCCAGCCCCCAACCATGTCCCCGGGCCGGGCTGTGGCACCGAGCAGCCTCGCGTGTTGCTGGAAGCAGTGCACTGGGGTTTCAGATAGATAGTGTGGTGATGGGGGGAGGGCGGCGTGATGGGGTGCAGGCTTCAGTGGAGCTTCCCGACTCAGACGAGGAAGAAAGGCCTGGAGACTTACTCCACCGTTCCCACTGTGCTGGGTCCCCGAGAGGGGTGGGGTGGACAACAGCTATGAGGATGGGCTTGAAGGGGCTGACTGACCATCATGAGGATGACGCAGGAGTGGACAGCACAGGAGCAGGTGTGGACCCGGGGGCAGCTGGGAACCAGGGTAAGGGGAGTCCCCAGTGGGGGTCCGCCGGGCTGGAACTCCGAGGGGCCTGGGAGTGGAGCTGGTCAGCTCTGAAGTAGTTGGGGCTCACTGCCCAGATGGGTCGTTCCAACTGTCCCCGGGCTGAGCTGTCAGAGGGGGACACAGGCCTTTACCACACAGCTATGTCACCAACGGTGGCACAGTGGATTGGGCATTGGGCTGCTTACCACAAGGTCGGCGGTTCAAACCCACCAGCCATTCCTTGGGAGGGAGATGAGGCTGTCTGCACCCATAAAGATTGACAATAGCGGAAATCCTAGGGGACAGTTCTCTGTCAGAATGGGCTCAGCGGCAGTTTGGGCACCGAGCCCTGGTGGCATAGTGGTTGCACACCAGGCTGATAACCACAAGGTCAGCAGTTTGAAACCACCAAGCAACAAGACAGGGCTTTCAACTGCAGTAAAGCGCGACCGGCTCAGAAGCCCGCAGGGGCAGTTCTACCCTGTCCTGTAGGATGTCCGTGAGGCAGCGTCCACTCCGCAGCAGTGAGGTGGCTGACTAAGAAGCAGGGGCGGTGGTCCTCTCCATCTGGGACCCCCAGGCTGACCCTACACACAAGGGGATCCGATGGCTTTGATCCCAGCAGTCTCCTTGGCTGATTGGAGGAGCAGAGCTCCAGGATTTTGTAGGGTGTCACAGCGCCAGGCCCCCCTCAGCAGACAGACCAGCGGTGGCTGCTAATGAGTGTCGCCAGCAGGACCTGACCGCTGCCATCTGGCGCCTGGAAGGCGGGGATTCTACCACTGTAAGAGGGCAGAAGCAGGAATCATGGGGGCAGGGGAGCCGGAGGAACCCCGGGGGCTGGGGGAGCTGTCACCTATTAGATGCCTCTGTGTGCCAGGTAGCAGCTGGCGCCCCAGGGCGTGTGTGTGAGCGCACATGGGGCCCAGGAACCTGCGCCGCACGCCGGCGTCGCCTGGAACTGAACTCTGATCTGTAACTGCGCACTACTCTGGCCATCTGGCGGGGGCGGGACGGGGCGGGCACAGAGGTGCAAGTCCTGGGCAGGTGACCAGGTGAGCCAACCTGTTATTCCAGCACCTGAGGGCCTTCTGGGCGTCATGCCAGACAGCCTAGAACCGGTGTCGGATACCTCTTCCACCCCCCTTTCCGGAAGCTTCTCCCCGCCCCCGCCCCTGGGATCCCACGGCCCCTTCCTGGTGCCTCTCCCCCTGGGCAGCCTCCCCTGCCCCCAGTTTGGGCGCGTGGTGACGCAATGCCAGGCAGCCTGGGCCGGGCGTGCAGATGGTGGCGTGGTGGGAGCAGGGTGGACATCTGGCGGCTGGTGGGGCAGTGC
Organism: Tenrec ecaudatus; assembly: GCF_050624435.1. Lineage (NCBI taxonomy): Eukaryota > Metazoa > Chordata > Mammalia > Afrosoricida > Tenrecidae > Tenrec > Tenrec ecaudatus. Next base: position 20,597,608 of record NC_134545.1, read on the forward strand.
CAGTGTCCGTGCCTCTCCTCCCCAGGGCCCGGAGCTGGCCTGTCTCAGGACCTAGCAGGCCAGCCCCGTCACACTCAGATGACAACCGGGATTATCGCCGTGGGTGGTAATCCCCACTGGGACAGTTTCAGGTTTCACGGCAGGAACTGGGCGCGTCCACCGTCTTGGCCTGCATCCGGACCCTGTCGGGCATGTTCTCCGTCACTGTGCTTTGCTGTGGCCTGTGGCAGGTCTGAGGACTGTGGAGGGGGGCGGTCGGGGAGACCACAACGCCCCTGTGGAACTCTGTTGAATCAGCCGGGAGCCCTGGCAGCCCATACTGTGCAGGGTCTGCACACCACTTTCAAGGCTGGTTTGTTACAACCAGGTAACCAGGCCTTTCGGCAGTTGCCTGTGTTAATGAACTGTTTGCACATACACCCACCACCCCCACCTGGTGTTAACAGGACAGAGCTGCACCTGTGGGGGCTCTCCCTGTCATTGTGCATGCTGGTCACTCGTCCTTATTTCCTGGTGGGCTTGAGCCTGCAGCCTGTGGGTGCCAACTGCAGTGATTCGGATCCCAACGTAGGGCGCCCCTTGTGCGTGAGAGAAGCCCTGCGCCCCGCAGGGTCGGCCATGGCTGACCTCTTGGGAGGGGATGCTGGGCCTTTCTTGTGATCTTGTGAGGCGCCTCTGGGGGAGTTGGAACCTTCTACCTTTGGGTGAGCAACTGAGCAGGCAAACTGCTTGCACCACTCAGAGATTTGCTGGAGGGTGGGGGGGCAGGGGAGGGGACAGGAGGGTGGGGAGGCCCTGCTGCTGCTGTGGGCGGTGGGAGGGTGGGTGTGATGAGCTGGTGTGGGCTGACACTGGGGTATCACAGCAGGGTCACTCTCTGCCCCTGGGCAACTCAGGACTCAACCCAGGGGACAGTGGCGGGGGGCGGGGATTGCTCCAGTGAGCGTCTCCCCAGCCCGTGGGTCCCACAGTTATGTCCCCAAGCAGAGTCCCCAGCCTCCCTGGGAGCCGCAGGGAGAAGCCAGATGGGAGGGGCCCCAGCTTTCTTGAAAGGGCAGCCACGTGGATAAGCATCGCAGGTGGGATCAGAGGGAGCACGGAGCCTCCAGTCCTGGGGGTAAATGATGCATGGGCTTCTGGAAGCCGCCTCCCCGGCTGGTGGGTGGGAGCGTCATCCCTGTCCCCATTTCACTGGTGGGAAAGTCGAGGGCTGCCCAGGCTGCCCCGGGACTCACGTAACCCCAGCTCATTGATTGTGTTTGGGGAGGATGGCTGGAGAGGAGCTGGGAGCGGAGGCGGGGAAGCTGGGAGTGGAGGGAGTGATCCAGTCTGCTGCAGACGTTCCCGAGATGTGCTCCCAGCCACAGCATCCTGTCCCTGTGCTCACGTTGGAGGAGGTCAACCTACCGTGCTGCTTCGGCTTCCTTCTGGAGGGCGAGAATGCTACCACTGGACCACCCCTCCCCCACTGGGTGGATGGATTGAGCTTTATAGGTCTTCAGACCCGTAGTGACCCCATGGACAACAGAACCAAACGCTGCTGCCCGGCCCGGCACCACGCTCGCAATCCTGTTCATAGCTGAGCCCAATGTTGTGCCCCTGTGTCTGTCCATGCCCTTGTGGGCCTGCCTCTTTTTCTCTGGCCTCTGCTTTATGACTTTCTCCAGAGCCTGGTCTCTCCTGACAACACGTCCCAGTACCTGGCACCCAGTCTCCCCATGCTCCGTTTTAAGGTACATTCCGCTGTACTTCGGCCAAGACCGAATTGTCGTCCATGGTGGTTTCAATATTCTTCACCAGTGCCACGTGTCTTCATTCTTCACTGTCCAACTTTCACGCGGCCAGCAGGCGATGGAAAATGCCCTGGCGTGGGCCAGGACAGCCTTCCTCCACAGAGGGCCGTCCTTGCCCTTCAACACCTGAGAGAGGTCTTGCACACCAGGTCCACCCAATGCAACGGGTCGTTTGATCTCTTGACTGCTGCTTCCATGAGCACAGGCTGTGGATCCTACCAAGCCAGATGGGATCCTGACAACGTCAGCCTTTCCTCTGTTTACTGTGATGCTGTGTGCTGGTCCTGTTGTGTGGATTTTGTTTTTACCTTGAGCTATATCTACACTGAAAGCTGCCGTCTTTGATAGACTAGGGCTAACCATACCCACCCACCCCATCAAAAAAAACCCCAAACACCCTATTGCCAGTGAGTTCATTCTGACTCGTAGTGACCCCAAAAGATGGAGTAGAACTACCGTTGTGGGGTTCGAAGACTAAATCTTTGTGGGAGCAGACAGCCTCTTCTTTCTCCCCCAAAGGAGAGCAGCTGGTGGGTGTGAACCCCGACCTTTCACTTAGCAAGGAGTCCTGGTGGCGTATCTCCATTGGACTGCTCACCGCAAGGTCAGGGGTTCAAAACCACTAGGCGCTTTCTACTCTCGTACCCCATAGGGGCAGTTCTTCCCTATCCTCTAGGGTCACTGTGAGTCGGCATGGACTAGATGGCGGTGAGTTTGTGTTGGGAGCTGTTCCCTGTCAGAAAGGTGAGGCTTCCTGCTCCTGTAAAGATCGACAGCCTTGGACACCCTAGAGCAGCGGTTCTCACCCTGTGGGTCACGACCCCTTTGGGGGCATCAAACAACCCTTTCACAGGGGTCACTCGATTCACAGCAGTAGCAAAATGACAGTGATGAAGTAGCAAGGAAAATAATGTTATGGTTGGGAGGGTCACCAGCACGTGAACTGTATTATTGACAGGTCACGGCGTCAGGAAGGTTGAGAACCTCTGCCTAGAGGCTAGTGCTCCACCTCGCTGAACTGCTTTGAGTTGGAATGTACTTGAGGGCAGTGGACTATGGATGGGAGGGGTGGGGGTTCCAGTCACAGCCCAGGCCCTCTTGGAGGAATGGCCATGTCCCAGACGTCGCAGCAGGCTTCCAAATATTTGTGGGAAGTGAAATTCAAAGTGATGGAATTTATACACGGCCTTCCAAAGCTCGCTTGTTTACAAGGGCCTGGTTCTGCACTATTTGTGGGACAAGCCCCATCATTGCTGGGGTTGGGGCCAGGGGCTTGTGGTCAGCATGTCCGTGGCGTCTGCTGCGTAGGGGGCTTGGCCAGGCGGGGTGCCTTCTCCATCTCTGATGTGGCTTCCTCTCTGCATGCACAGATGCTGCGTTCGGGACGCCCCCCGGTTATGGCTGTGCCGCGGACCAGGCGGAGGAGCAGCGGCGGCACCAGGACGGGCTGCCCTACATCGACGATTCACCCTCCTCCTCCCCGCACCTTGGTAGTAAGAGCAGGGCCGGCCGGGAGGCGTTGACTGTTGGAGCCTCCGAGCCCAAGGTGGTGAGTGTCTCCACTGTGGGGCAGGTGAACGAGGCCCTAAAAACACCTTCCCGTGCCCCTCTGGGGAGCCCTGGGAGTGTGGTGGGTACATGGTGGTCTGCTGTGAGGTCAGCAGTTTGAAGCCAGCAGCTGCTCTGTAGGAGAAAGACCAGGCTTTCTACTCCCATAAAGAATGCATGAGCAAATGTGGTGAAGAAAGCTGATGGTGCCCGGCTATCAAAGGATACAGCGTCTGGGGTCTTAGAGGCTTGAAGGTAAACAAGTGGCCATCTAGCTGCGAAGCAACGAAGCTCACATGAAAGAAGCATATCAGCCTGTGTGATCACGAGGTGTGGAAGGGATCAGGTATCAGCCATCAAAGAACAAAAAATCATATCATTGTGAATGAGGGGGACTACAGATTGGGGACCCAAGACCCATCTGTAGGCAACTGGACATCCCCTTATAGAAGGGTCGTGGGGAGATAAGCCAGTCAGGGTGCAGTGTAGCACCAATGAAATATACAACTTTCCTCTAGAACTTTAATGCTTCCTCCCTTCCACTATCATGATCCCAATTCTACCTTACAAATCCGGCTAGACCAGAGCATGTACACTGGTACAGGTAAGAGCTGGAAACACAGGGAATCAGACAGATAAACCCCTCAGGTCCAATAATGAGAGTAGCAATACCAGGAGGGGAAGAGGAAGGTGGGGGAGAAAGTGGGAACCGATCACAGTGATCTACATATAAGCCCCCTCCCAGGGGGACGGACAACAGAAAAGTGGGTGAAGAGAAATGTCGGACAGTGTAAGACATGAAAAAATGATAATAATTTATAAATTATCAAGGGTTCATGGGGGGAGGGAGGGGAAAAGTGAGGAGCTGATACCAAGGGTTCGAGTGGAAAGCAAATGTTTTGAGAATGATGATGGCAACAAATGTGCTTGACACATTGGATCAATGGGTGGAATGTGATAAGAGTTGTACGAGCCCCCAATAGCATGATTTAAAAAAATTAAAAAGAGTGACAGCCTGAGAAGCTCATGGGACAGCTGTGCCCATCCTGTGGTTCACCGTGAGTTGGCATCGACTCTAGGGCAGTGAGTTTGAGTGCATGGTCATGTGTCGGGCTGCTAACTTCAAGGTCCGTGGTTTGAGACCACCAGCTGACCCAAGGCGGAAAGACGAGGCTGTCTACTGCTGTGAAGGGTCGCAGTCTGGGAAACCCTCAGGGACCATTCCACCCTGTCTCATAAGAATCATAATCGACTTGAGAGCCGTGAGCTTGTTTTTTTTGGTGGAAAGGCTGCGTTCTCCCGAGAAACACAGCCCCCGATGCGTGCATGTCCACGTGTGTATGTAAACCCCGCTGCTGTCCAGTCCGAGGAGCCTCTGGTTGTGCGTTGGGCTGCTAGCCGCAAGGTCAGAAGTTTGAAACCACCAGCTGCTCCGTGGGAGAAAGAAGAGGCTCTCTACTCCCCTGAAGAGTCTCTGAAACCCACCGGGGCAGTTCTGCCCTGTCCTGGGGGTCACTGTGAGCCGCAGTGAGTTCGGGTTCCTCTAGCCATTGGGTCCATCCCGTTCACAGCGACCCTGCAGAGGGCTTGAGAGACTGTCCCTCTTGATGGCGGCCTTATGGTTCTCCCGACGAGCAGGGAGTTGAACCGCTGACCTGTCACTGAGCAGGGGCTTGTCAAAGGCCAGTTTGTACTTGTCCCCAGCTGAGAATTTCCACCCAGCACACCTCCCACCCTTCCCTGGAGGCTTGTGTGTTGCTGGGATGCTGGGCGGGTTTCCAGCAGGCAGAAAGGGAGTGGGAAGAAAGGCTTGGCGGTTGGCTGCTGAAAAACAGCCGCTGGAAAAGCCAGCTCAGTTCCCCATGTGCTCGGAGCCGCCTGTCCCTGGAGCTGAAGATGGCCGCAGGACACGCAGTGTTTTCCGACAGCTGTAGCTTTTTCCAGGCTCCAGCTGTGTGTTGGGCCCCTGCCTCTGCCCCTGTCCTGGCAGCCAGCTCTCTGACTTCCCTCAGGTGTCCCCAAAGACCTGGCAGGGCTCCGGGCCAGCTGCTCCCAGCCAGCTATTCCCCAGGATGGGCCACACCCTTCTCTGAAGGGGGGGCAGGGCGGAGGGGGGGTGTCTACCCCACCGGTGCTGTTTTCCCCAGCCTGCAGGCTGCAAGGGTGGAGTGAACCGGTATTCCCCACCACCACCGACCCACAGGCCCTAGAGCAGCGAGATTATTCCCGTGAACGGGAGCAGGGCTGGCATGGTGGCTGCCGAAGGACCCTGTGTGTGAGTGTGGTGGGCAGCATGGGCAGGGTCAGCTGCCATAGCACAGGCTGGGTAGTGGACCAGTTAGACCAGGGGCCACCGTGGCCTGTGAGACAGCAAGACCGAGGTGGGGGAGTCACAGGCACCCAAGGCAGTGTCCATTCCAGCCCACTCATCTTACGGGATGTGGGGTCCCTGAGCCTCACCTGGCACCTCTCTGCCAGGCACGCCCCACCCTGGGTCCACACCTGAGGCTGCTGCCCCCAGACTCCAGTGTCCTGGGCCTGAGTGTCCTGTCCTGGGTGTGGACTGCTGTCCCCAGTCTAGACAGATGCTGATAAACATTCTCACCCAGACACGCCCAGACAAGGATAAGCATTCTCTCTCTCCCTCTCTCTTATATTCTCTCTCTCTCATTCTCTCTTTCTCTCACACACACACTCTCTCTCTCTCTCTCTCTCTCTCTCTCTCTCTCTCTCTCTCTCTCTCTCTCTCTCTCTCTCATTCACACACACACATACTCTCTGTCACAAACACACACACCCATATACAGTCTCTTTCTCTATCTCACACACACACACACATACACACACCACCACCACCCCTGAGAAGCACCCCAGTGTCGAGCAATAGGCCAGGAGAGCTGTTTGGGTGGAGGGACAAACCAGGCCCCAAGGGACAATGGCGGGGAGTCACAGGGTGGGGATGGAGGGCAAGGAGGCCCAGGGCATGTCTTGCTTTCACCCCCATCGTCACACCTGGGCTGAGGGCAGGTTACAGCAGGCTCGAAGGCTGTCCCCACACTGACACACACTGCACATCAGCTCTGTCCATAGGCACAGCAGTAGCTATGCAGGTCTCCTGGGCATATGAGGGGCAGTGAAGCTGACCCATGCCAGGGGTCCCCACCAGCAGGCCCTGGAGCCTCAGAGTCCACAGCGAGCTAGGGGGCAAGAACCCGGGGTTTAGGGCCTGGTTCTCCCTCCCCCCGCCCACAGGTATGTGTCAGGACCCAGGCCTGGCTCTCAGCTTAGATAGGGGTCAGGTCTCCCCTAGGTGGGTGACCTGGCCTAGGCCTGGCTCCCTCAGCACCAGGAAGGCAGGGAGGCCTGAGGAGGAGTCACTGCCAAGGTCCAAGTCCCGTGTGTCAGTCCAAGGGTCAGGCAGTAACGAGCAAAGAGAAATTCCGGGTGAGGCAGGCAGTGCGAGGGCAGCCCTGCGGAGGGGTCCCCTGGCCTGGCCTCCTGTGTGGTGGGCATACCACCTGGGTCTAAGGCATCAGGGCAGGCCGCCCTCGCCTGCTGGCAGGCAGCCGGGGACCACTACTGCCCTGCCTGCTCTCTCCGAACTCTGCTTCCTGTTTCTGGGAGTGTTCAGCCCAGGGTGGCCCTCCAGCATTCGAAGTACCAGTGGCAAGCGGCCTGGTAGGTGCCAGGGCTTGAAGCCTGCCATGGGGGTCTTATAAGAGTGCTGGTGCCAAGGCAGGGCCGCCCCCAGCACCCCCGGGCTGAGCTGAGCTGTCCCTGTTTCTCCTTCAGGGTGAGCTCGACGTGGAGAAGGGCTTGGAGATGAGAAAATGGGTCCTGTCGGGAATCCTGGCCAGTGAGGAGCTGTACCTGAACCACCTGGAGGCCCTGCTTCTGGTGAGCGGCGGACCCGAGCATCCCACCTGCCTGATTGCCCCCCTCCAGGGCCATGGAGACCCTGTGGAGGCTCCCTGCTCAACAGGCTGCTCCAGGGTGGAGTGGGGGTGGGGGTGGTGTGTGTGTGTATGTGTGTGTGTGTGTGTGTGTGTGTGTTAAATAACAGGTGCTGCCAGTGGAGGCTGGGGTGTGGTTGTTATGACGCTGAACGTGTTTCAGTGGGGCTTCCAGGCTAAGACTAAGGAGAAAGTCGTGGTGAACCAAGGAGGCTCTGTGGATTAGTGGGCAGGACTTCCTTTTGTTATGTGTAGGGTCACCATGGGCCAGCAACAGACTGGAGGACAGTTCACCATAGTGACACATCATGCAGCTGAGGGATGCCCGATGTCTCACCTGGGCCCCTTTGCTTGTTCTCTCCTCACCCCCTACCTGACCACCTCACCTGTGTTCTCTTACCTGGGCCACCCTCACCTGGCTGCTTTACCTGTGTCCCCTCACCTGAACCCCTTCACCTGACGGTCTCACTTGGGCTCTCTCACTGGAGCTACCCTTACCTGGACTGCCCTCACCTGGGCTCCCTCTTCTAGTCACCTTACTGGGGGCTCCCTCACCTGGGCTCTCTCACCTGTTCACCTCACCTGGACTCCTTCCCTTGTATCCTTTCCCCTGGGCCCCTCTTCCCTGTCCTCGCCCGTGTTCCCTCACCTGGGCTCACACCTGTGCCCTCTTCCAGCCCATGAAACCCCTGAAGGCGGCGGCCACCACCTCCCAGCCGGTGCTGACGAGCCAGCAGATTGAGACCATCTTCTTCAAGGTGCCGGAGCTCTACGAGATCCACAGGGACTTCTACGATGGGCTCCTCCCACGCGTGCAGCAGTGGGGCCACCAGCAGCGAGTGGGCGACCTCTTCCAGAAGTTGGTGAGGCGGCCCTCTTCTCACCCCACCAAGCCTCACTTGGGGTTCCAGGCACCTCACCGCCCGGCATTGACCCAAGGCGGGAGGGAGACTTGAGAGGTCTTGGGACGGGGTTGGGGGTGCGCTCGGGGCCCAGAGCTCATGAGCACCTCTGTGCTCGGCTCAGGCCGCTCTCCGGGTGGCAGCCCTGGCTTGCCTTGTCTCTCTCCATGACCTCACCTAGACCTGGGGATGGACCTGCTTAACCCTCGAGTCCACTCACCCAAAGGTTAGAAGTTCAAAGCCACCTATGTGTACCTCCCAAGAAAGGCCTGGCAATAGACTTTCAAAGGACCACGGCCTCTGACTGCCCACCCCCATGGCACATGGGGGCCACCAAGAGCCAGGCCTGCAGTGGTTTCAGGTGCCCAGCTGGGGCAGAGCTTGTCCAAAGGGGAGAATCGGCTCAGGGACCTGGGGGACGGGGAGGAAGCAGCTCTTGGGCAGGGCTGTCACCGCACTGTTCTCTGGTGAGTGACAGGAGTCCCCTCCTTCATAGGCCTGTGTCAGGGAGCTGGTCAGACCCCGGGGCGTGGCTGCCTCAGAATCTGGGTGTCAGGACCAGCAGCTGCCCAGTTAGAGGCTGCCCCAGCCCTGGGAGTCCCCTAGGGTTGGGGGCTCCTGTGGGTTTCTGAGTGGTCCATCATTACAGCCTCATCTTCCTCCCGAGGAGAGGCTGGAGGGTTCAAACAGCTGACCTGCCCATTGGTAGCCCAACACATAGCCCGCTGCACCACCCGGGCTTGCTCCCATGAGCCGGGGTCAACTCCATGGCAGTGAGTGAGTGAGCAATGGAGTGAGTGAGGTGGTAGAGTGGGCTAAGCTTCGGGCCACGCACCACCAGGTCAGCAGTTCAAACCCACCAGCCTTTCCACAGGAGAAAGATGAGGCTGTCTGCCCCCATCAAGACTGACAGCCTCAATCATTCCAGGATGCTTGGTCCTGTAGAGTCACCATGAGCTGCCATTGACTCAATGGCAGTGGGGTTGGTTTCGGGGGTTTTGGGGGTCGGGGATCATTGCTTGTGACCCTGGTGAGGGCAGTCAGTGGAGCGGCAGGGCACCGTCTTGTTCTTCTGGTCTTAGGAAGGATGAGGTTGTGGCTCACGTAGCCCCGTTTCTTCTGAGCGTCTTGGGGACTTCCCTCTTTTGGGGGGTGGGCTGTCTTTGGCATATGGGAGCCCAGGTGGTGTCGTGGGGTAAACGCTGGGCTGCCAACCGCAGGAGGGCCATTTGAACGCACCAGCTGCTCTGAACACCCCCTGCCTGTCCGTTTGTCGGATTGTGGTGGCGCGGGTATGGCTGGGATGCTGGAGGCGAGGGCACCGGTATTCCAGATGGCAGCAGGGTCGCCCAGAGTGGATGGGTCTCAGTGGAGAGGGAACAGGTAGGTGTCAGAGGCCAGGCGACGACCGAGGACGAGCTGCCTTCTCAAAGTGGCGCCGACCAGCGGTGATGTGTGCGGAGTAAGGCTCGTGGGAGGAAAGCCTTCGGACCTTCGTTTGCCAGTGGGCACGGCTCGCACGAGAAGTAACAGCTGGAAGAAAAATCCAATCGTTGGAACGTGGAGTGTACAAAACACGAATCTAGGAATATCGAAAGGCGCCAGAAACGAAGTGGAACATGTAAAGACCGGTGTCCCGCGTGTTAATGAGCTGACAGGGACGGACACGGGCGCATTGTGAATCCGAAAAGCACGTGACTTACCGTGCCGTGCGGGGAAGGACACGATCAAGAGGAACAGCCTTGTTGCGTTCATCATCGGAAAGGATGTTTCAAGTCTACCTGGATGCACAGTGCTTTCTGTGATAAGACTCCATCTATTTACATTCCGGGAAATCAGATTTTTTGCCCCGACCCCTGAAGCTAGTGCTAAAGGAATGCAAGAATTCCACCAGTTCCTTCCGTCTGAATTGGATCAGCCGCGCAATCAAGATGCACCGATAATTATTGGCGACTGGGGTCTGAAAACTGGAAACGCAGAAGAAGGAAGAGGTACTTGGAAAATACGGTCTTGGGGAGAGAAGCGAAGCTGGCGATCCCGTGATAGAACTCTGCAAGACCAGTGACTTGTTCGTCGCAAATGGCTTTTCCCAACAACACAAATGGTGACTGTACACACGGACTTCTCCGGGTGGAATGCACAGAAGCCAAAATCACTTCATCTGTGGGAAGAGGCGACGGAGAAGCTCACTCTCAGCCCCTGAAACAAGGCCGGCAGCGGACTGTGTAAGTTCAGGTTGAAGCTGAAAAAAAGTTACAACAGGTTCACGAGAGCCAAAATGCAACCTTGAGTCTCTGCCACCTGAATTTCTAGAACGATGCAAGAACGGATCGGATGTGCTGAGCACTCATGACAGAAGACCTGATGAGCTGTGGGAGGACATGGAGAACTTCAATAAGAAAGCCAAAGGTCATGAAAAGGACAGGGAACATAGCAAAGATGGGCGTGGGTGTGAGAAGAGACTCTGAGCCTGGTTCTTAATCGAGGAGGGGCTGTGGCAAGTGGAAGAAGGAGGGAAGTCAAAGGGCCGGACAGAACAGTTCAAGGGCAGCTCGAGAAGACACAGCCAAATATGATCACCAAGTGGGCAAAGACCTCGAGTTAGAAAACCAGATAGAGCAGAGGATGGACACTGGTGCAGATAGGAGCTGGAGGCACAGGGAATCCAGGGTGGATGATACCTTCAGGACCAGGGGTGTGAGGGGCGATACTGGGAGGGTAGAGGGAGAGTGGGTTAGAAAGAGGGAATCGATTACAAGGATCTACATGCGACCTCCTCCCTGGGGGACGGACAACAGAAAAGGGAGTGAAGGGAGACGCCAGACAGGGCAAGATATGGCAAAATAATAATTTATAAATTATCAAGGGCTCATGAGGGAGGGGGAGCAGGGAGGGAGAAGAAAAAAGAGGACCTGATGCAAAGGGCTTAAGTGGAGAGCAAAGGCTTTGAAAATGATTAGGGCAAAGAATATACAGATGTGCTTTATACAATTGATGTATGTATATGTATGGATTGTGATAAGAGTTGTATGATCCCCTAATAAAATGTTTAAAAAAGAAAACCAACCGGGAACAGCACGCTCAGCATCTCTGAAACGGAAAGAACTCAAGAAAAAAGCCAAGCCTCGAGTTACCATCTTGGAAGATGTTCCAGGCAAAATATCGACTGATGCGGGAACAATCAAAAGATGGGAAGAATATTACAGTCATTGTACCAAAAACCAGTCGCCATTCCACCGTCTCAGGAGGTAGCATATGAGCCAGAACCCGTGGTGCTGAAGGAAGAAGTCCAGGCTGCGCTGAATGCATTTGCCAAAACAAGGCTCCGGGAATTGATGGGATGCCAACTGACATGCTTCAGCAAGCTGATGAAGGACTGGAAGCTCTTGCTCATCGATGCCAGGAAACTTGGAAGGCAGCTACTTGACCACCCGACTGGAAGAGATGCATATTTGTACACGCTCCAGAGAAAGGTGGCCCAACCGTCGTGAACATTATAGTATCATTGAGATCACATGCTAGCAACATGCTTCAGGATTGTCTTCCAACAACACTTATAACAGTGCGTTGACAGGGAGCTTCCAGAGGTTCCGTCGCATTCAGAAGAGGGCGTGGAACAAGGGATATCATTGCTGACGTCAGCTGGATCTTGGCTCGAGGATGTTTACTTGTGTGTTGACTTATGCCAAGCCCTTCGACCGTGCGGATCATAAACTGTGGATCGCTTTGGGAAGAACGGGAGTTGCAGAACACTTCAACGTGCGCACGCGGAACCTGTACTTGGGTCAGGAGGCCGTTGTGCAAACAGAGCAAGGGGATGCTGCCTGGTTTAAAATCGGGAAAGGTGTGCCTCCGCGGTGTGTCCTCTCACCGTACGGACTCAATCTGCACGCCGAGCAGATGATCAGAGAAGCCGGGTTATATGAAGAAGAAGGCGGCATCAGGATTGGAGGAAGGCTTCCTAACCGCCTGTGATGTGCAGGTGACGCGCCTGGCTGGCTGACAGTGAGAACACGACGCATTTTCTGATGAAGATCCAGGATCGCAGCAGCCTTCGGTGCGGATCACAACTCCGTGTAAACAGGGCCAGAATCCTCACAACTGGGCCGAGGGGTGGTAACACGAGGATGGAGGAAGTTGACCTCGTGAAGGATTTTTGTCTGCTGTGTCCATGCTCGTGGAAGCAGCAGCCAAGAGCTCAAACGGCGGCGCATTCGGGAACTCTGCTGCACGAGGCCTCCTTGCAGCGCTGGGAAGCACGGGTGTCACTTTGAGGATCGAGTTGTGCCTGGCCCGAACCATGGCACCTCCAAACGTCTATGGGGTTTGAACGATGGTGCTGGCAAAGAATATTAAAAGTTCCACGGACTGCCAGAAGGACAGACGGAGGAAGTACACTCAGAATGATTCTTGGAGGCAAAGGATGGGCAGGACTTCATCTCACATACTTTGGACATGTTGTCGGGAGAGACCGGTCTCTGGAGAAAGGACATCGTGCTAAGTGAAACAGCAGGGCCCCCCCACCAAAAACAGGGCCCCCCATGTGACGAAATGAATGGGCACAGTGGCCGCAGCAGTGGGCTCCACCCTAAGAGCAATTGTGAGGACGGTTCAGGGCTGGGCAGTGTCTCATTCTCTTGTGCACGGGTAACTGTGAGTCGAGACCAACTTGGTGGCAGATCACACAGCCACTGCCCTGAGGGAGGAAGACGCTGTCTGCTACCATCAAAGAGGTACGGGTATAGAAACCCAGAGGGGCAGAGAGCTAGTCTACCCTACGGCGTTGCTCTGAGTCCGGTGACACCGTGGGTTCAGAATGGGGCTGCTCCCCACAAGGTCGGCTGTTCAAACCCACCAGCTGCTCCTTGAGAGAGAGAGAGGATCCTGTCTGCACCCTTAAAGACAGACGGCCTCGGAAGTGCTATTTTGGGTCACTCTGAGTCGGAACTGGGTGGCTGCTGGGTAGCAGTGGGGTTTAGTTGGTTTGGGGTCACCGTGAGGCAGGATGAAGACCTCGCCTTGGGGCTGTGGGAGTGACACATGCAGTGGGGTGCAAAGGTGTCCTCTCATTCCTGCAGTCCCAGGCCCCTGCAGACCCCGGGGGCTGGGGGGTGCCTGGTGTGGGCAGAAGCGAAGCAAGGTTCAGGTTGTCCCGTGTGCGGTTTGGGACGTGGCTTCGACACGGTGCAGATGGTAGGACCTGTGAGCCCCTCCTGCCTTCAGCTCCCCCTCGGCTGAGCTGGGAGACACCTGGCTCTGTCACCTGGCCGTGGCCTCCTCAAGGGTGGACAGGGGGCCCAGAGGCGAGGGGGTCTGGCTGTGTAGGGAGTCTGCATGGACGCCCGAGGTGGAAGCACCTCTGGTGCGGTGACCCAGCACCTGTCCGAGTGAACCCTGCCCGCTGCGCAGCCCCGCCCTCCTGGGACCAGCCCAGACTGACCATCCATCCAGCGTTTCAGATCTCCAGGCCTTTCTTCCTAGTTCATCAGGATCAGAAAGCCCCGCCGCGGCCTGCTCAGTGTCCCAGCATGGCACAGCGGTAGTGGCTGGGAGTCTAACCCATTCTCCTGGTGGAAGGCGGCCTCCCACTGCTGGGTTAGGAAACCTGCCGGGCGGGGGGCACGGGGGTGGGTTGGGTGGGGGCCTGATACTGACAGCTTTGTCCTGGAGCTCCGCTGCTTGCTCCCAGCTGGTAGGTGGGCAGGAAGCTTAGCTTACCTGGCCAGGCGTGAGTCACCCACCCATCCTGTCATTTGGGTGGGAGAGGCGTGCTGTGAGAGGGGAGGGGCGGGCAGGTAGGAGGGAGCCCCACGTGGGAGGACACCCTACGTGGGAGGACTCTGCTACACTGGGGTCCCTGCAGGCCCCTATGCATCTGACCCAGGATGATGGGGAAGTGACCCACCCACCCCTGCTCCAGTGTGTACTGCCTCCCTCTCCCTGCAGGCCAGCCAGTTAGGCGTGTACCGGGCCTTTGTGGACAACTACAGCATCGCCATGGAGACGGCAGAGAAGTGCTGCCAGGCCAACGCTCAGTTTGCAGAAATCTCCGAGGTAAGCGCCTGGCAGATGCTCTGCGTGCCCACGCACCCAGAGAATGAGAGAACACGGATTCCAGGTCAGGGGCTGCCCCGGAAGCACTCCTCACCTGCGAGGGTGCATGTGGCAGACACTGCCTGCAGGAGCCGCCCGCCCTGCACAGGGCCTGCCAGTGATCGCTCCCTGTCATGTGGCATGGCTGAGACCATGCTGTGGGCCAGGCGTTGAGCCTGTAAGGTCAGTGGTTCAAACCCACCAGCCCCGCTCCGCTGGACAAAGACAAGGCTGCTTGCTCCTGCGGAGACTGACCGCCTGGGAGATGCGACACGGGCTCTGCACCAGGTGGCAATGGGACGGTGAGGAGAGCAGGTGGGTGGGGGTTCAGCCAGAGGAACGACCTTCACCCCTCCTGCCCCCCCTGCCCGAGCGGGCAGAGCTGCGAGAGGGCAGGTGTGCACAGGCCAGGTAACCTAGGGTGCTATTTCCCTGCCTGTGTTTAGCCAAGGTCACACCCCCCCCACACACACACACCAGAAATAAAGTCAAACCCATTGTCTTCCATCGGTGGCACCACCGGGTGGGTGCAGAGCCAACAGCACTTAGGTGGTGGTTAGGTGCTTAGCGGCCCTGTGCCAGCAGACAAAGCCCTGCCCATGCTGTGCCATCCTCACAGTGGCCCTGACGTTGGAGCCCCTCCGTCTGTCCCCTCCACTGTCCCCCTCCGTCTGGTCGAAGGTCCTCCTCTTTTTCACTGCCCCTCCCCGTGACCAAACACGACGTCCCCCTCCAGGGACTGGTCTCTCCTGACACCCAGTCTCCCCGGCCTCGCTTCTCAGGAGCCCTCTGGCCGTCCTTGCTCCAAGATGGATTTCTCTGTCCGTTGACTCGGTATTCCTCACCAGTGTCACAGTCCAAACCGCCGATTCCTCTCTGCTCTTCTTCCCTCTGGGCCCGCTTTCACGGGCATGTGCCGACACGGAAAACCCCACGGCCGGGCTGGGGTGGGTGCACCTCAGGCTCTAAAGGGATGCCCTTGCTTTTCAATGCGCTCGCGAGGTCTTGTGTGGCAGATGTGCACAGTGCAGTGCGTGCGTGGTTTCATCTCTTGACTGCTGCTTCCACGAGCATTGAGGGGGCTCCACGCAGGACGAAAACCTTGATAAGGTCAATCTATTCTCCGCATCACTTAGGTCGGTAACCCCAAACCCAAACCCACTGCCATCAAGTTCATGGTCCAGCACACAGCAACCCTGCAGGGCAGACTAGAACTGCCCCCTAAGCTTCCTTGGCTGTCAGTCTTTACAGGAGCACACTGCCTCACCTTTCCCGGGAGGAGCGGCTGGTGGGTTTGAACCCCTGACTGGCGCTGGCAGCATAACACCCAACCCTCTGAGCTTTTAGGGCTTCTTTGACATCTCGTGCACCCTCCTAATCGAGGGCCCTGGGGGGAAAGGACGCCCCGAGAGAGACAGAAATGAGTCAGCCACTTGGGCCCAGATAGGACCTCAACTGCGCCCTCCAGACTTTATCACGGGAGGTGGCCATGTCAACCGGCATCTTGCTGTCCCTGCTGGCACGGCCTTTCCCCACGGTCACAGCTGCCCTGCCACTGCCAGCCCAACTCCTCCTCAGCACATTCAATTAACAGGCGCCCCTTCCCATCCCAGACAGCTGGGGCGTTGGTGTGGAATTCCAAGCAGCTGTGACCAATTTGAGCCCTAATCCTTTAAGGCCGCCTGCAGGTCAGTCAGGTCAAGTTCAAGTCCACCTGGGATGGCTTTCTACCCAGGAGGCGGGGATCCCTGGTTGGGGGTGGGGAGGAATGTGTGCCCCCCTGCCTGCCCACATTTGAGTGGGAGTCTGGGCACCGGTGCTAGAATCTTCTGGAATGCGCTGGAATGCAAGGCCGTGAAGAGGCCTCTGTGAGTGCGTGGTGTTTGTGTCGGGTGGCATGCGCCCTCCTGCTCCACGTTTCCAAGGAGGCCGGGGAGGAATCGGCAAAGCTTCCGGAAGAGTAAGACCAGGAGTTGTCTAGAGGTGCTAGTGGGGTCGGGGCTGGGGATGGGCTCTGATGTTAGTGTGTGGGAGAGAGATACCTGGTTGATAGGTGATGGTAGTTAAGTAGATAGGTAGATTTATTGATGGATTGATCGATTGATGGATTGGGGTGACGGTTTACTGAGCGAATCCATCTCCCACTCAGCAGTTCCTGCACGTGCTGTGTGAAGACATTGACTGCGGTCCCACCGGGCACTGGGTCCTCGCTGCCCCTTCCCGCCCTCCCAGCCTTCTCTCCGGCACACTGGAACATTCTGAGCAGTGTACCCTCCCCAGGGTCACTGCCCCCATTAGACTCGGGTCTGAGAGGTCGATGCAAGTGGAGCTGGGAGGGGAGTTCCATTCCAGGCCTAAGCAGTATCTAAGGGCCTCAGTCTGGGGAGCCCCACCAGCCTCTCAGCCCAAGGAGCCTAGCCTTATGCTTGAGTTTTGCTCCACATTGTCCCCTCCTCTATGCAGGCCTCCTACTGTGCTCTCCTCCAGTGCCGCTTGCCAAGTCGCCAGGTACCGTCGAGTGCTCTCGCCTCCGGCATGTGGAGACTTGAGGCTCCTGTGGACTGGCTTTTCCCTTACGTTTGTCCCTGACCTCTCATCTTGGCTCGTCTTTCTTGAGGATCGTGGGATTCTCCCTTCCTGCAGCGGGGTGGCAACACTGTGCCATCACCTCCAATTAGTCCCACGGGCCCCATCTGCAGGCTTGTACCCCTGACATTTGGTGGGAGACACAGAGACTATGGGTAGAGGAGCCACACCCAGTCATTCCACGTCACTGCAAGTCCCCTAAGCCATCCAAGGCAAGTCACCCCAGGTGCCTTTCCACATGCTTCTGGGTCTTGCATCTGCCCCTGCCAGGTGCCCCAACTCAGATCCTAAGACAAGAGAATCGTGGTCCCCCTCAGCTCTCTCCCTCAGCGACGGGGGGCCAGGCCACTGGGAGAGGGTCCTGCCTGCCTCCTTCAGGCCCTGGTGCCTGTGGTTTGTGGACGCCTCACAGCCCAGCCCTATCTTCATGTGGCTCTTCCGTCCGTTCGGGCCTCCCTCTGGTCCTACCAGACCCTGGCCCCCGGGTTCATCATGCCCTCATGGAACCTGAGGCCACATTCACGGGCAGCAGGAGGAGGTGGCAGGCAGTGGCAGGACGTCAACCTGTCCTTTTAGGGGACACTTGGCTCAGCGGAGCGCTGGTGGCGTAGTGGTCCCATGTAGGCGGCTAACCCAAGGTTAGCAGTTTGAAACCACCAACTACTCCGAGGGCGAAAGACGGAGCTCTCTGCTCCCGTAAGAGTTACTGTCTCGGAAACCCACACAGGGCAGTTCCTCCCTGTCCTGTCGTGTCCCATGACTTAGAGTTGACTAGGTGTCAGTGAGTTTGGTTTGCGGGGTGGGGGGAGGGGGCGGTCAGTGGGAGGAGAAGACCCCCCACTGAGGCTGCCATGGTGGGCTCAGGGAGACCTGTGAGTCAGCACAGGACCTGGCATGTTTGGTTCTGTTGTGTGAATGGGTCGGAACTGACTCTGCAACGCCCAACAAGAACGACGACGATACCATCCAGAGACTGAAGAGGGCATGGCAATCTTCTTCCGCAAGGCAGCCAACCAAAGTCCCGTGGTGCCCAGCGGTGCGGCCCCGTTGAGCATGGCTTGCCGACACCCCCAGTATCCCACCTGGGCCAGTTCAACATCGAATTTTCAAAAAGAAGTTGGGGCAGGGTGCCGGTCTCCAGAGTTGAATGAGTCTGGAGGGGTGAGGGGTCAGACAGCATGCACACGTGCCCAGGGGTGGGACATGGGCTGTGCTCTGGCCAGGTGACAGCGGCACCTGCCTGCTTGGTCTGCTCGGGGGCACCGCCCCACACCGTTGGGCCCTGCTGAGGCAGACTCATTGGGAGCCCTCTGGGCGTGGGGAGGAATCAATGTGGCAGAGGCCGCCGACCTAGGCATCAAAGCAGTGTGGGGGACAGGCTCTGGAGTGGGGGCAACCTCACAGCCCGGGCCTCCCGGGATCAAATACAGTGCAACTCCACCGAGGACCCTCTCCCCAACCTTACTCTTGGTACCCCGGCCCAAACCTGCATTACCCCTCAGTTACCCCCACCCCACGGTCTGCCCTGGTCCTGGTGGGACAGGGAGCAGGAGCCAGCGTTGGCTTTGCAGGGCAGGCCCTGCCTGGCTCGGAGGGGCCTGCTGCTTGCCTCCCCCTGGCAGGCCCGGGAAGGGCCTAGGTGGCATGGCAGGGTAAGCACTGACTGTTGACCTGGATCGAGCTGGCTGTTCCAGACGTCCATATCCCCGAGGGAGAACGATGAGGCGCTCTGCCCCCATACAGATTGGCCACTTTGGAAACCCACAGGGGCTATTCCGCCCTGTCCTGCAGGGTCGCTGTGAGCGGAAATGAACTGCTCAAACTGCACTTCTGTCCAGTGGGTGAGAGGGGGGGACGCTAAGGGTTCCTGATCTCCCCCACCGTGTCAGGGACACTTCTGTGATCCCGACGAGGCGTGGGCTGACACTGAAACCCACTGCCATCCAGATTGTACACGCTCACCGCGACTAGAGCACGGAGCAGGCCTTCCTCTGGTGGGTGTCCAGAGCTGTACGCCTGTCATGCAAGCAGGGAGCCTCCTCTTTCTCTCGTGGAGCGGCTGCGGGGCTCAAACCACTGACCTTATGGTTAGCAGCCCACCTGGAACCACTGTGCCCTGGGCCTCCTGCGGACAGACGTGCTTTTTCTCCCTGTAGAATCTGAGAGCCAGGAGCAACAAGGACTCCAAGGACCAGACGACCAAGAACTCTCTGGAAAGTGAGTCCCTGTGCTGGGGGGTCGTCCAGGGGCAGCGGGGGCAGCAGAACCCACCTGTGGTCCCTAACGACCAGGGAGAAGAGGCCAGGTGGCCAGGCGTGGGTTTGCTGGGCCGACGGTGGCATCATGTCCTTCCCAGGAGCCTTGGAGGACAGCGTTACTGTCCCCGGTTTCACATGGTGCCCCGGGGGTCAATCTTGAAGTGACCCCAGATCTGGGTGGCCAGCTGGGCAGGGTCAGCACCCTTGCACCTCCCCACAGAGCAGAAACCTCTGCTTATGTGAGCGGGGAAGTTCGTGTCAACAGGGACAGTGTGACCGGCTCCGTGTGCGCCCAGGGGACAGGCACAAGCTGGCCTTGGGTTTCCCCCGTGAGGTGGGCATGGCAACTGTACCCTGTCTGGGAAATGGCACATGGGACTGTGCCCGTGCTGGGGGAATGCACGGGCCAGGCTGGCCGGCCCCCGCCTCACCAGTGAGCCGACTCCACAGACCACCAGCCCCTGCTCGGGTCCTGCTCTCAGAATCACGTGCCCACTTGTCCACAGCTCAGAACTGGAAGCAGTGAGCAGTGGCTGGCCTGTTCCCTGAGTCTCTCACCCTGCTCGTAGAGCCAGTCCCTGCCAGGGTTGCCATCCCTGTCATCCCATGTGGGCACCTGTGAGCTCCGAGGCTGGCGAGAGGAGGACCAGCGCTGACTCCTGGCAGCCCCAGAGCTGCCTGCATTTCAGCCATGCCCATGTGGGGCTCTCTGAGCACATGGGGGTGGCTGCAGATTGGGGTGTGCAGCCCCTTCACAGCTGCCATCTCTCCACAGCCCTACTGTACAAGCCCGTGGACCGGGTGACCCGCAGCACCCTCGTCCTGCACGTAAGTCACAGCCCCTGAGGATCCAGTGCTGCCCAAGTCCCTGTCACCCAGGGCTACCACTAAGACTCCCCTAGGTCTCTGCCCACCACAAACTTGGGGCTTGGAGCCAGCCTAGGGGCCAGTGTCCCCTGGTCACCTACGGGGCAGCCACTGGCAGAGAGGAACGTCCTGAAGGCAGGTATCCTGGTCCCGTGTGGACACAAGTTTTCTAGGTGGGCAGGACACGGGCAGGTGCAGTCAGGGAGGGGAGCAGCCAGCACATTCCTGGCTTCCCGTGCAGGGGACTCAAGTTCATGTCTTAGATATACAGCCACTTCTATCCATCTTTGGGGACTCGGATGTGGCCATGATGCTGAAGCTGAGCTTCCAGGGTCGGATTAGGAAGAAAGACCTGGCTGTCTCCAGGTTCCGTCCTGTTGTGCCCAGAGTCGCCATGAGCGTGGGGCGACCGCAGACCCTCATGTCCCTGGGGGTGTTGACACGCTGCTGGGGCCTCCTCTCCAGCCCAGGTGCCCTGTCGGCAGCAGTGCTGAGCACACACCGGGCAACCTAGGTCCCACTGTGTGTGGCTGTGGGTGTAGGCAGCACTGGCCCATGCGCTTCACGCTCTGACTTGACTCACTCCACCCGGGACAGGATCTGCTGAAGCACACACCACCCAGCCACCCCGACCACCCGCTGCTGCAGGACGCCCTCCGGATCTCTCAGAACTTCCTGTCCAGCATCAACGAGGAGATCACGCCCCGCCGGCAGTCCATGACCGTCAAGAAGGGCGAGGTGAGCAGGACCGGGCTCTCTAGAGAAGAGAGCCGGGACTCTCCCAGGAAGAGGGCTTTCCATCAAGGAAGCGGCTCAGGTGGTTGTAGAGGCAGGCAGGTTCTAAGGTGACTCACGTAGCTGCAGAGGCCTGTGAGCCCAGGCGTGGCAGGTGAGGCTGTAAGCTTCTGTTGTTCAGCTCCTGGAACTCACGGCTGCTGGCACTACAGCAGGCTGCTGGCTCAAGTCCAGGCAACCCGAGGTGGATGGGAGGAGCCCCCGGGCTTGCAAACCTATCCCAGAGGGGCCACTGTCCACCCCACCCACAGGGACTGGGGCAACACCTGGACCTGTTGAAGGACTTCAGACGGATGGGGGCATCTCGGGCCTTGGGGAGGCCACACTGGTGACTTGGGGCCTGGAGGTTTCTGGTTTCCACTCCTCCCCGCGCCTCCTACCACACCCCCTAGGAGGAGCCGGCTTAGAGCCTGGTATGAGTGCCCTCTGCTGGTGATGACAGGAAGTGCAGCCCTGCGTGTGGAACAAGGGGTGTCGGGGCTGCTGTGTCCTCATTAAGGTGGGCGGGGTGGGGGGGAGCGTCTGACCCTCCCCTGAGGGCCTCAGTGACCAGGCTGCCCAGACCCGGTCACCTCTGTGCAGCTCCACATGCTTGTTAAACTGAGGGGTACCAGTGGATTCCTCTCCCACTGGGGCGGGGGTGAGGGGGTTCTCCAGGAGGCTGGCTCCTTGACCCCCGCCCCTGTCCTGTGCCTGCAGCACCGGCAGCTGCTGAAGGACAGCTTCATGGTGGAGCTGGTAGAGGGGGCACGCAAGCTGCGCCACGTCTTCCTGTTCACCGACCTGCTGCTCTGTGCCAAGCTCAAGAAACAGGGTGGAGGGTGAGTGTGTGTGAACTCTGGGGGCTCAAGGACGCCCAGTTGACTTAGTACATGGAGATAAGGAGCAGTGTGAGTCCTGGCCCCGGGGCAAGGTTAATAATCTGTGTCATCAGCCTCATCGTAGCGCCATCTAGACCCCTAGCACCCACTCAAACCCCCAGCCCTATCCCCTGCCTCCCCACCCTGGCAGCTGGGTCTCAGCCTTCAGGTTATAGGGACACCGTCCATCCAGCTTCCTGAACAGGCAGGTGCCACCTGTGGGCTTGGGAAGCCCAAGGGACATCCCACCTGCAGATTCGGGGCTGGTTTCCCTCGGCCTCTTCAGGAAGCGAGCGACACACTTTGGGTCCATGCGACACCCCCCCCCCCCTGACCTGCTGGACCACCCAGCCATTGGCTGGAAGGACTCGGGGAGCTCACGGAGAGCATGACATCGTAGCCACAGCATGGCCCCAGAGCAAAAGTGTCACTTTGAGGGGCCAGGTGCGCCTGACCCCAGCCGGGGCGTCTTCGGTCGCCGCGTGGTCCTGTGAAAGCTGGACCATGAATACGAGCTTGGGAAGCACTTTAGCATCCAAGTCACGACCCTGATGGAGACTCGGGAAAGCCCCACGGACTGCCAGAACACAAACAAGCCCATCTTAGAGGAAGCACAGCCCGGGTGTGCCGTAGAGGCCGGGTTGACGAGACTTGTCCCACGTTTCGTCCCACGTACTTTGGACACATTGTCAGGAGACACCCATCCCTGGAGAAGGACATCCTGCTTGGTCAAGTGGAGGGGCAGTGACCAAGAGGCAGGCCCTTGAGGTGATGTCATGGCTCAAATCTAACAACCGTGGTGTGGATGGGGCAGGACCTGCCGAGCTTCCTTCTGCTTGTGGTACGTGGGGCGCTGCGAGCTGGCACCGACTCGGTGGCACCCACAGCAGCAGTGAGGTCCAGGAGGGCTCCACGCAGCCCTGGGGTTGACAGCCAGGTAAGCGGGGCATAAAGGGAGCCCCGTGGCACAGTGCTTACGTGTCGGGTTCCTAACGGCAAGGTCAGCAGCTCGAAACCACCAGCCTCTTCTTGGGAGAAAGCTTTCTGCGACCATTAAGAAGTGCAGTCCTGGAAACCCACAGGAGTCAGCGTCGACTCCCGTCCAGGACAGGGAGTTTGAATCTGGAAGCCGTGCGTGAAGTCCCTGGACTGGCGGTGTGAGTGCTTTGCTCCTGCTGCTAGGCTGAAGGTTGGCATTTCAGACCCACCCGGCTGTGCTGCCGAAGAAAGGCCTGGCGGTCTGCTTCCCATAGAGACGGCGCCTGGAACGCCCCCTCCCCCCCAAACAGTCCTCGGTCCCACACGGAAGCGCCATGGCTGCAGTCCCCTCAGCCGATGGGCGTGTGGGTGGATGGATGGGGGTGGTCTTGGTTTCAAACCGTGCGCCGTGGCAGGCTGTGGGGCAGAGTGGTGGGCACAGAAAGGTGGCTGGCATGACACCCACCCCCTCCCACCAGCAAAACCCAGCACTATGACTGCAAGTGGTACATCCCCCTGACGGACCTGAGCTTCCAGACGGTGGACGAGTCAGAGGCGGCGCCCAGCATCCCCCGGGTGCCCGACGAGGAGCTAGACACCATCAAGATCAAGATCTCGCAGATCAGGAGCGACATCCAGAGAGAGAAGGTACGGGTGCGCCGGGCCCGGTGCTGGCAGCCCGCTGGTGCCGCAGAGACACCACAGCAGGCAGGGACCAGGGGGTCCTGGACAGCCCCTGACGATGACCCTGATGGATAGGCCACCCGCTCCGTGAGGGCTGCCCCAGGCTGACCCCTCAGTGATCTCAGAGATGGAAAAGGGGCTGCCAACCTGGGGGTCGGTGGTTTGATCCCAGCCGTGGCTCCCTGGAAGAGAGAGGAGGCCGTCTGCGCCCGTGAATGTTCACGGCCTCGGTGACCTGACAGGGCAGTTCTGCTCTCCTCCAAGGCCCCGATGAGTCGGAATCGACTCGACAGCAGCGGGTTTGGGTCAAGCATTGGGCTCCTATGCCAAAGGTCAGCAGTTCTACCTGCCAGCCCCTCCGTGGTCTGACCCCGCGCAGACCCAGGGCCCCGAAACCCTCGGGCAGTTGTGCGCAGTCTGATGGGCGCACGGAGTTGGGGTCTATTTGAGGACAGTGAGTTTATTGCAGGTCGGCGATTCCTCCTTAAAGCTGCTTGAGGTGCTCTAGTGGCACACTGGGTTAAGTGCTAGCATGGGCTGTTAACCAGAAGTTCAGAGGGTTCAAACCCACCAGCCACTCCTCTGGACAAAGCTGAGGCTTCCTGCCCCCATAAACACCAACAGCCTCGAAGCCCCCAGGGGCGGTTCTGCAGCAACGGTAGGGGTAGAAACAGTCGGGCTGAGCCTTGGGTCCAAAGATGCCAACCAGGGGGCACAGGCCAGGTGGGCCTTGCCTGTGGGCACCTCCCAGCCCAGCCCCTACCCAGCATGTTTGACAGAATGGGGTGCCCGCATAACCAGACTCACTCTCTCACCGCCATCAAACCAATGCCTATCACGGCGACCCCTAGGACAGGGTAGAACTGCCCCTGTGAGTTTCAGAGCCCTGTCTTTCTCCCTCAGTGCAGCAGTGGTTTCGAACAGCTGACCTTGTGGTTAGCAGCCCAATGTGTAACCACTAGGTCACCGTGGCTGCTTCTGACCAGACCAGGGACCCCAGACAGAGAGTGAGCTTGGGCTTGTTCACGCCTCCGTCTGAAACCACCCTGAACCATTAGGCCTATATGTGTGCTGCATCTCAGGTCCTGGACGTGGTGGGCGGCCAGCTTCCTGCCCCTGCCGAGCTCATCTGTGTCAGTCCCTCTGGCCCTGGTGTTGGAGACAGGCCCACCTGGTGGCCAACCACAGGGTCCTCTTCCCAGCATGCAGTGGTGCCAGGGATGATCTGGTTCATGCTGGGCGTCCCTCAGGGAGGCTGTCAGGCAGCTCCAGGCCCCAGCGACCCCAGGTGTGGTCAGAATAATGGAGCTGGGCCTAGGTGAGCAGAGTGCCCACCCAGAAGCTCCTCTGAAGAGAGGTCTGGCAGAACCCCCCCCCCCGGGCATCTGGAGGGTTGTGATTTGTAGCTGCATCGCACGCCCTGCAGGCTGGGCATCTGCGGGAGGAGGGGCGTGGGGAGCCTAACCTCCCGTCCCTGCCCCTGCCCCCCAGCGAGCCAACAAGGGTAGCAAAGCCATGGAGAGGCTGAGGAAGAAGCTGTCAGAGCAGGAGTCTCTGCTGCTGCTCATGTCACCCAACATGGCCTTCAGGGTGCACAGTCGGCATGGCAAGGTGAGCACCGTGCACCACGTGCTTGCGTGTCTTGGGGGGGTGTTGTCTGTGTGTGACACATATGTATGTCTGTGTGACATGTGTATGTGCAGGAGTCTGTGCGTCAACTGTGTTTAGGTGTCTGTGTGTACGAGTGTGTGTCTGGGAAGCGTGTGTGTGTGGTGGGGCCGCATGTCCCCTCCCCTGGGGTGGGTGACGAGCCCCCCCTGTGCCCCCGCCTGCAGAGCTACACCTTCCTCATCTCGTCCGACTACGAGCGTGCCGAGTGGAGGGAGAATATCCGGGAGCAGCAGAAGAAGTGTGAGTGCTGGCGGGACCTCAACTGGCCTGTATTTGGTGGCCAGTGGGAACCCTCAATCCCGCGGGATCTAGCATGGAGGCTTCCCTCAGACTAGTGGGGGGCTGCTGTCATCAGAGACCCATGGGCCACTCCTGGTCTTCCAAGCCCCCTCTGTTCTGGGGCTCCAGGACACAGCTCACTCCTCTCCCTGTGCTACACAGCACCCCCTCCATTGTCCCCCACCTGTGTCCACTCAGCTGGGCTCCATTCTCTGTCCTTGGCCCACTCAGCATCTCAC
Source organism: Tenrec ecaudatus (assembly GCF_050624435.1). Taxonomy (NCBI): domain Eukaryota; kingdom Metazoa; phylum Chordata; class Mammalia; order Afrosoricida; family Tenrecidae; genus Tenrec; species Tenrec ecaudatus. The sequence continues at coordinate 20,623,114 of NC_134545.1, forward strand.
TGATTCTGTAGAGATGCACCAGGGTGAAGGGTGGACCCCCAGCCCTGTCCATAAACAGATCTGAGGGTGTGATACAGAGGTCCCTTGGTCCACGGGCAGTGGCTGCTCGGTCCACATCTGTGCAATGATAGAGAACAGGTGGACCTGCCTCCCTGCTGCCCTCCCAGGGTGGCCTGTATGAGCCCTCGGCCCTGTGAAGCCGCATGCATCCGTGGTTTGCAGGTCACTGTGCACAGTGCACGGACACTAGGCTGGCCACCGCCCCTGGCCTGGGCTCCCTCGGGACACGGGCAGTCAGTATTGATCAGACTCAGGGCCTGCTCCCTGTGGTCTGGCTGCCGGAGCCCCAGCCCTGCTTGCCGTCTACCCAGGTTCTGTCACAGTGAGGGCTCCCAGGGCCCCGACCAAGCCCTTTCCTTTTTGATGGAGGTGCAGTGGCTCATGTGCTGGGCTGCTCACTGCAAGGTCAACAGTTCAAACCCCACAGCTGCTCCAGAGGAGGAAAATGAGGCAGCTCCCCCCGTAATGATCCAATTCCAGAAACCCAAAGGAGCAGCTCCGGTCTGCCCTAGAGGCCTGTTGGGCGTTGGAATCAGCCCAGAGCAATGGGCTTGGTTTGGGTTTTGACTCCCTGATGGAATAGGAGGCCCACATGGGCAGAGAAGGCTCAGAGCTTCCTCTCTTACAAAACCTCCGAGGCCAGCCGGGCTGGGGGAAGGCCTGCTGTGCCTGGCCAGGCCTCGCACTGCAGGGACCTGGGGCTCAAGGGCGGGGAGGGTCACGGACTGTGTGTCTCTGTGTCCACCCTCAGGCTTCAAAAGCTTCTCTCTGACCTCGGTGGAGCTGCAGATGCTGACCAACTCCTGCGTCAAGCTGCAGACTGTCCACAACATTCCATTGACCATCAACAAGGAAGGTGGGTCGTCTCCCTGCGGGCGGGTGGAGGCCTCTCAGGACCGGGGGTGCATGCTGCCCGCCCACCTCACCAGCCCTGCGACAGAGAGCTCTCGCCGAGAGCCAGCACTGGGCATGGGGGGGTGTCACTGTGTTCCCAGTCCTGAGGCTTGCAAGCCTGCTCAGCCCCTCGGACTGGTGCACCTGCTGCCCCTGCCTCGGCTGGCCCCCAACCCCTTGTCCAAGAGACTCGTCCAGCTCCACAGCTTCACACAGGCCGAAGGTCACTGTCACTCACGGGCATCTACTCTCAGACACACACACACACACACACACACACACGTATATTCAGTCTGCAGGTATATACTTGAACACAGATGCACACACACGCCAAGCACACACGGGTATGTGCTCATATACGCACACACGTGCATACACAGGTGTATGCTTATGAATATGCATATACACACTCCAGCACACACAGGTATAGGCTGGTACGTGAATCTGCTCGTGCACACACTGGTGTACACGGTGCACATGCACACTTACATACCATCCATGCCCCACTGTGACACCTGCCCCTCCTGCCTTCAGGGGCTCATTGCACTTAATCTTGACTTTACTGGCTCCGTTTGGGTCCACAGACTTGCCTTTCCCGGCAATGGACCCTTTGAGGGACTTGGGAGAAAAGCCAGTGGCTCCCCCACCCTGCCCCCACCATCCTCACCTCTCTGATCTCTCACAGATGATGAGTCACCGGGGCTCTATGGCTTCTTGAATGTCATCGTTCACTCGGCCACTGGATTTAAGCAGAGCTCCAGTAAGCAGCTGGTGGCCGGTGGGGTGGGGTGGGGGGCAGGGAACAAGGGGGCCTGTGAACCAGAGACACTGATGCTCGGATTCCCGAGGGAGCCTTGGACCCCCACTACCTGTGGGATTGTCTTCCCAGAGCGGACACTGCCCCTTCCAGCAGCGGGCTCCTGCCCTTCAAGCTGGCTGGCTGCCCCCTGCAGGTGGGCCTCGTAATTGCAGGGCGGCTGGTAGAGAAATGAAACCCAGCTTGGAGAGTGCCAGGCTCTGCAGGGTTTCCGCGTGGCTTGTGTTGGGGCTGCCATGTGCCATCGGGCCCGTTCCGACTCAGAGCAGCCCTGTAGGACAGAGCAGAGCTGACCCCCAACCCAGGGTTTCCGAGGTGGGTCGGTCTTTACAGGAGCAGACAGCCTCATCTTTGTCACTCAGAGTGGCTGGTGGATTGGAACCTTGGACCTTTTGGATAACAGCGCAGTGCTTAACCACTGGGTGTCCGCTCAGGTCCAGACCTCCTGTCCCAAGGCCAAGGCAGCCTGGCCGTGGGACCCTCCCATTATTGCTGGTCCTCCTCTGTGCCCATTGTCCCCAGCAAGCTTGGCCACATAGCCCCCTCTTAGGCTTGTGCAGGCGCTTTTGCTGTTTTTTCCCGTCCTGAAGTTTGAAGTAGCCCCTGCCTCGCCCCTCAAGCAGACTCGAGTATGTGGGGCATCCACTCACCCGCCCCTCTTGCCCGCCACCCACAGGTCTGTACTGCACGCTGGAGGTGGACTCCTTCGGCTACTTCGTGAACAAAGCCAAGACCCGGGTCTACAGGGACACGGCTGAGCCAAACTGGAACGAGGTAAGGGCACATGGCTGTGGAAGCCACCGTGTCTACAAGCCTGCGTGTCCCAGGTGCCTTCATGGTTTTCTGTGGGGCCTCCCTCAGACGCATGCTGTGGCCCTCTCTGTTCCTGGAGGCTCGCCCTCTGGGAGCTGGGTGTGGGGAGGATGACAGGGCTGGCCCCTGCCCGCCCCAGGCCTTGTGTGTGTGTGGAGGGGGTGACAGGTATGATGCCCCACCTGGGTGTGACAGGTGGCCTTGCTGTGCACACAAGTTCTCCAGGGCGGGCCTAAGTGTCCCTGCCTGGTCTCCCTCTGACCCCCTCCCACCTCCGTTCGGGTGGAGCTGAGGGCCTGCTTGCAGGGACCGTCCTCTGAGGCGCCGATGTCTGGGGCCCGGGGAGGGCCTCCCGGGGCAGCAGGGCGGGTTCACTGCCTGACCCCTGCCATCGGGGCCGCAGGAGTTTGAGATCGATCTCGAAGGCTCGCAGACCCTGCGCATCCTGTGCTACGAGAAATGCTACCAGCGGGCCAAGCTGGCCAAGGAGGACGGCGAGAGCACGGACCGCATGATGGGGAAGGGCCAGGTCCAGGTGAGACGCGCCCACCGGTGCTCTGGCCCCTCCCACGCGCCACAGCACACAGCTGAGTTTCAGAGGGGACTTGAGCGGGGGGCCTGGGCTTCACAAATCCGTTTCCCCCACACCCTGGGGGACGTGGTAGTGCCTGGTAGTACTAGTTATTCCTCTCCACTTCCTGTCCCGGAGCCTGCCTACGTGTGCCCCCAGATCCCAGAAACTGCGCGGCACAGCTGTTTCCCAGGGTGGATGCCACATGCTCTGTCCGCAGAGGGCTGAGCGCCCATGAGGGAGAGGAACCCACATCCACAGGGACCCCTCCGTCCCACCTACCCAGCAGAGCCGACACTCCCACCCGCTCCCTGCTCGGCCCCCACAGTTTTCACTCTGCAGGACCACATAGGCCTGGCCACACCCTTCCAGTGGGGATAGATACCCAAACCCGATGGGGCCCACGCAGTTCTACTCTGGAACTGTGGCCTTACCAGGAAACCCAGCTGACCCGACGGCAGTGGTTTTGGGGGGTGACTTGGACCAGTGGGACCTGGGGTTACTTACCCCACAGCCCCCAACGAAAGGGCTTTTCCCAGGCCCACTTGGGAGGAGGGGTCCAGTCCCCCACTAGAGGGGAGACCTTGGAGAACAGGGCTGGCCTGGAAGGGCAGAGAGCAAGATTCCTTTTGGAATGATCCACAGGCCAACTGGCAGTGTGGGGTGGCGGGGCCTCAGCCTTGCGGTCACACTGTGCCAAGGAGCAGGGATGGGTGGGTTGGGCCACTGAGGTCAACAGGCCACCAGACAGCCTCATGCCCTCACCCTAGGTAAGACCAGCACAGCCTAGGTGGAGGGGCTGTGCCGTGGACATGCCCCCATAGGCTGGGCCTGCAGTCCAAGGACTCGGCAGGGGGTGCAGGTCTCATGAGATCATCCTGGGGGGTACAGACTCCTCTCCACTCGTGTCTCCAGGGTCTCTGCTATCACCAGCCCAATGGGGAAAAAGACCTGTGAGACAGGGACAGCCTTATGAAGGGTCCCAGCGGGGCCGGTTGGGCTCAAGTCACACACTGGCCGTGGCCCCACCTCAGGCCAGGGTGTCCCTCACACATGCCTCTCGGGGTGCTCGCCGAGTGCTCGTTCATAGGCCCCTCTTTTCCTTGCTTTTCTTCTCTCTGTGACTCAGGTGAGCGGTCAGGGCACTGCCGGTCAGTCTCCCATTCAGCAGCTCAGACTCTCCACCACCGTGTCCTCCCTACTCCCTGTTTCCATTCCTCCTCTTTCCTGGCCCTTCTGAACTTTGACCTTGGGCAGAGCCGCCCTTCCAATGGACGGCAGGCAGTTGATTATTCTCAGAGGCCCCCCCTCCCTGGTGTCATTGTCTCCTTACAGGTCTGTCTGTCTAGAGGAAAATCGACCCACAGGGTGAGCTCAGGTGCAGCCCTGAACGGTGGCCAAGACCAGGTCTCAGGAGCCAGACCTTTCTTTTTACAGGGGCCCCAGTGGCCTAGTGGCTTCTTGTTGGGCTGTTCACCACACAGTCAGCAGTTCGAAACCACTAGCTGCTCTGGGGAGAAAGACAAGGCTTTCTCCTGTAAGGAGTGACCTCAGAAACCCACAGGGGCAGTTCCGGCCTGTCCTAGAGGATCACTGTGAGTGGGCATCGACTCGATGGCAGTACGCTGCGTGGCCTTGAGCCTCCAGCCTTTGGCTGCGCGGCTGAGCTGGGTCACCGCCTGCACCCGGCCATCCCCACCCACAGCTTCCCCACTGCAGACACTGGCAGTGACAGAAGACCGGTGTGGGCAGACGTCTCTGGCCGGGTCCACATGCTCATGGTGCCTTCATGTACAGCGGAGCAATTCACAGCCAGGGTCCTGTCTGCCCCCCACCTGGGGGTCCCGGGGAGGGGGGAACCCACACCGCTGTTGTGGCCATCGAGTTGACTGACCTTCGTCTCGTGTCCACTGGCCCGGCCACACTGCTGGGGGTCTTGCCTCTCTGTCGGCGCGTCTTCCCCGGGGACACCGAACTCAGGCCAGAGAAGTGTCTTAAGACTCAGTTCGCTCTGCTGGCGTGGCCCTGCCAGTCCGTGGGCATTTTGCTTGTTTGTCTATGTGGCCAAGGGCAGTATTTCAGATGCGTTGTATCTGCTTTAGTCTCCCTTCACCATCCAGTACTCAAGTGGACCACACACATAAAAGGCCTGGGCCTGGGCACCTGGCTCGTCACAATTGTGCAGGTGACACTGGATAACATACCAGGCAGGCAGGCGGTTGGGGAAGCACCCTCAGGGGGGGGGTGGGCATTAGAGGGGCTGCAGGTACCCCCCATCTCCCTCGGCTAGACTCCCGCCACCCAGCAGCTCTGAGCCAGCCAGGAGCCCCTCCTGGGCGAGTCCCCTGTGCATCCCCGGAAGTTGCCACTGCGATTGAGTCCCTGCCAGTGTCATTGGAGTGGACTACTCCTTTATTCTGCAGTCCCATGTGGGGCTTGCTTGGGGCAGTGGGAGGTGGGCAGTGGACACCATTGGCTCCCAGCAGGAAGAGACAGGGGCGCCATGCAAGCCTGGCCCTCGGGGGCAGGTAGGGCGCTTCCTTTCCCAGCTGGCTGCCGTCCACACAGCACAAGAGCCCCCTAGCTTCCAGGTAGAGGTGCTGACACAAGTCCTAGGAGTGAGCACTTTGCCCTGGGGACCCCCGGCATCCTGAGGCATCTACTGACCAGCCCCTTTGTTGCAGCTGGAGCCCCAGGCGCTGCAGGAGAAAGACTGGCAGAAAACTGTGATCGTCATGAACGGGGTATGTGGTCACGCCCTGGGGGTGAACCTGGGCTGGTGGGCCCTGACATGGGTCCTGAGATCTGCCTATAGAGACCAAGCCCCCAAGGATGCCTGGTCCTCCCCCAGAAAGTTAGACCTTTATAAAAGCAGCAAGAGACATGAGGAGATTCGACTGACAGGATTCACGAGGGGGACATGCCAGTGAGACACAGAGTTACTTGAGGGGACCAGCTCAGGTGACACATGCTGGGCAGGCAAGCCCCCTGTGTGTCAACCAGGTGACAGGAAGGAGGGGTAGGAAGCGAGGAAGGACATGAGATCTCACTCAGTGCCCTGCTGTAAGGCGACTGCACTGTATTGCCATAGAGTACGTTTTTTTGTAAGGTGATTACAATGTATCCACATTACGTGACATTATATCAGGTTAGGGACGTGGGTTACATTGCATCGTATCCTGTGACATTATGGAAGATGATTGCATCACATCACATGAGCTGGCACTGGGGAATGCGATTACATTATACAGCAAACCACTGACAACCACCGCCCGGCCAAGCTGGCGTCTGAAAGTAACCCTCACCACGGGTTTTTGTTATGATAATCTCCATACTTTTGCTTTCTTGTTTGTTTGTTTTTTAATTAAGAGAGAAAGATGGGGTTGTGGGGATGTCCCACAGAAGCCAGGTCTCACACCACCCCAGGCAGGCTGGTACTAACCGTGCCGGCCCACCCGCCACCCCCTCTGCCCCGGGGCACCAGGCTCCAGGCTAGCGGGCGAGTGTGTGAGCCCAGCCCTTCTCTCCCTGCAGATTGAAGTGAAACTCTCCATGAAGTTCACCAGCCGGGAGTTCAGCTTGAAGAGGATGCCGTCTCGCAAGCAGACGGGTGTCTTTGGGGTCAAGATTGCAGTAGTCACCAAGTGAGTGGTGGGCAGGGATGGGCCCACACCTTTGGCCTTGTTTCCTGAAGGCGCCCACCCAGGGGCCCAATTCTGTGGCTGCCATGTGGGGTTGGGGGGGTCTGACAGGACACCCCTTCCGTGCTCAATAGTAACTCTTCCTCAGCTGGCTGGGGGTGAGACAGCACGTTCATTCTGCCTTCCGAGCCTGCAGGGACCCCCACATGAGCCCCCTGCCCCCTTTGTTCTGTATCAGAGACACCTGGCTGCTTCCTCTGTTTCAGGGTGCCAAAGAGAACCCAATCTGAAATAGAATTTAAAGAGAATATTTATTAAGTCCCACAGGGCCAAAGAGAACACAGAAACAGACTCCTGCCTGCGTGAGGGGGGGCCATCAGCACAAGGTCAGAAGGGAGCCCCAGAATTCAGTCAGGCTGCTGGTTACCTAAGGCTCGGAACCAAGGGAACGGTCACAAAGGCATGCTTGGTGGCAGTTCAGGCCATCTCCCTTACAGGTGGGACTACAGGGGCAGGAACCCGGGCCATGATTGGGACACGTATATTGCAGATAGAAGATCTTACAAGATTGGTCCAGGGCCTCTGACCAAGGCAGTTAGGGCGAGACTGATAGGGCCTGACTCCTGATTATGTGGCCCCCGGATTGGTGACCTCCTTCAAGAACACACCTAGGCAAGCCCCTAAGAGAGAGTCTGCCTGCCCCTGCCCGGGCTGACTGGAGAGGGGTGGAGACAGTCCACCTTCCAGTGCATTCTGCCCGAGGGCAAGGTTACCATACAGCCTTGATCAGTGCTCACAGGGACTGCCAAGGAGCTTGATCTGTGTGGGGAGCTTGCGGGTGGATGTTGAGCTGTCTAAACAGCCCTTTGTAAACTGCGGGGTTCAGAATTTAAGCCCCTGTGAGGCTCGGGCCACAAACAGCGAGCACTTGGTCAGCTGCTCCCTCGAATGTGACCAAACTAAAGGGCAGCTGGGGAAGCCGATCTGTGCTCCCACGAAAGCTGGGGGCTCCTGCGTGCCCCGTGCGGGGCTGCTCATGGCAAGGTCAGCAGAGTAAGCCCAGCACAGGAGAAAGGCGGCTGTCTGCTCCATAAAGCCCGGGAGCAGGGCCGTACCGCTCCGTTTCGTGAGGTTCCTGAGAGCTGTAAACAACCCCACGGCAGTGCGTTTTGGGGGGGAAGGGAGCTGGACTCGCTGACAGTGCAGGCAGTTAACATGCTTGGCTGCTCACAGAAAGGACCTGCCTTGGAAGAAAGGCACTGACGCCTCCTCCTGAAACCCAGGCATTGAACCCCTCAGCACAGCTGTACTGTCACACACACACACACACACACACACACACACACACACACACACCACCCCACCCCACCCGGAGTCACGGCCAGCAGTGGGAACTGCACAGGGACTGCTTCCTGGGCGGCCTGTGGGGTCAGGCCATCACTGGGCACTTGCTGGGTGCCTGCTATATTTGGGGCTCAGGTACCTCTCTAGGAGGCTGAGCCTTGCCTCCTGCACAGGGCCCTGCCCCAAATCCTGACCTGGACACCAGCCTATTTCCCAGGATGCCAAGCTGCCATCCACGGCCCGGAGCCCGGGGTTCTAACTGGGCTTCCAGTGGATCATCTGACTTAGGAAAACCTCCTGGCCTGAGACGGCATGTAACTGGCCCCAGGCAGCCCTGGGACCCACCGTGACAACCCCCTCCCCCGCAACCCCAGGTCCCCCCTTGTATCAGCAAACTGTTTTGAGCCGGTCTCTGAGAAGACTACCAGGCCTCTCTTCCAAGGTGTCACGGTGGATTTGAACTCCCTGCCTCAGAGTCACGGGGATTCTCAGCTCTGGGAAAGGCCCCATTGAGACACCCCCCCGCCCCCCCCCGAAGCACAAAACCAAGCCCACTGCTGCCGCAGGGTTCCGACCCAGAGACCGTCAGCCCCTGGTTTCTGAGTCAGCCTCATCTTCTTGGGAGAGCAGCTGTGGGGTTTAGGCTGCTGGCTGCGGTTAGGTGCTCCAGCAGGGCAGGCAGGGGTGCGGGTGTCCCTGGGTGACGGAGGGCATCCCTGCAGGAGAGAGCGGTCCAAGGTGCCCTACATCGTGCGGCAGTGCGTGGAGGAGATTGAGCGCCGGGGCATGGAGGAGGTGGGCATCTACCGCGTGTCAGGCGTGGCCACGGACATCCAGGCGCTGAAGGCGGCCTTTGACGTCAGTGAGTGTGGGTCCTGCGTACTGGGGGGCAGGGGCATAACAGCTGGGCCCTCGGGTGCTGGGTTAGCCCCTACAGGGAACAAGTCATCTGGGCGTCCCCATCTCCGGGGTTGGGGTGAGGGGCTGGGGTGGGGTGATAGAGACTGGAAAGGGGGCAGCTTCTGGGGAGGGGCTGCTTTGGGCTGAGCCCTGCCCCCCGCCCCCCAGATAATAAGGACGTGTCGGTGATGATGAGCGAGATGGACGTCAACGCCATCGCCGGCACACTCAAGCTCTACTTCCGTGAGCTGCCCGAACCCCTCTTTACAGACGAGCTCTACCCCAACTTCACCGAGGGCATCGGTGAGCACACCGCCCGCCCAGGGCCGTCTCCCCCTGTGCCCCCCTACCCTCCTGCTTCCCCTGCCCACTCCCCCACACACCCCCAGGCTGCCCCCCATCTGCGTCTGCCTGCCGGCCCTCCTCCCTGCCTGTGACCCCCTGCCTGCCCTTCCCCTGCTCCCAGGCTGTCCCTGTCTACTACCCCTTCCCCCCCAGCTGCTGCTGTCTGCAGGGCCACCCTCCCACATGGTAGGGGCCCCAGACGAAAGGCAGGCCTCCTCAGGCCAAGGCTGACTGCAGAGCCCACCCCGGTGCCCCACCCAGCATTCAGGCTTCCCAGCTATGGGGTGTCTCTGGGACTTGAGGCAGTGGGTGGGGGCCTTGTCAGTCCTGTGGGGGATGGGGTGAGTGTTGACTGCCCTCACTCTGCTCGTCCTGCCATGAGTCTGGGAGGAAGCCCACTGCCATCAGCCGATTCCCATGTAGGGTTTCCCAGACTGTCCGTTTTACGCAAACAGGCTGCCTCGCCTTTCTTCCTCAGAGCGGCAGGTGGGTTTGAACCCGCCACCTTGGGCTAGCACCTAGTGCTGACCCTGCAGGGCCACCACTGCTGGTAATCTGAATGCTCCTCTGCAACCTAGTCTCCATCCCGGCACCAGCAGCCTCCCCTGACAATGGGTAGGGGCTGTCCCTGAGGGGGACCAACAGGCAACCAAACTGGGGGTCCCCTGAGTGGGAGGCCAGAATTTCACCTCTGACTCCTCGAGGAAGGAGGCAGACCACCCAGGTGGCCACCCCCTCCCTGGGCAGGTGTGCAGATGGAGCAGGCCCGCTCCTGCCCTCCCACACTCGAGCAAGCCAGGTGTGTGATCTGTCCCCCTCCACACCCCCGTCTCCACAGCCCTCTCTGACCCTGTGGCAAAGGAGAGCTGCATGGTGAACCTGCTGCTGTCGCTCCCAGAGGCCAACCTGCTCACCTTCCTGTGCCTCCTGGGCCACCTCAAAAGGTAGCTTGTGTTCCATGGTGCCATGTGTGGGTGAAGCACCGACAAACCTGTGGGAAAACCAACAACAGGAGTTTCCCATCATTAAAAGGGAAAAAGGCTGCTCGGGCGGAGCCTGGGCATCCTTTCCCCGCCCCCGGCCAGGTGCTTTTCCTCCTGAGTCCGGGGTCCACTAGGAACCCGGGATCCTCGTCGGCATGGCTGTGTGTGGCAGGAAGGGGGCAATCACAGCTGCTGCTCATGTTCCCTGTAGGGTGGCCGAGAAGGAGACCGTGAACAAGATGTCGCTACACAACCTGGCCACCGTCTTTGGCCCCACTCTACTCCGGCCCTCAGAGAAGGAGAGCAAGGTCCCCGTCACGCCGGGCCAGCCCATCTCCATGAGCGACAGCTGGTCCCTGGAGGTCATGTCTCAGGTGCGCCTACCCACTCACTGCACCGACACTGGGTTTGCAGGGATGGGGGAGGGGGGCGACCATCATGCCTTGCACCCTCAGCTAGACGATGGCCCTGGCTGGTGGGGAGGAGGGGGGCCCTCTGCAGCCTCAAGCACCTCCCTGAGTGGCTCCTCCGCCCCTCCCTCCGCCTGTCCCCACAGGTTCAGGTGTTGCTGTATTTCCTGCAGCTGGATACCATCCCTGCCCCAGACAGTAAGAGACAGAGCATCCTCTTCTCCACTGAAGTCTAAGGCCGCCATGGGCGGGCAGGCCCCTGGCTGGACACGCCCTCCACAGAGTGGGAGCCGAACCTTCCTCCCAGTGCCTGGCTGTCTGCCCAGAGACTGCGACCCCAAGCCAAAGGTGGCCCCGGGGTGCCTGGGCAGGACTGGGCTGAACTGGGCAGGCCTCCCAGCTGTGGTTCTCCAGCCGTCCAGCGGAGGGCGCCCCACCCAGTGCGCCTCAGCCACAGGCCACGGTGGGGGTTTTTGGCAAGCTTAATGTATCCAGAGTTTTAAACGTTTTTGCTGGATTCCTCAAGACGCGCCCTTCCCGGGGACAGGGCCACACGGCCCCGTGTCCCCACTCTTGAGTCTTGATGAAACACTGCTGCTGCTTCCTAGTCGGGCCACAGCCAGTGTGCCTCCTGGGCGGGTGGGGCCCCAGGAGCCCTGTGCGGAGGTGCTTCTAGAGGTCGGTCAACACTGTGGAGCCCCTGGCGTTCCCTCCCCACCCCCTTTCTCCTTCCAGAAGGTTCTTGGAAGAAATGGCCAAATGGCTGTCAGGGGCAGTTGCATGTGGGATTTTTGTGGGGCCCGAGGACTGGACATTGGAGGGGGTGGTCTCAACTGGGTCCTTTGGGGCTCATGCTCTGGGGAGGGTGGTCACCCAGCAACTGGCGCTCACTCTCCCAAAACTGACGTGTCCTCGCTGCCCCCATACAGATTCCGCCCGTGCCCCCCCCCATCCCATCACCCCACTAGCCACACCCCGCCCACTTCGGCAGTGGCCCTTCCTGTGACAGCAGCTTGTCACTAGCCGCCGGCCTGCTACTTAGAACTGGGATCCAAGCAATCTTTTTGGATACTTGAATATTTTTAAGTTTTATACATAGAGTCTAGTTTTCTTTCCTAACAGATTCAGATTCCTAATACGATATTAGAATGTACATGTCGACATCCCCGATCCAGACAGCGTCTTTGTCTTCCTCTGAGCACCAACTCGCTTGTCTGAAGTTTCTGGAACATTCCAAAGGGGGCAGGTTGGGATAGGGGCAGGGCTGCGGCAGGACTGGGCACCCTAGCCCTAAGTAAGAGACCTGGGGGTGCTGCTCCAGCTGGTGAGGAAGTGCCCCTGGAGGGACCACCCTGTGGAGCGAGATGCGGGTGAGAAGGAAGGAAGGACGGGGAGACCTTGGAGGTGAGGGGCCAGCTCACTTGGAATGGCAAGTGAAGGCTCTGCCCAGGGCAGCCCCTGCGATACTGTCCGGAGTCTTAACAGTGTGGTCGGGATGTGAGGGGGCTCCCCATGGGCCCATCAGCAGCCCCTGTGCCCATCAACCTGTTCCTCTACCCTCCACTTCATAATGTTCTGGAAACTTCTGCAATCAGGAAGGGCCGGTTGGGTGGTTGTGAGCCCAGGGAACCACCAAGTCACCAGAAGACTGTCTTATGTCGAGACTGGAGCCTAGTGGCACACTGGGTTCAGCCTGGAGCTGCTTACCACAAGGTCAGCAGTTCAAACCCCCTAGCCGCTCTGAGGAAAGAAGCTGAGGCTGCCTGCCCCCGTAA